>NW_028270144.1:7677109-8307525 GCF_037043375.1 Chiloscyllium plagiosum
AACATGTTTTAAAAGTTCTTGCGGTAGAAACAGTGTCCCTAATTCGTCAATCACCTTACAGCAAATTTGCGTTAACGAAACATGCGTTGTCGCAAAATGACTTGTTTATGTGCGAACATTTTAATGCAACAGGCCAGAGAAAATCACTTGGAATCCTGGAATACATATGATAATCTAAGAAAGAGGGAGATAAAAATGTTCATCATGCTGAAAATGCTGTCTCTAAAAATCCACGTAAGCAGTGTTTCAGGATGTCATCAAACTGCAGTAACCTGACAGGCAGCAAGGATTTAATGGGTGATGGCGGGAACTTTTCTCCGAGGCAGTGGCCCCATCCCCCAAATTAACAAGTCAGTGAGGCCCCAGCTCCACTGGGTCAGGAAACCATCATCTAATTTTACAGTCATCAAGCTGTGGCTTCCAGCTCATCTTAGTGAATACCCTGCCTCTAACAGTTGCTGATCAATCAGATGTTTAGCTGCTATTCAGAGCCAACGGTGTCCTAGAGAATAGTAACCAGTGGTACGTTTCACCTGTGTCAGTCAGGCTGTCCTGAGTGAAGCTTTGGAGGCAGCAGTTAGGTATCAGAGTTTGGGGGGGCGGGGAGGAGAATGGGGATAAAATGGGGCAGTGATTGGCAGTGGCACAATACCCATTGGGCACAGAGTATCTGAACAGATGCCGCCTGAATTGCTGAGTATTTCTCTTTTAATTTTCAGCCTTTATTTCAGATTTTCGGCATCTGTGGTTTTTGTTTTGCTTTTGTCCCATTGGAGGTTTCATGACAGACGTAGAATTTTATATTCGTGACAATTACAACATAATGAATAAGCTAAAAATGAGCTCATGAGCATCCCCACCCAGAGGTGCAATGGTCAGCTATCAAGGAGAGGTATCACTGAATAAATCTGGGAAATCAAACCTAACATTCAGCCAAGTGCTACCTCTAAACACTGTATTCAATTAAAGTGCTTGGAGATGCAATATATATGCTAACACCTCTCTGGAAGGAAAGAGAGAGTGGATTGTATGTGTGTATTCTAAAGTGTACTATTAAAATCAATTGATGTGAAATTAAGATTGTTTATGAACTGTCCTCTCATACTTCAAGAGCTTGCAGTATTTTTTTAGTGTAGGCTGCTGTAAGAGATTTTACAATATGGTTAATGACCATTCATTAATAAAGTATCAGAAAAATAAAAGCTGATTCCTTTGTGGCGGCACTAACCTTTTTCACTAGTCCCAGAAACATTAATTTCAATATGTTGTTTTTCATATGATTAATTATCTAGATTCTTTTGTCATTTTAATTGAATTATTTCAGTTTATAATCATTCAAGTATGTTAAAACTTGAAACCTATCACTGAATCGTAATAATTGACATGGGTTACATTTGTACATAAATATATAGAGAGCTTCCATACTAAAACACCTAACATTTATTGTGTGTGAAATATATTTGAGAAATCTTGCGAAAAATAAATTCGGATAGTTGCTACCTTAACTTGAATTTTGTTTACATGAGATTGCCAAATAAATTGCCAACAGCTGACAATTGTACTTTTGGATATTTGAGTGCAAGACCTTTAAGCAATAGCAAAGCATGCTTGTATGCCTGTCTGAGCAATACAAGGTGCCCTTTTCACAAGATGTTCTACCAAATCCCTTTTCAGAGATGCCTAAAGGGAAACACTTGGAAACCTCTCATCAATCAATTAGATTAGAGAATTTTCCTTGAAGAAGTGGCTTAGCGAGAGGTGGAAGTTTGCTCTTTCTGCACAATAGATGTACACCTGTGTAACCGTGAAGGAATGATATCCGCGATAACTTCAGCATGAGCTTGTCTCTGAAGTACAGCAGGGAGTTTGTCAGAGTTTGATGATGATTCCACCATGTTCACATTGACAAGTGAATCCATGCAGAAGCACTTTTGTGCCAACAGTGCCATCATGTGGTAATGTTCATATAAATGCCAGTAATTCTCAGAGCCATTTTAAGAGGGGGAAAAGCACATTAAGCTGCCCACCTGCTTTTGGATTGTCTGACGGGGGGGATACAGTTGCTTTGTCTCTGGCATTTATGAAATGTAAGTCTTTATTGGAATATTGTAAAAAAAAACTGGAGTCTCTATCTGAAGCAATGAACTCCCTGCCATTACTAGCTGGAATAGTCCAGTGATGTAATATCACTAAATACCAAGCATAGCACAATGCAACTGGTTTTATTAAAACTCAGTAAATGTTCCTGTTTGATGATTTTGAATTACATTTAAGGGAATAGGATTTCAAGAACAATTGCATCAGTCTTTGGAAATTAATATATTCAATAAAAGGCTCAGAACACTATTCCAACGAGCCACCACACACTGCAGCACAGACGAACTTCAGAAAACAGAGGAGAACCACCTATACAACATATTCAAGAAGAACGGATTCTCAAAAAATACAGCCTGCAGATTCTTCAGGAACAAACCACGACAAGCAGACCAAACACAGCCAGAAACCCTAACCACCTTACCATACATCAAAAAAGTTTCAGAAATGACAGCCAGACTACTAAGACCCCTCAGAATCCTAGTAGCACACAAACCCACCAACACTCTCAAGCAAAACCTAACAAACTTAAAAGACCCAGTACAACCCATGGAAAAACCCAACGTCATCTACAAAATTCCATGCAAGGACTGCCACAAACACTACGTAGGACAAACAGGAAGAAAATTAGCCACCAGGATACACGAATACCAGCTAGTCACAAAAAGACACGACCCTCTCTCCCTCGTAGCCCGACACACGGATGAAAAAACCCACCATTTCAACTGGGACAACACATCTATCCTGGGACAGGCTAAGCAAAGACATGCCAGAGAATTCCTAGAGGCCTGGCACTCCAACCACAACGCCATAAACAAACACATAGATCTAGATACCATCTATCAACCCCTCAGAAAATGAACAGGAAGTGACATCACCACAAACCCCAGGAACCCCACCCAGGACAAACATATAAATAGAAAGCAGGAGACAACAGCTTCGCTTCACTTGGAGGTCACCACTGATGATGTTACCTAGCCAGGTAATGAAACGTCTGGATATCAAACCTACACCCTAAATCTCAACCTTCACAAACCTTGCAGGCTCCACATATTTAAGTGATTACTTAAGTATTTGCAGTGAATAAAATTTGAATAAATATAGTTACTTTTCTGGGAAGACTGAACCTTCCATCCTTAAGGAAGGGTTAAAAAAAACAGGTCTCTGCTTTCAACAAATGTTTGAATTATTTTGGACAGTAATAGCAGAACTCCCTCTAGGCTTTCTGTTGTATAACAGATGGTTGATGGCTGCACAATTGTTTGAATAATTGATGAGCAATATGTGATGCATTATCTACTATTCTCTTCTTTAAGGAAGATGAAATCATGCCTGCGAAGTTTGAAGAAGAATCTCTCATCTGGGTTGCCGCAAAACAGCCAGTCAAAGATCACGGCTTCTTGAGCCCTAAGATTTTGGAATTGTGTGGTGCTCTGCCTATATACTGGCTGCGTCCAATGTATACAAAAGGTAACCAGTGATATTGATGTTTATTTGCAAAGTCTAGATAGCAAGATGTTCAGGTGAAACAAAGCCCTGAATTTTCATTCGGAAGTTGGGAGGTCAGAGTCCAGGACAATTATCAACTTTGCAAATCCAACCCAGGAGAAAGTGCTCTAGAGGTTCAGGTTTTTATTCTGGAAGGGAGTGTTTATTAGTAGAAGTTGAGCACGATTTCTGCAGAAAGTAAGTTCAGAGGCAACCACAAGGGCTACACACACTCCTCATACCTCAGCCTGGCAAACCCATGGCACATCATGTTCCACACCCACTTGCCATGGCCCCTTTTACATCCGATGATAACCTATGCCCCTGTGTGTATTGAGGATCTAATAACACAACCAAACTCGGCAGTGTTTGGGAAACCATTACAAAATCTGATTCATCCACATGTTTATGTTTATCTATTATGTCCCCATGTCACTTTATAGCACCTGTGTCAATTAATGCCAACTCATGCCCACTACCTTCCAGCCATTGTCCTCCCATATTCCATGACAGCAATGTTTCCTGCTACTTGGCCAATCTTGTATCCATCCTGCTCCTAACCCTTTTATTCCTTGAGCTCTAACACAGCTGGCAGGCCTGGTATGCAGCAGTTTATGTAATGACTTTTGGAAGCCTACATGCATTACTTCAACCACATTATCTTCATCCACCCTCGCTGTGACATCATCAAAAAGCTGAAGAAAGTTAATTAAGCATGAACAGCCTTATTTTTAATTCGGTATAAGGCCGGTGAGTGCAGAACGCATTTGTCCCATTAATTTGAGCTGGATTCAACCCAAGTGTGATAAATGGGTAACATTGCTTTTAGCGTTTAAAAATAAAATTTGCTTGAGGGTAGTCAAATTGCCCTGTAATCGCTGCTTTGTTTACAGAAGGTCAAAGGAAGAGACGATCAGTGGATGATGAGAGACCTCGAATATTTGAACCTTACTACAATGAGTATGACTATGGCATTGGTGCTGTAGACGAATATGGCCAAGTTGTGGGTGCAGCTGCTGAAGTTGACATTGACACAGCTGATGTCCAAGCTCAGGATGCAAGAGCAGAACAAAGAGTAAATGACACAGCTCCAGAAGAAGGGGTTCCATCTACTTTCAATGCAGAAAACCCCTATCATGTAAGTATTGATTACCCTTGAGGCACTCAGGATTATTTTACAAGGCTTGTATGCGGCAGTTAATGAAATAGCAGAGCCTTGATAAGCATGGGTTACTGTGCCAGAAACTAATTCAACATTTTAAATAATGCATAAAAGAACTACAAGCATCCAGGAGATTTTCAGTTTTACATTATACTGCCTGAGTCCCTGGAACATATACGTACTTTACTATCAGGTTCAGATATTATGATCAGAGTCGAGAGTGTAGTACTGGAAAAGCACAGCCAGGTAAAAACAATGACTGCAGATGCTAGAAACCAAATTTTGGATTAGTGGTGCTGGAAGAGCACAGCCGGTCAGGCAGCATCCGAGGAGCAGAAGAGTCAACGTTTCCAGCATAAGCTCTTCATTAGGAATCACCTTCTCCTCAGATATTACTATGTCTGGAGGGACTGTTGATTGCCTGCAGTTGTTGGTGAAATTCTTTCTGTTCTGTCTGTTCTTTCTGTGTATATTAAGGATCTAGTATCACAACCAAACTGGGCAGTGGTTGGGAAACTGTTACAAAACCTGATTCGTCCACAGTAGCATGACAAATCTATTATACACCTAAGCTGGGATTTGTGCTGTGAGAAAGATGGACAGTGTTTTCAAAAGGATTTAGACAGGCTTAGTGATTGTGAAAGAGTATGTCGGATGGAATGTAATGTGAGAAGATGTGAGGCTATCTGCTTTGTTTGGAAGAACACGTGCAGGTTATTACTTAAATGATGAGAGGTTGGAAAGTATAGATATGCATACGGACTTGTGTGTCTTTGTCAATAAGTCACTGAAGGCTAACACGCAAGTGTGGAAAACTATTAGAATGGCTAATGAAATGTTAGCTGTTAACAAAAGAGAATGTTAGTACAGGAGTAGTGAAGTTTTGCTTTAAATCTGTAAGAGCTTTGTTAGGACACACCTGGAACACTGAGCATCTCAGTAAAGATATAATCGTTGAGGGAATGCAAAAATGGTTCACCAGACTTGTTCCTGGGATGGGAGGATTGCACTATAAGGAGGCATGAGTCAAATTGGACCTGATCAGCCATGATCATAATGAATGGTGGTGCTGGCTCGAAGGGCTGAATGGCCTACTCCTGCACTTATTGTCTATTGTATTCTTTCGAGTTTGGACGATGAGACATGATCCCATTGAAACCTTCAAACTACTAAAAGGTAGATGCAGGTGAGATGTTTCCCTGTTGGAGAATCCCGAACCAGGGACACAATTTAAAAATAATGGGGTGCCATTTAGGACCAAGGTAAAGGGATTTTTTTTTCCACGCATAGGGTGGTGAATCTTTGGAATTCTCTACCTTTATAAAGCTGTGAAAGCTCAATCTCTAAGTATATTTAATGTAGAGATTAATACATATTTAATTATCAATGGCAGAAAGGGTTATGGTAATGTGGGCAAAAGGCATTGAAATGTTTGATCAGCTGTGATCGTACAGTGCAGGCTCGATGGGTTGATTGTTTTCTTTGTTCCTATGTTTAGTCTCACTATTGTGCCACCACATGGATGGATCTCACTGGATCTCTGTTCTGAGCACATTCTTGCCGCTTCTCCCAATCGCCATGTAACTTCTATGGGGTCCTGAATGCCCCATTTGTAATTTTGGCAGTTCTGTATCTTTTTGTTGCGCATTGTGGTCACTTTCTCTTGCAGGTTTACAAGCGACTCTCAAATTCCAAAAGGAGTGCTTTGGTTTGGAATTGTTAAATTAATGTGCAATGATCTACCAAACAAGAGTTCCGCTGAAATAGAATGATAACATGCAGAGGTGTTTCTCTCATTGCAATGTGCAAATGTGTCAATCTTGCTTAGATTGCCAACCTCTGAGCATTAGATTTTTGAATCTGTGCATCATGAGTTCAGTTAGATTTTTGGACCCAGGACAACGTAGAGAAAACATAATGTGATTGATACGCTCTTTCTCACATATGTCCTGTCCTTAATTATCTCTTTAGCGACGCTGAATGAATTAAAAATGAGTTTAGAGTATCTGCAACAGTTGTGTTTGTAATATAATGAAATTGATGAATGAGGAAGGACATGGTAAAGTAGTTAATGATGAGGATATAGTCACTTCCATGGACCTGATAAAGGCCAAGTATGATTTTAGGCAAAGGTTGGGCATGGACTTTGCAGTATGCATGGTACTTTAGTGCTGTCGTATACAGCCTTCACATGCAATATGGCTTACAACAAGGATTTCGATGTCACTGGCTAATACATGATTTTCTAGTGAGCTCCTTCTTACAGTCACTGACATTTACATGGTCTGAAATATACCAATGCAAGTTGGAAAACATCTTCAAGTTCAGTGTCAATGAAGTCGTCTTGAAGATGTAAGTGTATGTCTTTTATTTTCACTGGGTTGAGTCACCTGCAAAGTGACCTGTTTTTGTACCTAATCGCATTGTTATTGGATCTCTATGAGGAGATGCTGCAAGCTTGGAGCTGCATTTATCAATGATTTTTCAACAAATCTTCTGCAATGATTTGTGGTCAATCTCTGCTACAAACCATTTTCCTGAATGGGTTTTTCTGAAAACACATGACTCCAAAAACTAAAGCTAATGTCTCCCATTCAGCACTTGAGTAGTTGAACTATGGTCAAATCAGTTTGCCTTTTTGTAGGATGCACATTCCCAAACCTTTCTGTGAGGCATCGATTTCCAAGGTATTGATTTCCTAAGTTAATGTCATTGTAAGTTTGATGTTTCCAATAATGACTGATTCAGTGCTTCAAAGAGGCACTGGTGATTCTCAATCCACAGGAAAGGCACATTCATGCTTAATCATTCCCTTGGTGTTAATGACTTTTGAGTAATAATTGGGAATGTATGGTAGCAAGAATTAAAGGGAACAAGACATCTACAAAGACTGTACTTGTGTTAATGAGTTGCCTTGGTTTCGAGTCCTCTAGTTTAATTGGATTGAGACATATGGCCATCCTGGAATAAATGCGAGTATAAGCATTGATCCGAAATGCTGATGTGAAATTTTTGACTGGTGAAAACAATCTTCCATGTGCAGCAATAAGTGCAGATTATGGTTCTGCTCTTGCTTTGTTCTTCCTATTTCAACAATGCCATTAGCGATACAGATACTTCATGGTTCATTGGATGTGACCAGGTTGATGTGAGCTTGAAAAATCCCAGTGCAGCACAAAGCCCGAAGGGGAGTAATTGAAAATGGTATTGTTTCAATGGGGAGTGCACTATAGTGAGCTGTTAGGACTCCACTGGAAATATACTGACCAGTAACCATGCTTTAAGCATCAAACTTCAAAAAGAATTTCATACCTGAAAAGCTTGGATCTAGCTTTTCTAATGAGAGTATATTTAAAGGGCATTGTTTAGAGATGCATTTAGATGTTGTGGATTGAGGTCCAATCTCAATAATCCATCCTTCTGATTGAGCTGCATTAGTCTACATGCATCTGTACTCTTTTTTGATGACTATCTCGTCTAACAATCTTCAATTTGTCTTCTAAATGGACATCACACTTAGCAGAGGAGGTTTGCCTCCTTCTTCAAGTTCAATGCTGCAGTTCCCTTGAAACTGCCAATTTTATCTAAACATTCTGGATATTTCGATGTTAGATTTTGAATTGTTGTGTGATGTCTGATAGATTCCTGGGATTGTGACCGGTTTTCGTTCACAGGATGCTGGTGAACCACTGGCTCTGCAGTGTCTACAATCTAGAGTAATTGCAGTGTCTAAGCAGAGTATACTTGAATTGCAGCATGACTGATCCTGTACACTGAGGTTGATGATATGTTGCACGCTGAAGGTTTTACTTTTGAAGATTTAATCATGGCTTCCCCTCTCTGTGGGGTTGAGTTTTTTAATTAAATTCCCAGAAGCTGTATATTGATACCTGTGTTAATCTTAGCCAATTACAAAGTTTTCTGAGGACAGATCATTTGAATTTTTGCAAACATTTCACATGGTGTGATGACATTGACATTTTCAACAAGGTTAAAGGGGTGAAACGAGTTCACTGCTTTGTGTCTCGTCATGTATGTCGTCAGATTCTGACTTTTCAATCAGTTCATGTCTATGGCTGTTGGCAGGATAAGAGGTTTCCTTTATTGGAGTTGGAACAGATGCTTTCTGTGCGGTATGTTTGGGTCACAGATCTTTGTAGCTGCATCAGCCTTTGCTTTGGTACACTGCTCCTGCCAAATGGCCTTTTTTAGCAAATGGCTTTTTTTCTGCCACGTGCCACACAAAATTAATTGAAAGCTGCACATTTTCTTGGTGAATGCAGAAGGCTGTTCTAATTATTGTGTTAGCTATCGAATTTGTACTTTGTACCTGTAAGCTCCATCACCCCGCAAAGACCATTTCATTTTTAGGTACATAGAAGCTCTTTGCTGCTGTAACTCTTGGATTGTCAAACAAATCTCTCTTGAAAGTTTCCATACACAGTTGCAAACACCAATTCAAGAATTCTGTTTGCTAACTCCTCACATGAAAATCACATAATGCCCCCATTTCTTTTCTGAATCTGCTCACAAAGTAGTCTATGGCTCCTATCTAAATTATATCAGTTCTGGTCGATTAAAATGGAAATTTAATCTCACTCTAAATTGATCTCCTAAAGTGCTTCGTATCTTTTCAGGGATCTTTTAGCTGTTCAGCTGTTAATCCTGATGTATTGTGTCTGTGTAGACACAGTTGATCACTTGTCTTTTTCAAATGAATTAAATTAGCCTCTTGATAGGGATTTGTCTGCTTACCAGGAAACTGTTTTCAACACTCTCCAACATCGTGAAGAACAATGGTATTGAAGCTTGTCTCGTGCACTTGAGCATTTTATTAATGTCAACCATGTTTTTCACCTGAACATTTACTTGCATGCTGACTGTTCAAGTGCAACATTTTCCACTGCTGTTAATCATGTCCTTTCAATGATAACGATAAATAGTCAATTGTTTATCTGGTATTGATTAACTCTGTGGGTTAGTTTATTTTAACAGTGAAACACCGTTACAACTTTAGCAGGCATTACATAACATGATCTGATTTATGGTTGTGCAGCTTGCAAGCCCCAAAGCAGACTAATCCACCAGCCAGAGTCACCAAAGCAGAACTGTATATACACACCCAAAGGAACCCTTTGATGTCAATTACCTTAAAGGAAAGCCACATAACAGAACATAGAGCATTGCAGGATCGTTGGCCCTCGATGTTGTGCTGACCTTTTGTCCTATTCTAAGATCAAACAAACCTACATACCCATTCGTTTTACTATCATCCATGTCCAAGAGTCGTATAAATGTCTCTAATGTCTCTGACTCTACTACCACCATGGCATTGCATCCCATGCACCCACCACTCTCTGGGTAAAGAACTGACCTCTGACATCCCCCCAAACCTTCTTCCAATCACCTTAAAATTATGCCCCCTTGTGAAGTCATTTCCACTCTGAGAAAACATTCTCTGGCTCTCCACTCTGTCTACACCTCTCATCATCTTGTACTCCTCTATCAAGTCAACTGTCATCCTTTTTCACTCCAGTGAGAAAGCTTTAGCTCCCTCCACTTTTCTTCATAAGACATGCCCTCCAGCCCTCTACACTCTCTCTAAAGTTTCCACATCCTTCCTATAACGAGGTGACCAGGAATGAACACAATATTCTAAGTGTGGTCTAACCAGGGCTCTACAGAGCTGCACCATAACCTCACAGCTCTTAAACTCAGTCCCCCTGCTAATGAACGCCAACACACCATATGCCTTCTTAATAACCCTATCAACTTGGATGGCAACTTGGGATTTATGAACATGGACGCCAAGATCCCTCTATATATCAGTTAGCAGAAAAACCAGAGGCTATATGAATAAAGAAAAGTACCAAGACTTGGATTGAACTGCATGCACGATTAGTGAAAGAAGTCAATAATGACTTTCAAAGTGAAATTGGATAAATATTTGGACAGGAAAAGTTTGCAGTTTGTGATGATGAAAGAATGTGATTATTTGGATGACTCATGCAAAATGCCAGCAAATGGTCAAATGCCCTCCTTCTGTGCTGATTCATTTAATGATTCTTTCCTTCTAAACATGGAATTCTTTGTGCTTGTTGAGTTTTTATATCCCATAATCCAGTTTCTGCACTTTCTCCATAAACTTCATTGTTACAGTAAATATTCATAAGTCACTACATTGCTTGAAATGTATAAAGTGCTAAGTTACATTCTTGTGCAAACTGCGTGGAATTCAGATATTAGCTGTAGATTCTGGGGAACAATAATATGTGCATTTGACAATCAGCCACCTCAACCTGAATTCCAAGCAAAATTAGAGCAAATTGTGAGAGCCTTCCCCCAGAAGGTGGCTACAAAGATAATAATAGAGCTACAATCAAATTAATAGCTGTCAGGGTCAGCACCTGTAATGTTTATAAAAGGGTGGCATTGTTGGCTCAGTGGTTCGCACTGCTGCCTCTCAGTGCTAGGGACCATGGTTCGATTCCAGCCTCAGGCAACCATCTGTGTGAAGTTTGCACATTCACCCCATGTCTGCGTGGGTTTCCTCCTGTTACCTCCCACAGTCCAAAGATGTTCAGGTCAGGTGAATTGGCCATGCTGAATTGCCCATAGCATTAGGTACATTAGTCAGGGATAAATGTAGGAACGTGGGTCAGGATGGGTTACTCTTCAAAAGGGTTGGTGTGGACTTGTTGGGCCAAATGGCCTGTCTCCACACTGTAAGGAATCTAATCTAATTTAAAGAATGTTCCATTTCCAATAAAACGTGTAGTAGCCAACATCAAATGGTTAGAAATTAAGTAAACATTGTTCTGATGAACAATAGCAAATCATTAGAATGTTTGGTTTCGGTATAAAAATGGAAGATTCGAGCTAGTAATAATGGGCCATTCTTTCAGTGTTAAAGATGGCAAAACTAGGGTGTGTATTCATTTTTCACAACCCCTTTTTTCATGGAGTCACAGTTTCTCAAATGAATAGGACTTAAAAACAATCAAAGGCAGCAGAATTGTGAGTCAAAAGAAGCATTATATAGGATCTGGCTGACAAATAGTGCAAAAATTCAAATTGGTAACATTTGTTAGAGATCAATTTCTAATCTTCCATCATGGATTCCTAACTCCATAATGAGATGCTCACAGATAAGATCGAAAGTTGGAAAACATGGAACTGAAAACAAATTAAAGCTAATACATGCTTCTTCTCCAACTCCCACACCCTCATAATACTAAGCTTTTGGAAAAGAGCATGTTTTTTATATACAATAACTGACATACCCGCTGTCATCATATTTCAAGTTGACTTTTATCAATGGTGACAGTCCAAGAGTTTGTTCATCCTGGAGATTACCGTCAGTACTTCACAGCAGTCAGCTGAACTACTCTGATATAGGAAATAGTTAAAATAACAATGGATAAAACGATTGTAAAAAGTAAAAAGAGATCTACGAGGAGGAAATGTTTCAAAAAAGCAGGGATTGATTTTAACATTACACTCAATCAAATGATACAAATCGTTCTTACAGATCACTTTACACGATAAACAACAAACAATATCTGAAATGCTCAAAATTTTACTTACAAAAATATTTGAACTGTTTATCTGGAAGCTAAATGCACACAATATCAGTAAGTCTACAATGCAAATCATTCTTAGTAACATTTCCAGAGGCAATATCAACACTCATAAACATCAAACCCTCACCATGGCTCAGAATCAAAATATAGGAGAAGCAATATTGTAATTGAACCAGACTCCAATGCTCAGTCAAACGCACTGAGAATGTTATTAGCATCTTGTGCAAAAGTTTACAAACAACTGTACTTTATCATAATTCCTAATGTTAGAGTATCACTGATGTTACACTGATGTACAAAGGCATGACGGACAGAGGAGAATGGCACTAAGTCATGATTCTCATTCAGAGAGTCAGTGCAGATGGAATGGACTGAATGGCCACTTTCTGCACCATAACCTGTATGTGATTCTGTGATCAGAAAATGTTTAACTATAAACAAAGCAATTGGTGTCTTTGGGTCAGCGTGGACAAACTGAGCCAAATAGCCCCCTTCACCCTGTATCATTTCTGTGGTTCTGTGGGTGCAATAATACAACTCATTATTTTTTCACTTTTGGGAACTTGCTGTGATCTTCCATTAATCCCACAACCAATGGATCAGATCTAAGCTTGGTAGTCCTTCCATGTTTAGTCTTGAATAGTGGTGGACAATTCAACAACTCACTGGAGGAGGAAGCCCCACAAATATCCCCATCCTCAATAATGAAAGAGCCCAGTGGAAAAGCATTTTGCACATCCCTTAAGCATTTATGGGTGTCTTCAGCCAGGCATGCCGAGTGGATGATCTATCATGGATGCCCACATCAAAAATAGACATTACTGGAGAAACTCAGCAAGTCTGGCACCATTCATGAAGAGAAAGCAAAGTTAACATCACTGGACCTGAAGTATTAACTCTACTTCCTCTCCACAAATGCTGCCAGGTCTGCTGTGCTTCTCCAGCAATTTCTGTTTTGGTTTTAGATTTCAAGCATCTGCAGTCCTTTGTTTTTATATTATCATCGTGGATACCTCCTGAGGTGCCTGGTACCACAGATTTGAGCTTTCAGCCAATATGATTCACTCCATGTGATATCAAGAAATAACTGAAGGCATTTAATACTGCAAAGGCTATGAGCCTTGACAATATCCCAGCAAAGTTAAAAGTCACATAACACCAAGTTATAGTCCCCAGTCCAACACTGGCACCTCCACATCAATATTCCAGCAATAATACTGAGAACTGGTGCTCCAGGACTGGCTGCTCCCCTAGCGAAGTGTGCCAGTATGGTTAGACCACTTGCATCTGTCTAGCCATATGGAAAACGACTGAGGTACATCTTGTCCATAAAAGATAGGACTAATTAACACTCCGTCGGTCTACTCTGAATTGTCCATAAAGTGATGAAACTTGTCATTGACAGTGATGTCAATTGTTACTTGTTCAGCAATAATTTGGTTACTGATGCACAGTTTGAGTTCTGACAGGTCCATAAGCTCCTAACCTCATGCCAAACATGGACAAAAGAACTGAACTTAAGAAGGTAAGTGAGGGTGACTGCCTTCGCCACGAAGGCAGCATTTGATTGAGTGTAGCATGAAAAAGCCTTAGCAAAACTGGATGGGAGTCAAGGGAAAACCTTCCACTGTGTGGAAGTTAATCATCTAGCCACAGGACATCACTTCAGGAGTTCATTAGGGTACTGCCAAAGGCCCAATCCTCTTTGGCTGCTTTATCCATGACCTTCGCCCCCACCATTAGGTCAGAAGTGGGAATGTTCATTGCGATTGCAAACTGTGCAGCCCCTTTTGTAACTCCTCAGATACTGTGGACTGGACCAGTCATATGTAGCTATAAGGACCAGTTAGAATTCTGTGGCAAGTAACTCATCTCCTGACTCCTCAAAGCTTATCCACTATTTACAATGTGGATGTGCCAGTGTCGGACTGGGGTGGACAAAGTCAGAAGTCATGCAACATCAGATTCTAGTCCAACAGGTTTATTTGAAATCACAAGCTTTTGCAGCACTGCCCATTCGTCAGGTGACATCAGTGCAATTGATGAAGGAGCAGCGCTATGAAAGCTTGTGATTTCAAGTAAACTTGTTGGACTATAATCTGTTCTCCTGTGACTTCTGATTTTGTCCACTATCTACAAAGCACTGTTAGGAATGTGATGGAAATTTCCCTAGTTGCCTGAATGAGTGCAGCTCCAACAACACTCATTTTGTTTGATGAACTTTACAACTTCATGGATATGCGCAGACAGTAGAATCTACCTGGTAGGATCATGAACAGCTGGTTATCCTTACTCTGTTGGAGGAGATGGTGCTGACTATTATTGGAGCAGCTGTAACTGAGACCATGGACAACAGCAGGGGTGAAATCTAAAGGTGACGTAAACCATCTCCTGTTCCAACTTCCCATTCTTTGCACAAGTTACTCTAATTTACAAATGGCAAATGCTTGCAGCTCCTCTTCCCCCATCGCCGACTCTACAGCCACAACCAACCCCTTGTGCCATTCATCTCATATAACCAGTAACTGAAATATTACCATACAGGTGGAAGAGCAGAAAGCATGACAATGAAGGAACTCTCTTGCTCATGGTCACCAACTGTGTATGAGGTAAGGATAGTTTAGAGACAGTGTCAGCATATGGTGAAACACTTAGCATGAGTGACCAAGGCAGGAGAAAAGATAACGCATGTGCCAACCTCCATCAGGGGGCACAGTTGAGCTGCAGATGAAGACTTGCTTGAGACAACCTGCTCCTGATGCGGTCTCCTCTACATTGGGGAGACTGTACACCACCTAGCAGAGTCCTTTAGGGAACATCTCCAGGACACCCGCACCAATCAACCACACTGCCCTGTGACCCAATATTTCAACTCCCCCTCCCACTCTGCCGAGGACATGGAGGTCCTGGGCCTCCTTCACCGCCGCTCCCTCACCACTAGACGTCTGGAGGAAGAACACCTCATCTTCCGCCTCGGAACACTTCAACCCCAGGGCATCAATGTGGATTTCAACAGTTTCCTCATTTCCCCTTCCCCCACTTCACCCTAGTTCCAAACTTCCACCCCAGCACTGTCCCCATGACTTGTCCTACCTGCCTATCTTCTTTTCCACCTATCCACTCCACCCTCCTCCCTGACCTATCACCTTCATCCCCTCCCCCACTCACCCATTGTACTCTATGCTACTTTCTCCCCACCCACACCCTCCTCTAGCTTATCTCTCCACCCTTCAGGCTCTCTGCCTTTATTCCTGATGAAGGGCTTTTTTCCGAAACATCGATTTTACTGCTCCTCGGATGCTGTCTGAACTGTTGTGCTCTTCCAGCACCACTAATCCAGAATGCAGAAAATGGCAGGCAGATGTGGACACAGGAATACTCTCTGCATTGGCAGGCCTGTCAGAGTTAAGATCAAGGATTATCGAGGAGTCTGACAATAACATATTTAACATAGAGCTTCCAGTACACCCTTTTTGCATGGGCTTGACAGATTTCAGCAAACTTTTGTTCGTAGTTCACTAAGATTACTGGGGCACTGGCCCAAGAGAATGATGTGAATTTGTGGAGAACAAACCTGTTGTGCTTTCTAAGGTTGACAGTGTTCACCCAACAATCACTGCAGTTCTGCCAGTGCCCTGGTTTTGTGATTATCACCTTTACCATGGTGATGTAACCCAAACCCAGAAGCTGTAGTGCCAGAGCTGCTTGAAGTTGTGCTTGTGTAAGGTTAGCTGTGATCTCACTTCCTGAAAATCAGCCCCCCCCCACCACTTCCCCAGCTAGCTCACGAGGGCATCCCTGCAGGACAGCTGTAGCCAGGCAAAGGAACCAGGAAGGCTGGTATTAAAGAATTGCAAAAAATGATTAATTGACTTGTTGGAGGGAATCCTGAGGGACAGGATGTGCATGTATTTGGAAAGGCAAGGACTGAATAGGGATAGTCAACATGGCTTTGTTCAGATTAGATTCCCTACAGTGTGGAAACAGGCCCTTTAGCCCAACCAGTCCACACCAACCCTCCGAAGAGTAACCCACCCAGACCCATTTCACTCTAACCAATGCATCTAACACTATGGGCAATTTAGCATAGCCAATTCACCTGGCCTGCACATCTTTGGACTGTGGGAGGAAACCCACGCAAACACGGGGAGAATGTGCAAACTCCACACAGACAGTCACCCGAGGTCAGAATCGAACCTGGGACCCTGCTGCTGTGAGGCTACAGTGCTAACCACTGAGCCACCGTGCTGCCTCTTTGTGCATGGGAAATCATGTCTCACAAACTTGATTGAGTTTTTTGAAGAAGTAACAAAGAGGATTGATGAGGGCAGAGCAGTAGATGTGATCTATATGGACTTCAGTAAGGCGTTCGATAAGGTTCCCCTGGGAGACTGATTAGCAAGGTTGGATCTCATGGAATACAGGGAGAACTAGCCATTTGGATACAGAACTGGCTCAAAGGTAGAAGACAGAGGGTGGTGGTGGAGGATTGTTTTTCAGACTGGAGGCCTGTGACCAGTGGAGTGCCACAAGGATCAGTGCTGGGTCCTCTACTTCTTGTCATTTACTTAAATGATTTGCATGCGAGCATAAGAGGTACAGTTAGTAAGTTTGCAGATGACACCAAAATTAGAGGTGTAGTGGACAGCGAAGAGGGTTACCTCAGATTACAACAGGATCTGGACCAGATGGGCCAATGGGCTGAGAAGTGGCAGATGGAGTTTAATTCAGATAAATGCGAGGTGCTGCATTTTGGGAAAGTAAATCTTAGCAGGACTTATACACTTAATGGTAAGGTCCTAGGGAGTGTTGCTGAACATTGAGACCTTGGAGTGCAGATCCATAGCTCCTTGAAAGTGGAGTCGCAGGTAGATAGGATAGTGAAGAAGGTGTTTGGTATGCTTTCCTTTATTGGTCAGAGTATTGAGTACAGGAGTTCGGAGATCATGTTGCAGCTGTACAGGACATTGGTTAGGCCACTGTTGGAATATTGCGTGCAATTCTGGTCTCCTTCCTATCGGAAAGATGTTGTGAAACTTGAAAGGGTTCAGAAAAGATATACAAGGATGTTGCCAGGCTTGGAGGATCTGAGCTACAGGGAGAGGCTGAACAGGCTGGGGCTGTTTTCTCTGGAGAGTCGGAGGCTGAAGGGTGACCTTATAGAGGTTTACAAAATTATGAGGGGCATGGATACACTAAAGAGACAAAGTCTTTTCCCTGAGGGTGAGGAATCCAGAACTAGAAGGCATAGGTTTAGGGTGAGAGGGGAAAGATATAAAAGAGACCTAAGGGGCAACTTTTTCACACACAGGGTGGTATGTGTATGGAATGAGCTGCCAGATGATGTGGTGGAGGCTGGTACAATTACAACATTTAAGAGGCATTTGGATGGGTGTATGAATAGGAAGGGCTTGGAGGGATATGGGCTGGGTGCTGGCAGGTGGGACTAGATTGGGTTGGGATATCTGGTCGGCGTGGACAGGTTGGACTGAAGGGTCTGTTTCCATGCTGTACATCTCTATGACTTCAATATGGAATATTAGATGTTTGATTTATAAAGTCAGTTTGGAATGTTCTGTGGTGACTTTTTTGTATGATCATGGTCCAGCTGTGATGGTGACAAGAGAGAAGGTACGGAGTGGGACTATTGGTGAATGGTAAAAACAAGGACTGCAGATGCTGAAAACCAGAGTTTAGATTAGAGTGGTGCTGGAAAAGCACAGCAGGTCAGGCAGCATCCAAGGAGCAGGAAAATCAATATTTCGGCCAAAGCCCTTCATCAGGAATAGAGGCAGGGTGTCTGCAGAGTGGAGAGATGAATGAGAGGGGGTGGGGGTGGGGAGAAAGTAGCATAGAGTCCAATAGGTGAATGGGGGTGGGGATGGAGGTGATAGGTCAGAGAGGATGGTGGGGGAAGGTAGCAAAGAGTACAATGGGTGAATGGGGGTGGGGATGAAGGTGATAGGTCAGAGAGGTGGGTGGAAAAGAAGATAGGCAGGTAGGACAGGTCATGAGGTCGGTGCTGAGCTAGAAGGTTGGAGCTGGGGTAAGGTGGCGGAAGGGGAAATGAGGAAACTGATGAAATCCACATTGATGCCTTGGGTTGAAGTGTTCCGAGGCGGAAGATGAGGAATTCATCCTCCAGGTGTCTGGTGGTGAGGGAGCAGTGGTGGAGGAGGCCCAGCACCTGCATGTCCTTGGCAGAGGGGACGGGGAGTTGAAATGTTGGGCCACAGGGCGATGTGGTTGATTGGTACGGGTGTCCTGGAGATGTTCCCTAAAGTGCTCTGTTAGGAGGCGTCCAGTCTCCCCAATGTAGAGGAGACCGCATCGGGAGCAATGGATACAATAAATGATATTGGTGGATGTGCAGGTAAAACTTTGACGGATGTGGAAGGCTTCTTTGGGGCCTTGCATGGAGGTGAGGGAGGAGGTGTGGGCGCAGGTTTTACAATTCCTGCGGTGGCAGGGGAGGGTGCCAGGAAGGGAGGGTGGTTGTTGGGGGGCATGGACCTGACCAGGTAGTCACTGAAGGAATGGTCTTTGTGGAAAGTGGAAATGGGTGGGGTCCGTTTGAAGGTGGAGGAAATGTCGGCGGATGATTTGGTTTATGTGAAGGTTGGTAGGGTGGAAGGTGAGCACCGGGGGGTTCTGTCCTTGTTACGGTTGGAGGGGTGGGGTCTGAGGGCGGAGGTGTGGGATGTGGACAAGATGCATTGGAAGGCATCTTTAACCATGTGGGAAGGGAAATTGCAGTCTCTAAAGAAGGAGGCCATCTGGTGTGTTCTGTGATGGAACTGGTTCTCCTGGGAGCAGATACAGTGGAGGCAGAGGAATTGGGAATATGGGATGGCATTTTTGCAGGAGGAATGGGGGGAAGAGGTGTAATCCAGGTAGCTGTGGGAGTCGGTGAGTTTGTAAAAAATGTCAGTGTCAAGTCAGTCGTCATTAATAGAGATGGAGAGGTCCAGGAAGGGGAGGGAGGTGTTAGAGATGGTCCAGGTGAATTTAAAGTCGGGGTGGAAAGTGTTGGTGAAGTTGATGGATTGCTCAACCTCCTCGCGGGAGAATGAGGTGGCGCCAATGCAGTCATCAATGTAGCGGAGGAAGAGGTGGGGAGTGGTGCCACGGAAGATGGACTGTTCTACGTAGCCAACAAAGAGACCGGCTTTGCTGGGGCCCATATGGGTGTCCATGGCTACCCCTTTGGTCTGGAAGAAGTGGGAGAATTAAAAGGAAAAATCATTAAGGGTAAGGACCATTTCAGCCAAACAAATGAGAGTGTCAGTGGAAGGGTACTGTTGGGGACATCGGGAGAGGAAGAAACGGAGGGCTTGGAGGCCCTGGTCATGGCAGATGGAGGTGTAGAGGGATTGGATATCCATAGTGAAGATGAGGCATTGGGGGCTGGGGAAAGGGAAGTCTTGGAGAAGGTGGAGGGCGTGAGTGGTGTCTCGAACGTATGTGGGGAGTTCCTGGACTAGGGGGGATAGGATAGTGTCGCGGTAGGTGGAGATGAGTTTGGTGGGGCAGGAGCATGCTGAGACAATTGGTCGACCAGGGTGGTCAGGCTTGTGGATCTTGGGAAGGTGGTAGAACCGGGCAGTGCAAGGTATCCAGTCTATGAGGTTGGAAGCTGTGGGTGGGAGATCTATTGAGGTGATGAGGTTCTGTATGGTCTGGAAGATAATGGTTTGGTGATGGGGGGTGGGGTCATGGTCGAGGGGGCGGTAGGAGGAGGTGACTTTGAGTTGGCGTTTGGCTTCAGCGGTGTAGAGGTCAGTGCGCCAAACTACCACTGCGCCCCCTTTGATGGTGAGGTTGGGATTGGAGCAGAGGGAATGGAGGGCTGCACATTGTAAGGGTGAGAGGTTGGAGTGGGGGAGGGTGGTAGACAGGTTGAGGCAGTTAATGTCCCGGCGGCAGTTGGAAATGAAGAGATTGAAGGTGGGTAATAGGCCAGCGCAGGGTGTCCAGGTGGATGGAGTGTGTTGAAGGCAGATGAAGTGGTCTTCGGAAGGTGGGCAGGAGTCCTGATTGTAAGAGTAAGCACGGAGGCGGCGGAAGAAGTGTTCGACGTCACAGCGTGTATTAAATTCATTGATGCATGGGCGGAGGGGGATAAAGGTAAGGCCTTTGCTGAGGACTGAATGTTCGTCCTCAGTGAGGGGGAGGTCAGGGGGAATGGTGAAAACTCGGCAGGGCTGGGATAGGCCAGTGGGGTTGTATTCACTAGTATCATTGTTGGATGATGCCATGTCTAAGAATGGGCAGCATGGTGGCTCAGTGGTTAGCACTGCTGCCTCACAGCACCAAGGACCCAGTTTCAATTCCCACCTCGGGCGACTGCATAGAGTTTGCACATTCTCTCTGTGTTTGTGCTCCGGTTTCCTCCCACAATCCAAAGATGTGCTGGTCAGGTGAATTGGCCAGCGTAAATTGCCCATAGTTTTAGCTGCATTAGTCAGGGGTAAATATATGGTAGGGGAATAGGATCTGAGTGGGTTACCCTTCAGAGGATTGGTGTGGATTTGTTGGGCCGAATGTGCCTGTTTCCACACTGTAGGGAATCTAATCTAAAAACAAAGAACAGGAATTGATCATTTCGCTGCTTGAGCTTGTACCACTGCTCAATGAGATCACAGCTGACTTATAACCTAGCTCCACATATTTGGTGTTTTCTTCCTATATTTCATCATAGTGCTGGAGAAGAAAGATCTATTAGTCGCAAATTCCAAATTGATGTATCCATTCTAGAACCAATTGTCATTGCAGAAGGATGCCCTAAGTTCCTTCTACACTTGGTGCATAGAAATATTCCCCAATTTTACTCCTGAAGTGCCTGACTCTAATTTTAATGTGTCCCTTATTCCCAGACTCTCTAGGAATGGAAACAATACCATTCTATATAACTCATTTATTCCCTTCTATCTTTTGGAAATGTGTTCAGATTACCCATTAATTTTCTAAATTAGAGATCACAACCCTAGTTTATGTAATTCCTCCTTGAAATGGAAATGTTAGTTCAGATGTCATTCTGCTGGATATATCTTGCACTTACTTTAAGTTCAAAATATCTTTTCTCAGACATTATGCCCAGAATCACTCTTTGTACTTCTCATGAAGACTCATTATGAGCTTTGGAGAAGTTAAGCATGACCTAAGGGGCGACCCTTTCACACGAAAGTGGTGCCAGTATGGAATGAGCTGCCAGAGAAAGTGATGGAGGCTGGTACAATTGCAGCATTAAAAGGGAATTTGGATGGATACATGAATAAGGAGGGTTTAGAGGGGTAAGGGCAAATGCTGGCAAATGGGACGAGATTTGTCTGGGATATCTGGCAGGGATGACTTGGACTGAAGGATCTGTTTCTGAGCTGTACAGCTTTGTGACCCCATGATTTCTACTACCTTGAATTTTGTTTCTCTCGGTATAAAGTGAATATTCAATTAGCCTTTATATTAGCTTCTGTTAGATTTTTGAGTTGTGAAAAATCACAGCTCCATGATTACCACTCTCTGGGTTGGGTGAGGTTGGAAGGAGGCTGCCAGTTCTCTCGGTGACCTGCTCTGGGGCTGTTGTACCTTGTTCTAAATTTAAACATAGGAATTAAAACAGAAAACACTCTTCCTGCTGTAATCTCCTAACTCCACTCACTCTCCATGCCTCCTATTTCCTGTACCTATTCCCATGATCCATCATGCTCCCATGTCAATCTCTGCTCCTGTAGCTATCTCCCATGGCCCCTCACATCCCCAAGTAAATCCAGTACTTGATCTCCTGTATCTCGTATGCCCCATATCATTCTCATAGACTTTTAGAGCCCAATTCTAACTTAGTGCCAACTCATACTCTACTAACAACATTCCTTGTCTCTTTCCTCGTCCTGCCAATTCACCTTTATCCAACATGGTCAGTGATCAAGGAATCCTGACAAAAAAAAGTAACCAGTTAATTGATTATGACACTAATCAAAAAAATACTGTCATTGACACAAAGAAGCATCTAATATTGAAATTACTTTAACAAATCCCTTATGTAAACATATCTGCCAATCAAGTGCTTTATCTCTCATATCACCAAGCATTTTGATTCAACAAGCAGTTGGATCTATCTAACTGGAACCATACCTGAAGTATCTCAGCTCTCCAAAGGGGTACCTTGTCTATCCGAAAGATATACATTGAGGGTAGACCTGCTCTTACCTGGTCTAACCTCCACACTCCATATTCCAGGCTTCAGAGAGTATCAAACCTGATTGCAGTTGGGGAAGGAACGGCAGCCCCAGAAATTCTGGGTTTGAGATGGGACTTATGATCCATAATAACTTTTCCAGCAACAGAGACACCTTCTGCAACAGTGAAAATCAGAGCCTAACTTTCCACATCAGCTTTTTGTTTAAACAAGTGGGGAGTATTCGATGATGGATAAGCTTTAAAGAGTAGGAGGTGAGTTCCTTGCTGTGAAATTCCTAGCCTCTAACCTACTCCTGTAAGCACAATCTGTATATGGCTAGTCCAGTTCAGTTTCTGGTCAATGGTAACCCCAAGGAATTGATAATGGGGAATTCATTATGATAATACCATTGAAAATCAAGGAGCAGTGGTTAGATTCTCTCAGTGGGTGATAACCAATTGTGTGTCGTGAATGTTACTTGTGACTTATCAGCCTAAACCTGAATGTTGTCGAGGTTTTGCTGCATTTGAATATAGACTGCACCAGTATCTGAGGAGTTGTGAATGGCATTGAATATTTTGCAGTTATCAGTGAACATCCCACTTCTGACCTTACGATGGATGGAAGGTCATTTCTGAAGCCGTTGAAGATGGTTGAAACTTGGATACTGCCTGAGACCTCCTGCAGAGATATTGTGTGGTTGAGGTGATTGATATTCAATAAGCATAACCATCTTCCTTTGTGCTGGGTGTGACTGAAAACAGTAGACAGTTTTTCCTGAGTCTCATTTACTGGATTTGAGAGTGTGGTGCTGGAAAAGCATAGCAGATCAGGCAATAACCGAGGTGCAGGAGAATCAATTTTCTGGGCTTTTGCCCTACTCTCCTGCTCCTCAGATGCTGCCTGACCTGCTGTGCTTTTCCAGCACCACACACACTTGCCTCTAATCTCCAGCATCTGCAGTCCTCACTTTCTCATTTACTGGAGTTTGGCTGGTGCTGTTTGATACCACAATCAGTCAAATGTTGCCTTCCTGTTGAGGGAGTCATTCTCACTTCACTCTGGAATTTACCTCTTTTGTTCCTATTGAGCTAATTCCGTAATGAGTTCACAAGCTGAGTGGTCTTGTTGAAACTCAAACTGAACGTCGGTGATCAGATTATTCCTTTGCAAGTGCCTCTTGCCTGCACAATCAACAATACCTTCCATCACTGTTCAATCTAACTGCATCAGCCAAGACAAAGACTAAATAGTCTGAGCAGAATCTTCAAAGTCAGTATCATAGCATTTACTTCACAATTCATTGCTCCCTTAGGAAGTTTAGATAGTTGCACAATCTTCCACACTTATGAACTCAGCAGGCTCCATGAATACATGTTTATATATGTGATTAAAATAAGACATTAGTTGAAATGTTGAATCTAAAATTGGCTGCCATGAAATCCATGTGCATGCTGACAGACACCACAATCTGCCACGTCATACCTCTGCTGCTCCCAGCTCCCACAGTAGTGACCTGTCTCAAATGGAATTTGATAGGGGTCTTATTAACAATATGTACAGACAGTGAGGATCCTATTTCAACACCACGAGACCATCCACAGCCCTGAAAATATGGGTGCAATGTAACTATAAATATTTTTGATAGTGATCAAAAAAATATTCTTTACAAGTATTAGCATGGCCCTGGAGTCATACAGCATAGAAACAGACCTATGACCCAAATTGTCCATGCCGGCCACGGTTTCTAAACTAGACTAGTCCCATTTGCCTGTGTTTGGCCCATTTCTCTCTTAAACCTTTGCTATCCAAGTACCTGTCCAAATGCCTTTTTAATTGTAATTGTACTCACCTCTACCACTTCCTCTGCCAGCTTGTTCCGTATACATACCACCCTCTGCATGAAAAAGCTGCTCCTCAAGTCCCTTTGTAAATCTTTCCTCTCTTACCTTAAACCTATGCCCTCTAGTTTTGCAATCCCCTACCCTGAGGAAAGGACGTTGGCTGTTTACTTTATCTCTGCTTCTCATGATTTTATAAACTTATACAAGGTCACCCCTCAATCTCCTATGCTTCAGGAAAACAGTCCCAGCTATCCAAACTCTCCTCATTACTCGAACCCTCCAGTCTTGGTAACATCTCTAGAAATCGTTTTTGCACCCTCCCTGGTTTATTCCAACAGCAGGCTGACCAGAATTGTATACGGTATTCCAAATGTGGACCAACCAATGTCTTGTACAGCCATAACATGATGTCCCAACTCCTGTAGTCAATGCTCTGACCAATAGGAACTTAGGAATTAGGAGCAGGATTTGGCAATTCAACCCTTTGAGCCATCTCCACCATTTAACATGATCATGACTGATCTTATTCTGGTCTCAACAGCCCTTACCTCCCTGCTTCCCATAGCTCTTTATCCATTTTTCATTGGAAACATATCTATTTCTTTCTTGAATCTATTATATGATTCTACCTCCACGACATTCCAAGGTAGTGCGTTCCACAGATTCACAACCCTCTGAGAGATGTCATTTCTCCTCCTCCCAGTTTTGAACCCACCTTCTCTCACTCTATACCTATGCTCTCTTATTCAAGATTGTTCCATGTCTATCTTATCAGTCCCTTTAGCACTTCATGTACCTCAATCAGATCCCTCCAACATTCTTCTGAACTCCAGTGAGTATAAGCCCAAGCTATTCAACCGCTCCTCATACAACAGCTCTTTATCCCTGCGAGCAGCCTTGTGAACTTCCTCTGAACTGCTTACAGTGCCACTGCATACTTTACCAAGTAAGGAGACCAGAACTGAACACAGTATTCCAGATGGGGTCTCACCAGTGCCTTATGTATTTTTTAACAACACTTCTTTACGGCCATAATTCCAATCCATTGACAATAAATGCCAGGATTCCATTTGCCTGCCTTATTGTATGTTAAACTTGCTTACCTATTTTCTGCATTTCATGTACAAAGATTCCCAAATCCCTCTGCACTGATATACTTTGAATCTGCTTCCCATTTAAATAATAACTTGTCCTGTTGTTTTTCCAGCCAAAATGGACAACTTCACACTTACTCACATTAACCCCATCTTGCCAGATTCTGCATCCTCCTAGCTTATTAATATCCATTTGTAAACTCTTCATCTCCTCATCACTGCCTGCTTTCCCATCTGTTTTAATATCATCAGTGAATTTTGCTGTGTTACACTCTGCCCCTCTTTGCAGATCATTTATATATATATTGTAATTAGTTAGTTTCCAAGAATTGAACCTTGCGACACCCCACTAGTTATAGTTCGCCACATTTATCTCGACCCTATGCTTTCTATCAGTCAACCCATCCTCTAACCAAGCCAATACTCTACCTTAATCCCCTGGGATCTAACCTTCTGGATCAATCTTTTGTGTAGCACTTTATCAAATGTCTTCTGGAAGTCTAGATGTACCACATCCATTGGATCCCCATTATCGACCTTGCTGATTACATCTTTAAAGAACTCCAGTAAGTTTGAAACTGTGCTGACAGTGGTGAATTGAGCTTTGTTTTTCCAAATGTTCAGTTATCTCCTCCGTTATGATTGACTCCAGCAATGTCCCCTCTGCAGAGATCAAACTAATTGATCTATAGATTCCCACTTTTTTCCTGTCTCCTCTTTTGAATATGGGTGCCACATTAGCATGTTTCCAATCCACTGGTACCTTTCCAGAATCCATGGACTTTTGGAAAATCAATAACTCATGAAAGCAAGTGTTCTAAATGCCGCTTTCACCACCACTTTCAAGGTACAATGTATCTGCACCCAAAGCCTTTGTTAGGGTTTCTGTCAGTACTGAATTTGTTTTAGATGTTGGTGCAGGTGTGTGGGAGATCATGTGGCCCAGTGAGTAGCATCCCTGCCTTTGCATTAGTAATTCCAGAAGTGTAAATGCTGTTAACACACATTAACAATTGTAGCAAAAATGAGAGGAAATCATAATGGTAAGACAATGGACAATAGGTGCAGGAATAGGCCATTCTGCCATTTGAGCCTGCACCACCATTCAATATGATCATGGCTGATCACCCTTAATCAGTATCTGGATTAGTGGTGCTGGAAGAGCACAGCAGTTCAGGCAGCATCCAAGGAGCAGCGAAATCAACGTTTCGGGCAAAATGAAGGGCCCAGGATCTGGTTTCCAACAACTGCAGTCATTGTTTTTAACCTCATCCTTAATCAGTAGCCTGTTCTTGCCTTATCTCCATAACCCTTGATTCCACTATCCTTGAGAGCTCTATCCAACTCTTTCTTAAATGAATCCAGAGACTGGGCCTCCACTACCCTCTGGGACAGAGCATTCCACACAGCCACCACTCTCTGGATGAAGAAGTTTCTCCTCATCTCTGTCCTAAATGGTCTACCCCATATTTTTAAGCTGTGTCCTCTGGTTCGGCACTCACCCATCAGCGGAATCCTGGATCTCCCTCGTCCATCTTCAGAGTTACATCCTCAAAAAATTCCAGGAGATTAGTCAAGCATGATTTCCCCTTCATAAATCCATGCTGACTCTGACCTATCCTGTTACTACTATCCAGATGTGTCGTAATTTCATCCTTTATAATAGACTCCAGCATCTTTCCCACCACTGAAGTCAGACTAACTGGTCTATAATTTCCTACTTTCTCTCTCCCACCTTTCTTAAAAAGTGGTACAACATTAGCCACCCTCTAATCCACAGGAACTGATCCCGAATCCATCGAACTCTGGAAAATAATCACCAAGCATCCACGATTTCTCGAGCCACCTCCTTCAGTACCCTGAGATGTAGACCATCAGGCCCCGGGGACTTATCAACCTTCAGACCTAACAGTCTCTCCAACACCAATTCCTGGAAAATATAAATTCCCTTCAGTTCAGGTCCTTCAGCCACTGTTACCTCAGGGAGATTGCTTGTGTCTTCCCCAGTAAACACAGATCTGAAGTACCAATTCAATTCTTCTGCCATTTCTTTGTTCCCCGTAATATATTCCCCCGTTTCTGTCTTCAAGGGCCCAATTTTAGTCTTAATCATTTTTTTGCCTTTCACATACCTAAAAAAGCTTTTACTATCCTCCTTTACATTTCTGGCCAGTTTATCTTCGTACCTCATTTTTTCTCTGTGTATTTCCTTCTTAGTAATCCTCTGTTGTTCTTTAAAAGCTTCCCAGTCCTCCATTTTCCCACTTATCTTTGCTATGTTATACTTTTTCTCTTTTAACTTTATATGTTTCTTAACTTCCCTCATCAGCCACGGCCACCCATGCCTCCTCCTAGGATCTTTCTTCCTTTTTGGAATGAACTGATCCTGCATCTTCTGCATTATACACAAAAATATCTGCCATTGTTCCTCCACTGTCATCCCTGCTAAAATATTGCACCATTGAACTTTGGCCAGCTCCTCCCTCATAGCTCTATATTTCCCTTTATTCAACTGAAATATTGTCACTTCTGATTATACCCTCTCCCTCTCAAATTGCAGATTGAAGCTTATTGTATTATGGTCTCTATTTCCCAATGGCTCCTTCACTTTGAGGTCCCTGATCAATTCTGGTTCGTTGCACAATACGAGATCCAGAATTGCCTTCTCCCTGATAGGCTCCAGCACCAGCTGTTCTAAGAATCCACCTCGGAGGCACTCCACAAAGTCTCTTTCTTGAGGTCCAATACCATCCTGATTCTCCCAGTCTATCTGCATATTGAAATCCCCCATAACAACTGTAGTAACATCTTTGCGACAGGCCAATTTCAGCTCCTGATTCAACTTACATCCGACATCCAGACTACTGTTTGGGGGCCTGTAGATAACTCCCAAGAGGGTCTTTTTACCCTTAGAATTTCTCAGCTGTATCCATACTGACTCTACATCCCCTGATTCTAGGTTCCCCGCGCAAGGGACTGACTATCATCCCTTACCAACATGGCCACCCCACCCCCTCTGCCCGTCAGTCTGTCCTTATGATAGCACGTGTAGCCTTGAATATTCATTTCTCAGGCCCTGTCCACTTGAAGCCACGTCTCAGTTATCCCCACAATATCATATCTGCCAATTTCCAAAAGAGCCTCAAGCTCATCCATCTTATTTCTAATGCTTCGTGCATTCATATATAGTATTTTTAATTTGTCACTGCCCTCACCCTTCCCATCAATTCCTATTTCACTCAACCTTACAGCATGATTCCTTTTTGAGTTTTCTGCTTCGTTGATACAGTTGTCTTTCTTGACTTCCCTTGTTCTAACTTTCCCTTTAATTTCCTTCTCAAACTTCCAGTTTGTCCCCTTTCCCCCTCTACTTAGTTTAAACGCAGCTGTGTTGCAGTAGCAAACCTGCCTGCCAGAATGCTGGTCCCTAACCTATTAAGGTGCAAACCGTCTCTTTTGTATAATTTATGCTTACCACAAAACATACCCCAGTGATCCAAGAATTTAAATCCTTGCTTCCTGCAGCAGTTCCTCAGCCACACGTTCAAGTCCATTATCTCCCTGTTTCTGGCCTCACCAGCCCGAGGAACTGGAAGCAAACTGGAGATAACCACCCTGGACGTCCTGCTTTTCAGCCTTCTTCCTAGTTCTCCGAAGTCCCGCTATAGTATGTTCCTCCTCTTCTTCCCAACATCATTTGTGCCGACATGTACCACCACCTCTGCCTCTTCACCTTCGTCCTGGAGGATTTCCTGCACTCTGTCTGTGATGTCTTTAACCCTGGCACCAGGAAGGCAACACACCATCCTTAAGTCCCGCCTGCTGCCACAAAAACCCTGGTCAGTTCCTCTCACTATGGAGTCCCCTATTACCACGGCTCTGTGTGATGTCCGACTCTTCCGCTCTGCTTCTGCGCCAACTTTTGATTGACAAACCTGGCCGCCTCGCAGACTGGCAGTATCATCTGTCTCTACTGTTTCCAAAAGATTCAACTTGTTCCTGACAGGTACTTCCCCTGGGGTCTCTTGCACCTGTCTCCTCTCTGCCTTCCTCATCGTCTGCTCTCTTCTGCTCTCTTCTGGTATGGTCGGTGTAATAACCTCGCTGAAGGTCTTGGCCAGAAAGATCTCGTTCTCTCGGATGAGCCTAAGGTCCTCGAGTTCTTTCATCAGTGCTGCAATATGCTCGGTCAGTAGCTGAACGTGCACACACTTTCCACACTTATATGAGCCAGACACACCAGAAGAATGGAATCTCTCACATCATTATCCCCTGAATGAATGCCACTACATTCTACTTATATAAGGTGCTATCTATTGAGATTGCTGAACATTTCCCCCGATCTGTTAGGTGAATTTGGCTGCACAGATGAATTGCTCTGTGATAATGAGGAACAATGTGGGTGAAATATCATTTATGATATGCTAATACTGCAGTGCTCGGCTTCCACACTAATTCAGGGTCATATCTCCAATTAATCTTGACTATTCTTTCTAAATACTAGATATTACTTTTTAGTTTACACATATTACTCTATTTCCTGACTAAAGTCCCACTTCAAAATTCTCATAAAGGATGACTTTTACTTCTGTCTGTCTGGATGCCTGAGGAATGAGAGGAAAATTGACAGAAGACTGGGCCTTCCTATAAAGTTTAAAGGCACCAGTGGAGGAAGATTTTTGACTTATGCTCTGCATCATAAAATTATACATCTGTTCACAAAGAACCAACAACAGATCCACTCACAACAGATGTTTTGAGGAAGCGGTCACTAGACCCGAAACGTTAACTCTGATATCTCTCTACAAAATGCTGCCAGATCTGCTGAGCTTTTCCAGCAAATTCTGTTTTTGCTTCTGATTCCTAGCATCCACAGTTCTTTCATTACTTATCTACTTCTAAAGGTTTGATGAACGCATTATTACCCACAGTATGTTGAAGAAAACTTCCTGGGTCTATTAATTAAGGAGTGGAATGATGACACTCATTGGCATTGGTGCCACTGACCACATCCCATTCTTTAAAAAAAACCTGAAGAAGATGCAGCAGGAAAAGGACAAAAATTTCAAGCATTTTTAAAAACACTATTATGCTACTCTCAATACATTCCAGATGATGAAGGGCATATGCTCAAAACGTTGACTCTCCTGCTCCTCGGATGCTGCCTGATTGGCTTTGCTTTTTCAGCACCACACTCTTCGACTACACTCAATACTGCCAATCTTAAATGTGTCATGCATTAGAATTGATTGATTCAATTGAAAATACTTTAATCTGGCAAATCTAGAGTCAGATAGTTATTATTACAAGTTAATACAGATGACAGAAAAATTACTTTTTGGTGGAATAGAGCACATTTAGTATGATAACTTAAAATAAAGTTTCAGATAAAACGATGAATATTCATGTAGTCGTAGCATGCATTCCTTATGTCAGTTAAAGTTTCTCTCTATATTTTATCTATTATTTAAATTAGCTGAGGATGTTTTTATTACCTTGGACTGTTTATCTATGTTTGGAACTGAATATCCTAATTATAATAATCATATCTAAACTAGTAAAAAGGCTTGACTGGTCAAGCAATATCATAATTCTATTCATTGCTAATCTGGTAGCAATATTTGTTTAAATTGAAATATATATTAATACACAGGGCCTTCTTTGCAAAGGGAAAGAACACATACAAACACTGCTCTTATTTTAATGCAAAAAATGAGGTAACAGGTATTCTTTGAATCATTTCTCAGAGCAATGGCTTGACCAAACAAAGTCTTGGTTAAAATTTAAATAACTTCTGACAGTTAATTATCAGTGATCGTTAATCAGTGCATTCTCCAAGGTAATGCCTCTATCAATCAGAGCACACTTGCTAGTCAATCATCGGTTTCCTCTAGTACAGTATAAATGGTTTCATTTACTTTGGTATTTCTTGCAAATTATTTTGATGAGTCAAAGATCAAAAGATGTAACAAAATGTGCCTTTTGCAGCAATACTGGCATTGACACTTGTTGGGCTTTTGAATATACTTTGTTGAAGTAGACCATTAGCCATTAAGAAGAATTAATGAACCCATTCATAGTACTCCAGTTCGGGCAGATTTAGAGCTGGAAGCAAATCTCAGATAATCTAACACTTTACGTCCAAAACTGATTTTCTTTTATAAGTGTTTGTACATAGACCATTTACAAGACAATTTATTGGTATGAAGTATAGTTATTCATCAATCAATTTCAGGTTGTGAACAATCTGTAATATATATTCTGTTTCTGCTTACTCGAAGAAGATGTTTGTGGGGTGCAGCCTGTATTCTTTGTAATAGTTTTATACAAATTTGTGGACCACCTCAGAGTCAGTCTTATTTGTCCCACAGGCCAGATCTATCTGACAATCTCTTCATCACTTATGCTGACCCTAGCGTTCATTTCAGAGCATCATGGTGGAGATTGAACTAATGACCTACTAAATTAATTGCCAAGCACCATAATTCATTATTCACCATACTAAAGTAGTGACACTGGATAGCAATTATAAATCACCATGTTTTAGAGGGCAGAAATGTTTAAATATCTCACAATGGTAATGTATATTTTAGCACTTTTAATGCAATGAACTACTTCAAGGTGCCCCACAGGATTGTTATAAATCAAATTATGATACTAAGGCATGTAAGGAGATACAAAGTCAGCTTAATCAAAGAGATACATTTAAAGAATGGTCATAAAGGTGGAAAACAAGGTAGTGGAGAACCAGAGAGGTGTAGGAAGGTTAGCCTGATCAGCTGGATGCAAAGCCACTCCCAGTTGAGTAATTAAAATTGGAATTACATAAGATGCTAGAATTAATGGTGTGCAAACATTTCAGAAAGGTTACAGAGATGGGGCTTGGGCATGGTCATGGAGGAGTTTAGACCAGGACCCATTGCAAGTCTGTGAACTCAGGGGCAGTAGTGAAATAGGGGGAATTAATCTCTATTGAGATAACAGAATGATCCCAGAATAATACAAATTTTCTTATTATTTTGTAGATCTCTTCATGTTCAAGTATTCATTTGACATGTGATTTTAATGTAAAATATGAATTTGGAATTTTTTGGAATATTGCATGCAATTCTGGTCTCCTTCCTATCGAAAAGATGTTGTGAAACTTGAGAAGGTTCAGAAAAAATTTACAAGGATGTTGCCAAGGTTGGAGGACTTGAGCTATAGGAGAGGAAGACTGGCCTGGGGCTGTTTTCCCTGGAGCGTTAGAGGCTGAGAGGTGACCTTATAGAGGTTTATAAAATCATGAGGGACATGGATAGGGTAAACAGGCAAAGTCTTTTCCCTGGGGTGGGGGAGTCCAGAACTAGAGGGCATCAGTTTAGGGTGAGAGGGGAAAAATATAAAAGAGACCTAAGGGGCAACATTTTCACACAGGATGGTATATGTGTGGAATGAACTGCCAGACGATGTGGTGGAGGCTGGTATAATTACAACATTTAAAAGGCATCTGGATGGGTATATGAATAGGAAGGGTTTGGAGGGATATGGGCCGGATGCTGGCAAGTGGGACTAGATTGGGTTGGGATATCTGGTTGGCTATGACGATTTGGACCAAGGGGTCTGTTTCAGTGCTGTACATCTCTATGACTCTATCAATGCAAAGAAATGTGAGGTAATACATTTGGTAGATGAAACACGGGGAAACGATACAGGTTCAATGATACAACTGTGAAGGGAGTACAGAAGCAGAGGGACTTCAAAAGTTCAAGTGCACAATTCTCTGAAGGTGGCCAAGAAAATTGAAACATGCTAAGAAGACTTTTAGGATCCTTTATAACTAGAGGCATTAGAGTACAAAAACAAGGAAGTGATGCTACACCTCTACAAATCATTGGTGAGACCACATGTAGAATACAGTTGCATGTCAATTATCCAAACGAGATGGGCGGGGAATTTTTTTTTCAGATAATTGATTGAACAAGTAACCGATCTGATCGTAAACAAGCGGTAATTTATGAGTGCCAGTTAGCCGAACATTTCTTGGTTATCCGCCAGTGCACGCCACAATGCCGATAACTGATAAGTGAATGCTGAGTTGCCTAATGCCATTTTTACAGGACCTTGAGATCTTGTTCAGATAATCCAAAATTCGGATAATTGATGTTAGGACAACCGAGGTTGTACTGTATTGTGTTCAGTTCTTTATTTATTTAATTGAAGGAAGGATGTTTAAAATCCTGGAGAGAGTGCAAAGGAGATTTACTAGAATTATATCTGAACTGAGTGATGTTTAGACATAAGAAAAGGTTAAAGGAATTAGGCTTATTCTTTGTCGAGCAGAGAAGATTGCAAGGTGACCTTAGATTGGTTTTGACAGGATAAAGACAAATAATTTGTTTGCAGTAGTTGGTATGACAGTAACTGGAGTTCATAATTTCAGTATTATCAACAAGATAGCTCGGAGTGAGATGAGGGGAAACTTCTTTACTCAGTGTTGTTAGGGTTTGAAATGTCATGCCTGGGAAAGTGGTGGAGATGCATTCCATGAGAGGTTTCGGAAGAGAGATGGATATGCGTTTGAAAGTGATGAGTTTAGATGACTACAGAGTTAGGGCTGGAGAATGGGACTAGCTAGATAGCTCTTTCAGGAGCTAGTACTGACATGATCAGTCAAATAGCCTCCTTCTGTTCTATGAAATTTTATAATTATAAAATATAAGCCATGCTAGTATATTAGGAAATCAGATATTCTGCCTCTTTGAAAGGCTACATTAATAAACCTGTTTCCCTGCTTGACGATGTTAGCTCATTGAAGCAGCGTGAACCACACTGTAGACAGCAGTACTGTCCACTGAGGCAAAGTACATGTTCACAGATTGACGCTCTGCTCAATACCATCCATACATGTGTGGTATCACATGACATGTTGGCTACAGAATAAGAATTAAGCACTTGAGGAAATGTTTCTGAACCTATAAATCACCAGATCAGATTATTATTATTATTGTCTTGTACTTGGTATGAAATCCCAGTAGCAGGAGCTGCAAGATAGCCACATGTTTGTTCCCTCAAGTTTTATTGTCACTGCATGCTGGTCACAAATTCAAGATCAAAGAATATTATAACATCGATAAAGGAGTCATAAACTCAGCTCTTTGAAAGAGTTATTTGCTAAGTCTCTCTTTTCTCCTCATAGTGCTGCAAGTTATTATTTTCTTTTCAAATATTTAGCAATATTTGTTTGGAAATTTACCATTGAATTTGCTTCCACCACCCTGTTAGACTATGTCTCCCATCCAATTTGCCATTTGTCTTAAACCTGCGTGACTTGCCTACTGACCCTCATAATCACTAGAAGCTTTTTTCTGCCTATCTACTCCATCAAAGCTCTTTGTAATTTTAAAATATTTCATTTTTTTGCCCATAAAAGTTTATATCTCAGAATATTGTAACAATTCTGAACATGCCCTTCAACTTTGTTGATCTTGACATTTTGCGAACCTTTTTTGAGGAGTTAATGGGGTGCATGTTAGCATGCTGGTGCAGTGATTGATTTAAGTTTTCAGCTGAATGAACTGTAATCTCAATCTCAGGAGACATACCACGAAGACTTGCCAACGATTACATTTTTCATAACCCTTTCAATAAAATCTTTTGGGACCACCACTATGAAAGCAGTTTCTGTGGAGAGAACTGTAAATTTTCACCTTCTAATGCTAACAGTATTGGAATTACAACAGTCATGCAATGCTGGGAAAGTAACAAAGAAGACACTGTTCACAAGTAGAGCACAGTCGAGCCACAGAGGTGAATGTAGTAGATATTCTCCACAAGACATTTTTTCTCTGAAAGCTAATTAGTAGCTTTCTAAAAACTATTATGTAAATCTTACACCCTAGCTGCCAATCAAACAAATGCCTTTTCTTCCATTAAATACAATTAAGACACAAGGGTAGAAATTACTCATGGGAATGTTAATATATCGTGATTTAATCGTCTGTTACCTCTGCCTAAGTAGCAGCATAAGGAATTTAATACCAATGCTTTAAAAATTGACATAACACCATCATCATAAATTTCCTCATGGTGTTAAGTGAATTTTCTTAGACAGTCTCTGATTCATTCATCAGAACTGGTAAATAAGTAGTCAGAAATTATGAGACAAATACCCCAAAACTGTGAAGGATGAATGGGAGAAACTCCCACGCAAGTTTGCTTCATCAGAATTTTACAAGTACACTAATCAAAGTGAAACACAAGCTTCACATGAAAGCTATTAATTATAAGAATTACTGAAATTCCACTCAGTTATTATTTTGATTTGATTTTTTACTCCACTTTGGAACAGATGAAGTCTTTTTTCCGAAACTGGGTGGGTTTCGGTCAGGTTGGGGGTTGAAGTGTTAGAAATCTGAAATACAGGTCCATAATATCCAAACCAGATTTCATTGGAGATGGGTTAGGGGCTAAGAACAGCCAACCTGCTTGAGACAAACAAGCTGCTATTTTCAACATTAGAATGAGACTGGGAGACTCACACTTATCCATCATTTCAATGTTAGCTTTTCCCAATCAGTTTTCGGAAAACCAGAGGCTCCAGAAAGCCCAGGAATGCTGGTTCCAAGAGATTTTTAAAAATAACTGAACCTATTTGCTGCATTCAGCATTCCTCCCTTGATAGTTTCCCACAAGTGACACTCAGCTGGCTGTTCCAAGCAGCCTACCCTCTCACCTTTAAGGCATCTACTCTCTTCCACGTGGTTCAGAGATTCCTCAGGCCTTCAATCCACAATCCTTTCCCCACATCTCCCGGCCTCCAGTTCTCCACTCAACCACAGTCTGTGATCCTTCAGAATCTCAGCCCCACACTATTATCTCTAATCCTTGACTACCTGCCTGGTCTCTGATTTATAACCATGATCCCTTGCCTCCAATTCTACAGGCCTCTGATCCCCATCCACCCTCCGCCAAGGTAAGATTGCTACTGGAATCAGATTAGGGCTCTGATCTACGTGAAGCAACATTTCACTACCTACTAGAGGCCAAGCCTGTTAATCAGACAGCTTCAATGCAGGCAACTTGTCAGTGATATCATTTGCAAATACATTTTCAGAATGCTGTAGGTCATGTTCTGCCCTGGCAGGTTGCAAAGGTAAAACTCCCTGATCATCTTCATGTCCCAGTTTGGATCACAATCTGTTCTGTCACATAGTTTATTTGGTATAGTTTGGCAGTCACTATATTTAGTTTTAATTCTATCATTTAGAAAGTGGAGTTGTGTTGTAACAAGATGAAACTTATGAGAAATGAAGTCAAAGGGTTAATTGCACAGTTTGCTGAATTCCCAACCTCAGTGTATCGCTGCTGAACGCCCAAAACCAACGGAAGGCCTTGTTTCATGATGGGGAATATTGCAGATGTTGGCACATATTACAGATGTTGGGGGTTATTGCAGAGGTTGGCACATATTGCAGATGTTGGGGGTTATTGCAGATGTTGGGGAATATTGCAGATGTTGGCACATATTGCAGATGTTGGGGAATATTGCAGAGGTTGGCACATATTGCAGATGTTGGGGTTATTGCAGATGTTGGGGAATATTGCAGATGTTGGCACATATTACAGATGTTGGGGGGATTGCAGAGGTTGGCACATATTGCAGATGTTGGGGAATATTGCAGAGGTTGGCACATATTGCAGATGTTGGGGGTTATTGCAGATGTTGGGGAATATTGCAGATGTTGGCACATATTGCAGATGTTGGGGAATATTGCAGATGTTGGCACATATTGCAGATGTTGGGGGAGATTGCAGATGTTTGGGTTAGGATTGGGTGGTGGTGGTTAGAATCAGGAAAGAATGAATTGACCTACTCTCAAATCACTTTCCCCATAAAGAAGACTTGGAGGCCAATCGGCTTTATCCCCTCCTATTGCAATTTGACAGGAGGCTTGGTGAGGAGACTAGGATTGAATCAAAGATTTCTAAACCTTTTGTTTGAGGGCCAATTTTGTTTTAATCAGTTGAGGTAGGTGACGTTTTGACCAGGGGTCAGGAGAGAGTTGCTGAGACTGCAGATCTAAGGGAAGGAGGGACAAGAGTCTGTTGATGAGCCAAGCTGAGTGAAAAGTCACATGGATGAGAGTGACATTCATTCTCATCTCTTTGACGATGTCTCTTCCCTCATCCCTCTCTATCTCTCTACCCCACACACCTCTTTCTTTCTCAGCCCAACCCTCTCTTTCCCATCTATCTCTTCTATCTCTTGTGGGCGGCACGGTGGCACAGTGGTTAGCACTGCTGCCTCACAGCGCCAGAGACCCGGGTTCAATTCCCGCCTCAGGCGACTCTCTGTGTGGAGATTGCACGTTCTCCCCGTGTCTGCATGGGTTTTTTCCGGGTGCTCCGGTTTCCTCCCACAGTCCAAAAAAAAACTGTGCAGGTTAGGTGAATTGGCCATGCTAAATTGCCTGTAGTGATAGGTGAAGGGGTAAATGTAGGGGATTGGGTCTGGGTGGGTTGCGCTTCGGCGGGTCGGTGTGGACTTGTTGGGCGGATGGGCCTGTTTCCACACTGTAAGTAACCTAATCTAATCTAATCTGTAAGTAATCTAATCTAATCTAATCTCTCTCAATCCCTGCATATGCTCTCTCCCCAGCCTGCATCTCTCACCCTTCCATACCTCCTTTTCCTCACTTCTCCTTCTCGCTCTGTCCCTGTCTCCTTGTCTCTCTCTCTCTCTCACTCTTCATCTCCCCACCCATATCCCCCCTCCCTCTGTCTCTCCACAATCTCCCTTTCTCTCTACTGATTGCACCCTTCTCTTCTCTCTACCCCTCCTCTTCCTTGGTTTCCTCCCTCCCACCCTCTAACACTCACTGCTTTCTTCATGGTGACAGCCACGTTCTGGACATTTCCGCTCCCCAGTTCCTGTTGGGGTTACAGACCGTGCTAGGCCATGAGACAATTCTCAGATGCTCACAGAAATTCACATTGACAATATGGTACTTCTCATTTTCAAAGGGCTCACCAGGCAACTGATGGGCTGATACAAACCTTTGGCAGGTCAGACTGTACCCAACAGAACATATGTTGGACAATCCAGATTTCAAAAGTTGTAGAACAATGGATCAGGCTGATTAAAGATCCTACACATGAAGCTCAGAAAAAAAACATTTTTAAATGAGCATAGGCTAAACAGGTTATGACTTAACTCACTGGAGTTCAGAAGAATGAGAGGTGATCTCATTGAAACATATGTGAATCTTAAAGGGTTCAACTGGGCAAATGCTAAGACGATGTTTTCCTTCATGGGAAAGTCTAGAACAAGAAAGCATATTCTCAGAATAAAGGAGCACCAATTTAAGACTGAAGTGAGGAGGCATTTCTTCTCTCAGAGGATTGAGTGTCTTTGGAACATGTGGGCAGAATTCTTGTATATACTTAAGGCTGAAATAGATCCTTGACCAGTCGGGGAATCATGGCTTATGGGAACGTTCAGAAAGTGAACGTGAAGAAGTTTGGCTCAGCCAGTCCTATGGAATGGCAGAGCAGGCTTGAGGGACCGGCTGGCCTGCACTTGTTCCTATTTCTTATGGTCTTATTCTGTTATGGTGTTAAGCTGCATTGGCGAAGTTTTGCACCCAATGACTTTCCTGACAATACTCAACAGACTTTGTAATTTTTTAAGTGCAGTCAACTTATGAGACATGGGCTAACAAACCAACAAATTTGGTGCCTGTTTGTGTACATTGATTTTGTTTTATAACGATGCAATTCTGAAATCAGATGCAATGGGCAGAATCTTCCATTATTTGTTGCAAGTGTGGTGATCCATGTGAAAATGAGTGAGATGTCTTTCACCAGAACCCACCGGGCCATGTGTCTGTCAGGCATGTACATGGTCACCCAATGGTCTTTCTGTGAGATATACATCATGGGACACCGATGTGCTCTCCCTCCTGAGCCAATCACAGGCTTGCTGCCAGTGTGAGAGATGGAGCACTGAATAAGAAGTCATGGCTGCTCATGGTACAGTGACCCGGACGTTCAGGGGCAACAGGCAGAGCTAGATTCAGGGGATGGGGATGGGAGATTGGATGAGGCTCACATGGAGAGGGTGGGGAGTCAGAAGGATTAGCTTTTAACTGCCAGCTTCCTGCTCCTACATTTGCCTCTTATCATCCCAAAATTGGAATAGATCAAGGTACTACCTCACCAAACCTAAAGGACAGGTCTCTTAATTGTACCAACCAAGAAGGCTGCCAGTGTTCTTGCATGTTGGGAATAAAGTTAATCAGAGTGGTGGCACGAAGAGATCTTTAATTGGTTATTGTCCACTTAAGAGTCTCAATTGATAGCAAGGCATTAAAACCTTTGCACTTTGAACATAATTCTTGTGATACACAGAGGTGCCATGGATTTCCCCAGCACTAATCACCTTATGATCTTCTTCTTCTGGCACTTTCTCCATTGTTTTTAGGAAGGGGAGGTTTCTGCACAGTGTCTTTCCTCGTGTTTACCCTTTTGAAAATGTTAACATGTGGTTGTTGTTATGATGTCTTGCTTTACCAAAAGCTCTAGTTTTTAAGGAAAAAGGATTCTGAACACAAGCAATACTAAAATGTCTTTCTTGCTTTTTCAGCGAATCTTAGAAGGTGAGAGTGGCACCATGACCTTTGACCCTATGCTGGATCACAACGGAATCTGTTGCGCTGAGTGTAGACGCAGTTATTCACATTGCCAGCGTATATGTGAACCCTTGCGTGGCTACATCCCCTGGCCTTATAATTATCGAGGGTGTCGTGTTGTTTGTAGATTAATCATGCCATGCTCCTGGTGGGTAGGACGCATACTTGGTTTGGTATAAGCTGCTGAAGGAGCCCCATTTTTGAAAGTGGAACCCAATGGATAATAATTATTGGCTATGAATTTTCATACATGATTATTGTTGGAAGGAATTTCCAAGAAGAGTTGCAATTTAAAGTGCCTTTGTTAAAAACTATCCATTAATGCACCTCAGTGTCTGACCACATATTTTCTGCAGATGTAATGTTTATAGAGTTTGGTTTAAAAATTGAAATACTCCAAACCCATCTAAATTGTGTAAAGCTACATGTGGTTAGACCAAAAGTGGAATTACTTAAAATGATCCTGTTTATTTAGAACATTGTACAGACATTAGAAATTGTGCAATAAAGCATGCAACAACATGTATGTGTGCTTAGATCCTTATTTGTACAGATAATATGATCCATTGGTGGTGTATATGTAACTCTAAGATTAAAAAGGCCAATGAATACAATAGAACTAGCTGACTAGGACTGTTAAATGCTTTTTGTTATTAAGTTTCTAAAATTTTCAATTCCAATTATTAAAGAATGTCATGCATTGTCGTGTGTTGGTTTTCAGTTAAATTCAACTTTCTCCACTATGTGCAGCGTAAATATTCAAAAGAAAAAAAATTCAACACTTGGTTGTTTTTGGAAAATAAATCAAAATGTAAAGTTTTTCACTTTGACTGTTGGTAACAAAAAGAAAGTGTTTATTGAAGTGTGCAGTGATGGTGAGCTTTGTTTTCTCTGGGGTGCTCAGCTCTTGATATCAGCTGCATTGCTTTATATTAATAAAAGAAAATGGTTGAGGCCAGAAAGGACCTTTGGAGACACAAAAGGTTCCCCTTTGAAATAACTTCACAGAGGCTGATACGGATCACCAAGTCCCCCTTTATTTACACGTGGAGAGTCTTTAACACTGATCCAACTCCCTGAGAATCAGCTCTCGGAGTGAACAGAACCCAGGACACTCCTGTTCTCTTTATCCTTTTCTCTTCCCACTCCTCCCCCCCCCCCCGCACTACCACTGCGCAACAATAGTGCTTACATTTCCGCACAACACCCATGTTTGAGTGTGCATGGTGACTCAGTGTGCAAGAACTTTATTCAATATTTCCACCACCAGGAAAAACACCCATTTGGATAGTGAACCATTAATAAGCAAGACCCAATAAAATTAAAATACACATTATTATGTTTGTGATTGGAAGTCTGCAGACTTGGTTAGTATGGTGATTGAACCCATGACCTTGGTATTATTAATGCCACACTCTAACCATCTGAACCAATAGACCAACTTGCAGGCACTTTTGTTTTTATCTGTAATCCAGATTAACAGCTCCAATCAGGGAACTCTGTGAGGTCCACATGGCTGACCTCACTACAATTACTACACCCTTAAGCGCCTTTCAGCATCAAGCTTTACTGACTGTGGTTGACTGTGAGTATATGTTATCAGCCAATTGCCTACTCAGCCACACGAATGGATGGTTCTCACTGTGGAGTGAAGTATCTGAGTTATAACTGTCAAGTAGTCCCAAAGCTAAAAATGAAATCAAAACATGTTGTGATGGATAATAACATCTCAGGTCTAGTTCATTCTATTGAAAAGGCAGAAGGAAAGCACAGATTACCTGTCAGGGACAAAAGAGTAAAAAGAACGAAGAATTGATGAAACGAATAACGCAAATAGCGTTATAAAAAAAATTCTTAGGTCGGAACTTTAGTCCCTGCTAGCCACTGGAATGGAAGTAAGTAGGCACAGAAGTTTGCAGTACCAGCCTGCATGTCAGTTCCTCAGCCCCATCATACCCTGGGTATTTATCCAAAAGATGAGATGGTTGGAGCAGCAGGAATACCCACAGCAAATGCCAGGTCGCCAATTGATCCTTTAAATGATTTTAAGGTTTCAAATTCGGTGGTTATTTCAGAGAAGGCTGACGGTGATTCAAGTGATTGGATAACTGCATAAAACACCTACATGCAATACATAGCCTGCTCCCATTTCTTCTCCTGAAAAAATCGGTAATGCATTTTTGGGCAACACATACATTTTTTGGCTACTATTGCTATTTTTGGCCTGACAGTGCAGCTGTTATCCTGGTGAAACTCTGTGCTTAGGATTTTCCAGTTGAGCTTCCCAGGTGCCTGGGCACAGCGGAAAATAGCTCAGCTTCCCCAGTGCATCCAATCAGCAGCAGGCCAAGGGAGAGGGGGCTAGTTCCAGGGTGCCAGTTGGCAGAGGTTCAACACACTGGGCATTGACTATACAGCTGGAAATGTGTTGCTGGAAAAGCGCAGCAGGTCAGGCAGCATCCAGGGAACAGGAGAATCGACGTTTCGGGCATAAGCCCTTCTTCAGGAATCAGCTGCCTGTGATTCCTGAAGAAGGGCTTATGCCCGAAACGTCGATTCTCCTGTTCCCTGGATGCTGCCTGACCTGCTGCGCTTTTCCAGCAACACATTTCCAGCTCTGATCTCCAGCATCTGCAGACCTCACTTTCTCCTCATTGACTATACAGCACCCAGCTCACCATCCAACGTGAATGTGCACTCATAATAATCACTATGAGCTAAAGCCTGCCAATATAATTAATCAGAGTGAGCACAAAGCAATGCTGTTGCAACTGCATGAGCCATTTTCATAGAATCTCTACAATGTGGAAGCAGGCCATTCAGTCCATTGGGTCCACACCAGCTCTCTGAAGATCATCCCACCCAGACACTCCATCCTGTAGCTAATCATCCACATGCTATTTCCTGTAACTAATCCATTTATCCTGCACATCCCTGGGCACTATGGGGCAATTTAGCAAGGTCAGTCCACCTAACGTGCACATCTTTGGACTGTCAGAGGAAACCAGAGCACCTGAAGGAAACCTATGCAGACACGGGGAGAATGTGCAAACTCCACACAGACAGTCACCCAAGGGTGGAATCAAACCCAGGTCCCTGACACTGTGAGGCTGCAGCGCTAACAACTAAGCCACCCTGCTGCCCATTTTTTTTGGCAGCTGCTCTGCTACTAATGAAACCCTCGGCCAAAATTTTCTTGATGATGTTTAAGTAATGATTACAAATAATAACTATACTAACTAACATATGACATATAACTAATATATACTATAACTATGTCAACAATTGAAGCTAAAGTACTGACCATTGCATGGGATGACTAGTGGTTATACTTTTGTCTATCCCAAGTGGCAGTCAGAAATTTTCTGTTCCATGACAACACATTGTACATGACCTTCAGTTCTTCTGATTATATTGGTGTGGGTCTGGGCTCTGGTTTCACATTGCCTGTTTCGCTCATTTCTCCAACTGGCAATCAACTTGAAGAAAATGCATTCTGTACAATCATTGCAGCAAAGGATGGAGAATAGCGAAGGGCTGGTTTTCTTTGTACTTGTAATTTTTATTTTCATGAACTTTGCGGAAGGTTTTCAGGCACCTCTGCTCACCGGTCTAACAGTGATTCATCTCAGGGGAGGATATAACACTTTACACAATGTCAGTTTCTTCACACAACCCATCCATGTCAAACTCTTTAAAATTCCACACTTGAATACCACTGCAAAACTTTTCAAAGGGCACAGTATTTGCAAGGCTAATTTGGACATTCAGCTGTGAAAACTGTTTTCAGGCAATTCATATCTGTCACTCAAGTACTTCATGAGTTTTGTGACAAGTCGAAAAGTCTCACTCACATCTTCCTGACATATCTGGTATTAAGTTTTAGACTGATGGTTATTATGAGTCAAAGTAGCGTATTCTGTATCAAATCCCTAATCATGATGCTTACAAAACAGCCACAGTGTACAGAGTATCCTTAAATAATTATATGTCACAAGGTGTTTCCCAGGATCGTTATTGACTATGACACAAAAGAAGATATTAAGGTTGATGGGAAAAGCTTAATTGAAGAGGTAGATTTTAAGGACTGTCTCAATGACAAGGTGAGCAAGGTAGAGAGGCAGGAAAATGATTAGAAACTTCAGAACTTGTAGTGTATGCTAAGAATGCTGAGTGACTTTGCCTCCAAAGCTTAAGTATAGTCCAAGAGTGTTGTTGCAAAAAATAAAGCTCAGGCGCTGGATTGGCAACTCCATTCCCCCCCCCCCCCCCACCACCACCCCACTTTTCCCCCAAAATGCTTCTCTGGTGTATTGGTGCACTGTTCTCACTTACAGGAGAAAGTGAGGACTGCAGATGCTGGAGATCAGAGTCATGAGTGTGGTGCTGGAAAAGCAGAGCAGATCAGGCAGCGTCCAACGAGCAGGAGAATTGATGCTTCGGGCATAGGCCCTTCATCAGGAATGAGGCTTTTGGGCCGGGGGACTGAGAGATAAATGGGAGGGGGTGGGGCTGAGGGAAGGGAGCTGGGAATGCAATAGGTAGGTGGAGGTGGGGGTTAAGGTGAAAGGACGGAGCTAAGGACCGGATAGATGGGAAATCCATATTAATCCCATGTGGTTTCAGGGTCCCAAGGTGGAAGATGATGCATTCTTCCTCCAGGCTTTGGGTGGTTAGAGTTTGGAAATAGAGGAGGCCCAGGACCTGTATGTCCTTGTTGGAATGGAGGGAGAGTTGAAGTGTTCAGCCATGGAGCAGTGGGGTTGGTTGGTATGGGTGTCCCAGAGATGACTTGAAGATCATTTCAGAGAACATCTCTGGGAAACCTGCACCAATCAACCCCACCGCCCCGTAGCTGAATACTTCAACTCCCCCTCCCACTTCACCAAGGACATGCAGGTCCTGGGCCTCCTCCATCACCAAACCAACACCTGGAGGAAGAATGCCTCATCTTCCACCTTGGGACCCTGCAACCACACGGGATTAATGTGGATTTCACCGCTTTCCCTTTTCCCTTTCCCCCACTTTATCCCAGTCCCAAGCCTCCAACTCAGCACCGCCCTCTTGATCTGTCCACCGTCTTTCCCACCAACCGCTCCACCCGCCTGTCCAACCTATCACCTTCACCCCCACTTTCATCGACCTATCACTTTCCCAGCTACCTTTCCCCAGCCCCACCCCCCTCCCATTTATCTCTCAGTCCCCTGGCACACAAGCCTCATTCCTGATGAAGGGTTTATGCCCAAATCATCGATTCTCCTGCTCCTCAAATGCTGCCTGCCCTGCCATACTTTTCCAGCACCACACTCTCATGGGTTTTCAGCTTTTCATTAATCTGACAATAGCTGACATAGAGAAAGTCACCTGATCACATTGTGTCTTAATACAATGTATTCCTTCCTTTCAATTAAGTCAGAGAATTCCTTCAACTGCTGTGGCTTGAATTTTCTACATCTATAAAATTATCTTGTTGCATTTGCAAAATATGAGACAAACAGTTGCCTGTGGCCTGTGATATGTTGATCAATTTCAATTTTTGGCAAACTCTTGTATTTTCCATAATTAACACTTTTGTTGTTGTCTGAATGTTTAGAATGTTTCTCTGTATAGAGTTCAAAGGCACAGAGTTTGGGTAATATTTTTATTCTAATTACTTCTGAGGTTGCCTAGCTATGACTGTGGAAATCCAACAGCAAATGCTGGAAGACTTCCTCACATATTAGTAGCCAAAGAAAATTAATAATTTGTTTAAATGTAATTTAAGCATTTCTGTGCAAAATATAAACATATGTCTGTAAAATGTAGGAGCAGAAAAGGGCCAATCAGCCAAATGAGTCTTTTCTACCATTCAATAGGATTATGGCTGATCTGAAAATCCTTCAATCTACTTTCTTGCCATTTCCTCATACTGTTAATTCCTTTATTGATTACAGTTCTATGTAACTCAACCTCAACAGTTCTCTGAGGGACATAATTCCGCAGATTCACTCCCCTCTGAAAGAGGAAATATCTCCTCATCCCTGTCCTAACTGGGTGACCTCTTACTCTGAGATTATAGCCTTCTGGTCCTATGTTCTCTCACAAGGTGAAATACTGTCTCTGCATCTGCTCTCCCCCTATCAATCTTACATCCTTCAATAACGTTTCCTTTCACTCTTCTAATTGCAATGACAACATGCTCAACTTACTCAAGCTCTCATAAGACAATCCCTCCATACCTGCAGTCAGTGTTTTGAACCTTCTCTGGACTGCTTCCAATGCTAGTCTATGTATCCTGAGATAAAACCGTGCACAGTATGCCAGCTGTGGTGCGACTCGTGCCTGGTATAGTTTTAGCAAGTCCTCCCTATTTTTACACTCCATTCCCTTTGAAATAAAGGCCAACATTCCATTTTCCTTCTCCAATACCTCCTGAAGTTGTATGCTAACTTTTGGCCTTCTGGATGTAAATGGAACTGGATTTGTAAGGTGGGAGAAAGTGAGGACTACAGATGCTGGAGATCAGAGTCAAAAAGTCTGGCGCTGGAAAAGCACAGCAGGTCAGGCAGCATCCGAGGAGCAGGAGAAATGACATTTCAGGCAAAAGCCTTTAATCAGGAATGGAAGGTGCTGTACAAGATGCCTTAGTGAATTTCTGCAGAGCTTCTTGTAGATGGAGCACAATGTTGCTGTTAAACATTGATGACAGAGAGAGTGAATGTTTGTGGATCTGGACAATATCCAGACCTGGCTTGATAAGGTGCAAATAACATTCATGCCACACAAATGCTAAGCAATGCCCATCCCCAACAAAAGGGACTATAACCATTGCTCATTGATATTCAGTGGTGTTGTCATCAATGAATTCCCCCATTGTCATTATCCTGACCATTTACCAGGAATTGAACTGGACCAGTGCTATAAATACAGTCTATAAGAGCAGGTCAGGGCTAGGAATTTCCAATGCCTGTCTATCATCTACAAGATGAAAGTCAGAAAATGTGAAGGGATACCCTTTAATTGCCAAGGTGACTTAACCTCCAACAGCACACAAGAAGCTTGAATCCATCCAAAACAAAGCATCCCTTTGAATTGGCAACACCCCACCCACCAACACATTAAACATTCACTCTCTCCATCACTGATGCACTTTGACAGCAATGTATATTATCTATGAGAAACGCTGCTGTAACCCACCTTCCAAGCCTCTGACATCTACTGTCCAGAAGAACAAGGGACCAGGGTTTGGAGGCTAATGCTCTGTGATCATGGACAACAGCAGCTGGCCAAATTTAGCATAATTAACCAATCCACAAACGTGGAATTGAAAACTAGTCTCACTAATGGTGACCATGGTGCTACTGTTGATTATTGTAAATTTCATCAATGTCCATCAGCAAAGGAAATATGCTGCCCTTATGACCTACATGACCCATATGTTCTACAGACCCAAAACAATGGCTCTGAACTGCGCTCTGAAATGGTCAGTCAGTCCAGGAACAATTAGAGATTGTCAACAAATGTTGCCCTTATCAATGAGGCTTAGATCCCAAGACAATAATAATGGAAGGAAGAAAAGAAGTGACTGCTCCCTAGCTATTCATTGAACAAATCACAAATGCTTGACTATTTCCACACAATAGGGTTCTCCAACTTGTACTAAACCCTGATGGCTGCCGGTAGAAAATTTCTGCCTCCTGCTGTAGCTATTTTAATCAACCCGTTCTGACATGTTATCAAATATGTTCTAAAAAATTCTTCTGCAAGATTTGAGCACAGACCTTCTGGACTCAAGGTAGACCCTCCGCAAGACTGTCTGTATTATTATAAAGAACTGCAAGTGAAGGGTTCCACTTCATTGAACTCGCAAGGTTTGGTAAGAGTCAGTTTAATGATTAAAGTCCTAGAATGTATACTATTAAATTAACAAGTTGGTATCTGCAGACAGCTTGCAGCGATTCTTTTTGAAGTGACTCCAAAGTCTAACAAGAGTAAATAAGTGATGCCTGTGAAAAATCTAATCAAGCATTTGTTACTGATTTCAGTGACAGGAATGTTCATGGATGCATGGGCAGATGGGAAGTGTTGAATTGCAAATCACACTATTTCTCATGAAATGTTCAGAACATCAGACATGATTAACTGTGAATTTAAGATTAACAAGGTGCAGAGTTTGGATTTTCTATATTTGAATGTTAATATTCAATAGGGTGATCCCATGGTTGGTTAGATAAAAGGTTTATTTTCTCTTACTTATTAACATACATAATAGGCCCATAAAATTCCACAGGGATTAATGTATGCCTGCCAGGCCTCAGTGTAGGATGAAAACAAAATTTACTGGAAAAACTCAGCAGGTTGTGGCAGTATCTGTAGTGAGAAAGCAGAGATAATGTCTTGGGTCCTATGACCCGTCTTCAGAGCTCTTCTCTCCACCGATGCTGCCAGACCTGCTGAGTTTTTCCAGCAATTTTTGTTCCTGTTTCTGATTTCCATGGTCCACAGTTCTTTAGATTTTTGTTCACTGCAGGAGGATTGCTGTATGATCAGAAACCAGATTTCTTTTCTCAGTTGTACCTCTAAAATGAACAACAAGATAGAGAATAATAATATAATGAAAATGGAATTTTGCAACTGATGTTTGAGTGCTTCTTTCATTTCAATTGTTCAAGATCAGTGAATGTTCCGTTTGCCTAATCTTAGTAAAAGTAATATTAACTCCAGGGGTTATGTTGTTCATGTAGTTTATGTGTGGCCACATAGAATGAAGAAAAGATGTTCTTTTGTTTATCATTGACTGTGCAAACAGAATCCCCTGAGGTAAAATGAGATCAATGGCAGGAACATGTTTTGCTGACCTTAAAGTAATTCAATGTTTGGATTTTTTCGTGGTAAATATTTTCAACATGATATTAACCTGAGTAAAGATATTTAAGTTGAAGTTAGAGACATTTGGTTGAAGTCATACCTGTCACATAGGAAATTGGTTGTGGTTTTTGGAGGTCAGTCATCTCAGCTCAAGGATATCTCTGTAGGAGATCCTCAGGCTAGTGTCCTAGACCCCAATCATCTTCAGTTGCCTCAGCAATTACTTTCCCTCCAACATAAGATCAAAAGTGGGGATGTTTGCTGATATTTGTACAATGTTCAACATCATTCACAACTCCATACTGCTCCATATTGAAGCAGTCCATGTACAATTGCAGCGCCACCTGGACAATATTCAGGCTTCAAAGTGTCAAGTAACAATCATGCCACACAAGTGCCAGGCAATGGCCAGCTACAATAACAGACATCTAACCAATACTCCTTGACAATCAATGGTATTACCATCTCCGAATCGCCCAACAACATCAACATCCTGGGGTGACCATTGAACAAAAAGTGAACTGGTCTCACCGTATTAATAAAGTGGCTACATGAGCAGGTCAGAGGCTAGGAATATTGCAGTGAGTAATCACCTCCTGGCTCCCAAAAGCATGTCTACCATCTACAAGGCACAAATCAGGATTGTGATAGAACACTCCCTGCTCGTGTGAATGGGTGCAGCTCTAACAACGAGCTAAGCTCAAAAGCTTAGCACCATCCCAGAGTAACTTGCCTGATTGGCACCAGACCCACAAACCTTCACTCTCACCACTGCTGGACACACAGTAGCAGCAATGTGTCCCACCTAAAGATTCACTGCAGAAATTCACCAAGGCTTCTTAGTCAGCACCCTTCAAACCCAAAACGACTACCATCTAGAAGGGCAAGGACCTCACCATCAAAATGTTACCCTCCAAACACACCATCCTGACATGGGAATATGTTATTGTTCCCTCATTGTCACTGGACCAGCTCAGCACCACCTTCTCAAGGACAAGATCCTGTTGCAATCTGAGGTAACCCTCTTCACTGTCCACTACACCTCCAATTTTGGTATCATCTGCAAACTTACTAACTGTACCTCTTATGCTCGCATTCAAATCACTTATGTAAATGACAAAAAGTAGAAGACCTAGCACTAATCCTTGTGGCACAGGGCATAGGTTTAGGGTGAGAGGGGAAAGATATAAAAGAGACCTAAGGGTAATTTTTTCACACAGGATGGTAGGTGTAAGGAATGAGTTGCCAGAGGATGTGGTGAGGCTGGTACAATTGCAACATTTAAGAGGCATTTGGATGGGTATATGAATAGGAAGGGTTTGGAGGGATATGGGCTGGATGCTGGCAGGTGGGACTAGATTGGGTTGGGATATCTGGTCGGCATGGACAGGTTGGACCGAAGGGTCTGTTTCCATGCTGTACATCTCTATGACTCTATGACTCTATGACAGATAGTAATGGGCAATAAATGCTGCTCCAGTCAGCAAGGTCCAACGTGAATATAAGAAATGTACTTCAGGAAACAATGAGCTCTGCTCTACATAGAGCTCAACAAATTTCATTGTAATTCAGACTCTATGAGTGATTCATTCTCTGAACACAAGCTAACAACCAGAGGGTTGTTAATCTATGGAATTCCTTGCCCAGGGAACTCATTGACACTACTTCAGTAATCACTTTTAAAACTAAGGTAGATACTTTTTCAAAAAGTAAAGGAATTAAGGGATATGTTGAGAGCACAGGTAAGTGGATCTGAGTCCACGAAAAGGTCAGCCATGATTGTATTGAATGGCGGAGGAGGCTTGAAGGACCTACTCCTGCTCCTAGTTCTTATGGTCTTATGTTAGACAATAGATAATAGGTGCAGGAGTAGGCCATTCTGCCCTTCAAGCCAGCACCACCATTCATTGTGATCATGGCTGATCATCCTCAATCAGTATCCTGTTCCTGCCTTATCCCATAACCCCTGATTCCACTATCCTTAAAAGCTCTATCCAACTTTTTCTTGAAAGTATCCAGAGAACTTGGCCTCCACAGCCTTCTGGGCAGAGCATTCCACACACTCACCACTCTCTGGGTGAAGACGTTTCTCCTCAACTCTGTTCTAAATGGCCTACCTCTTATTTTTAAACTGTGTCCTCTGGTTCAGGATTCACCCATCAACGGAAACTTGCTTCCTGCCTCCAGAGTGTCCAATCCTTTAATAATCTCATACATCTCAATCAGATCCCCTCTCAGCTTTCTAAACTCAAGGGTATACAAGCCCAGTCACTCCAATCTTTCAACGTAAAATAGTCCCGCCATTCTATGTAAATGGAACTCTACTCGCACAGAACCTCACAGCACCTCTTAGGCTTTAATGTTGCCCTCATAATGGATATCCAATCGTAATTCCCAAAGGCAAATAAAGCTATCATTGTAGAAAAGTTTGTAATGATAAATCAGCATCAGTGAGGCTGGATTAATGAAGGTGTAGTCACAGAGTAAGACCCTTACAAACTGTGAGAACCTTTCATTGCATCAAGTAAGAAATGCTTGATCAATGTGGTCAGCAGGCCCTAGATTTTCAGAAAACTAATTCTAGCTTCTCTATTGCTACATGAAATACATAATGCTAGAATGTTTTACTCAGTCTGGCCTTCATGAAACAAATTAGGACTTTGCATCTATCAACATTGGCCTACCATCTTCTGCCTAACAGTAAAGACAAGCGAATTGCCCCTGTGCTTGTCAATTTTCCTGATTTGCCTTGCTGCATATTTCTTATGGGATCTGACCTTCATAGAAATATGCAATGGAACATAAGAGCAGGAATAGGCCATTCAGCCTTCGCGCCTGCCGCACCATTCAGTATGATCATGGCTGATTGAGCACTTCAATGGGTTTTCATCACCCTATCCTCATATCCTTGTATGGCACCAGTAATCAAAAATATCTCAATATCTACCTTAAGTATCCTCTCTAAGTTTTCACAGCCCTTTGGGATAGAGAATTCCAAATGTCCACAGCTCGCTGAGTTTACTTAGTCTCCTTACTTTGGACCCTAGCAGAATCTCCTTTAATTTGAAATTAATTTCCCAAACAGAGAAAACATTTTACCTGGATACATCCTATGTATTTCCCTTTAAGTATTTTGTAAGTTTCAGTGACATCCCAATGCAGGCACAACATGACTAATTTCTTTTTATCTGACAATCCTGCTGAGCTTGCATTGCATTTCCTCTCTAGCATCTTATCACGTCTAAAACAGAGACCAAAAGTGCATACAGTATTCCAGATACAGTCTAACCAAGCTCCTATACAATTGTGGCAAGACCTCCCTAGTCCTTTACTCAAGTTCTCTTGCATTAAAGACTAATATTCTTTAGCCATCGTAATAACTTGTTGCACCTGCATGTTAGCCCTTGGTGACTTATTGACAAGGACCTAGATCCCTTGAGACAATTACACTTTCCAACATCTTACCATTTACAAAGTACTCTCCTACTAAAGTAGATAACCTTACTTTTTGCTACATTATATTCCATTTGCCTTTGTTTTGCCCATTCACCTTGCAGCATCTATTTGGGAATGCCATTACAGTAGTGTTGTGTTTGAGGGGAGATTTAACATGCACTCTTTTTACAGTAGCAACTTCCAAATGGTAAGTTCAAAGGTCCAGTTTTTCATGAGTGGATGAATGAATGGGGTGAGAGAGTGAATGGGTAGGTGTGAGGGTAGGGATGTGCATGAAATCAGGAGTGGGATTGTGAGTAGGGTGGGGTTTCATAAATGAGTGGGGGAGATGGGTAATGTGTTGGGTAGAAGCAGTAGTTAAGGTAGGTGAGATCAGTAGGACAATATTTAGTAAGCCAGGTTCAGAGGACTAATCAGGTCAGGCCAGCGATTATACAGATTGTGTTGGGGAGGATAGTCAGGTCAGATGTGGAGGGTAGTCAGGTTGGGGGAGATTTTGGGGTCAGTTAGGTTAGGGAGCATTCAGTGCATCAGAGGTTAGTGGGAGGGTCAGAGTAAGTACTAGGAGAAAGTGAGGACTGCAGATGCTGGAGATTAGTGCTTAAAAATGTGTTGCTGGAAAAGCGCAGCAGGTCAGGCAGTATCCAAGATACAGGAGAATCAACATTTCAGGCATAAGCCCTTCTTCAGGAATGAGTAAGTACTGCTGATCTGTCCAAACTCTCCAAAATTAACTCAGAGTCGGGGACATGCGCCGAGTGTCCCAAGGAGTAAGGGGTTGCACATCAAAATTTAAAATTTGCCAGATTTCCTCCATGTAATACTGTCAGAACTGCTATAGCATTGTGACACCGATTTTCCTCTGATCCAGAGACTGGACGATTTGAGTCAATTATGTTTGAAAGTTCAAAATTGTTCTTTTTTCATTTTAGCATAGCTGCATCTTCGTTATCTTTGTTGCATTACTTCCCACTATTGAACACAGTGGTGTTTTGTCAATGCAAGTACTTGATCTTCTACTCATATAGGTAACATCAATCTCACATATTTCTAGTACCTGTAACTTTAACTTTTGATCAAAAGACATTTGACATAGTGCTGCACAACAAACATCTGAACAAAGTGAATAGGTAATAGACAATAGACAATAGGTGCATGAAAGGCCATTCTGCCCTTCGAGCCTGCACCACCATTCAATATGATCATGGCTGATCATCCTTAATCAGTATCCTGTTCCTGCCTTATCTCCATAATCCTTGATTCTACTATCCTTGAGAGCTCTATCCAACTCTTTCTTAAATAAATCCAGAGACTGGGCCTCCACTGCCCTCTGCGGCAGAGCATTCCACACAGCCACCACTCTCTGGGTGAAGAAGTTTCTCCTCATCTCTGTCCTAAATGGTCTACCCCGTATTTTTAAGCTGTGTCCTCTGGTTCGGCACTCACCCATCAGCAGAAACATGTTTCCTGCCTCCACAGTGTCCAATCCTTTAATAATTTTATATGTCTCAATCCCCTCTCAGTCTTCTAAACTCAAGGGTATACAAGCCCAGTCGCTCCAGTCTTTCAGCGTAAGGTAGTCCCGCCATTCCAGGAATTGACCTCGTGAACCTATGCTGCAACTCCCTCAATAGCCAGAATGGCATTCCTCAAATTTGGAGACCAGAACTGCACACAGTACTCCAGGTGTGGTCTCACCAGGGCCCTATACAGCTGCAGAAGAACCTCTTTGCTTCTATACTCAATCCCTCTTGTTATGAAGGCCAGCATGCTCTTAGCCTTCTTCACTACCTGCTGTACCTGCATGCTTACCTTCATTGACTGGTGTACAAGAATACCCAGATCTCTTTGTACTGCCCCTTTACCTAAATTGATTCCATTTAGGTAGTAATCTGCCTTCCTGTTCTTGCCACCAAAGTGGATAACCATACATTTATCCACATTAAACTGCATCTGCCATGCATCTGACCACTCACCTAACCTGTCTAGGTCACCCTGTAATCTCCTAACATCCTCATCACATTTCACCCTGCCACCCAGCTTAGTATCATCAGCAAATTTGCTAATGTTATTACTAATACCATCTTCTATATCATTAATATATATTGTAAAAAGCTGCGGTCCCAGCACTGATCCCCACTGGTCACTGCCTGCCATTCTGAAATGGAGCCGTTTATCACTACTCTTTGTTTCCTGTCAGCCAACCAACTTTCAATCCAAGTTACTACTTTGCCCCCAATACCATGTGCCCTAATTTTGCTCACGAACCTCCTATGTGGGACTTTATCAAAAGCTTTCTGAACGTCCAGGTACACTACATCTACTGGATCTCCCTCGTCCATCTTCAGAGTTACATCCTCAAAAAATTCCAGGAGATTAGTCAAGCATGATTTCCCCTTCATAAATCCATGTTGACTCTGACCTATCCTGTTACTACTATCCAGATGTGTCGTAATTTCATCCTTTATAATAGACTCCAGCATCTTTCCCACCACTGAAGTCAGACTAACTGGTCTATAATTTCCTACTTTCTCTTTCCCACCTTTCTTAAAAAGTGGTACAACATTAGCCACCCTCCAATCCACAGGAACTGATCCCGAATCTATCGAACTCTGGAAAATAATCACCAACACATCCACGATTTCTCGAGCCACCTCCTTCAGTACCCTGGGATGTAGACCATCAGGCCCCAGGACTTATGAACCTTCAGACCTAACAGTTTCTCCAACACCAAATCCTGGCAAATATAAATTCCCTTCAGTTCAGGTCCTTCAGCCACTGTTACCTCAGGGAGATTGCTTGTGTCTTCCCCAGTGAACACAGATCTGAAGTACCAATTCAATTCTTCTGCCATTTCTTTGTTCCCCATAATATATTCCCCCGTCTCTGTCTTCAAGGGCCCAATTTTAGTCTTAACCATTTTTTTGCCTTTCACATACCTAAGAAAGCTTTTACTATCCTCCTTTATATTTTTGGTCAGTTTACCTTCGTACCTCATTTTTTCTCTGCGTATTTCCTTCTTAGTAATCCTCTGTTGTTCTTTAAAAGCTTCCCAGTCCTCCGTTTTCCCACTTATCTTTGCTATGTTATACATTTTCTCTTTTAACTTTATATGTTTCTTAACTTCCCTCGTCAGCCACGGCCACCCATGCCTCCTCCTAGGATTTTTCTTCCTTTTTGGAATGAACTGACCCTGCAACTTCTGCATTATACACAGAAATATCCGCCATTGTTCCTCCACTGTCATCCCTGCTAAGATATTGCACCATTGAACTTTGGCCAGCTCCTCCCTTATAGCTCCATAGTTCCCTTTAGATACTTTTTCAAGTTGGCAACAGGTTTGTAGTGGAATTCCCAGGGGTCAGTTGTGGGATGTTTGCTTTTCCTCATAGTCTTGGGGTACAGGATACAATTTCAAAATTTGCAGACATACAAAATTTGGAAATATCATATGAAGCATATTCGTAGAGTCATACAGCACTGAAACACATCTTTTGGTCCAACAAGTCCATGCTGATCGTAGCCCCAAGCTAAACTAGTCCCACTTGCCTGCATCTGGCCCACAACTCCCCAAACATTTCTTATTTATGTACTTACTCAAATGTCTTTTGAATATTTTAACTGTACCCACATCCATCGCTTCCCCTGAAAGTTCATTCCATACACTAACCACTGTCTGTAAAAGAAGTTACTCCTCATGTATTTTTTGAACCTTTTTCCTCTTATCTTAAAATTATGCCCCCTACTCTTGAAATCCCTAAGGGGAAAAGACACCAGTCATTAATCTTATCCAAACCCCTCACAATTTTATAAACCTCTGTGAGGTCACCTCTCAATATCCTACACTGCAATGAGAAAAGTCCCAGCCTCCCCTTTTAACTTAAACCGGGAACATCCTGGTAAATCTTTTCTGAACCCTCTCAAACTTGATTAGACCACTCCTATAACAGAATAAAATACCCTTAACATGGCGACCAGAACTGTGCACTGTAGAACTTCAGGAGAACATAAGCAAGTGGGTGGAGAGGTGTCAAATCAAGTTCAATGGAGAGGTGTGTGGGATAGGACATGTATGACCTGTAGAATTCAAAGCAACCCAATGAACTGAGCGTGCATAAAGGTATGGCTGCTGGATTTGAACATGAATCTTGAAGGGTACAGGACATTTAGGTATGGAAGGAAACTAAGAAATGTAGAGGGGCGGTTCTCCTCGTTCCTGATAGTGTTATTGTAACAGAGAAGGTGAAGTTCAGGAAACCAAGATGTGGAAACAAGTTGAGTAGAAATGATAAAGGTACAACATGTGGGCGGCACGGTGGCACAGTGGTTAGCACTGCTGCCTCACAGCGCCAGAGACCCGGGTTCAATTCCCACCTCAGGCGACTGACTGTGTGGAGTTTGCACGTTCTCCCCGTGTCTGCTTCGGTTTCCTCCCACAGTCCAAAGATGTGCAGGTCAGGTGAATTGGCCATGCTAAATTGTCCGTAGTGTTAGGTAAGGGGTAAATGTAGGGGTATGGGTGGGTTTCGCTTCGGCGGGTCGGTGTGGACTTGTTGGGCCGAAGGTCCTGTTTCCACACTGTAATCTAATCTAATCTAATCTAACAACGCCTTGTGGGAGTGGTGTACAGGTTCCTAACCAAAACCGTATGGGAGGGTGGAGTATAATAAATAATGACAGCTTGCCAGAAAAGCACAGAGATAATTGTAAAAGGTTTTAATCTTGTCGTGACCCACTGGAGTCACGTACTGGAAATCAAGCCTCACCATTCCCAGTCACAACAAAAGTTTAAAATTTAATGAAACTGAAATGAATCCCAAATGCATGCTGAACTGTGATCGAGGATTAAAAAGGAAACCACATCAGGGTTCTTTAGGAACAAATAAATATAACCAGTTGTTGAAACGGTCTTAACTATTAATGCTTCTTAACAAGAACAGTAAAAGAACAGGATTTCTACTTCATGTATCTGAATTTGATTCCCTTTAAAACTCCCATATGTGCATCCAGACACACCAAAGAGAAAGATAAAGACACAAAACATAAATATTGTAAGTGGAAAGAAAAAAAAAGGTGTCAGAGGAACAACAGTGTTGAATCACTCAACCAAGATCACAAAACTAGATGGATTCATTCCACAATCCTTTTCCTTTCTTAACTGATACCTTGAAGTTATTTGCAGTGATGATCAGTGTTTAGTTCACTGCTTGCTTGGTCATCTGGTCTTTCTTTGTTCTGAGTGCTTGAATATTATTCCTTTCAGCAATTCTGAATGTGGTTTTTTTAGATTAGATTAGATTCCCTACAGTGTGGAAACAGGCCCTTTGGCCCAACAAGTCCACACCGACCCGCCGAAGAGTAACCCACCCAGACACCCCCCCTCCCCCCCTCCCTCTGACTAATGCACCTAACACTACAGGCAATTTAGCATGGCCAATTCACCTAACTTGCACATTTTTGGACTGTGGGAGGAAACCGGAGCACCCGGAGGAAACCCACGCAAACACAGGGAGAATGTGCAAACTCCACACAGACAGTCGCCCGAGGCTGGAATTGAACCTGGGACCCTGGTGCTGTGAGGCAGCAGTGCTAACCACTGAGCCACCGTGCCATTTCTTTATTCCTACTTTGATGGAAAGCTGGAGAAGGCAATTTTCCAGAGAAAGGGAACGGGGTGATTTGATTAAAACATACGATCCTGAGAAGTCTTGACAGGGCTGATTTGGGGAGGATCGTTCTTCGTGGGAGATTTTAGAACTTGGTATCATTGTTTAAAAATCAGGAGTTGCCGATTTTTTCTCAGAGGGTCATGAGTTTTTGGAATTCTCTTTCTCTGAAAAGGTGATGGAAGCAGAGTCCTCGAATATTTTAAAGGCACAGGTAGTTGGATTCTCACCATGCACGAGGTGTAAGGTTATCAGGATAGGTGGGAATGCAGTTTTGAGGTTACATTCAAATCAGCCATGACTTTATTCATAGAATCATAGAGTCATAGAGTCATAGAGATGTTCAGCATGGAAACAGACCCTTCGGTCCAACCCGTCCATGCCGACCAGATATCCCAACCCAATCTAGTCCCACCTGCCAGCACCCGGCCCATATCCCTCCAAACCCTTCCTATTCACATACCCATCCAGATGCCTTTTAAATGTTGTAATTGTACAGCCTCCACCAGCTGGCATCTCACTCCATACCCATACCACCCTCTGCATGAAAACGTTGTCCTGTAGGTCTCTTTTATATCTTTCCTCTCTCACTCTCAACCTATGCCCTCTAGTTCTGGACTCCCCCACCCCAGGGGAAAGACTTTGTCTATTTATCCTATCCATGCCCCTCATCATTTTACAAATCTCTATAAGGTCACCCCTCAGCCTCCGATGCTCCAGGGAAAACAGCCCTAGCCTATTCAATCTCTCCCTATCACTCAAATCCTCCAACCCTGGAAACACTCTTGTAAATCTTTTTTGAACACTTTCAAGTTTCACAACATCTTTTTGATAGGAAGGAGACCAGAGTTCCACACAACATTCCAACCAATGTCCTGTACATCTGCAACGTGACCTCCAAACTCCTGTACTCAATACTCTGACCAATAAAAGAAAGCATACCAAATGCCTTCTTCACTATCCTATCTACCTGCGACTCCACTTTCAAGGAGCTATGAACCTGCACTCCAAGGTCTCTTTGTTCAGCAACACTCCCTAGGACCTTACCATTAAGTGTATAAGTCCGGCTAAAATTTGCTTTCCCAAAATGCAGCATCTCACATTTATCTGAATTAAACTCCATCTGCCACTTCTCAGCCCATTGGCCCATCTGATCAAGATCCCATTGTAATCTGAGGCAACCCTCTTCGCTGTCCACTACACCTCCAATTTTGGTGTCATCTGCAAACTTACTAACTGTACCTCTTATACTCGCATCCAAATCATTTACATAAATGACAAAACGTAGAGGACCAGCACCGATCCTTGTGGCACTCCACTGGTCACAGGCCTCCAGTCTGAAAAACAACCCTCCACCACCACCCTCTGTCTTCTACCTTTGAGCCAGTTCTGTATCCAAATGACTAGTTCTTCCTGTATTCCATGAAATCTAAGCTTGCTAATCAGTCTCCCATGGGGAACCTTGTCGAACGCCTTTCTGAAGTCCATATAGATCATGTTTATTGCTCTGCCCTAATAAATCCTCTTTATTACTTCTTCAAAAAACTCAATCAAGCTTGTGAGACATGATTTCCCACACACAGAGCCATGTTGACTATCCCTAATCAGTCCTTGCCTTTCCAAATACATGTACATCCTGTCTCTCAGGAATCCCTCCAACAACTTGCCCACAACCCACATCAGGCTCACTGGTCTATAGTTCCCTGGCTTGTCCTTACCACCTTCTTAAACAGTGGCACCACGTTAGCCAACCTCCAGTCTTCTGGTACCTCACCTGTGACTATCGATGATACAAATATCTCAGCAAGAGGCCCAGCAATCACTTCTCTAGCTTCCCACAGAGTGATGAGGTCCTGCGGATTTATCCACTTTAATGCATTTCAAGACATCCAGCACTTTCTCTTCTGTAATATGGACATTTTTCAAGATGTCACCATCTATTTCCCTACAGTCTATGTCTTCTATATCCTTTTCCACAGTAAATACTGATGCAAAATACTCATTTAGTATCTCACCCATCTCCTGTGGCTCCACACAAAGGCCGCCTTGCTGATCTTTGAGGGGTCCTATTCTCTCCTTAGTTACCCTTTGTCCTTAATGTATTTGTAAAAACCCTTTGGATTCTCCTCAACTCTATTTGCCAAATCTATCCCCTTTTTGTCCTCCTGATTTCTCTCTTAAGTATATTTCTATTTTATACCTTTATACTCTTCTAAGGATTCACTTGATCTATCCTGTCTATACCTGACATATGCTTCCTTCTTTTTCTTAACCTAACCCTCAATTTCTTTAGTCATCCAGCATTTCCTCTACCTACCAGCCTTTCCTTTCACCCTAACAGGAATATACTATGCCTGGACGCTCGTTTCTGAAGGCTTCCCATTTTCCAGCCGTCCCTTTACCTGCGAACATCAGTCCCCAATCAGCTTTTGAAAGTTCTTGCTTAATACTGTCAAAATTGGCCTCTCTCCAATTTAGAAGTTCAACTTTTAGATCTGGTCTATCTTTTCCATCACTATGGTAGAACAGCTCGAGGGGCTGAATTGCCTAATTCTGCCTCTAATTTATTTATTTGTACATACACATCCAAAATCTTAAATTAAATGTAATCATCACAGCCTATCCTTTTCACCAAATTGCATTTCCTGCTTCTTCCCTGCTTTTATCAGACTTATGTACAGACCTCTCATGCATTAACGTTGATCTTTCTCTCCATCTTCGCTGGAGCTGTAATACTATATTCTGCATTCTGTTCTATTACTCTGATGTACTTAAGTAATGATTTGGAGATGCCGGTGTTGGACTGGGGTGCACAAAGTTAAAAATCACACAACACCAGGTTATAGTCCAACAGGTTTAATTGGAAGCACACTAGCTTTCGAAGCGACGCTCCTTCATCAGGTGATAGTGGAGTTACGATCGAGCCCTCCACTATCACCTGATGAAGGAGCGTCGCTCCGAAAGCTAGTGTGCTTCCAATTAAACCTGTTGGACTATAACCTGGTGTTGTGTGATTTTTAACTTTGTACTTAAGTAAGGTATGTTTTGTCCGGATAGTACGCAAAATAATTTCACTGTATCTCATTATATGTGACAGTAATTAACCAAATCAAATCAAATCTATTACCTATTATCAAAGGATCAGTGTAATCGCTCTCCACTGTGCTCAGTGCACGCTTTATAGCATTGACTTAATTTGAGGTAGAAAACCACTAATGACTTTACATTGGCATTAATCCCCAGGTTGAGGAATTTCTTCCTTACCTACCCTCCCAACTTAGACATGTAAGATAGCATCAAATTGCACAGCCACCTCTGGAATGGTACATGAAGAGTTAACTCCTATGTTTAATCTCTGTAACTTCTCTCAGCAGAGCTTTCAAACTGCAGAGCACAAGTTGAATACTTCATTGTCATGTGCCCTTGATGGTTTTATACTGCTGCTGTTCAATGCAATCAAAGCCATCAGCTGATATAAAATAAACTATCAGCCACTTATGAAATACTTCACTCAACAATTCTTCTCCCTTCTAACCACAGTGTGCCTGAATTCATAGCAAATGTTCAGGAAACACATTGAAAATGTTACAACCAGCAACTTCACTAAACGAGAATAGATCCTTCTTTTTTTCTCACATGCTGAATTAGGAATTGAAGATTGAAAGATTATGAGATAATGAGCTTGATTATAATCCGCCCCCTCCCCATGCAGAATTGCTTAATTATATTGAATCAACACTTGCTTTGAGAAGATTGTAACACAAAGTCGAGTACATATCACAGCAAGATTTGCCTGCTCTGAGGCAATCAGCTTAGTCAGCCCTGACCTTCCTCTTTTCAGGCTGTTTCTCTCCCTCAATAAACTGTGCAGCACTCTGATGTTTGCTGTGGCCCAGTCTTCAAAGGAGCTTTATCTCTGAGCTAAACAAAAAGCTGAAAGAACTGTGGATGCTGAAAATCAGAAACGAAAACAGAAATTGCTGGAAAAGCTCAGCACATCTGTCTGACCAGTGACCCTGTGTCCAGGTCCACTGACCCTTCTTCAGAAATGAATCATCTGTTATGAAGAAGGATTTCCAGTTCCCTGGTAAGCCCACCATGAAGACATTGTGCTTCTCTCTCCAACAGGATTTTAGTTCTAATCCTTTCTCTTGCTCACCATCGTTAATTTTGCTGTCGCTCCTGGTGTTTTACATGGCATTTTCAAAACACATTTCCACAGCCACGTCACCAGTTATGAAGAAAGGTCACTGGATTGAAACATTAACTCTGATTTCCCTTCACAGGTGCTGATTAACCTGCTGGTTTTTTCCAGCAATTTCTGTTTCTGTTTTTTATCTGTGCACTATCTATTACTCTTAGCAGTAGATGTACTCAATGTAGAGTCCTCAAGACCAAGAATGAGGGTGTTGCTTTGATTGGCACCTTCTCTGTGCCCTCCCCCTGTTCTTGAGGCAGCGCATATTCAGTTCTGCACTCTCTCAGAAAAATGCTTTGAAAGGATTTGCACCTGCTCCTCCCTCACCAGGTTTTCTGGGTTCCCATAGCCTGTGTCTCCTGTGCTGATGAAGGGCTTTTGCCTGAAACTTCGATTTTCCTGTGCCTCAGATGCTGCCTGACCTGCTGTGCTTTTCCAGTAACGCACTTTCTCTCCTCAGACACTGCCAGACCGACTGAGCTATTCCAACAATTTCCACTTTAATGTTGCCATGTTAATGGAATCTGTAATCTCATTCAACATTAGGATATTTGGTTTAGCAGCATTTCTGGTGTGACCTGTGGTGCCTCCCTCGATTTCCAGACTCTCTATTTGTGGACTTCCCTCTTTTCCAATCTCTGATTCGCAGTCTCTCCCCATTCCAAACTTCTGGCTGCTGACTACTTTCTGCCCTGTCTGTGACTTACCCACATGCCTTTTCCTCTCCTGAATTTGTGCTTCCATTCAAAATCCAGATTTAATCTGAAGCTGGAGCTCTGATGTGGAGTCTCAATGCTACTGAAGGCTTTCACAATCACCGTTTTTTTTAAATGATGTTCAAAGCTGCTCCTCCTCACCCTCCTTCTCTGAAGCCCTTAGTACAATGAGGGTTCTGAAGAGGGAAGCAGCAAGTCATAGAATCATGGCATCATAGAATCCTTATAATATGGAAGCAGGCCATTTGGTCGTTCGAGCCCACACAGACCCTCCAAAGGGCATCCCACCCAGACTCAACCCCCTGGCCTATCCCAGTGACCCCACCTTCACCATTGCTAATGCACCTAGCCCGCACAATGGAAACATTTTAAAAATATGTACTGTAATAGCCCCAGTCCTTCCAAACCTCCAGGATTGATGCCTTCACAACACTGGAGCTGCAGCTTTGGCCTAGATCTGGATCTTGAATGAAAACACAAGTTCAGAAAAAGGATACAGCAAGAGGGCGGGCCCTGCAAAAGGAGGAAGCCACAACTTGGAGGTGAAAAAGAATACATCTCAGAGGAGCGGGGAATAATGCAAGTTCACAACCCTGCGGATCAAGGAACTTGGAAGATCCACAGCAACCAGAAGGATTGGGAAGCAGGAAGTTCAGGAAGCAAGATTGCCAGCAAAAAAGGGGATATTTTACATAGCTAGCTACGTTCTCCTTTCATACTTTTAAACTTATTTTATTCTAGAGGGTATTACATTTCCAAAGTAAAGATTCAGCAAAGTTGTCACATTTTCTCAAGCAAAGATTGAGCAATGTAAAATATTTCAACTTAGAGAGTATAACTTTATGTTATTTGTCATTTTTTCTCATAATGAAGATCCTACAGAAGCAAAATACAGTTTTAACATTGGTTTATTTGGGAACTAATGCTTCACCTAAAGTCATTCAATTTTAAAGTGGTAATTTTCAGGAATACAAACAACTTTAATTGAGAATTGTGGATATTTTTCTTCTAGTGATACAGAGGTCAATTTTACAGCCTTACCGAAATCTATTGAACACAGCAGTTAACTTAAGATTACTTTTAGATTTTAACTTTTCCTGACTGTTATCTGAATTATCAATTTATTTCCCTTATATATGTAAACAGAAAAAAGGATTCAAACCAGTTGTGCAAAAGGGAAGAACACCAAAGTAAAAGTTCTAATCTTTGCAATTTTTCAATCGTGTATGCTTTATTTATCCAGTGGGATCAATTTTAAAGCCTCCCAGAATGGAACGGGGCTAAATGTAGTGAAGGGTTAAAATTTCAGAGGTCAGCGACCAGACCACGAGCCCCCTTTTTTGAATTTTGATGAAGACTATTAGAGAATGGTGTTCCCTGCTAGATTTCTAGGATCTGTAAGGAGACAGAAGTAGTTGGATTCAGCCGTAAAAGGCCTGTGAGCCAAAAGGAAACAGAAATATTTCCCGTTGCCTGCCAAACTACTCTGCATCTCACCATGTAATTGAATTGCTCTTGCCTCGATCAGACTGCAGCATCTCACTCCCCACAACCTTTGCTGATATGCTATGACCTTTAATCATTAAAACCTTAAATTATACCTTAAAAATGGCACCTTTGACTGTGCAGTACTTCCTCATCACTGTGTTGTATGACATAAGTAGAGAGCTAATATTAAAGTGTATAAGACCTTAAAAATTTTGAAGCACTGTACATTATTCTTGGTCATACATTACATAAAGGATTTAAGATAGATGGAATATAGACTCACAGTGGTATTTCAGGGATTCAATACTAGCGTTATGAAAAGATATTATCTTTCTCTGATGCTGAGCAGGTTAAAAGATCACCTGATAAGCACTTCTAAATTATGGAAGATTATGCAAGTATAAGTGGTGACAGATTTTTTTTCCATTGGTCAGTAAGACAGTAAGAAAAGTATGCAAATTTAAGATAAAATGAGATGAAGCGCAGATAAGAAAAATTCTTTACACGGGATAATTACAATACACAATTCACTGCTACAGACCATTGCTAAAGCAGAATGAATAAATCTCCTTAATGGGAATTAGAAAGGGAAAATGAAATATTTAAGGGAATGGGGCAAATAACAGAATAAAACTGAACTAGATAAAACAGGAAGGAGTAACCACTGATACAAGCTGAATGATCTTAAACTCTGGGGTAATTTTGCCCCAGTCAATAAATCTTCGAGTCAATTCTTAAGATTTCCACATTTTCTAAATCCTCAAAATCCTCTGAAAATGGAGTCATAGAGTCATACAACATGGAAAATGACCCTTCAGTTCAACTAGTTCACATCCACTGTGTTCCCAAACTATAACCATCCCACCTGCTTGTGCTTGGCCCATCACCCTTTTCTATTCATATCCTTATCTAAATGTCTTTTAAACATTGTATCTGTACCTGCATTCATGACTTCCTCTGGCGGTTCATTCCCCACTTTAACCACTCTCTTGTGTAAAAAGGTTGTCTCTCGTCCTTTTTAAGTCCTTCTCCTCTCACCTAAGAAAAATGGCCCCTCGTTTTGAACTCTCACATAGGTTCATTCAATATTTTTAGAAAGTTGAATGCCTTATCAAAACAACCAGAAAATATTTTAAATTGCTAAAGAGAAACTTATATAGTGCCTTTCAGCAACACGGGATGCTTTAATGCACTTTACAGCCAAATAATTACTTTTAAAGTTATGCAGTGTGGGAATTGTGGCAGTCAATTTGATTGCAGCAAACTCTCTCAAATAGAAATGTAATAATGACCAGAGAATCTATTTTTATGATGCTGACTCAGGGTAAATGTTGTCTCAGACAGCAGGGGGAACTCATTGAAATAGTGCAATAGGTCCATCTTAAAGGGGAGATGTAGCCTTCATTAAACATTTCAGCTAAAAGACAGTACCTTCAACAATATGGCACACCCTCAATACCACAGTGGAAAGTCAGTTTTGCTTTCTCGAGTCTTGATGCAGATACTTGAGGCCACACATTTCTGAGACAGAGGTAAGAGTACACTAGAGGTTGACATGTATACACACACACACACAGTGGGTTATTGCTCAACTAACTTCCGTCAACTTAATTTTTGGAAATGAATAAGTAAGGGGACAGTATTGTTCGAATTATGTACACCGTGGAAATATTACTGCGAATGAACACAAAGAAATATAGCACAAATCATAAAAAGGTAAAGTTCATGTAGTTGATATGCTGCCTAAAGGCAAGAAAATATAAATGTGTGAATAAATGAATTACAGATCATAAAGCTTTGGTACATGACATTAAACGTGCAATGAAACACTGATGATACTGTGCAAGTGTACTGGCTGGGTCTGCATAAACAAAACAAGTGAAATGGGAAAGGGGCTTAACGTTTTGGGTTTAGAGTAGCTTTGGCTGTATTGCGGCTGTCTGAACAGCATTCCAATCAATTTTCTGAAACGTAGCCAATTAAGTCAGTCGCCTCTTGATTTGTTGCCCACTTAGGGACGCTTTGAAGTTGAAAAAAAGAGGCTCAATCAGTTCACCGGCATTCTTCATAGCACTTTAGCACGAGCATGCAGCTGAGACAAATACTTCAAAAGAGGAAAAGGTGAAATAGCTGCTGGAAAAGTCTGAGTAAACAGTAACCATCACTACCTCCTGAGCACCATCTGTGAGAATAGTCTCCAGAAGCTGCTTTTGCAATAGCCAGCCTCTGCCTGTGGATACCTCAGGTTCGGATCATTAAACAGGAAGATTACATTTTATGTGCACACTGCTTCAAATTCCCACTGGTGCAATCACCTTTTCTGAACTTCAATTAGAACATTCTGATGGTATCAAAATTACATCATATATTTGTTGATAGTTGCCCAGTTAACAAACGCTTTCCCTTGCGGCATAGAGGCACTGTATAGCACAGATACACAGAAATAGGAGCAGGCCATTCAAGAGAACATGGTTGATCATTGACCTTACTTTCCTGTGCTAACCTCTGATCCTTTGATGTCAGTAGCAACTAGAAATGTATCCATCTCTATCACTGGCATAGAGAATTCCAAAAATTCACTACCCTCTGAGTGAAGAAACTCTTCCTCACCTCAGTTCTAAATGGTTTTTCATTTAATCTTTGACTGTGTTCCCTCACTCCAGACCCCTAACCTGGGTCAATACCTTTTCTGCATTCACCCTGTCCAGCCCTTTAAGAATTGCATAAGTTTCAAAGGGATGGTCTCTGTAATGATTGTAACAAAGTCTGCCAGGTGGATCTCATAAAGTATGAGTTCCCTGATTGGGGCTGTTAATCTGGTCCAATCAGAGACCCCTGGCTGATTGGTAAGAACGAGGATGTAAAAATATAATCAGGAGAATAAAGATTGGTGCACTTTGTGTCTTTCACTGTATCTCACACCTGCGCACACACACCATGGGTGCTGGGGATAAAATAAGCACTACCGCACTTAGGTGGTAGTGTGGGGGTTAAAATAAAAAAAAGGAAAAAAAATAATAAAATAAAATAAAATAAACAGGAGTGTCCTCCTCTGTTGGAAAAAAAAAGAACGAGGATGTAAAAATATAATCAGGAGAATAAAGATTGGTGCACTTTGTGTCTTTCACTGTGTCTCACACCTGCGCACACACACACCATGGGTTCTGGGGATAAAATAAGCACTACCGCACTTAGGTGGTAGTGTGGGGGTTAAAAAAAAAATTAAACAGGAGATTAAGGGCAGTGTTAAAAAAAAAATAAAAAAAATAAAGATTGGTGCACTTTGTGTCTTTCACTGTGTCTCACACCTGCGCGCGCACACACACACACACACACACACCCCATAGGTGCTGGGGAAAAAAAAATATAATAAGCACTACCGCACCTAGGTGGTAGTGTGGGGGTTAAATAAAAAAAAAAGAACTAGGATGTCACTGCTTGTTCTGTGGTGCTGTGGAGTCCGTGGACCAGGTGTATATTGGGTGTGGGTGTTTGCACTCCCTTTTTGATTTCCTTAAAAACCTCCTCCTCTGTTTTTGGCTGCACTTCAGTCCCACGCTCCTGATCTTTGGGCACCCGGTACGGAGGGTCTGCTCCTGGGCCTGGCCAAACTGGCCATCAACAGGTCCAGGCAGCGGGCCGTGGAGGGGGTCGTTAAGGCCGACTGCCTGCCCCTCTTCCGCGGTTATGTTAGGGCCCGGGTGTCCTTGGAGAAGGAGCACGCGGTGTCGACCAACACCCTGGAGTTGTTCAGGGAGAGGTGGGCGCCGCAGGGAGTGGAGTGCATTATTTCTCCCTCCAATTCTATTTTGATTTAGTCCCTACCCTCCCCTTCACTGTTTTGATCACACAGCACTGCCCTTTGATGTGAAGGGCAGTGCTTGTCACTGGCCACCCGGGTGTTTTCCTATCTTCCTGGTGGTGGAAATTGAATAAAGATTGGTGCACTTTGTGTCTTTCACTGTGTCTCACACCTGCACACACACGCCATGGGTGCTGGGGATAAAATAAGCACTACCGCACTTAGGCGGTAGTGTGGGGGTTAAAATAAAAAAGAAGAAAAAAAAATAAAGATTGGTGCACTTTGTGTCTTTCACTGTGTCTCACACCTGCGCGCACACACACACACACACACACACCCCATGGGTGCTGGGGAAAAAAAAATATAATAAGCACTACCGCACTTAGGTGGTAGTGTGGGGGTTAAATAAAAAAAAAGAACTAGGATGTCACTGCTTGTTCTGTGGTGCTGTGGAGTCCGTGGACCACGTGTATATTGGGTGTGGGTGTTTGCACTCCCTTTTTGATTTCCTTAAAAACCTCCTCCTCTGTTTTTGGCTGCACTTCAGTCCCACGCTCCTGATCTTTGGGCACCCGGTACGGAGGAGGGAGGGCAGGTCTGAAGACCTCCTCGTGGGTCTGCTCCTGGGCCTGGCCAAACTGGCCATCAACAGGTCCAGGCAGCGGGCCGTGGAGGGGGTCTTTAGGGCCGACTGCCTGCCCCTCTTCCGCGGTTATGTTAGAGCCCGGGTGTCCTTGGAGAAGGAGCACGCGGCGTCGACCAACACCCTGGAGTTGTTCAGGGAGTGGAGTGCATCATTTCTCCCTCCAAATCTATTTTGATTTAGTCCCTACCCTCCCCTTCACTGTTTTGATCACACAGCACTGCCCTTTGATGTGAAGGGCAGTGTTTGTCACTGGCCACCCGGGTGTTTTCCTATCTTCCTGGTGGTGGAATTTGAATAAAGATTCAAGCACTTTGTGTCTCTCACTGTGTCTCACCCTGCACACACACACCATTGGTGCTGGGGAAAAAATAAGCACTACCGCAGTTAGGTGGTAGTGTGGGGGTTAAGTTTAAAAAAGAAAAAAAAAGAATAGGAGTGTTGCTGATGAAAAAACGAAAAAGAAAAAAAAACAGGATAGTCCTTTTTTTTGAAGGGCACTGCTTGTCACTGGCCACTCGGGTGTTTAAAAAAAAAATGAAAAAAAAAAGAACTAGGATGTCACTGCTTGTTCTGTGGTGCTGTGGAGTCCGTGGACCACGTGTATATTGGGTGTGGGTGTTTGCACTCCCTTTTTGATTTCCTTAAAAACCTCCTCCTCTGTTTTTGGCTGCACTTCAGTCCCACGCTCCTGATCTTTGGGCACCCGGTACGGAGGAGGGAGGGCAGGTCTGAAGACCTCCTCGTGGGTCTGCTCCTGGGCCTGGCCAAACTGGCCATCAACAGGTCCAGGCAGCGGGCCGTGGAGGGGGTCTTTAGGGCCGACTGCCTGCCCCTCTTCCGCGGTTATGTTAGAGCCCGGGTGTCCTTGGAGAAGGAGCACGCGGTGTCGACCAACACCCTGGAGTTGTTCAGGGAGTGGAGTGCATCATTTCTCCCTCCAAATCTATTTTGATTTAGTCCCTACCCTCCCCTTCACTGTTTTGATCACACAGCACTGCCCTTTGATGTGAAGGGCAGTGTTTGTCACTGGCCACCCGGGTGTTTTCCTATCTTCCTGGTGGTGGAATTTGAATAAAGATTCAAGCACTTTGTGTCTCTCACTGTGTCTCACCCTGCACACACACACCATTGGTGCTGGGGAAAAAATAAGCACTACCGCAGTTAGGTGGTAGTGTGGGGGTTAAGTTTAAAAAAGAAAAAAAAAGAATAGGAGTGTTGCTGATGAAAAAACGAAAAAGAAAAAAAAACAGGATAGTCCTTTTTTTTGAAGGGCACTGCTTGTCACTGGCCACTCGGGTGTTTAAAAAAAAAATGAAAAAAAAAAGAACTAGGATGTCACTGCTTGTTCTGTGGCGCTGTGGAGTCCGTGGACCACGTGTATATTGGGTGTGGGCATTTGCACTCCCTTTTTGATTTTCTCAAAAACCTCCTCCTCTGCTTTTGGTTGCACTTCAGTCCCACGCTCCTGATCTTTGGGCACCCGGTACGGAGGAGGGAGGGCAGGTCTGAAGACCTCCTCGTGGGTCTGCTCCTGGGCCTGGCCAAACTGGCCATCAACAGGTCCAGGCAGCGGGCCGTGGAGGGGGTCGTTAGGGCCGACTGCCTGCCCCTCTTCCGCGGTTACGTTAGGGCCCGGGTGTCCTTGGAGAAGGAGCACGCGGTGTCCACCAACACCCTGGAGTTGTTCAGGGAGAGGTGGGCGCCGCAGGGAGTGGACTGCATTATTTCCCCCTCCAACTCTATTTTGATTTAGTCCCTACCCTCCCCTTCACTGTTTTGATCACACAGCATTGCCCTTTGATGTGAAGGGCAGTGCTTGTCACTGGCCACTCGGGTGTTTCCTATCTTCCTGGTGGTGGAAATTGAATAAAGATTTGTGCACTTTGTGTCTCTCACTGTGTCTCACACCTACACACACACACCATGGGTGCTGGGGAAAAATAAGCACTACCGCAGTTAGGCGGTAGTGTGGAGGTTTAAAAAAATAAATAAATAAATTTTAAAAAACAGGAGACGCATTGCCCTAAAAAAAAAGAAAAAAAGAACTAGGATGTCAGACACCCTGACTGCTGGCTCTGAGGGAGTTGGATCAGTGTCATGGACTGTCCACATGTAAATAAAAGGTGACTTGGCGACCAGATACCAGCCTCTGTGGAGCTATTTCAGTCTCATTCTCCTCAACTCCAGACAATAGAGGCCCCCATGTTTCAAATTGTCCTCAGTGGGCAGTCCAGCATTCTGGGAATTGGTTTAGTGAACCTCCACTACAGCGAATATGGAAAACCCACTCTTCCTGAGGTGGATTAAAGTTACACCAGGAAGCCACCTCTGGAAAAAGCATCAGGAGAGCAACAAAATGTTCAGACATTGACATAACATATTTTTCGCCAATGTTACAATCCCCCACATTCCAATAGGTCTCGTCTATTTCAATTACCAGGAGAATAAGAACAATTGTTTTGTATCAGTTGGAAGCACAATGGAATAAAGTCCATTTATAAGCAATCACATTGAAACAGATAATATTAAGCTATGTTTTAATATAGTGGAAGTGTTGGTAATAAACTGAATTTTATCCTCAATATTTGAAGTAGCAGTAGTAATGACATTATGTGACAATTTAAAATTGATGACAGCAACTTAGCAGATATTTCACACTCGCCCACTGGATTTAAAATGGACTTCTGATTCTCTATTTTGAACTATCACTTAAAATCAAAACATACATCTTCCTAACATGGATCACTGCCTGACTTATTTAGATTTATTTAATGAAATAAATAAAAATTTAACATTTTTATTATTTAACTATTATTGCAATGGTGAAACAGTATTCAACACAAATAAACAGCGACTCCAACAGAAAATTACGAGGCTAATTTAGTTTGCAGGTTTTGAGAATGAACAAGGGAAAGGAGGGTCAGTGGTGTAATTATAAATTGCAGTTGCTTTTGGAAGATAGGTGCATTACTTGGTTGGTGAGACTATATTGAATTCTCTATCTAGGATCACACACTAAACCTCTATGCATCATAAGAAAATAGATAATTACATAAACAAATTTGGACACTCCATTTTAGATTCTTCTGAAAATATTTGTCACATTTCTTGCTCCCTTACTTGTAGTGACTCATATACAACATGATAGAGTCATAGAGATGTACAGCATGGAAACAGACCCTTCAGTCCAACCCATCCATGCTGACCAGATATCCCAACCCAATCTAGTCCCACCTGCCAGCACCCGGCCCATATCTCTCCAAACCCTTCCTATTCGTATACCTATCCAAATGCCTCTTAAAGGTTGTAATTGTACCAGCCTCCACCACTTCCTCTGACAGCTCATTCCTTACCCGTACCACCCTCTGTGTGAAAAAGTTTCCCCTTAGATTTCTTTTATATCTTTCCCCTCTCACCCTAAACCTATGCTCTCTAGTTCTGGACTCCCTGACCCCAGGCAAAAGACTTTTCTTATTTACCCTCATAATTTTGTAAACTTCTATAAGGTCATCCCTCAGCCTCCGACGCTCCAGGGAAAACAGCCCCAGGCTGTTCAACCTCTCCCTATAGCTCGACAAAACAAAAACTTGCTAACTCCACTATAAAAAGGTTGTTATAAAACAGAAATAGGTATTTGTTCCAACATGTATATGGAGCATTTTACTGGATTTTTCAAACACAGTCAAAATGCATTTTCTCCACCAGGTCGATCTGACATGGCCCAATTTATCATTGGAGTCTGCTTGAAAATATGATTCAGAATTCTTTACAATCTTGGTTTAATTTCTTGAGAGACACCTTCTTTGCTATCCGACCTAATCCCAGGAGTGTGAATGTTCATTGAGGGCTGTCTAAAAATACAGATCAAACAGCAAAAATAACTTGTTACAAAGTAAGTGGTGGCAGATTTGGATTCTCATTTTATGTGCCGATTTCTTCACTGTTTGTTGCAGTTTTAATATTTATCAATCAATATTATTGGCACAGGGACTACTCAACACTGGAGACAGTTTATTACTCACTGTTAAGGGTTATGTTCCAACTAACATGCTTTCTCTCATCCTTAAAAGTTTGCAATTTTTAAAAATTTCCAGACCTCAAATGAGAAACAAAAGGTCTGGAGTCAGGATATTGGCTCTGTTAAGCTGACCCAGGAGAAGGTGCTGTGGATTTTGGGACTTGCATTCTGGGATGGCAGAGTTCCCTGGGTCTGGACCACCATGGGCAACACTGGAATGAGTGCGGAGGCTGTCGGTCCTGAGGCAGGCTGGGTTGAAGGCTCACTGTTACATACAAGGAGGAATACAAGGCCAAAGTGTTTAAACAACATCAGGAGATTTACGAAGGAAGATGTTCACCCTTCAGCAACAAGGTTAGACTGAACTATTTCCCTTCAAAATGGCTGTTGACAGAGTCATAATGTCAAGTGATTGGACTCTTAAAGTAACAGTCCAACATACATAAACATACAACACTTACTGCAGTGCTCCAGCGCTGTGTTGAAGAATGTTTGGAAAAAAAGACAAAAACCCACTTCCAGCTCTAACTCCTCCACCTCACAAACACTCTCCATGCCCTAATTAGGCCAACCCATGTCACCTCCAATGCTCTGCCCAGCTCCCAAGATGCTGCAAAGACCTCATTTCAACCTGTGACCCCTGCCCAGCTTCATGTCAACTTAGTGCCAATTTATACCAACTCATACTCCCACCTACCACTTTTAAACCTCCCATGTTAACTCATTATATATCCACCATGGCAACAATAAGCAGCTTTCATGACTAACGCTGGGGTGAGATAAATGAAGTTCAAAGTGTCTATTGCGGAATTCATTACATTTTTTAAAAACTCAAATTCTCCAAAAAAGTCACTGCATTTAGCTTCCTTAAACTGCATAATCCTGTATAGCCACTAACATTTCATTCAACTGTATATTCCCTTATAACAACAGCGTTAGAATTCATAATCCCAGGTCAAAGAATCTGAGACTACTACCTGGAGTTGTCAATCAAACTGTCGGATGGCAGGCACTTACAGTGATATTTGCACTAAATCAATAGAGGAGCCCTTCAAGCTTATGTCAACAAAGTCAATTAGCAAGCATTGTCTTTTTAAAATCTATACTTACTTTCCCTAAGATTTAAAAGGGCAGAGGTTTCGAATGCCTTGACAGATTGACAGCTCTTCTTGACAGTTCTAATGAGTTTTTACACCATACATGTTTGCTTTTAGTAATCCCAAAAGGAAACCTATTTCTCCCAAAAGGCACCTGACCCCACCAAGGCTGTACAGTGAACATGCCCAAAGGACACCTTTGTACATACCAGGGTTATCCACAATCCATTATTGCATGTAAAGTTATTTGTGCTTATATAGTATATTATAATTATTGGTCAGTCTGGATCTAATTTACTATCAGATGTAAATCACAAGATTATGGAATCAAATCTTAGAGCATGGAATACAGCAGTTGGGAGGTCATGCTGTGGCTGTACATGTCATTGGTTAGGCCACTTTTAGAATATTGTGTGAAGTTCTGGTCTACCTCCTACCAGAAGGATGCTGTGGAACTTGAACGGGTTCTGAAAAGATTTACAAGGATGCTGCCAGGGTTGGAGGGTTTGTGATATAGGGAATGGCTGAATAGACTGGAGCTGCTTTCCCTGGAGTAACAGAGGCTGAAAGGTGACCTTATAGAGGTTTATAGGATAGGATAAATCGGCAAGTTCTTTTCCCTGGTGTGGGGGACTCTAGAACTAGAGGGCATAGGTTTAGGGTGAGAGGAGAAAAATTTAAAAGGGACATAAGGGGCAACCTTTTCATGCAGAAGATGGCGCATCTATGGTTTGAGCTGTCAGAGGAAGTGGTGGAAGCTGGTACAACTACAACATATAAGATGCATCTGGATAGATATATGAATAGGAAGAGTTTAGAGGGATATGGGTCAAGCGCTTCCAAATGGGACTAGATTAATTTAGGATATCTGGTCGGCATGGACTGAAATTGGACTGAAGGGTCTGTTTCCATGTTGCACATCTCTATGACTCTATCTAGGATGAAATTCCAGTGCAGAATTAAGCAGGTGCTGTACTGTCCCAGTGTCATTTGTTGAACACTATGTTGAACAAAAGCCCTTTCTGACATTTTGGGCAAATGGAAAAGGTTCCATGGCACTATTCAAAGAGGAGCCAGTCAGCTTTCCCAGTTTCTTGGTGTATATTTTATCCTTCAATTCCCACTAAAGCTGGCCATTGCTCCACGTGGGACATTGGTGTGGAAATTGACGACCATATTTTCTACAATGCGCAGTTGACTGCAGTTCAAAACGACTTCAATAACTGGAAAGTTATTTTAGAGTATCTCTAAGTTGTAGAAGATGGCATAAATCCAAATTTGCACCGATTCCCTATTCAGTGGTTTGCACACAATTCATGGGGAGCAGAAGTAGAATCCAGGATTTTCAGGAGCTTTGTCATTTAGGAAACCCATCTCTACAATATTCCCTTCCTCACTTATTGTTTAAATTGTGGTTCCCACAACTTGATGTAGCTACTGCCTGGAGTAGCATGTTGTGTTTCCTTCTATCCCTCACACAAATACATCAAGCATTCAGGTAGTGCAGGTAGCTATGCAATAAGCTTTCCTATTTGAAGATTACAGTAGGTTACACATGTTCTGGAGATCTCTTGCATGACTTTCTGAAATTTGCTTAGAACTCATATCTTTAATGCCACTGATCAGCATACAGGTCTTTACTCCAATCACATCCACAGTGTTGTTGTTTCTTCATTGTCTTGATTTCCACAACTGAATAGAATAAACAAGGCTAGGTCTGACCAAAGCAACCTCTTCTGCAAAATTTAGTTGACGGTAAGTTTTCTAAAATTGAGAAGATAAGTTACCAGCAGGAATTTATTTTGGAATATCTCTTACATATTTTCAGTAGTATAAAAATCCAAATTTTTTTTTAATAAGATGTGTTGAAAATAAGGTCAGTATGTGTTGACATGTATGTTCCAAATAAACATTCTGTCCCATTCATTAAATATCACTCTTAATTTAGTGTCCAACCTGTTAGTGTATTTCAAAGAATTATTGATAAGATTGACTGGAGAAGTGAGTGTTATATTTTGATAAGATTTCAAACCTGTGACTGATACAACAGGTGAGAAATAAAGGAACAGGAGATAATATATAGCACTGGATACACAGTTCTCTACAAACAAAACACAACATATGTAGTCATAAGTTAAAAGCTCCAATCAATCAGTGGTTGTGAATGAGATAACCCAGTTAAAGCATGAACAAACTTTCAGGGAAAGCAGGCAAATCATTTCATGGTTACAAAACAAAAACTAAGTTTGAGAAAAAAAGTTGCAGTACAAAAACATAAACAAAAAGAAAATTGAGCTGAGAATATGAAACTTGCAAAGAATGTGAATTGAATTAAACTTCTTAAATAACATTACGAAAGGTAAGATAAAATTTTTACAACCTATATCACCAATAAAAACTGAACATTACTTATTCCTTCAGGGGACAGGCTGAGAAGAGAGAGAGAAAATGAAGTTAATGATTCTTTTCAAAATATCATTTCTAACTTGTAATGTAGCGAATGTTCATCTTAGATGGTATTTAAGATATTTAAATCTGTGCAATTATCCACAATGCATGCAATTTATGTGAGAATTACAGTCATGAAAATTGTAACTGCTGTGCACAGTGTGTGGTTACGATACTGTCTGAAATAAATGGATTTTCAAGAGCTTTGTCATTTGAAAAAGAGTTCATGTCTGGAATTTTCCTTTCCTCATATAAAAGGGCAATTAAATCTAAGCCTGTGGGTTCCACGGTATAATGCAACTACCTTTGCAGCCACACATGCAGAGCTGCAGTTCTGCAGTTGGTAACTAAAATGTCAATCCAGAGAGCTGATCGACTGAACTGATAGCACCAGGGATAAGCACATAGATGACAGTTTTGAGTAAAGGATTATTGCCTGTCGAAGATCTGTCAGTTAGAGTATAAAATGGAACACTGAGCAAAATCTTATTGTGTATGTAGAAGCCTGGGAAGGTAAAGGGAAAAGAAACAAAAAGCAAAAACTTCTGTTCAACAGTCAAAGTTTTGTGGTGGGACTGGAAATAAGAGCCACTTTTACTTGTAGGCAGGTCACAATTATGGAGATGAGCGAATTCGATCTACACATGTGCTGAGCATGATGAATCTAGCTGCAGAGCCAGAAGTCAAAGTCTCCACTGATATCTGACAGGGTCGAAAATCTGGGAGCCACATGTAAAGATAACCTGGATGGATGTTCATTCCTGGAAAGTCAAGACCTTCAATGAACATCTGGCATGTTTGATTCCATTGCGACTGACGCATGCTCTTCACCTGCTCATCTTTTGGATTTCTGCATCTCTTGTCAGCTCCCCTCTCCAGCAGGTCGTCACACTGCAGTAGGAGAGTGACCCCATAATTAGCAATGTTTGACCCTGATGAAGGGCTTATGCCTGAAATGTCGATTCTCCCACTCTGCGGATGCTGCCTGACCTACTTTGCTTTTCCAGCACCACACGGTTCGACTCTGATCTCCAGCATCTGCAGTCCTCACTTTTTCTGAAAGTTTGACCACAGTTGTTCTGAAGAGGCAGCAGGTCCTGATTACCAGAGAAGGCATCTGAGACCCTCCCCATCTGATTAAGGTGGCGCCATATATTTGAATAAAGGCTGGAGGGGTATGTCCACTTGATGAATACCAACATAGTTCCCACATGCACAGACTTGCCTCACTTCATATCCCTGAACATGGTGGGCTTTTCCGGCACCACACTCTCGACTCTCTTCATGGAAAGTGTGGTAACTGTCTTGGAGGACATTGTCAGCTCAAACTTCAGAGATCTGACCCAAACTAATGTTTTCCAGCACTTTAGGCACGATGAGAGGGAGATGAGGTACATCAATCTCCCTGATGCCCCTTCTCCTCAAAGAATCATCATATGTGGAAGAGGAGAGAAGGATTAGAAAGGCAGTCAGAGGATTTCACCCCAGAACTTCCCCAAGGGTACTCTGCTTCTCCAGCTCTCCTCTGTTAATACCTCTATCACTTTCAGCATGAGAGAACTATAATGAAGGCTTCTAGACCTCAGACCACCAGGTCCTCGCAGGTAGTTGGAAGTATCAGTCAGCAAATAGCCTTTATGTCAGCTGTGAGCATTGGGGCTGCAGGTTGTCCTACGGGAATGCCATTTCATATGTCAATTCATGATCATCAATTGCATCAATCTCTGTGCACTCTGACATGTGCACTCTGACATGTAGACATCATTTGTACATTTCCAACATCAAGCAACCCATGAGGTCACACTCAGTTGGTTATCATCCCCCTGAGGCTGCAATCGGAGCAGCTTTTACAACCAGGGCATTGCTGGTCATTGCACCATTTGGAGAATTTGTCAGTAACATATAATTGGATCACTGGTAAACACAGAGTATGTATAACTTTCAATTGCATATAGGTCAGCTGTATGTGCTGAGACCAAAGATGTGCAAGTTAGGTGGATTAGCAATGCTAAATTACGCATAGTGTTCAGGGATATGTAGATATGCTGTGTTAGTCATGGGAAATGCAGGGATAGGGTCGGGGATGGATCTGAGTGGCATGCTTTTCAATAGGATAATGTGGATGTGCTGGGCTGAATGGTCTGTTTCTATGCTGTGGGAATTCTATGAAATCAGTCTAATTACCCTGCAACATTGTTCCTTTCCAATACTAGAGATAGGATATCAGTGGTCTTGCAATTTATTTTTCAGAGTCACTTTTCTGATGTTCCCTGTTTTTTGCAAATGTTATCAACGTTTAAGGAATTTACAGTCATTAGTGTATAAGGCTACACCATGTGGAAATTCAGCAGTGCAGCTGCCGTACTATATGAGCTGCTTTTTAAATTAGTCCCTCTGCTGCTCTGGCTGTGACTGAAGCCTTTTATTCAGCATACTTTTTTTATGTGCAGAGTTGGAACTCAAAGTTGTCTCAATGGCTCTGCAGTTTCTACAGCCCAAATTGGAACTGAGTCATCATCCACATGGACCACTAATCTGGCCAGCTGACAAATCAAGTACTCACCATTTAACCAGCAGAGCTTGTACAGTGGCCTTCTCTCCCTCTGGGGTATTGACAGAAAGTAACTCCTGCACTGCTTCAGAACTTATCTGAGACCTTTGCCTCTGGTTGTAAAGTTCAGATTACTGCCTTCATTTATTTTTAAGCAAAATCACCACTGACCGCTGTATTGTATCTTGTGCTGTGTTACATAAAACCATACGAACTTCAAGGAGTAGGCCGTCCAGCCCTTCGAGCCAGCTCCGCCATTCAATGAGATCATGGCTGATCTTTTCATGGACTCAGCTTCACTCAATCGCCCACTCACCATAACCATTAAACCCCTTATTGTTCAAAAATCTATCTCTCTTTGCCTTAAAAACATTCAACAAGTTAGCCTCAACTGCTTCGCTGGGCACTATCCCTAAACACAACACTGGGTTAATCTCACACTAAATTGGGAAATGGATTACTTTACAGACTAACTGATAACTTGCAGTTGCAGAACAATTTAGGGACACATCCCTAGTCTAGCTTGGTCTCCTCGTGGCTGCCGGTTATGTATCATCAGCCTGGGTCCTCCCTCAGTCACATTCTCACATCTTGAAGCAGTAACATGCCTCCCACCGTCTGGAAATCTTCTTTCGACCCATATACAGGATCCGAAACCACAGACACAAGGTACTACTCTTTCTTCCACATCACTGGAACTGGCCCTCCTTCCTATCCGAGACTCCCTGCTTCCTGAACACCATGAGCAAATCTCCTCAGGTTCTATTTACTATTGGAGCAGCTTCCTACAGGACAGCTTTAAAATATGCTGAAATGAAATAGAGGCTGTGAAATTGAGATTATGATTGTTAGCATCATTAACTGTGCCAGTATATCGTGATTAAGCTGTGAGTTTCCTTGTGACAGACTCTGAAGAAGGGTCAATGGATCTGAAACATTAATTCTACTTTCCCTTCACAGTTCTGCTGAGTTTCTCCAGCAATTTTTGCTTTTGCTTATCATTGTCTGGTTGGTAATTTAAGACATGTGCAAACATTTCTCTGATGACTGATTCTGCTTATGAACATGAAGTAGAGTGATTTGGAGATGCCGGTGTTGGATTGGGGTGTACAGAGTTAAAAATCACACAACACCAGGATATAGTCCAACCGGTTTAATTGGAAGCACTAGCTTTGCAAGTGCTGCACAGCCACCTGATGAAGGAGCAGAGCTCCAAAAGCTAGTGCTTCCAATTAAATCGGTTGCTCTAGAACCTGGGGTTATGTGATTTTTAACTTAATGAAGTAGGGCGAACACTATCTGCCTCTGGCACAGTCATGATCTGGTGAGCATCTATCTATTATTGCTCCTCACTGCCTTACTTCACATGTGTCAGTAGATTCTAAGACAGCAGGGTCTTCTAATCTTGTGGATAGCCCAAATAATAACTGCTCTTTTCAAACTCACGGCACGGCATCTCCTTAATAATGAAGATCCAACAGGGAGAAGAGGAAATTTAAATCAAAAAAGTTCATAGGAAAACAAACTATAGTAAAATGCAGGTATAAGTCTTTTTTGGATGCTTTTATTCCAGTCTAACAATAGCGAATATCTATTATATATTGATGACGGGATTCATTTGTCAGCTGCAAATTGCCTGGAACTTAGAGTACATAACTAGTCTTTACTCATGTTTTCAAACTATCCTGACTCATTCTAGCTAAATCAATTTTAAAGAATAAGTTATTTGTTCTGTTCTCATACTGTTCCAACCACTATTGTTTCTCAATCATCAAAACTCTAAAATCTTAAATGTTCAGATTTCATTATGTTGACCCAAACTCATGCAATGGGTCTTAAACAAATTTTTGGGTTTTGTTTTCTGCAAGTGTAAATTCCTGAAAACATAATGATGACATTTTAGAGCTTTGTTCTTCAGCTGTAGGCATCTCTAACTGTGGTGATTGGAGCCAGGTGGGTCTTATTGACTACGAGATCACTGATTGGGGTTGTTAATCTGGTACGATCAGGGAGCCCTGGCTGACAGTTATAAACAGGAGAGTCAGAATCTCACTGCAGGGATTGACTCCAAACTGGCCACAGCCAGCATGCTGTGCACATGTAAACAAAGGGTGACTTGGTGACAGGATATGGACCTCTGTGCAGGTATTTCACTGGCATAATCAGCATTTATTATAGACATCAATTTGACTATATGTGTGTAGGCTAAATCAGACTCCTACTGCCCAAGATGATAGAGTTCCTTCCTTAAAACAAAAACAAAATTTTTGAGCTTTTATGTTAATCTGACAACACTGTGCTCTTTTTCATGATGCTAGCTTTTTTTTAATGTTCAATTTTGTCTCTAATTCAGAAATTCATCTTCCTAAACTGCTATATTAGCATTTGGATTCCCACTCCGTGGATTATTAATTCAAGCCTCTTGATTATAATGCACACAACATGAATCTGGTTGTTAGTCTAGAAACATAACATCATTTGTTTGTTTATATGCATTTAGTTTTGATAATTATAAAATATACCACTGACCTTAATGCAACCATTTCATGCAATCTTTCTCTTTGCTAGCTCTTCCAAGTTTTCTACTCCTGTGTTTTCCACCTACTCCTTTTATTTCTCTGTACTATTCATCTATCCACATCTTCCATGCTTCAATACACTTAATGGAACAAAGCAGACATCAAAGTTAAGTAGGCAGAATACAGAGAATGCTTAATACAATTTCCAAGCAAAAGATAAATAATACAGATGAGGTAACAAGATCAGAAAATCACTACATCAGAAGTTAATCATTAGAATGTACATGCTGCAAGGAAATACTGTGGAGACTGTGTCATGAGAGAGATGCTTCAGAATAATGAGATACTGATGTATAGAAAGTGACCCTCACTCTGTAGGATCGATTGATACCTCAGGAATCCTATCCACTGATGCTGGAAGATCTGATTTCACAACAAAAAAGAGTCAAAGAGCACAGATTGTGGAGAGTGGTGAATTATTGGTCTCTTGAGCCATGTGTAAAGAATCAAAGAATGTCTTGTAAAGAATCAAATAATTTAAAAAGTTGCTGGAATGGGAACTGGGCATGGTCCTTGAAATGAAGAGAGCATGCAAAGGAATATTTAATTTGAGAAACTTCCAGTAGGTAATAAAATAGAAAGAGAAGTGTGCTGCTCTTTATTACAAGATGCTTGCACATTGAAATATGGAAAGATAAATAAGTGTTCTGGGTAAGTTTGAATTGATGGGATATTAAAAAAACTTACCACAAACAAGTTTAATATATAAACTGCTGAAAATGTGTTGCTGGAAAAGCGCAGCAGGTCAGGCAGCATCCAAGGAACAGGAGAATCGATGTTTCGGGCATAAGCCCTTCTTCAGGATCTCCTTCTGATCTCCAGCATCTGCAGTCCTCACTTTCTCCTTAATATATAAACTATTAACATTACCAATCCATGGGGTTTTTACTGTATAAATCAATTGGTGATACAATAACTTCTATCCTCTGGGGTGATCCAACTTATCTCTTTTCAATGTAAACAATAGTGCAAAAATTACTTCTCCCTTTACCTGGGACATTGAGAACTGAAGCAACAGGTCGATTAATCAAATCTTCCAGCCTGAATCTCCCACCATCAACACCTTTATAGATCATCATTGATCAAAAACATAAATACTGTGTTTGTAAGAGCAGAGCAGAGGCTGGGAACTCTGGAAGTAACCTATTCTTACTTCCCAAAGTTTACGCACTGTCGACAAAGCAAAAGTCAGGACAGTGTTAGAGTGTTCCTTTCTTGTTTGGATGAACACAGCTTCAAAACTCTTGGGGCCACTCAGGAAAAGATTTCTCAACCTACAGCTTCAAGTAAATTAAAAACAAAAGCAGAAATTGCCGGAGAAATTCAGCAGGTCTGGCAGCACCTGTGTAGAAGAAGCAGCGTTGAAGTTTAAGTCCAGGGACCTTTCTTCAGAACTGATTGGAGCTTGGAAAAGGTTGGTACATGTTCTGAAGATGGGGTGGGAGGAGGGGAGGAGGATTAAAAGATAGATGGTGATGGAGCCCAGAGAGAGAAAAAAGCAGCTGTGTGACAAATAAATGGGTAATGGTCAGCCTGGGAGAATGAATAGCTGCTGATGGGGATTGACAGTGGATTGTTTGTGATGGAAGTGAATATTGTCAAAGTTGGAAATTTGAACGAGAAAGGGAATTACACAGCAAATGAAGCAGCATGCATAAGATGAAATAAGGCATTATAATTTCAGATTGCTGATCCTTTGTGTGATGTGTGTATTAAAACTCATGAATAGTTAATGCAAAGCTCCTCGATGCTGCCTGAACTGCTGTGCTCTTCCAGCACCATTGATCCAGAATCTGGTTTCCAGCATCTGCAGTCATTGTTTTTACCTAATAGTTAATGCAGTCAGCTCTCATAAAGGACCATCAACATTAACGATTAAATGGGTTGGATTTGACTGACCATCTGCAGGTAAACAAGCAGGCAAGTGGACCTGTATAATCGGTCACTGTGCCATTGGCACCATGCCTGCTAGTGATTTTACAAGTAGTGGGGGAAGTCTCCAGTAAGCCGCTTGCCCATAACCCATTTGAGACTTGTATGTGGGCAATGAAAGCCATTGCTGCTCTGATAGCCAATGAAAGTGGATGGAAATGTAATTCCTCTCTGGGTCCCCAGGACTAATCAGAGGTCCTCTTCCACACCTCCCCAACCCCATGTCCACCCTAAACCTGCCCTGTCCAACATGTCCCTTCTGAACCCTGACTGTGCTGAACCCTGTCAGGTAGTGCCAGTGAGATCCCAGACTTACTGGAGAGTCATCCCATTGTTAAATGCTTCCTCAATGCTCTTGGTGCTGTGTTGGCAGTACCCTGTTTCTTGTGGTGCTGCAGGTTCTGTACTTCTGCACCTCTGTGAGGCAAAACCTCCTCTCAGATGGTGTTGTAAGTCTTGCTTCATAATAATTAAGACCTATGGCTTGCAAAATAAAAGCAGGACATGCGAACCATGCAGAGATAGGCTTTGACTCAATACTTACTCAATGAATTCTGTTTCTCTTGCCACAGACGCTGTTGGATCTTCTGAGTATTTTCAGCATTTTCTGCTGATTTAACTGTTAGATATATATATATATATATATATATATATAATGCAGCATAAGGAAGTTGATTTAGCTCAGTTGGCTAGAGAGCTGGTTTGGAATGTAACAGCCTGGATTCAATTCCCACACTAAATGAGGTTGCCATAAAGAATTCGCCCTCATAACCTCTCTCCTCACCTGAGGCGTAGTAACCTGAGGTAGGTTAAACCACTACCTGCCATTTCTCTCTAACAAGCGAGCAGCGTCCGTTCCAGTAAGACCTATGTTAACTTTACCTTGCTACAGAGGGGGAGAACTGAAAGAAATTTAGGTTATTAGCACCTCTGCAGACGAGGCAAGATGGCTGACTCACCCCACTAGAACTCTGGAGTTTATCGTTGTGAAGCTGAAGCAACAGACAGAAAGCCAATTGTAAAGGGTCACAGGCAGCTCTGTGCTTTCAGGCATTATGCTTGTCACAACCTGTTTACACACTCACAACTAAAATCATCAAGGACATCATTTGCATCCCTGAGAAGGTTATGGGACTTAAATCCAGACATAAACCAAGAAAATTAAAATATTAATGTCTGATGATTCCTGCAGTTGCACATCTTGGTTTGAGGAATGTTTTGTCTCTGATATTGGAGTCGCGATTAGAGTGGGACTGGAAAAGTCCTGATGAAGGGCTTTTGCCCGAAACGTCGATTTTCCTGCTCCTCGGATGCTGACCTGCTGTGTTTTTCCAGCACCACTCTAATCTAGACTCTGATTTCCAGCATCTGCAGACCTCACTTTTGCCTTGTCTCTGATATTGTCAGGCTAAAGGCTTTAAGGTTAGAACATAGAACATTACATCGCATCAAAGGCCCTTTGGCCCTTGATGTTGCACCGACCTGTGAAACCAATCTGAAGCCCATCTATCCTACACTGTACCATTATCATCCATATGCTTATCCAATGACTGTTTAAATGCCCTTAAAGTTGGCGAGTCCACTATAGTTGCAGGCAGTGCATTCTACGCCCCTACTACTCTCGGAGTAAAGAAATTACCTCTGACATCTGTCCTATATCTATCACCCCTCAATTTCAAGCTATGTCCCTTGTACTAGCCATCACCATCTGAGGAAAAAGGCTCTCACTGTCCAACCTACCTAACCCTCTGATTATCTTATATGTCTCAATTAAGTCATCTCTCAACCTTCTTCTCTCTAACGAAAACAGCTTCAAGTCCCACAGCCTTTCCTCGTAAGACCTCCCCTCCATACCAGGCAACATCTTAATACATCTCCTCTGAACTCTTTCCAAAGCTTCCACATCTTTCCTAAAATGTTCTGACCAGAACTGTATGTAATACTCCAAATGTGGCTGCACCAGAGTTTTGTACAGCTGCAGCATGATCTCATGGTTCCAAAACACAATCCCTCTACCAATAAAAGCTAACACATTGTATGCCTTCTTAAAACCCTATCAACCTGGGTGGCAACTTTCAAGGATCTATGTACCTCGACACTCTGCTCATCTACGTTACCAAGGATCTTACTATTAGCCCAGTACTCTGCATTTCTGTTACTCCTTCCGAAGTGAATCATGTCACACTTTTCTACATTAAGCTCCATTTCCACCTCTCAAGCCAGCTCTGCAGCGTTTCTATGTCCCTCTGTAACCTACAACATCCTTTGTCGCTATCCACAACTCTACCGACCTTAGTGTCATTCACAAATTTACTAACACCCTCATCCAGGTCATTTATATAAATGACAAACAACAGTGGACCCAAAACAGATCCTTGCGCTACCCCACTAGTAGAACTCCAGGATGAATATTTCCCATCAACCACCACCCTCTGTCTTCTTTCAGCTAGCCAATTTCTGATCCAAACTACTAAATCACACTCAGTCCCATGCCTCCATATTTTGCACAATGGCCTACTGTGGGGAACCTTATCAAACGCCTTACTGAAATCCATATATACTACATCAACCACTTTGCCGTCATCCACCTGTTTGGTCACCTTCTCAAAGAACTCAGTAAAGCTTGTGAGGCATGACTACCCTTCACAAACCGTGTTGACTATCCCTAATCAACTTATTCATCTCTAGATGATTGTAACTCCTATCTTTTATAACGTTGTCCAACACTTTACCCACAACTGAAGTAAGGCTCTCTGCTCTATAATTCCCAGGGTTGTCTTTATTCCCCTTCCTGAAAAAGGGAACAACATTTACTATCCTCCAGTCTTCTGGCACTATTCCTGTAGACAATGAAAACATAAAGATCAAAGCCAAAGGCTCGGCAATCTCCTCCTTGGCTTCCCCAAGAATCCGAGGATAATCCAATCCGGCCCAGGGGACTTATCCATTTTCACACTTTCCAGAATTGCTACCACCTCCTCCTTGTGAATCTCAATCCCATCTAATCTAGTAGCCTGTATCCCAGTATTCTCCTCGACAACATTGTATTTTTCTAGTGTGAATACTGACGAAAAGTATTCATTTAGTGCTTCCCCTATCTCCTCTGCCTCCATGCAAAACTTCCCACTATTATGCTTCCCACTACTATACCTAATCATACTCTAGTCATTCTTTTATTCCTGATATACCTATAGAAAACCTTAGGGCTTTCCTTGATCCTATCTACCAATGACATCTCATGTCCCCTCCTCACTCTTCCTAGCTCTCTCATTAGATCTTTCCTGGCTAACTTTTAACTCTCAAGCACCATAACTGAGCCATCACATCTCATCCTAACATAAGCCTTCTTCTTTCTCTTGACAAAACATTCAACTTCCTTAGTAAACCACAGCTCCCGCGCTCGGCAACTTCCTCCCAGCCTGACAGGTACATACTTATCAAGGACCCGTGGTAGCTGTTCCTTGAATAAGCTCCACATTTCAATTGTGTCCATCCCCTGCAGTTTCCTTCCCTATCCTATGCATCCTAAATCTTGCCTCATCGCATTGTAATTGCCTTTTCCCCAGTGATAACTCTTACCCTGCGGTATATACCTATCCCTTTCCATCACTAACGTAACCATAACCGAATTGTGGTCACTATCACCAAACTGCTCACCTACCTCCAGATCTAACATCTGGCCAGGTTCATTACCCAGTACCAAATCTAACGTGGCCACTCCCCTTGTTGGCCTGTCTACATGCTGTGTCAAGAAACCCTTCTGCACACACTGAACAAAAACTGACCCATCTAAAGTACTTGAATTATAAGTCAATGTTTGGAAAGTTAGAAAACTCCCAACAGTGTAACCTCTCTTTCCTGTTTCTAATCTCAGTCCATACTACCTCAATACACCAGTCCTTTCTGCAACCGTAATTTTAAAGTTTAGCTGTAAAGTTAAATTTTTATGTTTACTTACAGTCCTGGAAAAGACAGCATACTGCACTATTCTACCATTTTGCATGACATTGTGGGCCGAAAGGCCTGTTCCCATGCTGTACTGTTCTATGTTCTATCCTGAAATGAAGCAAATGTCATTTGCAGTGAGGCCAGGAGCAAAACGGTAATGTGTCAATCTTTGATTCCAAGTCAGCAACATTTTTACTTCATTGGACCCTATGACCTGCTTGAACCTTTCCAATAATGACAGATTTTTATGTACTTATTGTTTGGCATGCTGCCACTATATAACATTCTTCATCTGATTGTACTTCCAAAAATTACTCACTGAATCTGCTGAGGTAAAGAAACTATTAACTTTATTCAAGAAACCTCTTCCCTAATGTCCTTCATGGAAGGAAATCTGCCAACTGGTGCTCAGTGGTTAGCCCTGCTGCCTCACAGCACCAGGGACCCGGGTTCAACTCCAGCCTCAAGCCACTGTGTGGAGTTTGCACATTCTCCCCTTGTCTGCGTGGGTTTCCTCCAGGTGCTCCGGTTTCCTCTCACAGTCCAAAGATGTGAAAGTTAGGTGGATTGGCCATGCTAATTCCCTATAGTGTCCAGGGATGTGCATTGATGGTGGGTCTGGGTGGGATGCTCTTTGGAGGGTCAGTGTGGACTCAATGGGCTGAATGGCCTGCTTCTACACTGTAGGGATTCTATGATCTTCAAGTGATCTGGCTTATATATGACTCCAGACCCACAGCAATGTGTATGACTCTTAGTTGCCTGTGAAATAGCCCAGCAAACCACTCAGTTTAAGAGTAGCTAGGAATGGGAAATAACTGCTGGCCAACCAGCAATACCCATATCCCCACAAGTAAATAAATTACTGTGGCTTCATGTTGCCACAATACTGTGCAAGAGAGGACATGATCGTCAATTTCCTACACTGCAAACTCTCTCTCCTTATATATCACACAACCAGTCTGTTCCAATCTCCCAAACCATCAAGCAACAGAATTGTCAAAGTAAACATGGCAACGTTGACAAGTCAGCTCAAAATTCTGCTGTCTCCTACTCCAGATGCCAAGGCCACAGTCCTGACAGCTGTTTCATTAGGATTGATGAATTTGCCAGTGATGAATCTGAAGCAATTTTCCCCATAAGTCAATCTCTATATCTTAATTTGTTTGTTCATTAAATAGATGATCAATTAAAGCTGTATTCATTTCAAAACAAGTTAGAGAGGAAGAGGAATCTATTTCATGAACTTGTTTAGGAATTGAATTCCAAAGGTGGCTTGTCTGTGAGTGGCTGTAATGAGACAAAGTCTTGTCATATTTTTACGTATACATTAATGTCAAAGACACTTGCAGTGATCCTTTTGGTGGGTTCCAGATTCCAGTAGATATTCTCTAGAGTGTAATAGAGGATTTAAGTACAAGAATCATCCACAAACTATGAGCAGGGATTTTTTTTATTCTACCGGCATCAAGTCTTTACAAAGGTCAAGTTAAATTAAGGCTACAAGTAGGAATAAAGCGTATGAATGTTGCACTGAGCCTGTGGTTACAGCCTGTGGCTGATCTGAGGGATACTTTGTACCTGGCTGGCAGACTCTCTCCAAGTCAATAACGTGTGGCACTGGAAAATGCGCAGCAGGTCGGGCAGCATCTGAGGAGCAAGGGAGTCGGTGTTTTGGGCATAACCCTTCTTCAGGATTGGGGAGGGGGAGGGGAGCTAAGTAATAAATTGGGAGGTGGTTGAGGCTAGAGGAAAGGTAGGTGGGATGGCCTCTCCAGCATCTGCAGTCCTCACTATCTCTTTCCCCAAAGCCTTCTGCTCCATAAGCAGCCTGACAAAGGCACTCTTTCCTTGATGGAAGTTCCACAGAGACATTCTAGATTCCTTCCTTTCTCGATCCTGTCCTTTCTAGATCCCCTCCTTTCTAGATCCCCTCCTTTCTAGATCCCCTCATTTCTGGACCCATTCCATTCTGGATCCCCTTTCTAGATGCCCTCCTTCAAATTCACCTCCTGCCCCAGCTGCAAGAAGTTTCGAGGTCCTGGACAATTTCAGTGAAGTCAATCTCATCGAGATTTCCTCATGGTCCTCCATGCAATTTCAGTTTACACTTCAATAACGATGATTATCCGATAATAAAATCTGAGCCATTACAGTTTGAGCATTGGCATGACAAGGTTAATTCATTAAAAGCCGTTGGCTCTGGGTAGATGTAGATCCTAGGCCCACAAGCATCTGGTTCTCAAAATAGTGTGAGTGTTTCACAGTGTCATGTTAGAGATTTTTAATTTGATTCTTCATTTAAACAATACTGGCTGTGTATCTCAGGGAGCTTGTACTAGTTTGTCTAAGGCCAAGAAAACATAGGTTTCAGGGAAATGTAGCAATGGATTTCATGTCAATAACTTGCTAGAGGACACTCACTTTTCTGAGATTATTGGCACAAGATCATATCTGTGCATTAAAATCTATACTCATGAAGCATTAGATATATTCTGTATTACTATAAATCTGATTTTGTCTTTAACAAAATCAGAAATAGCTGGAAAAACTCAGGTCTGGCAGAATTTGGAGAGGAAAAGCAGAGTTAACACTTTGGGTCCAGTGACCATTCTACAGAATTTATTTTTTCACTTAGCATACAACTTCAACACTGAAAATAAAATAAGTTGATGTGATTGAAGTTGACATTTTAGGGTAGAATTTCTTTCTCATTGTGGAGGCAGGAACATGGTGAGGAATGATAAAAACGCTCCCTTGCCTGCTCTGATTTGGAATTTCCTGAGTCTTCCTGATGATCATTTTGCAGATTAGCTCCAGCTAAGGCTGTGGCTTTGCAGATGTACTTGCAGAACAGGGGGCTGCCATTGTATGAGGCAGAGTAAATATGTATTACCTCCTCTCCCTGTCCATGTTATTTTCCTCTGTTTATGTGCATTTTGGAAGTTTCTAAAACCATATACCTTCCATTGTGTTGGGAATACCTCTGGCAGGCCAGCAAGGAAATTCATTGTTAGGGAGGGAAAAGGAAAGGTGTCTGTAGAGGCTACACTCAGTCCACCTCCTCATCTGTCAGCAACAAGGTTTCACTGCTCAAGGCCTGTAGCAATTAACTACTCCCTTTAAAATGACCCCATTATCCATAATACTTCACCAAGGTACCTACAAGCACCATCATTGATGCTCTGATTCACCATCTGCAACATGCAGGGGAACATAGGCAGCAGGGATCTCAATGCCAGAGAGTGAGCATGAATCCTCCGGCAATGTTTATGACAACAGGGTCACTTACTTGCCATGTGCAAGAAACAATGCAGCAAGAGACTGCAGTTCTCCAGAGAAATCTCAACGAATTGTGAGCTCTAGTCAGACAGTCATAGAGATGTACAGCATGGAAACAGACCCTTTGGTCCAACCTGTCCACGCCGACCAGATATCCCAACCCAATCTAGTCCCATCTGCCAGCATCCGGCCCATATCCCTCCAAACCCTTCCTATTCATATACCCATCCAAATGCCTCTTAAATGTTGCAATTGTACCAGCCTTCACCACATCCTCTGGCAGTTCATTCCATTCACATACCACCCTCTGCGTGAAAAAGTTGTCCCTCAGGTCTCTTTTATATCTTTCCCCTCTCACCCTAAACCTATGCCCTCTAGTTCTGGACTCCCTGACCCCAGGGAAAAGACTTTGTCTACTTATCCTATCCATGCCCCTCATAATTTTGTATACCTCTATAAGACAATAGACAATAGGTGCAGGAGTAGGCCATTCAGCCCTTCGAGCTTGCACCACCATTCAACATGATCATGGCTGATCATTCCTAGTCAGTATCCTGTTCCTGCCTTATCGCCATAACCCTTGATTCCACTATCTTTGAGAGCTCTATCCAACTCTTTCTTAAATGAATCCAGAGACTGGGCCTCCACTGCCCTCTGGGGCAGAGCATTCCACACAGCCACCACTTTCTGGGTGAAGAAGTTTCTCCTCATCTCTGTCCTAAATGGTCTACCCCATATTTATAAGCTGTGTCCTCTGGTTCGACACTCACCCATCAGCGGAAACATGTTTCCTGCTGCAAGAGTGTCCAATCCTTTCATAATCTTATACGTCTCAATCAGATCCCCTCTCAGTCTTCTAAACTCAAGAGTATACAAGCCCAGTCACTTCAGTCTTTCAGTGTAAGGTAGTCCCACCATTCTAGGAATTGACCTCGTGAACCTATGCAGCACTCCCTCAATAGCCAGAATATCTTTCCTCAAATTTGGAGACCAGAACTGCACGCAGTACTCCAGGTGTGGTCTCACCAGGGCCCTATACAGCTGCAGAAGAACCTCTTTGCTTCTATACTCAATTCCTCTTGTTATGAAGGCCAGTATGCTATTAGCCTTCTTTACTACCTGCTGTACCTGCATGCTTGCCTTCATTGACTGGTGTACAAGAACACCCAGATCTCTCTGTACTGCCCCTTTACCTAAATTGATTCCATTGAGGTAGTAATCTGCCTTCCTGTTCTTGCCACCAAAGTGGATAACCATACATTTATAGGGTCACCCCTCAGCCTCCGACGCTCCAGGGAAAACAGCCCCAGCCTGTTCAGCCTCTCCCTATAGTTCAAATCCTCCAAGCCTGGCAATACCCTTGTAAATCTTTTCTGAACCCTTTCCTGAACCTTTTCAAGTTTCACAACATCTTTCCAATAGGAAAGAGACCAGAATTGCATGCAATATTCCAACAGTGGCCTAACCAATGTCCTGTACAGCCGCACTTGACCTCCCAACTCCTGTACTCAATACTTTGACCAATAAAGGAAAGCATACCAAATGCCTTCTTCACTATCCTATCTACCTGCGATTCCACTTTCAAGGAGCTATGAACCTGCACTCCAAGGTCTCTTTGTTCAGCATTACACCTTACCATTAAGTGTATAAGCCCTGCTAAGATTTGCTTTCCCAAAATGCAGCACCTCGCATTTATCTGAATTAAACTCTATCTGCCACTTCTCAGCTCATTGGCCCATCTGGTCCAGATCCTGTTGTAATCTGAGGTAACCCTCTTCGCTGTCCACTACACCTCCAACAAGCTGCAGGGAAGGGAACATCTAAGACACACTGTGCCAGGTGCCCTGAGGATTGCCACAGCCGTGAACCATTCCAAGGTTCTGCAGTTGACTTGTATAGCATCTCACAAGCAGCTGCATGGAGGTGAATCCACGCAGTGACCAGGGTGGCCAACTTCACCTCTCTCATCACCAACACATGATCGATAGGCTTTGCATCATAGTCAGCTTTCTATAAGTGCAAGGTGCGTTTGAGTATGGGTATATTCTCCTACACAGAATGCAAATCAGTACATAAGCAGGAAAAACTTCCTGCCTTTGAATGTATACGCCATTATGTCTTTATTTTATAGAAGTCTGCCTCGATTGTTCCATCCATCTGCACATGAATTGATACTTGGGGATAAGGGTGTCCCTTGAGGAGGTGCCTGTTCATAGTCCATGACAACAGCCCATAGAAGAAATAAAAAGCTAGCAACACACATGACTAGTCAGATGCTACATCATTCAGGGCCAGGCATTATAGTACGCACCTGTCCTATGTAATTTTAGCTTGGCCCATGCACTGTGAAGGGGTCTGGCACTGGAGCCTGAAGACAGCGAGGAAGACTGGAGAAGGAAGTAAGTGAGGAAGAAGACCCATCTTAGGTACCCTGGAGAGAAGATGCACAAGTGGTTAGTGAGGGAATGAGGGCAATTGAGGCTGACATCGTGGTCTGAGGAGTTGCTCATCCAAAGGATGATGCAAAGGAAACTTGCAAGAAAGCAAACCAAGTCTGGCAAAGCAGACCAGGGAGTTGGCGATAGAAAATAACAGAAAATATTGTACTTCCCATTTAGCATGTAAGGTTTGAGAGGTGAGAAATGGAGGCTGTACACAGATCATCACTGAGAAGATGATGATATGTGACCGCACATTGAAATGAACATTTTGTACAGGGATACATTTGTAAATGGTTAAAGGAGCTCACACTGAGCAGCTTCAGCAGGCAGCCAATCTTCTCCAGAGCTGAAATAGATTTCCTATTTTACAAGGTCGGATGCTGTAGAGACAACACTGAATGCAGGGATATGGAGGTCTTCTTTGTTCACAGCAGCTTGAAGCTGTCAAACTGAAAAGGTCATGTCAATTGTAGGCTTGAAACTGCATTGGGAAAACAGTAATAACAAGTTACTAAGCCACTATCACAAATGCTCCTTTCGCTAAACCCTGCCTACTTTAGATTTGTTGGAAGCCTTAACATTATGAACAGAATGGAGCATCCCCAACATTCTAAATGCCATCTCCATACGAAAAGCAATCTTCAACTTTAAGATTTTGTATGTTCAGTAATTTTGATTAGATTTTTTTGTCACATTCCATACACAAATCTGTCTCATAATGCATGGTGCAGGAATACACCAAAGTTGTAAGTTCTTCATTGCACAGTACACACAGAAACCATTTTGCTGGGTTCTTGTTCCAAATTTGTAGCTTTCTACCATCTCTAGTGGTTTAGGGCTGAAATGTTCCTCCAACTTGGTAATGGATATTTTGAATGACGCACATATGGGGGGTGAGATGATTTGGTAGCATGCCATACACTTCCAACCATTCTCCAATAGCATTATTATTCTCTTATAGAAAAAAATCAAAATAATAAAGAACATTACAGCACAGGAATAGGCCCTATGGCCCTTCACCCTGCACCGATCCAGATCCTCTGTTTAAACCTGCCACATATTTTCTAAGGATCTGTATCCCTTTGCTCCCTGCCCATTCATGTATCTGCCTAGAAACATCTTAAATAATGCTATCGTTCCCGCCCCTATTACCTTTGCTGGCAACGCATTCCAAGCACCCACCACCCTCTGTGTGAAGAACTTTCCAGGAATATCTCCCTTAAATCTTTTCCCTTTCACTTTGAACTCATAACCCCTAGTAATTGAGTCCTCCAATCTGGTAAAAAGCTTCTTGCTATCCATCCTGTCTATACCTCTCATGATTTTGTAGGCCTCAATCAGGTCCCCCCTCAACCTCCTTCTTTCCAAGGAAAATAATCCTAATCTACTCAACCTCTCCTCATAGCTAGCACCCTCCAATGTTTTTACCTCGTTGATTTTAACATCCTGGTGAACCTTCTCTGCACCCTCTCCAAAGCATCCACATTCTCTTGGTAATGTGACGATCTGAACTATATGTAGTATTCCACATGTGGCCGAATCAAAGTCTTATACAACTGTAACATGACCTGCCAACTCTTGTATTCAATACCCCGTCCAATGAAGGAAACCATGCCATATGCCTTCTTGACCACTCTACTGATCTGCATTGCCACCTTCAGGGAACAATGGACCCGAACACCCAGATCTCTCTGTACATCAATTTTCCCCAGGACTTTTCCATTTACTATAAAGTTCACTCTTGAATTGGATCTTCCAAAATGCATCACCCCACATTTGTCCGGATTGAACTCCATCTGCTGTTTCTCCATCCAACTCGACAATCTATCTATATTCTGCTGTATTGTCTGACAGTCCCCTTCACTATCTGCTACTCCACCAATCTTAGTGAGGCTACCTACTCCTTCCTCTAAATCATTTATGTATATCACAAACAACAGTAGTCCCAGCACGGATCCCTGTGGGACACCACTGGTCACAGGTCTCCATTTTGAGAAGCTCCCTTCCACTACTATTCTCTGCCTCCTGTTGCTCAACCAGTTCTATATCTATCTAGCTAGCACACCCTGGATCCCATGCGACTTCACTTCTTCAGTAGCCTACCATGGGAAACCTTATCAAACACCTTACTGAAGTCCATGTGTATGATTTCTACATCCCTTCCCTCATCAATCAACTTTGTCACCTCTTTAAAGAATCCTGTTAGGTTTGATAAGCCCAGTTTCTTTCAAATGGGTATATATCCTATCACTTAGTATCTTCTCCAGTAGCTTCCCTACCACTGACGTCAGGCTCACAGGTCTATAATTAACTGGATTATCCCTGCTACTCTTCTTAAACAAGGGGACAACATTAGCAATTCTTCAGTCCTCTGGGACCTCCCCCTGTTCAAGGATGCTGCAAAGATATCTGCTCCAGAGTTATCTTATTTTGAGTCTGTACCTTCTCATTGTCATCTTTGACTTCTACCAGATGATTAGCTTTGAAAAACATGTTCCTTCCTTCAACTTATAAATTATACAGTTCTTGAGCACTCTTTAAGCCATGAGAGATGGTAGAAAGCTACAGATTTGGAATCAGAACCCAGCAAAATGGTGGAATAGTTGGTGAGCACACTGTGGCCAGCAGCCTTTCAGGTCTCCTATCTCCCACGCCTGAGCCACATTACACCTTTTCCAAATTCCACAATGAGACAGTAAACACTTCACTGAGTTCTGAAGAAGAGCATTGGACTCGAATCATTAATGCTGTTTCTCTCTCCACGGATAACACCAGGCCTGCTGGGTTCCTGCAGCACTTTGTTTCTATTTTAGATTTCCAGCCTCCACAATGCTTTGCATTTATTTAACATTTAACTGTAGCTGTCCATAACAGTGATACAGAGTCTACATCAGGCTAGGCCAGACCAACCAACCCAAAACCAGTCTATTCAGTGGTGGAATCATATACTTGTACCCTGCGACAACTCACTCAGCTCAATATAGCCACATGCTGAGGGGAACAGAAAGGCTCAGCACAGTCCAGTCTACTATCATCACTAATGATGGCAATCCAAAGATGTACAGGTCAGGTGAATTGGCCATGCTAGGTGCATTAGTGTTAGGTGCATTAGTCAGTGGTAGGATCGGGGAATGAGTCTGCGTAGGTTACTCTTCGGACGGTCAGTGTGGACTTGTTGGGCTGAAGGGCCTGTTTCCACACTGTAGGGAATCTAATCTAATCTAATCATCAGGAGCCCGCTGACTTTATTCATCATAATCCCTGGTGTTATTTGCTGCCAATATGCTGTTTTCATTTTGATTCCACTTTGCCCAATCTGTTACATATTGAAGAGCACTTGCAAAGAAAGGCAGATACCAAGATAAACAGTTCATGTGTTTAATGGTATATGGTCACAACAGATTGCAATATGTATTAATTTTGAGTGACATTTCATGCATGTGTTTGCAAAACAACTTTATAATCTGTCTAGAAGCAGCAACCATGAAGACAGATTAATGCATCTTCCATGATTGATATTATACTCTAACTGAAGCAAATCAATTTAAAGTTGATTAAGATGCTCTCAAGTACATACTTACAATACACACACATACTGTTGTGTATCTATGAACAAACTATTAACAAACTGAATAATGACAGTTGAAGACAATATCATTTGACAAATGTATGCCAACCCAAATTTTAAAAATCTACGACAAATTCAGATGGAAATATCCAGGAGCAGTATCTGCTGAACAATATGTGCCAAGCTTGGTTGCTATACCTTTGTGACAAATATAGTATGTTTTTTCGTTAAATATATTCCTTATTGCTTGTAATAACCTGAGGAAAATTCTCAAGTGAAGAGCCATAAATTGGTACCTTGCTCAGAATATGTTAAGTGTTAAGGAAAACACATTAAGAAATTGAAAAGGCTAATTGTGTTAAACAGCTCAGACTACATGTTGCATAACAAGCATCGTATATTGCTTTTAAAAAATCAAAAACGAAAGCACAGGCTCCTCTGGAATTAAGTTATTATTTGAGTCGTTGCTCTGAGTGAAGTCTGTGTTTCACAAACATGAGGGAACTTGCTGCCTACTGGTCAGATCATTGATTTGTTCAAGGGGTACTGAACATTTGCTTATCTCCAAGAAACAGCAAGAATCCAAAGTCCAACAGAAAGACAGTCAATGTTTCAATCCGAAAGCAGTCTGACTAAACATAAGAATTCAAATACAGTACACAGTTAATCCAGCAGATTTTCACATTTCCAACTCATTTTCAGAATAGTGCAATTAATTAAATGTCCAAACTTCTGGTTTAAATAACATCACTACCAGGACTGCATCCACAAAAATGTTGCAGAGAGATGTGGCCTCCTGGAACAAAAACAATTGTCTGACAGAAAAGCTCAAGGTTGCAAATCAAGAAGACAACATTCCAACAACCCAAGACTGACATCCAAAGGCAAACCAGGAAAAATAAAGCACAAGTGGTGGGAAGGAAAAAAATAGATTCAATAATATACTGACCATCATTACCAGTGATTTTTTTTTTTGATGCTCTCTTAAAACCAAAGTCATTGAGAGAAAGTGAGGGCTGCAGATGCTGGAGATCAGAGCTGAAAATGTGTTGCTGGAAAAGCGCAGCAGGTCAGGCAGCATCCTGAAGAAGGGCTTATGCCCGAAACGCCGATTCTCCTGTTCCTTTGATGCTGCCTGACCTGCTGCGCTTTTCCAGCAACACATTTTCAGCAGTTAAAACCAAAGTCAAATAGATAAACTCAACTTCATTCACAGGATGGTGTTTCCCATGTTCTTAATTGTTCGACTAATCAAAGAAAAATATTGAGAATAACTCTTCATTTAATTCATCGACCTGATCAAACATTTGATTCAGTAAATCATGAGGCTCTGCGGATTGTGGTTCGGGGATTTGCATGACCAAAAAACGTCATCATAATTATGCAAATGATTCACGACGATATGATTGTAACTGTCTTTGAGTAGGAGATCGGAAAAAGTTGCTTTCAAAATCTGAACTTGTGTCAAGCAAAGCTGTGTGATAGCCCCTGTACTATTTACAATCTGACGGTAGCTATTTACCTCATAAAACATCAATTCACCTACAGTGTGAGTATTAAAAACTGCTTAGACAGAAACCTTTTTAATCTCAGTCAGCTGTATTCCAAAACTGACTACAATGAATGTGCAGGATTAACAGGTACTGCTCCTTGTTGGAATTACTCTGTTGGAACCTTCCACCCACTGTCTGCACCTTCAAGAGTCACAACATGTGTGTGGCTTAGCCTCAAAATAAGGGGGAGCAGATTTAGGACTGAGTTGAGGAGGAACTTCTTCAGCCAAGGGGTTGTGAATCTGTGGAAGCAGTTGAGGCTATCTTGTTGAATGTTTTTAAGGCAAAACTCGATAGATTTTTGAGCAATAAAGGAACCAAGGGAAATGGTGAGCGGGCAGATCAGTGGAGCTGAGTCCCTAAAAAGATCAGCCATGATCATGTTGAATGGCAAAGCAGACTTGAAGGGCCAGATGGCCTACTATTGTCATATTCCTTATGTTTCTATTAAGGATGAAACAGATTGTGACCATTCAATAGAAGCTGGCAGGTGGTTATCAGAAAGGTACCGCCCAAGTAGTTTAGACAGCAAAACCACATCTACAGGAGGGCTGAGGGTAGTAATCATCAAGCCTTCTCAGACAGCAGCTTCCAAACTGATGACCACCACCACCTGGAAGCACAGGGAAGAAAAAAATCGTAGGAACACCACTCACCTGCAAATTCCCCTCCGAACCACTCACCATTCTGACATGAAATACTATTGTCATTCCTCCACGGTCTCTAAGTCAAAATCTTGGGATTCCCTCACCACGGGCACTGTGGGTTTCTCAACAGGACAGGGTCAGCAGCAGTTCAAGAAGATAGCTTATCACCGCCTTCTCAAGGACAGCCCTGCCAGCAACACCCACAGCGCATGAATAAATAAAAACAAAACCTCTGAGGTTTTGTTTGTCTTGCTGTTGGAAGCAACCTACTCCAACGGTAAAACTAGAGATTGTGGAGGAACTCGGCAGACTGAGTAGCATCTGGAGAGAGAGGAACAGATGTTATCATTTTGAATCAATGACTCTTCTTCAGAAAATATTTCTTCCAAATTTGTTTATTGGATGTCTAGGTTTACCATCTTACATTGAAGACTCCTATCTATGTATTTTCTCACAAGTCGAATTTTTTTTTACATTTGATCAGTTTATTCAATATAACCCTATCTCTTTGCTCGCATCATTATTCAATGTCACATCTTTGTATTCTATTTTTCTGACAAACACCAAAACAAATAATTGTTTATTATTTCTGCTTGTGGTATTGTTACCTGTGATAGTATCCTGTCAATTGTGTAATGGTTCTATTCCCATCATGGCCTGTTTGTTTTATTGATTACCCTGTGGAATATTTCTTTATTTTCTTTAACATTCCTTAATAATTTAAATTTGTCATTCCTCTTTGTCTTCGTTATTGTTTTCTAGTTTCTCACCTAATTTCATCTTATCCTTTTTCATTTTATGCTGTCTATTTACTTTATGTCTGCCTCTTTCCTAATCATCAGACATTTCTGTGTCCTTATTCATCCATGGAGTTCCAGTTATGTTAAGTTTCCTCTTCCTTTCTAATCTAATAGTTCCAACCATCCTATAGCTGATTCCATGGAAATTGTCTGGGAAGTTTAAATTTTCTTAGGGCGATTGGCCACCATTTGGAATACTCTGATAATGTTCTTAACTCTAACCTAGAGTCAGGGGCTTTGGAGCGGTCCCAGCTGACTTTGCTTAATAGTTACTCCGTAACTAAAGGTTATGGAGTAACGTAAGGTTAGATTAATTAAACGTTGTTCTACTCCAGGATGGCTTTTAAATTGACTTCCAAATGCACCACTGATAACTGCTACTGATAATCCTAGTTCTAACACCTTACCCCAACTGCCCCTCTATGTCATCAGACTCTTCATTGATTCTGTCCCCACCCCTTCCAAATCCCCCAAAAGCAAATGGCCAGCTAACACACCTCCCCAACATTGGATTTAACACTCCAATACCCTCAAAGGCCCATGACACCTCTACCACTATCTCCAGCCCAATGCCATCTCTCCTCTGATACTGCTCCCCAGATCTAACCACTTCCTTCTTCCTTGCAGAAGTTCTGTTCCAAGATAGTTTTCCTGAACTCAGCTGAACATCATTTTAAATGTTTTCTCTGACCCTTATATTGAGGCTTCATTCAGGTATTGGACAACAGTAATTGATAATGTAATTATCAACCTGGGCTTAGTGACAAGGTCATACTGTAATCCATAGATGGCAACTGGGAAGCCTCAGTAAAATACCTCACTGACAGGGCAGTGAGGATAACTGTTTGTGTGCAGGCACCCAGATGACAGTGACTTCCCACATCAGGGATATCAGTTGCCTGTACACTACTGTTCATGTGCAATCAGTTCACATTATATAACTGAGTAGAGCAGTTGTTTTGTGTAACTCACAGGTATATTTGTGTCCTTGGCCACTTTCCCATGTATCATTGATGAATGTATCCCATGGGATAGAGTACATGATGAGACCAAACACAACTGATATTGAGTTGTGTGAATAATAATAATAATACATTCTAGAATCTAACATTTAATTACCTGGTAAAGGAACATTTTCAAATGAACCCTCTGCATATTAATTATCCCCGAGATGTGGTTCAGACATTTTCTGCCTTGCCTTTGAAAGATGGTTATATGAGTAAAAGCAGCTGCTCAGGAACTACTGGGGTGTTGTTGTTACTTAGAGCATGGAGGGAATTAGTCGTTGTCATTAGATTACTTACAGTGTGGAAACAGGCCCTTCGGCCTAACAAGTCCACACCGCCCCGCCGAAGCGCAACCCACCCATACCCCTACATTTACCCCTTACCTAACACTACGGGCAATTTAGCATGACCAATTCACCTGACCTGCACATCTTTGGATTGTGGGAGGAAACCGGAGCACCCGGAGGAAACCCACGCAAACACGGGGAGAACGTGCAAACTCCACACAGTCAGTCGCCTAAGGCGGGAACTGAACCCGGGTCTCTGGCGCTGTGAGGCAGCAGTGCTAACCACTGTGCCACCGTGCCGCCCACCATGTATTTGGATTTTCACAAAGCATTCAACAGAAGTTATCACACAGAATTAGGGCCCATAAAATTAAGGGCAATGTATTACTATGAACTGAGGACTGATTATTGGAGGAGGGAACAGGAATAGATCAGCTATTTTTAATTTAGCAGCTGTACTTTGCAGAGTGTTGCAAAGATCAGTGTTTATGTCTCAGTTATTTGAGACTTTGTCCAATATCTTTCCAAGAAATATGTTCCAACCATAACAATGTGCTGTGTAAGAAAACCTCTCTGCATTTCATAGTGATCTTAAAGAGTGTGTGTTCCCTGTATATGTCATTGTTAAAGATGCTCATTGACAGCTGTCAAGAATCAAGAATCTCAGTTGCTGTTATGCCCCTGTGCAATTGCAATGACATCATGGACAATCAAGAATGAGCTGAGATTTTAAATTAATGTTGGGGGAGAAAGTGAGGTCTGCAGATGCTGGAGATCAAAGTTGAAACTTTATTGCTGGAACAGCACAGCAGGTCAGGCAGCATCCAGGGAACAGGAGATTCGACGTTTCGGGCACAGGCCCTTCCTCAGGAATGAGCCTGCGGGTGCCCATGGCTACTCCTTTTGTTTGGAGAAAGTGGGAGGATTGGAAAGAAAAGTTGTTCAGGGTGAGGACCAGTTCGGTCAGTCGAAGGAGGGTGTCGGTGGAAGGGTACTGGGTGGTACGGCGGGAAAGGAAGAAGCGGAGTGCTTTGAGTCCTTCGTGATGGGGGATGGAGGTGTACAGGGACTGGATGTCCATGGTGAAGATGAGGCGTTGGGGACCGGGGAAGCGGAAATCCTGGAGGAGGTGGAGGGCGTGGGTGGTGTCACGAACGTAGGTGGGGAGTTCTTGGACTAATGGGGACAGGACCGTGTCGAGGTATGCCGAGATGAGTTTGGTTGGGCAGGAGCAGGCTGAGACGATGGGTCATCCGGGGCAGTCAGGTTTGTGGATTTTGGGCAGGAGGTAGAAACGGGCGGTGCGGGGTTGTGGGACTATGAGGTTGGAGGCGGTGGATGGGAGGTCCCCTGAGGTGATGAGGTTATGGATGGTCTGGGAGATGATGGTTTGGTGGTGGGGGGTGGGGTCATGGTCAAGGGGACGGTAGGAGGAGGTATCTGCGAGCTGGCGTTTGGCCTCAGCGGTGTAAAGGTCAGTGCGCCAAACTACTACTGCGCCTCCCTTGTCAGCTGGTTTGATGTAGGCCTGAGGAAGGGCCTGTGCCCGAAACGTCGAATCTTCTGTTCCCTGGATGCTGCCTGACCTGCTGTGCTGTTCCAGCAATAAAGTTTCAACTTTAAATTAATGTTCACTGGCTCAGTATGGCCCATACACATTTCTAACTCCAAGGCATCTGACTAGTATGCTAAAACATGGTATAGTTAACTATCAGAAACTTAAAATAACAAAGCAGCTAGGGGTATATCTTGCATAGCTGATTTATTTGAGGGAGATATAATGATGTCCTTCAGTCAGTTAGTATGGAAGTACGAGTACCTAATAGAGACCGCTTTCATTTTTTTCAAGTTAGGGATTTTATTCAAAAAAGGACCACACTTTTGACTGATCCCTACAAATCGGACATAGAAAGCGGGGTACTGAGGGCTAAGAGTACACTCTCTGTTAGTACTCTATATCACCAATTGGGGGGTGCCACCTCAGATGAGTCTGATCGACTCTGCAAGATGTGGGAAAGAGAGTGGGTGTTGAAGTTTCTTCAGAGGCATGGGAGGATATTTGGGAGAATGCAAGGAAGATATCAATTTGCAGTGGGACACATGTTTTACAATTGAAGATTCTCCACAGGGTCCACTTAGCCCCACACCGTTTGTCAAAATTTAAACCAGGGGTATTTTCAGCATGCCCCAAGGGCAAGGTCTGTACGAGTACTCTTACCCATTGTCTTTGGTCTTGTGCCAGGCTTCAAACATATTGGAGTGCTGTGGTGGTACAATGGAGAGGATTTTAGGTGTAGGGGTGGAGAAGGACCCTATTTCGCTCCTTTTGGGCCCACCCATTGTATTTCCTGCAGACTCGCATAAGGCAAAACTTTTCAATATTCTTACATTCTGTGCAAGGAAGGATATCTTGCTAGGTGGGATATCAGAAAACCCCCCAGGCCTGTCGGGTTGGCGGAAGATTGTTATGGAGCATATTCCCCTGGATTTTCTCACAAATATGGTACACCACAAAACTGAGAATTTTTACAAGACATGGCAACCCTTTTTGAAATATCTGGACACAGATTTATCTGCCACACTAACAAGGGCTTTTATATAGCCGTAACGATTGTGTTTCATGAGTCCAATATCCAGGGAGGAGGAACTGTGAATGTATGAGTGTTTTGTTTGGCTGGGCTGAGTTATTACTATTTATTTGTTTGTTGTTAGGTTTTTTTTAGTTAGTTAAATAGCTAGTTTAGTTTTTTTTAATTTTATACTTTTCTATATATGTTTATACATTCGTATAGAAGGGTGGGTTGGGGAATTTTTTTATTATTTGGGTTTAGTTTTGTACTATTTTTGTACTGTTTTGAATTGCATTGTTTTGTATTTGTTGAAATATTTAAAAATATATTTTTTCTTAATAAAAATATATTATAAAAAAAAGTTCTTTAGACTGGCATTAATACTCCGTCTTGGTACAAAACCATTTCTGGCTTAGTTCAATCTGACACCATATCTTGATCAGATGGGCCAATGGGCTGAGAAGTGGCAGATAGAGTTTAATTTAGATAAATGCGAGGTGCTGCATTTTAGGAAAGCAAATCTTACCAGGACTTATACACTTAATGGTAATGGCCTAGGGAATGTTGTTGAACAAAGAGACATTGGAGTGCAGGGTCCTGGCTCCTTGAAAGTGGAGTCGCAGGTAGATAGGATAGTGAAGTTTGGTATGCTTTCCTTTATTGGTCAGAGTATTAAGTACAGGAGTTGGGAGGTCATGTTGCGGCTGTACAGGACATTGGCTAGGCCACTGTTGGAATATTGTGTGCAATTCTGCTCTCCTTCCTATCGGAAAGATGTTGTGAAACTTGAAAGGGTTCAAAAAAGATTTACAAGGATGGTGCCAGGGTTGGAGGATTTGAGCTATAGGGAGTGGTTGAATAGGCTGGAACCATTTTCCTTGAGCGTCAGAGGCTGAGGGGTAACCTTATAGAGGTTTATAAAATCATGAGGGGCATGGATAGAATAAATAGACAAAGTCTCTTCCCTGGGATGAGGGAGTCCAGTACTAGAGGGCATAGGTTTAGGGTGAGAGGGGAAAGATATAAAACAGACCTAAGGGGCAGCTTTTTCACGCAGAGGGTGGCATGTGTATGGAATGAGCTGCCAGAGGAAGAGGTGGAGGCTGGTACAATTGCAACATTTAAGAGGCATTTGATAGGTATATGAATAGGAAGGGTTTGGAGGGATATGGGCCAGGTGCTGGCAGGTGGGACTAGATTGGGTTGGAATATCTGGTCAGCATGGATAAGTTGGACCGAAGGGTCTGTTTCCGTGCTGTACATCTCTACGACTTTATTACTAAACTTTATTTATTGATCTTTCTACCAGCTTGGTAGTGGCAGTTGAGTGAAACCTTAATATTTGTGTTCGCCTGATACAATATTCACTACCATGATGGCTGATGGACTCCATACTCACTTTGCAGAGGATTAATCTTTTTAATCAGAATCTTTAAAATTGCCAAAGGCACTTTGGACCTTTTGCCCTGTAAACATATGGGCAGCACCATCTTTATTTACACTGTAGCATGGTAGTGGCATAACTCTGCAATGTTCTAATTCTGTACAGGCACAGACAATGCTCCACTTGATGGCAACTTTGTTTGCAAACACAACTGGCAAATGGAAATAGATCAGTTTCGCATCCCTTTTGGCATGGACCAAAGGGTCTGTTTCTGTAACTCTATGACTCTCTGACACTAAAACCTACAACCTCACCAAGTCGCTGGCCTCACAAATGCAGGTAAGTCTGTATGTTACAGTTATCTCAGAATATTCTTTCTTTGGACATGTTTAAGAACTGTTGACCTTAGTTCTAATCTGTGGATGACCTCTTCACTGGAGAATCTTTTTTGTTTTGCATACCTTTTGTGGAGGATGTTGTTTCTTGAATATATTGTTGTAGACTCAGAGTCATATAGCATGGAAACTGGCCCTTTGGTCCAATGTGTCCAACGAGACGTCTCAATCTAACCTAATCCCATTTGCCAGCATTTGGCCCACATTCATCTAACCCTTCTTACTTGTATATTGATTCAGATGCCTTTTAAATGCGGTAATTGTACTCGCCTTCACCACTTCCTCTTGCAGCAGATTCCACACACGCACCGCCCTCTGTGTGAAAAAGCTACTCCTTGAGCCCTTTTTAAATCTTTCCGCTCTCACTTTAAACCTAGTTTTGTACTCCCCTACTCTGGGAAAAAGAACTTGGCTATTCATCCTGTCCATGCCTGTCATGATTTTATAAATCTCTATAACGTCACCCCTCAGCTTCAGAGTTCTTGGGAAAAAGCCCCAGCTGTTCAGCTTCTCCTATAGCTCAAATCCTCCAATCCCAGCAACACCCTTGTAAATCTTTTCTAAAGTCTTGTGAGTTTAACAACATCCTTCTGATAGGAGGGAGACCAGAACTGAAAGCAGTATTCCAAAAGTGGCCTCATCAATGTGCTATGCAGATGCAGTATGATAACTCCGATATTCAATGCAGTGCTCAATGAAGTCAAGTGGACCAAATGCTTTCATTACCACCCTGCCTACCTGTGACTCCATTTTCAAGGAACCATGCACCTGCAACACTTCCCAGGACCTACCATTAAGTGTATAATTCCTGCCCTGATTTACCTTTCCAAAATGCAGCACCTCACATTTATCTAAATTAAACTCCATCCACCACTCCTCAGCCCATTGGCCCATCTGTTCAAGGCCTGTTGTACTCAGGGATCAACTTCTTCACTGTCCACAACACCACTCATTTTAGTGTCATCTATAAACTTACTAACCATACCTCCTAAATTCACAACTAAATCATTTCTATAAATGATGAAAAGCAGTTGTGTCAGCATCGATCCGTGTGGCACATTGTTGGACACAAGCCTCAAGTCCAAAAAGCAACTTTCTACCACCACCCTCTGTCTCCAACCTTCAAGCCAATTTTGTATCTAGTTAGCTAGTTTCCCATGAATCCCATGTGATCTAATCTTACCATTAGGTCTACCATGTCGAGCCTTGTTGAAGTCCATATAGACAACACCTACTGCTCTGCATTCATCCACCTTCTTTGTCACCTCTTCAAAAAACTTAATGAAGTTAATGAGACACAATCTCCCATGCACAAAGCCATGTTAACTGTCCCTAATCAATCCTTGACTTTCCAAATGCATGTAAATGTTATCCCTCAGAAATCCCTCTCACAGCTTACCCACCACTGATGTAAGACTAACTGGTCTATAGATCTCAATGCTTTCTTACCACCCTTCTTAAATAAAGGCACCATGTCAGCCAACCTCCAATCTTTCTGACTTCACCCACGACTATCGATGATACAATTATCTCAGCAGGGACCCAGCGATCTCTTCCCGAGCATCCAACAGAATTCTAGAATACACCTGACCAGGTCCTAGGGATTTAATTACCTTTACCTGTTTTAAGACCTCCAGCACCTCTTCCTCTATATCATGTACTATTTTTAAAACATCATTATTTAGTTCCCCAAGTTCCCTAGCTTCAATGTCTTTCTCCTCAGTAGACTAGAATTGCATGGTGTTCCAAAGTAGCCTAACCAATGTCTTGTACATTACTATAGGAAGGACATTTTTAAACTTGAAAGGGTTCAGAAAAGTCATAGTGTTATACAGCACGGAAACAGACCCTTTGGTTCAACTCATCCATGCCATTCACCCTCCTCTCTTCCCTCCCTTTCTATAGCATCTATACACTGGAACATTAAGCTGCCAGTCCTGTCTATCCCCTAAGCCATGTTTCTGTAATAGTGTGGGACTGGAATATCATAGCTAAGTTCATCTTCCTTACCTGTCAGGCCTCATGCATTGAAGTAAATGCAGTTTATCAGTCTCACCTTGTCCTCTACCAAGTTTTTATCTGCTTTGACTATTTGACTTGCTCCCCTTCTTTACTGTACCAGCCTCAGCCTTTTCCGTTTTCTCACTATTGCTTTGGTTCCCACGTTGACATTGATCCATCACCTTATTTGGAGGCTATTAAGTCTCAATTTGCTTCCTGGAAATTAGATCATGTTTTGCAGTAACGATGGTCTTCCGTGTAGTGTCCTAGATTTCTAAATCAAGGAATTACTTTTAATTGGAAGTGGTTTATCTTTATGACAATATTCTGGGCTCTTAGACTATGTCGTGGATTTGTGGACATTGGTCTGGTTTCCATATGCAGTTCATTTCCCTTGAGTTGTTGATAAGACTGGAGGCGTTTGGTTGCTCATTGTGGTCCATTGACTGGTGAAGTAATCTTTTTCAGACTCTCAGTCCCAGATTTTCACGGTGACAGACAGCTTTTCTGTTGCATCAGAAATATCAAATGAAGGTAGGAAACCGAAGTCCCACCTCCAACCTGGGATCTCACGTTTTTGCAGGAGCAAAATTGGGGGCAAGCCATTTTCCTTGAATGCAGCAGTCAGTTAAATCATTATCTGCCTCCAGTGAAGTGGGATTTCTGCAGCATGGAATGTGGAATGTGTACATTAGATCAGGAATAGGGTGGAACAGTGGCTGAGTGATTAGCACTGCTGCTTCACAACAGCAGGGACCTGGATATGACTTCAGCCTCGGGTGACTGTGTAGAGTTTGCACATTCTCCCTGTATCTGCGTTGGTTTCCTCTGAGTGCTCTGGATTCCCCCCACAGTCCAAAGATATACAGATTAAATGAATTGACTATGCTAAATCATCCATAGCATTCAGGGAGAAGGTGTATTAGTCATGGGAAATGTAGACGGATAGGGGAATGGGTCTGGGTGGGTTGCTCTTCGGAGGGTCGGTGTGGACTTGTTGGGTCAAATGGCCTGTTTCCACACTGTAGGGATTCATCTTCTAATCTGTTCTCAATACATTTTTCTTTTGAATAACCAGGTACTTCTTTGAAGAAGGTAAGGTATCCTTTAGTTCTGTTTCTGCAACATCTTTGTCCTTTGAAGTAAATAGAGCACCCTTTGGGATTATGAAGGTAGGCATTCTTGTACACAGAATATGGATGATCTTTTCAAAATCCTTACTGCATTGCAGGCAGTTACTCACCAAAGACCCTTTCAAAACACTTTCTAAATCTAAGACCACATTTATTGTCCATCTCTAATTAACTTGGAGAAAGTGGAAATAAGCTGTTTACTTGAACAACTGTAATCATCAGTGCATTAGAACACTTGGGAGCTGTTAGGAAGGGCATGCAGGGTTTTGATCCAATAACAGTGAAGAAACAGCAAAGTGCTTCCAATTCAAGATGGTGTGTAATTTGGAGGGCAACTTGCAGGTGCTGGTGGTGTCACACATCCTTGATTTTTATCCTCTTAAATGGTAGCAGTCAGATTTAGAAGGTGCTTGGAAAGAAGCCTTGGTGAGTTACTGCAGTGCATTTTGTAGATGGTACACACTGGTACCACTATGCATTAAAAAATGAAGAAACTGAATTCTAACCTGTGACCAGCTGTTATGTCCACTGTATATATTTGGCTGACCTAGGCAACTCCTGATCAAGCATAAGCCTTAGATTATTGACAGTAAAGGGCTCAGCAAAAATAATGTCATTGAAATTCAAGAGGAAGTGGTTAGATTCTCTCTTATTGGAAATAGTCACTGCCTGGCACTTACCTGTTGTTATAGGTGTTACTTGCCAAAAATTAATCCAAGCCACTGTTAGCTAGATTTCTCTGCATATGGATATGGATTTCTTCAGTAGTTGAGATGACTGAATATTTTGTCGTCAGTAGCAAACATATCTACTTCCGACCTTATGGATGGAGGGAGGGCTATCGATAAAGCAACAAAAGATGCTTGGACCACACCTAGGCACTACCCTGAGGAACTTCTCCAGTGATATACCAAGACTGAGATGATTGATATCCAATTACCTCAATCATCTATTTATGCGATGTATAACACCAAACAGAAGAAGGTTTTCCACCTGATTCCCACTGACGTCAGTTTTAGTCAGGGCTCCTTGATGCCATACTCAGTTAAATGCTGCCTTGATGTGAAGGACAGTCATTCTCAACTCAGAAGTCAGTTCTTAAGACTTTTGTAAAGGGTAGGAGTTGAGAGTGACTGGCAGAATCCAGTCTGGAAAGGAAAAATTCATAGATAGTAACTGGGATTGTTGAGTTATCATGAGTTGGCATAGGGCCATAAAAGAAAGAGAATACCTGACTATCTCCAGGCTTCAGTATTTTGCTAGAGATGTAGAGACAGAGCCTGCTTTAGAGGTGTTCTGCCACCCTATACACGCACACATATACGTGCTGTGGCATCTTACCTCCATTCCTTCACTTCTTGTTAAGCAAGTTTAAACCACTTGTAATGAGTTCTAATTAATGGTTTTTTTTAAAAAAAGGGCAGTAATTTCTTCCAAATCCCTTGGTTTTCAAAACTTTTTTTTTCATTTTAGTCCAGAATCAAAAATAAAGGTAAAAAAATGATATGATCTACACACATGACCTTCAGTGTAGAATTGCAAAATCATAATTGCATGTAACTAATTTAGCTCTGATTTGCAGTCGCTAGTTGTTAATGAAGTCACTTTGGCACAATGGTGAACTGCATTTTTTATTGGATGTGCTCATGCACATTTTGAAAACTTGACAGATAATTTGGTGTAGTAAAAATGAGCACCGGTAACAACTTAAAATATAGGTCTTTACATCTTCTGTCAAGTACATGTAGAGAAAGACAATTACTGTATTATTTTCTGTATCAAGAATGCCCAACATATTACCCAAGAGTTGTTTGTGTATTGGAGCTGGTTGAAGAGATAGGATTTACTGGTGACATTATCCATTCCTAAAGCTTGCATGCGATCACAATTTCTTTACTGTAATTTGTGCCCTATTTCTGCTTACTAGGATATTGGGTAGAAAGAGCTACACTCAGATCATAGATGTGAGAGGTCCCATCACAGGAGAGTATGGCTGTACAGAACCTAAGAAAATACCTTGGGTAAAAGTCTAAAAGGATTAAACCCTTTTCGAAATAAATCAGAAGTGATACAAATCAAAACTCCTACCTTCACACATTTTTTAGCCTGAAGGGAAAGATGCATCTTTGCTTTGTGAAGCATGCTCAAGCTGGAGGGTAATCAAGAAGAAGCAGAACAACACAGCACATTCAAAATGTTGTCCAAAGTAATATTAATAATTGTCTCATGTAACAGAATATCCTCAGACATCTGAGGCCATTGGAATACTCTAATAGATCTGCAAAACATTTGGTGTTGATCACAATGAATCTCCTTCCTGACTGATCAGTTTTTCAGCAAAACTAACCGAAATATATAATGTAACAGTTGTAGATACCCTCTTTTGTGTTTTGTAGCTGTCAATGTCTGTTTTGTAAATGAAGCACAAATGTTGTCAGATTTCTACTTTAAGCGGCAACATTGTTGAAATTGTTGTTTAATCCATAATTAAAAGTTCTTTAAAAACAGGTAGGAGCAAAGGATGACTTCCCATCAAGACATTTTACAATAGAACATTACAGCGTAGTACAGGCCCTTTGGCCCTCGATGTTGCGCCGACCTGTCATACCAACCTGAAGCCCATCTAACCTACACTATTCAATGTACGTCCATATGCTTGTCCAGTGACGACTTAATATATCTCAAACATTGTAAAATTGTACATTTAAGATATTAAAGATTTACACAAGACAATATATGAAAGTTGCAGCAGATCTCTTAATGTTTTTAATACTAACTCCTGGGTTTAGACTTCCTTCCAAGTATATAAGCAGAAAAGTGATAATAGTACTAGCAGGACTAGCTGGATTTAATGTCTCCCATTCCTTCTTTGTTCTGGGTGCACATTAAACAAAACGATCGGATCCCTCTTAACCATGTTCCTGACCACTTCTGAACATTCTTCTGTATGATAATGAGAAGGAAAGGTGTCTGAAAACCCACTTGTCCTGTTGCATTTTGAGTCCCATGTGTGTCCAATTAACAGCCAGTTAACACCTCAACCCACAACTGCCAGGTGAAGACTGCAGTAAAGGTAGCTAGCTTAGCAGCCTTAACCAAAAACTGCTGTTGGACAGGAAAGGGAGAACCATTAGTATCTCCTAAGCCTATGTGAGGTACCCCACCATGATCAAAGCTCCATAACACCCATCTGTTCTGGTTGTATCAGCAAGGTTTATCCAAAATCCAGGCCTTTCATTGCGGTCTGAGCTTTCTTCAGGACTGCCTATACGCCCAGAAATGGTCATTGTTCAATTCTGGCACAGCTGCAAGTGCAGGGCTTTCAGCTATTCACATTTAGTGTGCACACTTTAAAGAACAGAATCCTGCGTTACTGCATGTAACTTCAAGTACACAACTGCACGACATTGCAAACCTGACTGGCAATCTTAAACTAGTTGCCAGTTTAATTCCTTTTCAAAATTATCCATCAAGTTTCATATATATATATATATATATTCAGCATTAGATATGTTTTGCAAGTGGGAGCTGGTTGGGTGGCTGCTTGTTGCAAACAGCCATGTGGATATACTATCTGATAACTATCTATGGTATGGTGTGGATATGTGGAATTAGACCAGTGCTGAAATTCAGATGTTACATTATTTAGTAACACAATAGTCAGAACTTCTTTTTGGTTTCAAGTCAGCATCCTGTTTATAGTAAACACCTTTTGTGGGAGCATACAACAGCATTGCTCAAAATTTTTAGATGCCTTACTCTTCCAAGGTAATTTGGACTCAAGACCAGCAGTGATTGCAAACTCATAATTGACCCCCAAGGCAATGACATTACAGGTCTTGAGCCCTGCTTCAATACCCCATTTGTACAGGTAATGGTTTGAGGCCTTCTTAGAGGGTTGCCAATGAGGCCCACCTTATCACATGTGGAACTGTAGGAGCTCCAAAGGTTATAATGATCAGCGGCACCTTGGTAGCTGAGTGGTTAGCACTGCTGACTCACAACACCAAGGACCTGGGTTCAATTCCAGCCTTTGATGACTGTGAAATTTGACATCCTCCCTGTGGCTTATGCGGGTTTCCTCTGGGTGCTCCGGTTTCATCCTGCAGTTATGCTAAAATACCCAGTAGGGACACGGGTCTGGGTGGATTACTCTCTGAAGGGTTGGTGTGGACTTGTTGGGCCATGGCCTGCTCCCACACTGTAGGGAATCAAATTTAAATCAGTGAAGGTCAACTTGTAAGCAGACCAGAGTGGAGAATCTAAGGTAATTTCTCAACAAGGGCATCAAGTAATTTCTGATGAAGGGTTTATGCCTCCAAAGCACCGATTCTCCTGCCCTTGAATGCTACCTGACCTGCTGTGCTGTTCCAGCACCCCACTCTCGACTGATCTCCAGCCTTCACTTTCTTCCATCAATTAAAGTGCACTCGTTTATCTGTTCAATCTTAAACACAAAACTAAAAACATTAAACATGAAAAATGCTTGCTGGACTTTTAACAGCAGCAAAATGTTGGATAATAAACAAGATTTCATCCTATGCTCAAGACACAGAAAATGATGCCCCTCCACAAAAACTTATTTATAACCTGTTCTGCACACGGGAGTTAGTCCAAAGTTAGGTGAATTGTTATGACTGCTTTTGGACACATTTTCCCACTTAACAGAGTGAATAATACAATCACATTTGCAAAGACCATACAGGGCCTGTGGGCTGAAAGCAATGCATTGCCCTGTACTCAGAATACTTGCCTATGCAGCACTGTACTACTGAAGGAAACAGATCACTCAATTGCAGCAGTTTATACATCACAGTCTAGGTGCATGTGTGTACATATATGTCTAGACCCAACACCAGTACATGAATCAGTATTTAGTGACCTTAATAATTAGAACATTTATATTCTTTTACTGGCACTACATATGCCCTGGAATGCCTGCTACACCCAACTCTTGGAAACATTTTTGTTGAATTCCATGAGAAATCAGTCTTTGATAGAAGACCAACCTAAGTATTGTGAAATCATGTTATTTGACTCCATGAGAGAAAGCACCATCTTGCCAGGATGGAAAAAACACTTCTTGCCTAGTAGTGGTGTTTGAACTTTATTTAAAAGGAAACTTAATCTCTACAGAATTTTATAGAAGGCATAAAGGTTTGCTTAAAAATTCGGGAACTGGTCTGGGATTTTGCCACAGCTTTTAGTTTACCTAGTTTCAACTTTAAAATGTTCCAAATACTTGGGTGAGGATTGAATCATGTTGGAGGTAGACATGCTTCTCTAACAGGTGTGCAGTACAACTTAATCTCACCTGGGTTTTGAGACCTATGTTTTTGTTCTAAGAATAGGCTTTTTATGGTCTCACAGCAAGATTCTATCGAGTTATCATAGCCAAGATGGGATGTTGTTAGAACTCTTGCTGATTTTTCAATATTTTTATTGTTTTATCAATTTTGGTTGTGACCTAAAGGTGACTTCGTAGTTTTTGAAACAGCTTGTAGTAAAAGGAGAACAGACCAAACAAGCAATTTTTGTTAGTGGGTCAGGCTGGCAGGCTACTTCCAAACTGGGTCTTCCTGCAGACCCAGTGACCCTGGGAAAAGCATTGTGTTTAAACAGATACCAAAAGGGGACTTTTAATAAGGCAAGTAACCTGAGAATTGGTTCTGAGTCTGAAAGGAACCATATGTAGTGCCAGTGAAACAACACCATGAAACCATTTCAGTGTGTTTCATTATTTTCTTTTATTGACCCTTAACTGTACTTGTCTGTCTTTCATGTGAATCAGGGCTAAAAACAGATGCTTTAGGTTTAAAGTATAGGCAAATTTAATACATCATTAACTCTTTTGTTTAAGATACAAAACCAGCACGAGAACTATTCACAGTCTGGGGCTTGTCAAAGTCTGGTTAGAAATAATTGGAGTAATTATGAGGGACCTTCAGTTTAATTTTACAGGGGTAGAAAGGCTCATTTGGTTCAACTGTCTTTGTGCTAACAATATAAAAGGGACTTGGGCTCAACTATTTGTTGATCGAGCCCTGTTGTCTGGTGCCCCCACAAACCTTGATTTCTCAAACAGAGTTAAGAAGATCCTTCACATTTCAAGTCCTATTTTTTAACAAATCTCAAAGACAAGGAGCTTATAACTCCTTGCCTAATAAAAATGCATACTTGATGACTATTAAATTGACCCTTGCTCAAATAGCATCCAAGGAATTTTGCTAAACACCCTCTCCCTCACAAGCATTGAATAGACAGTCAGACCTGAATAAATAGCCAAGTAATTTGCAGTATTTTAAAATCAGGCAGAGAATGCAGCATTTAACATTTTCTTATTTCAGAAGATTCCTTTTCTTCAAATTCCCATGCTCCTCTTCTGACTAACATCAGAATCTATGGCAAACAGTAATATTAAATAAATGACTATTTTATTACATGAATAAAACCCAAGGGTTGCTGGGTGCAGTGTTCCTATCCTTGAGCCAGAAGGACTGGGTTCAAATCCCACCTGCTCCCACCGACATTTTGCAGAGGATGTTGTGTAGCTGAGCTGAGGGGCTGTTAAGGCATAGTCGTAATGTCCTGCTTCTGGGCCACAGACTTGAGTACAGAGGTACACCAAGAGATCTGAACAGATTGATTAAGAGATATCTATGTCTAGAACCTACTGGAAAGGTTTCAAACTTTGTCACAAGTACATACTTGAAAAATAGTCCAAAACAATGTTGAATAAATAAAGATTGCATTTACAACTGTTCAAAGTTCAAACATGAAACCAAAGGAACATGAGCAGCTAAAACAAAAAACGTTTAATTTAACAAAACTCAATAGGAAAACAGAAATATTTACTTGCAGGGAGAAAAAAAAATCTTGTTCCGACATTTTATGCTGTTTAATTGCCCATCATTAGTTCAGAAAGCATTCCTCAAAAATGGTACTAAATATTTCATGCTAATGTCATTTCAATATATGATAGTGCTTCATGACTAGAAATAAAAGCACGTTAGATGCTGCATGTTTGTATGATACTTTTTAAAATCAACATAACAGCAAAAAATTAAGTGGGCTGAATCAATGGAAATGCAAACAAGGATTGATATCAAACTACTCACACATGAAACACCACCATAAAGGTATGGATACCCAATTTATTTCATGGGTGGAACCCGCTGACACTTGAAAATTAAGATATGTTAAATTGGGGAAAAAATCTGAACATTAATGTCAGACAAAAGAATGCATCAAATCCATGCAAAAGGTTATCCCAAGACTAAGGCATAGTCTAGTACATAATCAGTTGGAACAGAAGAAAAAGTTCATAAGCTGCTTGTACAGTTGAATGTGATGAAAACAGTACTAAAATGATATATCAAAGTTTCTTCCATTCCATGTCATCTGGAGGATTCACAGCCACTGTTTTTTTGCCCACCTCAGACCAATTTGTGCTCAGAACCGTGCCTCCAGATTCAGTCTGCAAAAAAAAATTAAAAGCATGAATCTTAATTGCTAGCCCAAAATAATAATCACACTTGTCATGATCCAAATTTTTGTTGATAATTTGGACGTGTATGGTATAATCAGAATATATTTTGTATAGTCGAAGAGTGGCTGTGCTTTTCCAGCACCACAATCAGGCAGCATCCAAGGAGCAGCAGAATCAACATTGAGCATAAGCCCTTCATCAAGAATGCTTATGCTCGAAATGTCGATTCTCCTGCTCCTCGGATGATGCTTGACTGGCTGTGCTTTGGCAGCACTACACTCTACTCTGATCTCTAGCACCTGCAGTTCTTATTCTCTACTTGTGTAGTAAAAGTTAACAGAAATGCAAAACAGTTACAATGTGTATTGTCCAGATGTTGCTGCATGGCAGGGTTCCTGGATTGTAAGAGTTCCCAAATCAAAGAAAAACCGAGCATATACTCCGGCTACTTTCAATCACAACTCAAATTTACTGAATTGAATAACATTAGTTGATATGCCTCCATTTCTTGGGATCTCCCATTTACCAACTTCTGACTTACAAATGTGAACTCATACAGAGGTCAATTTTACAAACTTGACATATGAACACTCCTTGTCTTACGAAAGGCTCTTTTACAGTGACATGCAAGGTGTTCCAACTTGCGTTCAAATCAACTCATGAATGGATTCCAGAACGAAACCCATGCACAATGCAGGAATTGCTTGTACATGGTCAAGAAACAATTTTGGAAAATGGAAGGGTAAACATCATAAATTGATTAATGCCATGTTGATGGGAGGAAGAAAAGGAAGTTAAGATGCTGAGGGTATTACTGCTACAAAACATTTACTCCAAAGTACACCAAAATAACTTTAAGGAGCTCTCTAGTGTGAAGACAGAGTCAAAAAAAATTCATGATTCGGAGATGCCGGTGTTGGACTGGGGTTAAAAATCACAACACCAGGCTATAGTCCAACAGGTTTAATTGGAAGCACACTAGCTTTCGGAGCGACGCTCCTTCACCTGATGAAGGAGCGTCGCTCCGAAAGCTAGTGTGCTTCCAATATAACCATGTGTTGTGTGATTTTTAAAAAAAATTCAGTGATGGTGGCAAAATAAATAATTGAAAAAAGTAATTATTTCTGAATGCAAATATCAGTGCTCAAAACACATGGGACCCACAGGTGACTGGCCTTCAGAATCCCCAAAAAGCCGACTTAACACCATTCAGAGAAACAGAATCTTTGAGCAGTTGCTTTTCCAATCTCAGGCTGTTTCCAGCAATGCTTTCTGACAGGCTCACCTGCATATTACTAATGAGCCAATCTGCAGAAACCATGCAGCATTTGGTTTGGACTTTCTATGCCATTATGCCAAGGTCGTCCATTCAGCTCAAGCACGTTCCACGACTCAATGAGATGCGGCTGATCTGTGGCCTTAACTCCATAAAGCTGCCTTTGGTCCAAATCCCTTAATAACTGTACTAATAAAACTTCATGCCAAATTTAAAGATAGTCCAGCATCCACTACCATTTGTGAAAGAGTGTTCCAAACATCTATCACTGTGGGTAGAAGTGTTTCTTAGCATTTCTCTAACAGTCTGGTACCAATTCTCAGATAATACCCTCTAGTTCTTGTGGGTATTAGACAGTGGACAGTTATCTTTATTTAGTAAGATTTTTTTCCTGTTAATATTGAGAAGGCTTCCATCAGCTCACCATTCAACATTCTAAATTCCAGAGAAAACTGGCTTAACTTGTAAATTATTTTCTCATGACTTAACACCTAACATCCAGGTATTATTCTTGTTACAAAGCCAAAAGATCCTTCCTAAAATGTGGTACCTTGATCTGCTGAGTACTCCAAGTGGTGTCTAACTAGGGTTTTGTCAGCATACTGTTTGCATCCTTGCACTCCGGTCCTTTAGATATTAAGGACAACATTCCATTAGCTTTCTTGATTTTTTCATGCACCTATGAGATATTTTGAAGAACTAGCCACCTCAATCCCCACTTAGCTAATGCACTGAATTTAACTTCATATCCCAATCTATCCTTTCTGGGTCCAAAATGGATAACCTCACTCTTGTTGACATTAAATTCCATCTACCAGTTTTGCCCATTCACTTAGTCTGCCAACAGCCATAGAGATGTACAGCATGGAAACAGACCCTTCGGTCCAACCCGTCCATGCCGACCAGATATCCCAACCCAATCTAGTCCCACCTGCCAGCACCCAGCCCATATCCCTCCAAACCCTTCCTATTCACATACCCATCCAAATGCCTCTTAAATGTTGCAATTGTACTAGCCTCCACCACATCCTCTGGCAACTCATTCCATACACGTGCCACCCTCTGCATGAAAAAGTTGCCCCTTAGGTCTGTTTTATATCTTTCCCCTCTCACCCTAAACCTATGCCCTCTAGTTCTAGACTCCCCGACGCCAGGGAAAAGACTGTCTATTTATCCTATCCATGCCCCTCAATTTTGTAAACCTCTAAGGTCACCCCTCAGCCTTCGATGCTCTAGGGAAAACAGCCCCAGCCTGTTCAGCCTCTCCCTGTAGCTCAAATTCTCCAAGCCTGACAACATCCTTGTAAATCTTTTCTGAACCCTTTCAAGTTTCACAACATCTTTCCGATAGGAAGGAGACCAGAACTGCACGCAATATTCCAACAGTGGCCTAACCAATGTCCTGTACAGCCGCAACATGACTTCCCAACTCCTGTACTCAATACTCTGACCAATAAAGGAAAGCGTACCAAACGCCGCCTTCACTATCCTATCTACCTGTGACCCCACTTTCAAGGAGCTATGAACCTGCACTCCAAGGTCTCTTTGTTCAGCAACACTCCCTAGGACCTTACCATTAAGTGTACAAGTCCTGCTAAGATTTGCTTTCCCAAAATGCAGCACCTCACATTTATCTGAATTAAACTCCATCTGCCACTTCTCAGCCCATTGGCCCATCTGGTCCAGATCCTGTTGTAATTTTATACTGTCTGCAATGCCTCCTACCTATGCATCATTGAATTTGGATATTTGACTTTATGCCATTATCCAAGTTTTTAATAAATAATGTGAATAATTAAGGGTCTAAAACAGATCCTTGTGGCACATCATTGGTCATATTCTGCCAACGAACACCCCCCATTATCCATATTTTGTCACCTGCCACTCAACCAACTTCCCAGAAGCATAATGCAGACAGGCTGTTAAGACAGTAGTTCAAATCATGACCATGGGGACCAGCTAGCAAAACACAACCTCACCTTCAGGGAACCCATTCTGAACCAGAGGCAGAATGACTGGACTGACAGAGGAAAGGTTACGTTGTGTACTTTTCAGTTTTAGAACTATTTAGGCACAAAGGAACAGTGCTCAAGTTCAGAGAACCTTTAGCAAGCATTACAGATTTACAGCTTATTTATTGCCCCATGAGGCTTAATCATGTGATTGTAACATCATTATTGCAACATCATTTATGCTTCGGTCAACTGCTCTCTAGGAATGGCAGGTAGACTCCCCCAGATCTCTTCATTGATTTCTACTCCTCTGTTGTCCAGACCTAGCCATAAGTTTCCATTGGGGCCGAGAGTCAGCCATGAAGTGAATTGAGAGAGAATTTGAAGCCTAAGGTAAAAAGGCATGTAAATTATTGGGAAGATGAGTTTGAGAGTTGGTGGGGGTGGGAGTGCGCAGGTGGGGAATTAGTAGTATCTGCCTCCCACTGCTACAGATTAATAAAATCTAGACCTGTGTCATTTTTCAAAGTTTATATAAAATTCTACTGGCTCTGAATTGACACCCCCTTTAAAATTTTCAAAACCTTTCTCAGCCAATTTACATTTATTGGGTCATTACTTGTAATATGTTGCAACTGAGTGGTCTCTGTGAAGCTACTTTATAATGGTGAGTTCATTAGCTCTTTCAAAAAGTTAGACTTGATATATCTGGGATCTTGTGTATTGTCAGCGTCCTAATACACTAAGGGTAGTAACAGCTTTGTGCATGAGATGAAACAAAATGTCATCGAGTCTGTGGGGAAAAAAAAACAAAAAGAGGAACCCTGAACCTAAAAATAGAGCCTTCAAGGTAAATTGCAAGTACCCTTGAAAAGAATATTTTTACCCTTAGCTACACATTAAGCAAGGGTATGTAGCATCATGGGTGTCAAGAATGATCATAAACTTGTAGGTGCATAAGCACTTGGCAAGTAAGATCAATCAACCAAATATGCATGGCTATCAGAAGCAATCATCATGCAGGAAACAGCATGATCTGTAACCTAAACAAAAACACAGAATTACAGATGCTGTAAATCAAGCAAACATAGAAATTACTGGAAAAGCTAGGAAGTCTGGCAGCATCTGTGGAGAGAAATCAGAGTCGACATTTCAAGTTGAGTGGCCTTTCTTCAAAACAGATCTATATCCTGTCAGTATCGGCACAGTCAGATGGATGAAAATGTGGTTCAAAACATCATCCATGATACAGTACTCAAAGGCTGAGGGTCTAAAGGAGCAGCAAGCTATAAACAAAATGAGACAAAATCAACATACGTGCAAAGTAGGCAAGCTTGAAGGGCAAGTAACCTTTAGTAGTTATGCAGAATAAAAGAGGTTAAGCAGCAAATGATAGCAAAACACATTAGAATGGAGCATGATAAAAATGTGGACATTTAAACTGAAAAATATAGATATTAATGTACTAGATGCATGAAATAAAACAAAGAAACCAGGCACATTAACTGAACACAATCATCATAATGGCAACCAAGAGATGGCTGCAGCCAGTTTAAGACTTGCAAATGCACCTTCCTAGATATGAATACTTCAGGAAGGGAGTGGGAGAAATAGCAAGCTGAAGAGAGCAGATGCACTAAATTAGAAAAAGTGACCCAATTTGAAAACCCATTGGATTGGCTGATGAATTGCAAGTACAGGACAACCTAGATTATCTCAACATGTGTGGGGTGTATTTTGATCGGATAATCAATGTTCGGATAATCGGTTTATAACGTACTTCCAGTAATATAAGCAAACAATATAATCAGATACTGGAAAAGAAATGATGTAAAACATCTAAATCAGGCAAGCATTAAAATATCAGATAATTTAATTCAGAAGTTAAATGCTGTATGGAAAATGTTTCTTGTGTCAAGACAGTATATTCAGACTTGTTATGCACCCCAACAAGTAAATAGCCAGAATTTGACCTAATTCTGGGTAACAAAATAAAAGGGATAGAAGCAAAAAGGACAATTTGCCTTTGGGAAATAATTATAAAACCAATTTTAGCACAAGAATTACAAAGAGCTTTAAAATGCAGCATCTGTGGGGTGAGAAAGAATGTATACTTTGAGTCTGGCATGTAGACCTATCATTGCTTGTGATAAGGCAGTATCACCAAGCCAAACATACACACACACACACACAAAATTATTTTTGCAGGGTCCAATGACTCTAAAGAAGGATAAAGCAAAGTAGAGAATTCTTTTATTTTGCTTGACAAGGTTTGCTTTATTTACTGACATATACTGACACAGAAATACATTAGAAATAAACACCCAAGAAAAATAATACTTTCAATACTTACAAATGACTTGTTCATAGCACGCTTCACTTCATCAGACCCATCAGCATAGATTTTCTGAAAGAGTTGGTTTAGAGCAGCATCTCCCTCAGGCTTTTCATCATTTTCCTCTTGTTTAATTTCCATTACTAGTTTATCCCAATTCTTCGTGCAGTGAGAGGAGGATGGATACCGCTGCGGCTGTACTAAAATTATACAAAATAAAGGGACATTAGCAAGAACATCCAGCCGTCTGAATAATCAAAACACTACTACCTTCAATAAATGTATTCAAAAGAAAAGTACATTAAGGATCAATATAATAGAAATCTCCAGAAGCGGTTTCAGTTAAATATACCAACACTAACTGAAAATTGCCAGTAACTTCAGCAAGCTGTACTGCCGATTTCACTTGTTTCCAAATAGTGCACAGGAAGACAAAATCCAAATTATTTTAATGAAGCTACATAAATTCATTATGCTCCAAAATATTAAACAAGTTCATGTAAAAATGCTATCCAAAATCAGTCATTTCCTAATCTGTTTAAACTCAAAACTTCAAAGCTAACTTTCTTCAGCTATTGTACACAAGAATTCAAATATTTCTCTCAAATCTATATTTTGGAATTTCACCATCCTTTCATTATATTCCCTTTTGCGGCTTCCTGTGTTAACGTAGGATGGCAAAAAGTTGGTTTGAAATTGTTGTTTGGTTGAAAAGAACAACTAGAGCTTCTGTTAATCATATACTAAAGATCAGATGATTGATAGTGAAAAATTCGCAATACTTATGTATTATTAAACAAAGCACAACATCGAGCCACAGGGGAAGTAACCAGTTTTTTTTTTAAAGTAACTCTTTCACCAAGTAAGATTATTATTGTAAAGTCTAGTATTTGTTGTTTGTCCTTAACTGCATTTGAGATGGTGGCGTGGCCATCTACTTTAACTGCTGCAATCCTGGGAGTTTACCCCACCTAAAATGAAGGAACAGCAATATAGTCTCAAGCCTGCATCGTTGGTGGTTATTTAGAAAAAAAATCATTTGTGGGACATAGGAGACACTGGCTGGATACAGAGTCTTTGAGAAGGTGTGAACTGCCTTCTTGAACTGATGCAGTCCATGTCCTGTAGATAGATCCACAATTCTGTGTAAGAAGGGATTCCAACATGTCGACCCAGTAAGAATGGAACACTATCAATATATTTGCAAGTTTGAAAGTGGAGTGGCTTGCAAGGAAACTTGGAGGTGGTGGTGTTGTAACGTATCTGCTGCCCTTCTCCTGGATGGAAGTGGTTATGGATGTGGTAGGTACTCAAAAGGTTTTCTGGTGAGTATCTGCAATGCAATGTAGAAAGTACAAGATAGTAGGTAGCCTTGGAGAAGAATTTACAGGAGGTGTTCCCATAACTGGCTGCATTAATCCTCCTCTGTGCTAGAGTCCATGGTTGAGAGGGTACTTTCACAGAAGGCAAGATGCTATAGTACATCTTGCTGATGGCACATAATGTTGCCACTTAAGGGGGGCACAGGATGCTAATTAAGCTTTGTCCTGGATGGCACTGAGCTTCTGGAGTGCTGTTGGAGTTACATTCATCCAAGCAAGTTGACAGCATTTCATCACACTCATGATAAGGACAATTTTTGGACAGTTGTGTTCAGTTAATTTGTATAGAATTCCTTGTTCCTGATGTGTTCTTGTATTCACAGTATTTGTGTGGTTGATCAAGTTCAGCTTCTGGATTAGAGTGGTGCTGGAAAAGCACAGCAGTTCAGGCAGCCTCCAAGCAGGAGAATGGATGTTTCGGGCAAAAGCCCTTCATCACGAGTACCAGGTATTCCTGAAGGGCTTTTGCCCGAAACGTCCATTCTCCTGCTCCTCGGATGCTGCCTGAACTGCTGTGCTTTTCCAGCACCACTCTATTCCAGAATCTGGTTTCCAGCATCTGCAGTCATTGTTTTAACCGAGTTGATTTTAACCCTACTGCATATGGATTTGATTTGCTCATTATCTGAAGAGTTGCAAATGGCACTGTATGCGACAAATTCATGAACCAACATTCTACTTTTGACTTAATAACAAAGGGAAAGTAAATGGTAAAGCAGGATAAGATGGGTGAGCCTGGAGGGCCATGAGGTACATATGCAGTGATGCTCTGGGCCCAAGATGATTGGCCTACAAAAAACTTAATGATATTGCATGCTATGTATGACTAAGCCAGTGGAGTTTCCCGATTCTCACCAATTCCAGTTTCGCTTGGGCTCCTTAATGCTAAATTCAATCAAATGCTGCTGTGATATCAAACATACTCTCACCTCACCTCTTGGGTTCAGCTTTTTGGTCCATGTTTGCACCATGGCTGTAATTAAGTCAGAAACCGAATGGCACTGGTAAAACCAAAACCCGAGCATCAGTGAGAAGATTCTGGCAGATAGTATTGTTGTGACACTTTCTATAACTTCCATCCAAAATTACATCTGCCAACTGTTGACAATTGTAATAGCCTTAGGGCTGTAGGGGATTTTAATTATCCCAATAATAAACGGGACATTTTAGATTTAAGTAGTCAGAGGGAACAGAATTCTTGAGATGCACTAACTTAATTTGGCTTCTACATAGCAAGTCCAACAAAGGGATATGGTTCTGGTCTTGTGTTTAGGAAATAACGCTGGACAGGTAGATGGTGTGGTACTGGCATTTTGATGCTATTGATTACAATTCAATTAGTGTTAATTGAATTATGGAAAAGACCGAGAGAGAGCAGAGTTAAGACTTTTAAACTGAGCAAAGGTTAGTTTTGTTAAGTGGATTTAATAAAAGGTGGATTGGGAAGATAAATCTCACGTTGGAGCAGTAGAAAGCATTCAAAAGAGAAGCTTCGGGGAGTTCAGAGTAAATATGTATCTAAAAACAAAAAAAAGGTGGGTATATATTAGGAGCAGCCTGCAAGCTTCTTGACGTTAAGGAGAGCTGTGGCAACAGAAAAAAAAAGCTTTTATCCGACACCACAAATACAAAACTACAGAAAGCGAAGAGAATTATAACAAGGGCAGTGTGATACAAACAAAAATTAGGAAAACAAAGGTCAACAAATTGATTCACAGTAGTACAGTACGGAAAACAGATCCTTTGGTCCAAACTGATCTAGCCCCATTTACCAGCATGTGATCCATATCCCTCTAAACCCTTCCTATTCACAAACCCATCCAGATGCCTTTGAAATGTTGCACAATTGTACCTGCCTCCACCATCTCCTCTGGCAGTTTTTTTCCGATACACATCACTCTGAAAACGCTCCCCCCCTCAGGTCTCTTAAATCCTACCCCTCACCTTAACCCTATACCTTCTAATTTTGGATTAGGTATAGTGCTGGAGGACTGCAGGATGGCTAACATTGAACTTTGTTTTAAAAAGGGAGTGAGTGAAAACCTGAATAACTACAGATCAGTTAATCTAACCTTGATGAACAGGAGTTGGAGGTGCCGATGTTGGACTGGGATGGCCAAAGTTAAAAATCACAACACCAGATTATCGTCCAACAGGTTTACTTGCAAGCACTTGCTTTCAGAGCGCCACTCCTTCACCAGGTGATTGTGAAGATCATTATCAAAATTTATCACCAACCGAGTCCAGTGTCACAGAGATATCATACATCAAAAAGATTTAAGTCCTGCTAGTCTGGTTTCTGTTCTTTGATACGTAAATCCCAGAACTTCTTTTAAATTACATTCTCAAGATAGGTCTACTTTTCTAACAATAGGTGTGCAGACTGTGTCCCAATATTTAGCCAAACCGACAAGCCCTCTGCATAAGTCCACAGAGTTTTACATGGATTCATGCAGTTTGAGCAAAATAAAATGCAATTCTGCAAAAATAAATTCACCCCATAAACTTATATGTGCGCGTGTGTAGGAGCGACAGTGACAGTGAGAGATGAGGCATATGTCTGTGAGAGGGTTCGTGTGTGGGCATGTCTATGCGTGCACATGAGAGAAACAGCCTGCATGGGTGTGTATGTATGTATGTAGGACTGTGCGTGACAGAGTGAGAGAATCATGCAGAAGGGTCACCTGTAGTGTGACATGAACCCAAGGTCCCGATGGAGGCCATTCCCATGGGTACCAAACTTTGCTATCAGCTTCTGCTCAACCACTCTGCATTGTTGCTTGTCCCAAAGTCTGTCTTGGAGGGTGGTCACCCAAAGGTTTTGGTACCACCAAACCTTAAACAGATCATTATGCACAGAGAACTGCCCAGCCTTCAGGACAACAACACAGTACAACCCTGTTGTGACAGCCGCTGCAAGACATGTCAAAGTATCGACACGGATAACACCATTTCATGTGTGGGCACCTCCCACTACATACACGGTGAGTACTCATGTGACTCGACCAATGAGGTGTCTCTCATACGCTGCAGGCAAGGATGCCCTAAGGCATGTACATTGGCCAGACCAAGCAGACATTACGACAACGGACGAATGAACACCACACAACAGTCACCAGGCAGGACTGTTTCCTCCCAGTCGGGGTACAGTTCAGTGGTCCGGGACATTCGACCTTGGACCTTTGGGTGACCATCCTCCAAGGCAGACTTTGGGACAAGCAACAGAGTCCTTAGCAGAAGCTGATAGCAAAGTTCGGTACCAATGGGAATGGGCTCAACCAGGACCTTGGGTTCATGTCACACTACAGGTGACCTCACTGCACGATACACACACTCCTATATACACATCCTTGCAGACATTCTCTCATACACAAGCGCTCTCTCAGTCATATGCACAGGCAAACTTCACACCTGTTGTTAGAAAAGCTATCTTGAGAATGTAATTTAAAAGTAGTTCTGGGATTTACATGTCAAAGAACACAGAAACCAGTATAATCAATTTTAAAAGAAGATAGATTTAATCTAAAATTGTTTCATGTATCACACCTCTGGGACACTGGACTCCTTTGGCTAGAAATTCTGTGATCATGATCTTATTCGCCACAACCACCTGATGAAGGAATAGCACTCTGAAAGCTAGCGCTTCCAAATAAACCTTTGGACTATAACCTGGGGTTGAGAGATTTTTTAATTTAACCTTGATAATGGCATTGGAATCAATTCTTAAAGACAGGGTAATCTGCTGCTTCGGTACTCAAGGACAGCCAGCTTGATTGCAGTAATGAAAAGTATGTTTGACTAACCATGGTTTTGATCTTTTGAGCTTGTAACAAGATGAATTGAGGAGGGTACTGCAGTTGATGCGATATACTTGGGTTTTAGCAAAGCTTTCGATAAGGTCATATGGAATTAAAAAAGGCCTGAACAATCCTGAAAAATGTCACATTTTTGATTAAAAAAAAAATTGTGTCAGTATCAGGGAACAAAAGGTAATGCTGAACTTTTTTTTACAATTGGAAAGGTGTTTCTTGTGAAGGTCTGTAGTGGACAGTACTTGGTCCCCTAAATTCACTGCTAGATATTTAAGTCCAAATCATTAATATTAAAGAGCATACTCGAGAAGCTTCAAGGTGAGAAATATTTCCTACATGCTTGATAGTGAGGCTATAAGCTGTAAGATGCAGGGAGATATTAACAGACTTGTCAGCATTACAGACAAATGTCAAATAGAATTCAACCTAGGAGAGGTGGTGCATTTGGGAAGGTGAAATGAGTAAAGGAATATACAACAAATGGGAAGATACTCAGACGCTTAGAAAAGGTTGGGGATCTAGGAGTATGTGCTCACAGATCATTGAAGGTGGTAAAACAGGATGATTAAGGCAACCTATGAACTATTTTCTTTTATTAGCCAAGGTGCATAATGCAAAGGTAGAGGGGAAATACTGGAGTTAAATGAATCAGAACTACTATTATAGGACAAGCCAAACAGAAAAACAGCCAGGGAATTCCTACAGACATTGAATCGGTGGATGAGGGCAATCAACAAGCACATCGACCTGGACCCAATATACCGGCCACTATAGCGGACAGCTGGAACTGACAACCGGAAGCAGCAGATTCAAACCACTATAAACGCCGGAGTAAAGATCACAGAAGTGCTTCACAGGAGGCCCCCAAGCACTGAGGATGTCACCTAGACAGGGGACAAAACGTCTGCAACACAAATTCCCAGCTCAGCGAACACAACCACAACGAGCACCCGAGCTACAAATCTTCGCACAAACTGAGTATTCGTGTGCAGTTCTGGTCAACGTTTTACTGAAAGGATGCAAATGGATTAGGGAATATACAGAGAAGGTTACTTAACAACATCCTAAGACTGCAAATTAAAACTACAAGGAAAGACTGAATATGCTGAGCTCATTTCTTTGGAACAGAGGCAGCAGAGGGAAGATTTGATTGAAGTGTAGATGGTTGAAAGGAGCCTGGACAGAAAGGATAGGGGAACTTATTTTCAGTAGCAGAGAGATTAGTGACTAGACCGATTTAAAATTGACCAACAGAAGAATTAGAGGGAAGGTAAAGATCATATCATAATCTATTTACATTTGGCACATATTTTGAGCTCAGGGCCTAGCTGCTGATTTGACAATATTAATGTTATACTAAGTTAAAAATCACAACACCAGGTTTAATTGGAAGCACACTAGCTTTCGGAGCGACGCACCTTCATCAGGTGATTGTGGAGGGCTCGATCGTAACAGAATTTATAGCAAAAATTTGCAGTGTGATGTAACTGAAATTATACATTGAAAAATTGATTGTCTGTTAAGTCTTTCATCTGTTAGAATACAGTAATAGTTTCACTTCTTTCATGGGTAAATCACAAAACCCTTTTTTTAAAACGCATGGGGTGGCATGGTGGCTGTGGTTAGCACTGCTACCTCTCAGCGCCAGGTACCCAGGTTCGATTCCAGCCTCTGGCAACCGTGCGAAGTCTGCACATTCTCCCCATGTTGACATGTATTCATGTAGAACTCTGAGCTCAAAAACTGCATCAATTTATGCAAAACTCTGTTATCTCACTTTTTAGATTAGAATCAATCTAAACATCAGGTCATAGACAGAGGACACAGGGGGCTAACACCTTCGACATATTGTCAAGCTATCACCATTGTTAACAGCTAACCCGAGAATGCAACTTTAAAAAAAAGGGTTTTGTGATTTTCACATGAAAGAAGTGAAACAATCACTGTATTCTAACAGATGAAAGGCTGAACAGACAACCAATTTTTCAATGTATAATTTCAGTTACATCACACTGCAAATTTTGGTTATAAATTCTGTTTTACGATCGAGCCCTCCACAATCACCTGAAGGAGGGTCGCTCCGAAAGCTAGTGCTTCCAATTAAACCTGTCGGACTATAACCTAGTGTTGTGATTTTGTAAACTTTGTACACCCCAGAAAACACCGGCATCTCCAAATAATGTTATACTATGTCACATAAAATTTTTGGTTATCAATGCAAAGATGCAACAGAAGAATTCTTCAGTAAAACAAAAATAAGAACTGCATTACTCTGCATGATCAAGAATGTAAATTATGAATTTTTCTGATATGGAAGACAACACATTTATTGCCAAGATATAAATGTTGCTAATATTTAGTTTATAATTCATAGTTTTAAGAGCATAATTAAGATTTAGGAAAATGTTTTAAACATATGATAGATAGCAATAGGAGTCAGAAACTGATATGCATCCAATTAACACGTGAATCAATAAAACTCAAATTAGTTATTGGGGTGGCATGGTGGCTCAGTGGTTAGCACTGCTACCTCTCAGCGCCAGGTACCCAGGTTCGATTCCAGCCTCTGGCAACTGTGTGAAGTCTGCACATTCTCCCCTGTTGACATTGGTGCTCCAGTTTCCTCCCACAATCCAAAGATGTGCAGGTTAGGAGAACTAACCATGCTAAATTACCCAGAGTATTCAGGGATGCGTAGGTTACGTGCATTAGTCAGAGGTAAAGGTACAGTAATGTGTTTGGGTGGAATACTCTTTTAGAGGATCAGTGTGGACTTGTTGGGCCAAAGGGCTTGTTCCCACACTGTAGCGATTCTATGGATTCCATGGAAATAATCCTGTTCTTATCTTGCAATGTTGGAGGTAAATGTGTAAAAATTTAATACTGGATGACCACTCCCAGCTTGTTAACAGCCAGGTGGTCTCAATTTCAAAAAATATGTAAATTGCATGAGTAGTTCTTAGATAATAAAGAAAGACAACTGATCAACAAGAGAGCAAAGAGAGTAAGAGTAACATTCTATTAGGGATATAAATTATTCACAAGGATTACAGAATCAAAGTTGTCTTGAAGACAAAATAATTATCTTCTGCTTTTGACAACACCCTTATGTTGTCATGGCTCACGCATTCGAGAAACCAAAGGAGATAAGTATTAGTCACACCTGCACTTAAGCAGGCGTGACTAATTGGAGGAGTTCAAGCTCAGTTTGAATTCAGTGAGGAGGAAAGAATCTGGAAGATTTGTTTATCTTAAAATTATTAGATCGACATCAGTAAGCCTCCGGTGAAGCACTGGTGTTAATGGCCCGCTTTCTATTTATGCGTTTATAAACACACAAATAGAAAGCGGGTCGCTAACACCAGTGCTTCACTGGAGGCTCACTGATGTTATCTAGTATGGTGATGCAATGTCTGAAAATGAACCTCCCAGCTCAGCGAGCAAACTTACATCTAGAAATTCAACCTGAGCTACAAATCTTCTCAAAACTCGCTATTAGATCAAATCCACAGTACTCAAAGACTGTTATGATGAATGTGTCAGACTTCACTGAATCGTCTAAACTACATTTGATCAAAGTAGTCTTCAGGTTTGAGAAGAACTTATTTACGTCTGGAGGATTATCAAGAGCTAATGGAAAGAAACTCATGAAATTTCAAATCTCTGAGTAGCTGGAAAACTGAGAAGTTGAAGTGAACTCTGGAAGCCCATAGCATCACTATGGTTTGGTCTCAAGAAGGTGAACGAACTTTCAAGTTTTTGATTAAAAACATAAGGGAACAACTGGGGTAAGGGATATTTGTTTTTATAAAAAAGGTAGTGCATTAAGTAGTTGTGTTTACTTATTTAACTTCTTTTATATACCAAAATTCTGTTTTAGCTTAAAACTGTAAAATATTGGAATAATTTATTTCAGGTCATTAGTAGTTGCCTAAATATTTCTATAAATGAGAACATTTCTACTGGGACCATAACAAAAAAAACTGGAGTCCACAGTATGAACAGAATTGTAAAAGTGGAGAGCATTTTGCTGCATATGGTATGTGTTCGTAAAACAAGAGACAGTACCCTCAGGCAATTTTCTTCAACAATGACTTAATTATACAGGGCAAACAAATAACAAACCATTGGTCTTCTGACTAGTAAATCTCAATTTAAGAATAGAAAGCAGCACTCACTATGATCTGAAATGATTTCTATTCTAACAGAGTAAATTGAAAAGATTGACTACAGACAAAGGTCAAGTTGCGATTTCCCAGTAGTTTTTTTTTATTATTCCATGGAATCAAAGTAACTGTTAAATAGTTTTCAAATTAGGTAGAAATGAAATAGGTTATTGGAAGAACATGACCGATATTTTCTTATTCTTATAAGGACACTTTAAATATATTAACCTGACGCGCTTCCTCAGTGGAACAACGGATCATATTTATGTTTAAAAAGTACACCATATAACTACTTCAGTCAATTCTCACCTGGCACAAAATGCTTTACATCTGGTAGAGAGCCTTCCAGCTTTTCCCAACGAATGGCTTCAGTTTTCTTTAGCTTTATTTCAATCTACAAAACAAACAATTGATTTTGTTTTCTTAATACAAGTAATACTTCGGCTCAATGATTTGAAGTTTGGATCGACACTGAATTCATAACTGAAGCTCAATTCATAACTGAGCAATATGTTATCTGCACTGGGAAAAATCAGTCACTGCCATGTCCCTGCAAGAAACTGTCTTTGAAGTGCAGTGCTATAATGATCCCTGAATCCCTGGAGTGCAGAGAGGCCATTCATCCCATCAAATCGCAACACCCTCCAAGTAGCACCCAACTCAGACACACTCCCACCCTATCCCCATATTTACCATAGCTAATCCACATAACCTACACAACTCTCAACATTGAGGCAGTTTAGCATGGCCAAACTACTTAACATGCACATCTCATCTGATATTTTTATACATTCAGTTCTTTTGCTGGAAACAGTAGTCGGAGACAAAAGAAGAAGCAACCTTAACTTATTAATACAAAGTTTTTAAAAAAGGGTCACTTCTGGAAGAAAATCAGTAACTGCAAGATGATCAACCAAAAGAACATGGAAGAAAGTAAATCATTCCTTGACTTTCATAAAGCAGACAAACCAGAACAATTTGACAATGCATTTGACAGTCCCAGTCTTCTCAGGTCAGCTTGGACACTGGTGTCACAGCCCACACCACCACACACGACAATTCAAGATTAGAATTTATAGTATGATCTACCATTTCATTTACAAGAAAATCTTTCCTTAAGGCTACTACTTCTCTCTGCTGGGTTTAATAATAGCAAGAATTAAATCAGTCATAAATCACTAAACTATCTGGTTCAGATTTTATTCCTAAAAAACAAATGCCTGGATTAATAAACATGCCCAACTAAGGAAATTGTTTCAGTGAAATACAAGTTGCCAGTTGAAATTTTGGTATCTCCATTTTCTGAGAATGTGTGTTCACATTTGCTTTAGAAAAAGCAGTGTTCAACACATTATTTTCTGACATGAAAAAGAAACAAAAAACTGTGGAAATCAGAAGCTGACAAGAGCCGTTGGAAATACTCTGCAGTTTTGGCAGCATCTATGGAGAGAAAACAGGGTTCAAAAGGCCTTTGATAAGGTGCCACACGGGAGGCTGCTGAGCCAGGTGAGGGCCCATGGTGTTCGAGTTCGAAATTGTTTCAGTTAAATGAGGAGACTAGGACCCGTGGACACAGCCTTAGAATTAGAGGGGGTCATTTCAGAACAGAAATGCGGAGACATTTCTTCAGCCAGAGAGTGGTGGGCCTGTGGAATTCATTGCCACGGAGTGCAGTGGAAGCCGGGACGCTAAATGTCTTCAAGGCCGAGATTGATAGATTCTTGTTGTCTCGAGGAATTAAGGGCTACGGGGAGAACGCTGGTAAGTGGAGCTGAAATGCACATCAGCCATGATTGAATGGCGGAGTGGACTCAATGGGCCGAATGGCCTTACTTCCACTCTTATGTCTTATGGTCTTATGGTTAATGTTTCGGGCTTTCAGAACTGCTTTTCCTCCATAAATGCTGGCAGACCTTTGAGTTTTTTTTTTAAGCAATTTGATTGGTTTTCAAATTTTTGATATCCCTGACAGAAAATGTTCCAAATAAGGAGCATGAATTAGCAAAATTTGTTCCATTTTTCATCTGACAAGAAGCTGCCCATTAACAATTTGCAGTTTCCATAATTCCATATTTAAAATCAGTAACAAATTTACATAACTCTTAGCTAGCCATGTCTTAGACCTTTGTGGAGTTAGCTTTTTTTTGGCTATCCCTGCCACAAATTTCATCCAGTACTCCTGCTGGGTAGTAATTTTGCCCAGCGAGTCTGTTAGCAACCAAATTGAATGTTAAAATTATCTTATGAAAAGTATTGCATAACTTTGTTTACAGCAGCATTTTTGACATGGAGAGGGCTCGAGTGATTAAACTTAATAGTAATGCAGAAATTGACCAATAAATCTGGCCGGAAAGCAAAAAGTGCTGGAGAAACTCAGTTGGTTTGGTAGTATTTGCAGAGAGAAAGCGTAACATTTCATGTCCAATGTCTCAGCATTTGTTTTTATTTCAGATCTCCAGCATGAACAGTACAGAGGAACCTCAATTATCCCAATATCAATTATCTGAAAATTGGATTATCAGAATGTCTTGAGGTCCCAATGGAAACATTACAAAGAAGTGTTTCTAACAGTGATCGTGCCTTTGGTTTACAGTAATTAAACAGGCACCATCTCAAAATGACTGTCTGCCCACCTTCTCTCTCTCTGCACATTTTCTCTGGAGTTCTACACAGGGGTATACCCTAAACCCTCCTTCCCCAGATAATCTCTACAACATTGTCCTGTACAGGGCAAAGGCGGAACCTGTCAAAAAGTTGCAGTAAAAAGTTGTGTGCCTGTGGCTGTGCGCCCACGTGTGCACGTTATTTGGAGATTTACCCCACAAAGGTAGCTGCAGCAGTCTTGCTGTTGGTGTCAGTCCAGTTGCCCTGGAGGAGGGGTGTGTACACAGGGCTGGGGGGGTGACGGGGTGGTGCTAGATGGGGTTGGGGGGCAGGATGTTGGCCAGGGGCAGGGTGGGGGGCGCAGTACTGGCCGGGGTTGGGGATATGGGGGGGGGGGGGGGGGGGGGGGGGGCGGCGGGGTGGTGTGGTGTGGGAGGCAGGTTCTCACGCGCTGTGTGCTGCTGCCGCCATCTCCTCAACAGGGAGCAGACTTTAAAAACCCCGAGCCCCAGAGGAAAGGCATTTAAATCAATTAACCGAATAATTGATTATCCAAAATGAAATAGTGCCCATCCATTACGCTCAGATAATTGAAGTTCCCCTGTACCGAGCTTTGAGGGAATAATTTTTGCCTTTTCAGCTAGCAAGATTTAACTTCCCAATTCCATAAATCTGTGTTGCTAAGCAACTGTTCTCAACGTCTGCACCTTTTGAAGTTAAGATTGGAGATCTTTAGATGATTATCTCGGAGAAATATTTAATTTAGATAAGATGCATCCAGAACTCAAATCTTTTGTTCTATACTGTGGTTTCAGACAGAACAGAACATAAGAATAGGAGGAGTAGCCCATCCTTCGAGCCTGCTCTACCATTCAATAAGATCATAGCTGATCTTTTCATGGACTCAGCTCCACTTAACTGCCCTCTCACCATAATCTTTAATTCCTTTACTGTTCAAAAAATCTTAGCTTTAAAATAGTTTACTGAAGTAGCGTCAACCAATGCTCTGGGTGAAGACGTGCCTTCTCAATTCTCAATCTGCTCCCCCTAATTTTGAAGCGATGTCCTCTTGTCCTAGTTTCACCTGCCAGTGGAAACATCCTCTCTATCTTATCTATTCCCTTTATGTATTTCTATTAATATCCCTACATTCTAAAGTCCAATGAATATAATTCCAATCTACTTTGTCTGTCCTCATAAGCTAACTCCTTCAACTCCAGAATCAACCTAGTGAACTTCCTCTGCATCCACTCTGGTGCCAGTACACCCTCTAAGTAAGGAGACCAAAACTGCATGCATTACTCCAAGTGTGGCCTCACCGGCACCCTATATAGCTGCAACATAACCTCCCTGCTTTTAGTAACGAAGGACAAAATTCCATTTGCCTTCCTAATTACTTGCACCGGCAGACCAACCTTCTGTGATTCATGCACAAGGACACCCAGGCCCCTCTGCATTGCAGCATGCTGCAACTTTTTAATCATTTAAGTAATAATCCTTTTCACTGTTACTCCGACCAAAATGGATGACTTCACATTAAATTGTATTCCAACTGCCAGACCTTTGCCCACTCAAAGTATCTATGTTTCTCTGCAAAGTTTCACAGTCCTCTGCATACTTTGCTCTGCCACTCTGTCATCTGCAAACTAACTAACCACACATGGTCCCCAATTCCATCTATATAAATTGTGAACAATTGTGGTCCCAACACTAATCCCCGAGGCACACCACTAATTACTGATTGCCAAGCAAAACACTCCTTTATCCCCAATGTTTCCTGTTAGTCAACCAATCTTCTATCCATGCTAATATTTTACCCGTAACATCATAGATAAGCGTAAGGTGCTATGTTCTAGTGTTAGTCGATTGGTCACAGTACTCGGCTTTAAGCAAAGCACACCATTTTAAATGGGGGTAAAAATACAAAGAAAGAAAGAAAACATAGTATAACTTTAACTATTGGAAAACTTAACAGATTAATAGCTACTAAATAGCAACTGTTCCAACAAAAAAAATCACAAATATATCCTTGGCAAAGTCAGTAAAACAGGTGGTCACACATGTGACTCTGGCAGCAGAAAGAGAACCCATTTTCCTAAATTCTCAGTCTCAAAGTGATGTCCATTGCATCTGCCCATGCTGACTCCCAAATTAGACATTCTACTTTCTGCACTTCTTTCTTACCCATTTCCCTCAAATCACAGGAGGATGTTCCCACATCCTTACCTTTCACCCAGTCTCCACATTACCCTTTGCAATTTTCACAGCACCATGCAGCAGATGGTTGCCATTGTGCTTTAGCACTCTGATGGAGTTTGTGGATGAGTGCCATGCCTCTAGGAATTCCCTGGCTGTTCTCTGTCTGGCTTGCCCTATGATAGTAGTGTTGTCCCAGTCGAATTCATGTTGCTTGTCGTCTGCGTGTGTGGCTACTCCATCAACAAACCCATCGACCTGGACCCAATATACCAACCATTACAGCGGACAGCTGAAACCGACAACCGGAAGCGGCAGGGACAGACCACTATAAATACCGGAGGAAACATCAAAGCAGCGCTTCGAGGAGGCTCCCAAGCACTGATGATGTTGCCGAGCCAGGGGACGAAACGTTTGCAACAAAAACTTCCGGCTCGGCGAACAGAACCACAACAACGAGCACCCGAGCTACAATCTTCGCACAAACTGTAACAATAATGCCAGGTTCAAGACAGATCTGAAAATAGTCAGATTTGCCGGTTTGCGGATTCTGTGAAGGAACACTGTTAAGTATCCCATGAAGCTCTGCACACACCAAGTAACAGTCAAAATTCAGTCTCTGTGAAGAAAGGCTATGTGACTAATGTATTGTAGAGCTATTGGCTTATATTAAAAAAAAACTTAATGAACCATTCCTTCAGGCAATGAGGGAGCCCCCCCCCTCAAAAAAAAAGACAATGAATAAAATGTGGTTTTGTACCTGTAAAGTAGCCCTACACTGGAGAATGAAATCAAAAGGGTGGGGAGGAAAATCAAACAAAGTAGGGACAGAACAGTGCATTCCATTATTCAACTTAAATTTGCAACCTAACATTACCCCATCAAAAGGAAAAATGCATTTAAACAAAAACATGGATAGATTTTCAATTTAATGATGATTTATGGTGACCTTGGTATACATTAATCTGTATTGTATGCATAAATACTTCATGTTTATGATATGTCACTAGTACTTGCCAGCCTAACCTAGGGAACCATTTAGACCTTTGAACAGATAAACCATTGTGTAAGCTGCCTTTAGACAGGCAACCAGTCGGAAAAGCTGCAGCATTACACAAAATCTCAATCTGACACCGAATGTGAACAACCTTGCGCTCGAGCTATGCGGTCTAATCTAATTATTCACAGAACGGTATAAATGTCAATAATAATTCTTCCTATTTAGCTATCATCCAATGTGTTCCTTTATATGATCTTCTACAAATTTGATTTAAACACAGTATGTGGAACAGGGAGACACTTATAAATCATGGGAGTAGTTTTTTTTGAAAAAAGGTAACTAAACAAATTTCAGCCAGCAAAACTTTAATCTTGAAAATGTATTTCATCACCTTGATTCTACTTTGGAACAAACCACAAATTTGCAAAAGTTCAAAGAAAAATTAGAGTGAAAACATTTAGAAAGGATTTTTGTGCTAAAATTGTTAAGTATTTTGCCAACCTGCCATTATTTTGACCCCTCATTCTTGGTGAAGATTTCCCACCAGCTGAAAGAGCAATTTCTAGACATGAAATGTTCTCTTTACTTGTACGTGCAACACAGATGCAGGCAATCTTGAACAAGAACAGCAAATGGTGGAATTACTTTACTGGTCATGCAACATCTGTGAAACAAAGTTAATGACCGTTCATCAGGGATGGAAATATTTTAGATGCAATCGGTTTTAAGTAAGGAAGAGGAAGAGTGAAGACCAAGTCCTCAAAAAAAAAAGGGTAAAATGTAGACACTTATGACCCAAACTAATGGTAATACTAGACAGGTTAGAATCAACTTCTAAGCAATTCAGAACTTCTTTCTAGCCCTAGCTATGTTGAGACTGTTAACAACAGTACCAATGATACTGAAGACTATTTTGTTTGGAATGAACTTGACTCTGCTCATCCACTTACCCCTGCACGTGGACGGCACAATGGTTAGCACTACTGCCTCAGTCCCAGGGACCTAGGTTCGATCCCAACCTCAGGTGTCTGGCTGTGTGGAGTTTGCACATTCTCCCGTCTGCGTGGGTTTCTGCCAGGTGCTCCGGTTTCCCCTCAGATTCTAAAGATGTACAAGTAGTTTGGCATGCTGAATTACCCACAGTGTTCAGGGACATGTCAGTTAAGTACATAAGCCACTGAAGATGCAGAGTTTAGGGATAGGATAGGGGGATGGGTCTGGGTGGGTGGCTCTTTGGAGGGTCAGTGTGGACTTGTTGGGCCAAATGGCCTGCTTCCAGACTGTAGGGATTCTATGATTTCAAACGATCACCACCTCTCTAGAGGTTATAAATGTTAGTCTATAAATGTTAGTCTATAAATACTTTAATCATCTCACCAAGGTTCATTTTGCTGAAATCACACTACTTTTGTTTTGAACTCAATATTCAAAATGACTTTGACCTTAAATAAGCTAAGCTAGTTACAATTAACTATAAATTAAACTTTGCATCCACTTTAAAACAAGGTTCCCAAACACAAATTATAACAAATCATGAATCTTCACAAGACACCACTTTTTTGCTGCCCCATCTCACATACCCCTGCAACATCCTTTTTCTATCACTGCCTTTTTCATTCAGGGGAGTTTGGCTTTGTTTGCAACCTCAACATTTTACTCATCACTAAATGCTCTCAAAGTAGTGATGCAGCTGCCTTTTGAACAACTTGTTTTATTCATTTGGGCACAATGCTGTTATTAAGCAAATTTGACTCAGCAACAGCGATGCAATGGCAATATATTTCCAAGTCTGTGGCTTCGAGAGGAATTTGCAGGTTGTGGTGCTTCCAAGTATCTGCTGCTCTTGCCCTTCCAAACTTTAGTATTTGTATGATTTGAAGGTGCTGCCTAAGGAACCTCAATGAATTTCTCACAGCACTACATTCAGATGAACAGCACCAATCAATTGGGTTACTTTGTTCTGAATGGCTTCAGGCTTCGATTTTTGTTGTTGGAAATGCACTCATCAGGTAAGTGGGAAGGTTTCCATCATATTTCAAATTGCTGTTTGTAGATGGTAGACAGGCAGTGAGTCAGAGTTCCCAGCCTCTGACCTGCTCTTGTAATCTCAATACTTAAATAGCTAGTCCAGTTCAGTTTCTGATCAATGATAAGCCCCAGGTAGTTGATCATGGGCAATTCAGTCACAGGGATGTCAAAGAATATCAATGAATATGGTAAAATCACTTGTTGGAATGAGTCACTACCTGGCACAAAATCTTGTTATCTGCCTAGATGTTGTCCAAGTCTTGCTGCATTTGAATTCAGACTGATTCAGTATCTGAGTCATGAGAGTGCTAAGTATTGCATAATTACCAGAGAACATCTTCCATTTCTGACTTCCTTATAGTGGGAAGGTGTCTGATGAAGTAGTTGATGACAGCTGCACTTAGAACACCATCCTCTGGAGCTCTTCTTTAAACGTGAGTAGCTACAGCATTTCCTATTTTGTCATTTTACATTTATACTGTGCCGGGAACTTTGTGTGGAGCTTACTAATCCGTTTAAAACAGTCAGGATGAGATCATATCCAGTGAGAAACAGCCCAAGTGAGTATATAGTTCAGGGAATTATATACTCAGTGCACAAGGGGAAAAAGTGGTTTTTGCTTTGTTTTATGGACTATCCTATGTAAGGTTTGTTTTAAACAGGATAAATCGAAGCCCAGAATCAGGGCCCAGCACCAAAAAAAATGTGTCATCACAGCTAAACCAAATGTTCACTGCTTAGTGACAGCTACTAAGTTAACGACTTAATACGGGCTACTTTCAGATTGAAGTTAATACAGAAATATTTATAGGCTACAAACTAAAAATTCAGTCATAAGTTTTTAAAAATTAAATTAAAAACTAAGCAATAGAGATGATGGGCCAGGCGATTTGTTGTTACTGCAAGCTGGTGGACTTCATTTATGATTCAGAATGACAATTTCTGCAGCAAGTGCTGAGTTACTTGAGGAACTATGGCTCAGAATTGATGAACTACAGCCTGAACTTTGAACAATATGATACATCATGGATAGGGAGAATTAACTGGATGCCATTTCAGGAAGCACTCAGACTCGGAGAGACAAGTGAGGGAAGATGGTTGAATCCAGGAGGTAGCACTGAAGGAGCCTCAGCCCTCGAGTTTGTTTAAGAGGTTGAGATTTTTGCTTTATTTGTGTGGTTGAAAGTGGGGCTTGGAGGGAGTATGAGAAAACTGACCATAGTATAGAACATTACAGCGCAGTACAGGCCCTTCAGCCCTCTATGTTGCACCGATCTGTGAAACCAATCTGAAGCCCATCTAACCTACACTATTTCACTCTTGCCCATATGCCTGCCCAATGACCGCTTAAATGCCCTTAAAGTTGGCGAGTCTACTGCTGTTGCAGGCAGTGCATTCCATGCCCCTACTACTGAGTAAAGAAACTATTACTGACATCTATCCTATATCTATCACCCCTCAACTTAAAGCTCCGGCCCCTATTGCTAGCCATCGCCAGAGGAAAAAGGCTCTCACTGTCCACCCGATTAACCCTCTGATTATCTTATGTCTCAATTATGTCACCTCTAAATCATCATCTCTCTAACAAAAAGAGCCTCAGGTCCGTCAACCTTTTCTTATAATACGTTCCCTGCAAGCCAAGCAACATCCTAGTAAATCTCTTCCTAGGAACCCTCCAACCACAAGGGATGAACTCTGATTTCACTAGTTTCCTCATTTCCCCTCCCCCCCACCTTGTCTCAGTCAAATCCATCGAACTCAGCACCCCCTTCCTAACCTGCAACCTTCTTCCTGACCTCTCCGCCCCCATCCCAGTCTGACCTATCACCCTCACCTTGACCTCTTTCCACCTATCGCATTTCTGATGCCCCTCCCCCAAGTCCCTCCTCCCTACCTTTTATCTTAGCCTGCTGGACAAACTTTCCTCATTCCTGAAGGGCTTATGCCCGAAACGTCGATTCTCCTGTTCCCTGGATGCTGCCTGACCTGCTGCGCTTTTCTAGCAACACATTTTCAGCTCTGATCTCCAGCATCTGCAGACCTCACTTTCTGCCCAACAGGTACATACTTGTCAAGGGTCTGCAATAGCTGTTCCTGGAATCAGCTCTACATTTCAATTGTACCCATCCCCTACAGTTTCCTTCCCCATCCTATGTATCCCAAATCTTGCCTAATCGCACTGCAATTGCCTTTTTCCCAGTTATAACTCTTGCCCTGCAGTATACGCCCATCACTTTCCATCACTAAAGTAAACATAACCAAACTGTGGTCACTATCACCAACGTGCTCATCTACCTCCAATCTAACACCGACTGGGTTCATTACCCCGTACCAAATCTAATGGGCCTCGCCCCTTGTTGGCCTGTCTACATCATGTGTCAGGAAGCACCTCCTGTACACATTGGACAAAAACTGACCCACTTAAAGTACTTGAACTATAGTATTCCCAGTCAATATTTGGAAAGATAAAACTTCCATAACAAGTATCCTGTCACTTACGATCACACTAAGGATCATCTTTGATATCCTATGCTCTACATCTCTGGAACTATTTGCAGGCCTATAGAAAACTCCCAACAGGGTGACCTCTCTTTTCCTATTTCTAACCTCAGCCCATACTATCTCAGTAGACAAGTCCTCAAACATCCTTTCTGCAACTATAATACTGCCCTTGACTAACAATGCCATCCCACCCTCTCTTTTACCAGTTTCTCTGTTCTTACTGAAACATCTAAATCCCAGAACCTGCAGTTCACAGGTTCAACAAGACTGAAGTGAACAAATGGCTCAAAAGATTGGAGTGGGACAAACAGGTTCTAAATCATGGGACACTGGCACCAGTACTGGGGAAGGAGAGAGCTGTTCCAATAGAATAGGGTCCTCCTGAATCATGGTACAACCAGAGTCCTGTGGAATTACAGAAATGGTACATGAGTTATGGAAAAAAAACTAAGGGGAGAGAGAAGACTAAGCAGAGGTTACTAAAGTTTCCAGAACAAATAGTAGGACAGAGAATGGCAAGAGTCAAGAATTTAACCTCAGGCAGAGAAGATAAGGGACAATGAGAAGAGGTCACTCAACATAGGACTGAGGACACTGTACTTAAATGCACTCAGTATACAAAAACAAGGTAAATAAACTTGTAGCTAAGACTGAAATTGACAGGTATAATGCTGTGGGTATCACAAATATAGCTGCAAGGGGATCAGGGCTGGGAACTAAATATCCAAGAAAAAACACCCTACCAAAAAGGACAAGATTGGTGTGGGTATTTGACAAAGTGCTGCAGAGAAGGCTGCTTACGAAGCAAGAGTTCATGGTTTTAGGGGCAAGGTATTTGAATGGAAAGAAGATTGGATGACTGGCAAAAGGGAAAGAGTAGGGGCAAAAGGGTCTTTTTCAGGATTGCAGTCAATGACAAGAGGGAGCCACAGGGGATGGTGATGGGACTACAGCTATTCACATTATCCATTAATTACCCGGACGAAGGAACTGACAGCATCGTTGCCATGTTCGTAGGTGACACAAAGGGACAGGTAGTGTTCAGGAAACAGGTGTGGTGCAGAAGAACTTGGACAAACAAAGAATGGACAAAGAGCGGACGCCTGAAATACAATGTGAGAAAGTGAAGTTATGCACTTTGGTATGAAGAGAGGCGTAGTAGGCTACTTTCTAAATGGGGTGAGGATTCAGAAATCTGAAGCACAAAGAGACTTCGTAGTCCTATTTCAGGATTATCTTCAGGTTAACAGCTCAGTTGACAGTTAGGAAGACAAATATAATGTCAACTTCATTTCAACAGGGCGAGAATACAGCAGCGGAGATGTACTGTTCAGGCTATGTAGGATTCTGGCTTGGAATAATTCAAGCAGTTTCGGGCCCAGTAACAATGAAGAATGTGCTGGTGTAAGATAAGGTCTAGAGATGGTTTACAAGGATGATCTTGGGGTGAAAGGTTTTTCAAAAGAGTAGCTGAGGATCTTCATCTACTCTTGGAGTTGAGAAGGATGATGGGCAGTCACTTTGAAACTTACAGGATATAGAGAGACCTATCCAAATTGGATGTGGAAAACATGTTTCCATTAGGACAGACTAAGACTCAAGAACACAGCCTCAGAATAAAGGGACGACTCTTTAGAACCGAGATGAGGAGGGAGCTCTTCAGCCAAATAGTGGTTGATCTCTGGAACATACTGTCACAGAGGGCTGTGAATGCCTGGTCATTGAGTGTATTTAAGACTGACAGAGGTTCTTGAAATGGGGGTGGAGAACAAATGACCAAATGATGGAGCAGACTGGGCTTTTCTACTCCTATATGGTCTTGAAGTTGGGACTCTACTCACTGGAGTTTAGGAAAATGAGAGGCCCTGCCTACAACAATAGTAGACTCGCCAATTTTAAGGGCATTTAAATGGTCACTGGATAAATATTTGGATAATAATGGAATAGTGTAGGTTAGAAGGGCTTCAGGTTGGTTTCATAGGTCAGTGCAACATCGAGGGCTGAAGGGCATGTACTGCACTGTAACGTTCAACGTTCTATCTCACTGAAACATATAGGATTCTTAAGGGGCTTGACCAGGTAAATGCTGAGAGGATGCTTACCCTAATAGGACAAGAGGGCACAGTCTCAGAATAAAGGAGTGCCAAATTTAAGACCAAGGTGAGGAGGAATTTCTTCTCTCAAGACAATTGACTCTCTTTGAGCTGGGAGGCAGAGTCCTTGTGCATAGTTAAAGCGGAGACAGATTCTTGATGAGGAAGGAAATCAAAAGTTACAGGGAATCGCAGGAAAATGGACACAAGGAATGTTGAATTAAGCTGTAATCGTTCATTTACTTAAGAAGAATCAAATTTTATTCATTTCAGAATATTAAAAGCTACTATGGCTGTAAAAAATGTTTTTATTTAAAATGCTGTTGAAACTCAGCAAAGAAAGGAGCATCTGTGGAGGGGAATACAATTATCATTTCAAGTCCAGTGTGACAGACTGTCCCATAACGTTATACTGGATTTGAAATGTTAACTCAGCTTCTTTCTCTATAGATAATATCAGACATGAGCTTCTCCAGTGCTTTGTTTTGATTGCTGACTTCCAGTGTCTGCAGTAGAAATCAGCAATCATTGAAGAATATGAACTAAGCTAATGAGACCACTTATAATGATTATCAAGCAGCATACTTAATTAGGAGCTTCATAATAAATCTCATAACTGACCTGTTTCTTTAACCTGAATATCTCTGGCATTCACTGCTTGGAATACAGCCCTTATTAATTGAAAGGGAATTTAATACTGAAATGTCACATGCATGTTGAAACTAAACATATAAAAACTAAGTACTTAATATTTAGAACAAAGCACATTAGTCATTCATTTGACTTTTAAAACTTTCTAAAATTACATAAGCTGCTTATTTTTAAAGACTTTGGCATTAAAACTTTATAGCATTTGGCTAACTTATAGGGACACTGAAAAACAGCAAATCCATTCATAACATACCAATAGACAAAATATATACATGATTCAATTTTGAACAATTTCAAAGCTATTGAGAAGATGGTTGTTCTGACTGCTTGATGAATGGAGCAGCAACTGCAGCCACACATGAATAGCATTTCAGTGACACAGCTGACCAAAAGAATATCCAAGAAATGTATTGTTTCATATCAGTGCACATAATAAAGGAAAACATTTCAACTAAAGATAGAAATCCCATCACCATATTCTCACAAGGATGTTACATTTATCACTCACTCAACTATGGAGATCAAGTTGACATGTGTTGGCACTAAGTTCACAAAAAGCAAACCCCATGTTTAAGAGAACTATGGTAAGTGCGAAAGACTCCTCATGTGTCACCATGAACTAAAGGGACCGAAGGCAGACAAGTTACCAGGACCAGATGGTGTATATACAGAGGTTTTAATGGAAGTGACTGGATTTCAGTATTGCTGCAGTAGATTGGAAAATCACAAATGTGGTACACCTGATCAAGTACAAGGAGATGAAAAGCATCTTGTTGTAGATAGACCCCAACAGTGGTAGTAATGTTAAGGAAGTCATTAAACAGAAAATCAGATGCAAGCAAAAAGGATATAGGTGTAATTATGCACTGTCTGCATATAGATTGGATATATCAAATCTATAACAACGGTACATGAGGACAGAATTCAGAGAATGTACACAAGATGGTTTTCTGGATCAACATCTTGAGGAACCAACTAGAGAACAGGCTGATTATTATGGAATGAGAAATGAACAATTGACAATCCAGCTATGCAAGGCTCATCAGGGTAGAGTCACCATAATAAAGTAGAATTTTTCATTAATAAGAATGATATGGATCCAAGTTTGTTCACTGAGCTGAAAAGTTTGTTTTCCAGAATCATCAGTGTGTCTCTGGTGAAACGCTGGTAGTATGTCACACCTCTATTTATAGGTCTTGGTTTTTTTTTAAAAAAGGTGGGTGATATCATTTTCGGTACTTTCTTTTAAGGCTGTTTTCAGATGGCCCATTAACTGATATAGAAAAAGGCAGTCCTAGTCAGAAGATTAAACTAAAATGACAAAGATGTGAACAAAGAAAAAAAAAAGACCTCCTCGCAGCATTTGAAATCAACATTAAAAAAAAGGTGTCTCAGGACGAAACACAGCAGACCAATCAGACAAACAGTTCCAAGATCATGCACAGAAAAGGAAGGAAACAATGCACCAGAATGTCGTTTTCAAGTCTTTTTAAGACTAAAACATTATAATCCTACCTGCAGACAAAGGGCTCATGACTGTTATTCTAAATTAGTCAGGCTATATTAAAAAAGGTAAATACTCTGCTTGCAGACACCGAACTTATCAGCAGGTGGCAATAGATCAGATACCACAACTGAAATATCTAATCTCATCCTTGCTAATAAGATTTCAAATATTAGGAGAATTAAATAGGACAGACTTCCAAAACATAAACCAGATGGATCTAACACACCACGCTTCTACAGAATACCAAAAATACAAGACCTGGAGCCTCCCTCAGACTCAAAGTCTCTCTACCTGATACACCAACACACAGACCAGCCAAGGAACTCCACCACAAAAAGTCTGATTTAAGAGTCACACAATCCATTCACTCCACCCAAGAATTCCTGAACACCAGACACCAAGATAAAATAGGATGAAATAATGGTCTCCTTTGACGTTACAGCCCTTTTCACATCAATTAACATCAACCTGGCCAAAGAAACAGACGTCACACCGAGGAAAGCCAAGACCACAAATATCAGACAGCACCAACTCCATCAGCAAAGACAACATCCTCAAGTTGGTGGGCCTGTGCCTCACCACCCACTTCACATTCAATAATGGGATGAATATCAGAGCTCATAATAGAAGCAGTAACGCAGAGACTAGAACAAGCAGCCCTCCTATCTATCCAACCCAAACTTTGGGTCCGCTATGTGGATGACAAAAAAAAACAGAACAAATGAGGGGAAACCTACACCTTCAACAATATCCTGACAAGCATAAAACTCACAAGAGGAGGAGAACGACAACAGACTACCATTCGTAGATGTGACAGCTAAACATACAGTAAACAGAGCGCTTCAAACCAGCGTCCACAGAAAATCAAAAACACAGACCAAATACCTATATAACATTTTCAATTAATGGCTACCCAACAAACACAATCCGCCGATTCCTCAGAAACAAACCCAAACAGGTAGACACGACCCAACAACAAAAAAAAACATTATAGCCACATTACCTTACAAAGGCATTATCAGGAATGACTTCCAGACTACTCAGACCCTTTGGAATCACAGTAGCACAAAAATCTACAACACACTTAAACAGTGGCTAATGAACCTGAAGGATCCATTAGATACTACCAGGAAAACGATTTACAAACTACCATGCAAGAACTGTTAAAAACAAACACTACATCCAACAAACAAGCAGGAAACTTGCCACCAGGACACATGAACACCAAATAGCCACCAAAAGACAACCCACTATCATTAGTTTGCATACATCCAAAGGACACCACTTTGACTGGAACAACACACACATCTTTGGACAAGCAAAACAAAGACACACATGAGAATTCGTAGAGGCCTAGCATTCTAACCAGAATGCCATCAGTAAACATATCACTTGAGACCTCATCTACCTGCCTTGAAAAAAACAGAAATGACACCACCCACCGTATAAAGCCAAAACCAATACAGAGGCGGACGTGGCACCGGAGGCTCACTGATGTTACCTAGCCATGGTGACGAAACATCCGAAAACAAACCTTTCAGCTCAGTGAGCAAGCATACATCCATACTCTCAACCTGAGCTACAAAATGTTCTCAAAGATCACCAAGATGAAGAGTGACTTAGCTGATTCTGATACTACAGTTCTGACTCTAACTCATTAGAGAGAAGAAGGTTGAGAGGCATGAGAAGAAGATTGAGATTGAGACATAAGATAATCAGAGGGTTAGATAGATTGGACAGAGAGCCTTTTTCCTCAGATGGCGATGGCTATCACAGGGGATCTAGAATCAGAGATGTACAGCATGGAAACAGACCCTTCGGTCCAACTTGTCCATGCCGACCAGATATCCCAATCGATCCCACCTGCCAGCACCCAGCCCATATCCCTCCAAACCCTTCCTACTCATATACCCATCGAAATGCCTCTTAAATGTTGCAATTGTACACATAGCTTTAAATTGAGGGGTGATAGATATCAGAGAAATGCCAGACGTAGTTTCTTTACTCAGTATGTGGGGCATGGAACACATTGCCTGGAACAGTCGTAGACTAGTCAACTTTAAGGGCATTTGAATGGTCACTGGATAGGCACATGGATGAGAATAGCGTAGGTTATATGGGCTTCAGATTGGTTCCACAGGTCGGCGCAACATCAAGGGCTGAAGGGCCTGTACTGTGCTGAAATGTTCTATGTTCTAAATAAAGGAAACTATGATGGTATGAGGTATGGGCTGGATGTGATGAATTGGAAAATGCTATTTCACATACAGAAAAAAAACAGTTAAAAAAAAATCACAACACCAGGTTATGGTCCAACACGTTTATTTGGAAACACTTGCTTTCTTGAAAGCTAGTGCTTCCAAATAAACTTGTTGGACTATAACCTGGTGTTGTGCGATTTTTAACTTTGTACACCCCAGTCCAACACCAGCTTCTCCAAGTCATAGAAAACAAAGCCAGGATTAATACCTCCTTTCTTCAGGTGGAAAGATAACTAAGTCCTGTATCTCAAATATTTAACTCATATATATGAGTGATATTGAGGAAGGGACAAAGAGTAATGCATTCATATTTTATGATACAAAAATAAGTTAGATGTCATGTAGTGTTAAGGACACAAGTTTGCAAGGGATAAACATAGGTTAACAGTGGACAAAAACTTGGCAGATCAAATTTAGTAAGGAAATTGATAGAGGTCATGCATCTCAAATATTTATCTGTGCTTTAATTCTTATTAAGTGGAGAAAGACTCCAAAACTATGCAGCACAGAAGGATTACACTCAAAAACAGTTACAATACAGGTGCAAGTAATTAAGGTGACAAATGGAATTTTGGACTTTTATTGTTCAAGGACTGAAATTTAAAACTTGCAAAAATAGTTATAACTGTTCAAGCTGTTTGAGAGCTCACACCTAGAGTAGTATGTGGAATTTGGATACCTGTGTTTAAGAAAGGATATGCTGACATTGCAGCCAGTTCAAAAAAAATTATTCACTGATCCAATTCCTAGGATGGAAGGGCTAACTTATGCAGAATGGCTAAACAGTTCCTTCCGCTATAACGTGCGTTTCGTTAACATGATTAATGAATTGGGAACATGTTTCTAAAGCATGAACTTTTAAAATGTGAGTCAGCTAGAACACGATTGCATTGCTAACACTAAGCACTGCTGCTAAAGCACCATCGTTCTCAAATGTGGGGTTGCACAAGAACCTGTACAGTTGGGCCTTAAATCATTAGAGCTCAGAAGAAAGAGGAATGATCTTATTGAAAAATACAAGATTCTGAGGTGGCTTGACAGGTTGGATGTTGAGATGATTCCACTAGCGGGAGACTCTCAAAGTGGGGAACAGTTAGCCTGAATTCCTGGAATTCTCACCCTCATGAGATGTGGAGGGTTGATCACAAAGTATTTAAAGAGACAGACATTTTTGAATGTGGTCTAAGAGCAATAAGCTTTCAGTGGGTTGAGGCAGAAACTTGCAACGTCCATGCTTTGCACATGTGGAAAACAAAATAAGATCCCAACTACGCCCAGAGTCAAGAGTAGCCAAAGATGAGAAGGTCTGAAATTTTTTGGTGACAAGAAAACACATAATTACAGCTCTTTATTATGAGCTGTTTCCAAGCCATTTAAAATGGTTCAAATTAATAGACTTCAAAAGGATAACACTTTTTTTTTTAAAAACCTTATTTTACTGTCAGGACTACAGATCAACTCAACTGTGTAAAATCACAAACATGGATCTTCAATGCAGTGAGTGTACATACAGAATGAATTCCATACTAACAACAAAACATAACCTCACTGCACACAAAGCTAAGCAAAGGACATCAGTGCCATTATTTCCAACGGAGGCCCATTTTAACACTTTCTCAAGGGGAATTAGGGATGAGCAAAGACTGGCCTTGCAAGTGGTACCGACATACCATGAACAATTTTGCTCGGAACATTTAAAAAGCCATCTTGACTGTTAGTATGACCTAAGACAACAGCAAAAGCAATCAGTAATACAACAGCATATGAATGTTTTTTTTTGAAGTTACAAGTTCCAGCTTTTGTCAATCTTGCTGACCACACATCCACAAAGTTGCCCGAAGGTAAGAACCAGTTTACTTCATGTGACTGACTGGTGATACAAATTTGCATTCAAAAGCTTGTCCAGATGGCAAATTCCTAGATCATAATGGAAATCCTTCACAAACATTTTATCTATTTTTGTGGTGATCTAGGTCCACCTGGCCAGCACCTTCAAAATGAAACCAAGTGCCAAAAATAAAGCAGCAAACCCTATAAAATCTCTCAGTGAATCCCAGAGTAGATGGCGATTCCCTTAAGAGCTTTGACAACTCCTAAAAATTATCAAGTCCCAGGCACATTAGCACCTTTCCTTCGATAGCAGGTTGAGAGGAGGTATGGCATTTTAGCTTCTATCCAAATGAGCTAAATTACAGACGAAAGCAACTGCCCTTGATATCATGGAGAATTAACAATGTGGCATGAAATAGCCTGAGCAAAATGAAGTAACATGAATTGGGGGAAGGATTAACTTTCCATTGGCTAGAGTTATTCAGGGGGGTTATGAAGACAATCTTATACAGGGGTGCAATTTTAAGGACCAGATATACAAACATTTCCTATACTTACGAACGTCTCCTTAATACTGACCTGCACTGTGTTCTGACTTGCGTACAAATCGACTTGCGAATGGACTCCAGAACGGAACCCGTTCGCAACCAGGGTCTTCCTGTAACTGGAATAAAGCAAGATAGTTGTTTTTGTTGGAGGCCAATCATCTCAGCCCCAGACAGACACTGCTGCAGTCTCAGGTTAGTGACAGAGGCTCAACCATTTTTAGTTGCTTCATCAGTGACCTTCCTTCTATCACAAGGTCCACCATATTTAGTTTTCCTCCATGTCTCACACCAGTTTGTATCTCAAAATTCTTCAATGTTGCTGGGTCAAAAACCTGAAATTTCCTTCCTGAGAGTGTATGGTGGATGCGACAGCACCATCAGGACATAAATGATACAAGATGACATATCACATGGAGTGATGTGAGCAATAATTTAAAATTCAAATGACCAATTATCAGTCTAAATCAGAGTAATGAATTGAGTTAGCAGAAGTGAATATCACATGGTACTTACTCAGACTAAAAATCAGTTTGAATTTCACCAGAACCACTCAGCTCAGGACAACATAAAAGCCTTGAACTGAACAAGCACAAAATGGCTGAATTCCTGGCAAACTACAAAGTGTCAGCCATAACATTACAGCAGAATTCAAAACTGCAATGCCAAAGGGCCCAAATAAAACTGAAGTAGATGGCGATCAGGGGAAAAGTCTTCTGTGGCTGGAGTCATATTTTGCATAAAAGATAGTTATGATTACTAAATGCCAATCATCTCATCCCTCTTATCACTGCCAGGACACTTTGCATGCATCAAAATCTTATCACATTGGCTGTTGACAAGTAACATTTGCACCATGTAAGTGCCAAGCAAGGAACACCTCCAATAAGACAGTTTAAATCATAGACCACGTGGAACCAGGCACTTGGGCCCATCAGGTCCACCTCAACCCTTCAAAAAGAGTATCTCACCCAGAAATACCCCATTCACTAGCCATAGGAAATGCAGGGTTACAGGGATAATCTGCCGAGCCTACACATCCATGGACATTATGGGCAACTAAGTATGGCCATTCCACCCAACAGGCACATCTTTGGATTGTGGGAAGAAACCTGAGTACCTGGAGGAAAGCCAGGCAAACATGGGGAGGACGTCCAAACTCCACAAAGACTGGGCTCCTGGTGCTGAGAGGCAGCAGTGCTAACCTCTGAGCCACCATGCTGTTGTTTTCTATTTGGTACCATCAGCAAACCTCCAATCAATACTTCAAGTCATATCACTGACTGTAATCCTACGGGGCTAATTACAAAAACATCAAGTCTGTTACAGAATAGGTCACAAGTTTGGTGAACAGCTCATGTCCAGATTTTTGAACCAAATCAGGGAGTGCGAGGAAAAGTTCTACTTGCATGGATAGGTACAATTACAGCAATACACAAAGCTCTCGAGTCGCCAAGACAAAGTACTGACCACTGCTTCATTCAACACCACAGCTAAGCCATTGCCTACTCCAAAAAGACACACCGGATGCTCACCAACACTTAACGGTCTCTCTCAAACTCTTGACCTCTTTAGCAGCAATAGATCCATGTAAATACCACTGGTTCTTAACTCTCACTCATGAGTGTGTTACTATGCTGACATGGACATAGTAATTTCTTAATTCTTGCTGGGTCATAATCCTATAACTCCCTACCTAACAGTACTGTGGGAACATGTTCACAACATGGATATAGCAGTTAAGAAGAAATGATTTCCTCAAGGGCAACAAGAGATCAGCAATAAACACAGTTTTGTTAGTGACACACAGTCAAATTTTTTTTTTTAAAAATAGCTCTTTCCGTGCTGTACATCTATTATTATGTACAGGTACAAGTTCCTTCATCTGAACATCCAAAAACCGAAAAGCTCCAAAATCTGAAGGTTTTTTTCTCATTAACAAGGTTGTTTGGTGAGCAAACAGTTAACCCAAGTCAACACCCCTCTGTCTGTCATTCAGGTGTGTGTGCGCGTGTGCGTGAGAGAGAGAAGCCCATTCTTAGTTAGAGGACTGCGTCTCCGGTAAAATTTTAACAAATTTCACCATTAAGCAGTCATATTCTGAAAACTTAACATTTCCAAATCCTGTAAAACAGCTGGACCCGAGCATTTCGGATAAACGATCACATACCTGTACTTTATTTACCATGAACCATTTCAGATATTCAGTGGTTGTGGAAGACACTAATTTTAAGTCTGACTTCCTTTTTATAGTTGAACTAAGATACATCCACAGAAAGCTGAAATCATAAATATTTGCCTATGCATTAGCAATCTAAAGTTTAAATTATTTGCTTATAGTATTCTGGATTCTTCCATTTATCAGCAATGCTTAGAATAGGCATTAAAGTTCTGAACGTATCTAAACTATACTATTTGCTTTTAAATGAAATTTAAAGACACTTTTGGGAGGGAGCCTTCCAAATGCTTCAAGTACAAACTTCTCATATGTGAGATGATAAAACAGATCAAACATGAACTACTCAACACTCCTGCTAGCAATCTTGGCATCTATCGTAATGAAGAAACAAATCAAGAATGACGCCAGGAGCTACAGGTATCTGTAATAAATGCGATTTGAGAATACTCAGAAATGTTTTCTTTAGTGACCACAATTTGACTTCGTAAAGCTTAATCTATCACTGCACTAAACAAAGATTTCTTGGGAAACCACAAGCCAACTAAGTCTAGTTTCATAACCGTCAAAGTTATCATGCAGGGACCAAAGAGATGGTGCTCTTGAAACACAAATACAGTTTAACTACCAAGATAGATAAATTTCAGTAACAGAAACCTGAAAGGTATAATTGGTACTTGCAGTTGTAACAATGAGAATTAAACATCATGAAGGTTCTGCATATAGCCAAGTGATTTACCTCCACAAATGAACATCCCCGGTCTAATACAGCCCAGTGTGCTAAGTAATCTGCCTGGCCAATTTAGACAGCGCGTGGAAGGGTTCATGGGAAAACAGAGGAGAGAGGAGGAGGGGGGAGGAAAGATGGGAGTAAGGAGAGAGAGATCAGAATCAAAGAGAGAAAACAGAATGGGGAAAATAAAAGAGGGGGAGACTTCTGAATATTTGATTCATGCAAAAGCACGTATAAAACTATTCACGTTTACAATTGGCAGGATTTCCACAATAATTGTATAAATCATCTGTTAGTCACCTGCTCAGGATTTTTCAAAGTCATACCAAGAAAGGCATTAAGGTGATTAATAAATTTTGAGACAAGCAAAGACACATTGAATGGAAGAAAACCCATTTTCAAAGTCTCGATTATTTTCCTGACCCTATGTCTGTCTTGCTCTCCTACTTTGTTGCAAGAAAAAAATTCACAGGTGGCAATCAGACCAGAAATTTGCTGGATGGCAACTAGAAGATTGTATTTCCATAAAACAAGGTAAAAATCTTAGCAAGACAACTCACACCCAGAATCTACATCGATTTCAGCGAAGGACTTTCTGACAGCTGGAAAAACAGGTCCACAAAATGAACAGAAACACAAAGAGCTTGCTGCAAAGTCCTTGAAAGTGCATGATAAAATTGGGCTGAGTCAGCACAGCTTCAATCAAGAGGAGGCCATGCCTCTCAAACCTGTTAGAATTTTTTGAAGAGGTAATGAACAAGGTAAATAAAGGAGAGCCATTGGACATGACCTATTCGAATTTCCAGAAGGCATTGGACTAGGTGCCTCACAGGAGGCTGCTAAGTAAAAGGTTTGAGTCCATGGTGTTAGGGGCAAGGCACCTGCATGGACATAGAACTGGATGGCTGGCAGAAGGCAGTGAGCAGGGATAAAGGGCCTTTTTTCAAGGATAGCAGTCAGTGACCAGTGGAGTTCCTCAGAGGTCAGTGTTGGGACCACGAGTCTCCAGGTTATACCGTGATAACCTGGACAAAGGAACTGATGGCATTGTTGTTAAGCTTGAAAATAATACAAGAGATAGGTGGAAGACAGGTAGTGTTCAGGAGGCAGGGAGGCTGTAGAGGACTTGAACAGACTAGGAGTAGGGACAAAGAAGCAGGAGATGAAATACATGCGGGACAAGTGAGAGATTACATACTTAGGTGCAAAGAATAAAGGTTTAGATTATTTTCTAAATTAAGAAAGGCATCCGAAATCTGAAGCACAAAGGGATATGCAAGTCCTGGTTCAGAATTCTCAAGGTTAACATGCAGGTTCATGTGACAATTAGGAAAGCAAATGCAATGTAGCATTAATTTCATGAGGGTTAGAATACAAGAACAGAGATGAACTACTGAGGCTTTATAAGAACCTGATCAGACCACATTTGGAACATTGAGAATAATTTTGGGCTCCGTATTTAATACAGACTACTTAGAAGAATGAGGGAGCACCTGTTTGAAACTTGTATTGAGACACCTGGATTGAGTGGACATGGAGAAGATGCTTCCACTAGTAGGGCCCAAGGGTAGTCTCAATGAAGGGATGACTCTTTAGAATGGAGATGAGGAGGTAGTTCTTCAGCCAAAGGGTGGCGAATCTCATGGCTTCCACAGCCTTCTGTGGCAAAGTCATTAAGTGTATTTAAGACAGAAATAGACAGGTTATTAATTAATTAATTAATTAATTAATATGGGGATCAAGTGTAATGGAGAGAAATCAAGATTAGAGCAGTGCTGGAAAAGCACAGCAGGTCAGGCAGCATCCTAAAGAGCTTTTGCCCAAACCATTGATTTCCCTGCTCCTTGGATGCTGCCTGACCTGCTGTGCTTTTGCAGTACCACTCTAATCTTGACTCTAATCTCCAGCATCTGCAGTAGTCACTTCTGCCCTATAATGGAGAGAAGGCAAGTGAATGAGGATGAAAAGCATATCAGCCATGATCGAATGCAGTTGACCAACTAGTCCAATAGACTCATTCTGCTCCAAATCTTGTGCTGATTCTCAAAAGTGCGTCGTCCCCAAGCTTGCTGGCCTTAAATGAACTGCACTTGGAAATAGCCTCTTATAAAAGGTAGCACAACAGTTCAGTTTTATATATATTGATCCTAAACAGTATAAAATTTTTAGAATTACCCACTGGCGCCCTTGGTTTTTAACCTAATGATTGTGAAACCAAAGCGAAGTTGAACCATCACACTGACTGTTGACAGTTTTAATTGAAGAATAACATTGAAATAGCAGTAGCTTCCATATTAAAATCAATACCAAGTGAGGAAGAATGTCATTCACTATTTACCACCTGGAGATACATATAATGGAAGAGGCAACTTGGTACAATGAGTCTGCACCAATCCTGTGAAGAGCACCCCACAAAGCCTCAACTCCTGTAACCCTGCATGGGGTTTTTAAACCACTGTTTAACCCATCTAACCCACACATCTATGAACACTACGTACAATTTAGCATCGCCAATCCACCTAGCCTGCACATCTTTGGATTGTGGAAGGAAACTCACAAGGAGAATGCGTAAACTGCACAGTCACTAGAGGTAGGAGTCGAACCCTCTCTGGCACTGTGTTAACCATCTTACCACTGTGTTGCCCATGAAGAAACAAGCTCTTTCCATTTAATTACTGATCCAATGTTCAATGTTGCTCTTAATACACTTATTTGAAAGTGATAAAGGATCATCTACTTCAAGCTCCTGCATTATTCATACCGATACACAAGCATGGCAAAAGTATAATTACATACTAGTTAAGCAGCAAAAATCCTCCAGAAAATTTAACAGAACGTTATAAATTATTACTTTAAAGAGCCATTCTACTGGTTTAACAAAATTTCAAACAGTTTTCAAAATGTATCCACCAATTCAATTTCTGTTGGATCATACCTTTGTTCCAAGCACTTTGACTCCACAATGCTGAGGTACTACAGGATGCAGAAGACAGAGTTTCAAATTGTAATCATTTCCTGGTGAAAGCTTCACTGTTGCACTCACCTACAAAAATAAGACAAATCAATCACTCAAATTAATCCTATTGGTTTTTGCTTTGGAAGCAATTTAGGAAGTATGCATTTTGTGCATTTCTATATCTGAAATACATCCATAATTACCAGACTTTAGACTGTATTGTTTTGCAATGCACAAGTTTTAAAGTGGTTTGCAAGTAAGCTTATCTCATGATACCACCAGCTCAGCTCCCCTTTCAATTAGTTAAAAATTACAATGAATCAGACTGGGACAGCAGAGAAACCGTTTTATGCAAAGGAATAATACTGCTCAGCGGGTTATGAATCAATCTAAACACCGTCTATTGAAGCTTCAACTGGCTTTCACAATTTGTGGCATTTAGAAGGTCCTGGGTTATGAAAGTCAAAAGAATACTTTGGAAGGCTTGCAAATTGATGGCTCTTTCATGCTCCAGGAAGAGTTTTAAGATTTGCCTTTTAGTGATTTTACTTCCAGTGTTAGGTTTCGTTAAATGAAGTGCTTGCCTTGCTCAATTGGAAGTTAATATTCCAGTGGGGTCCAAAAGAAACTCAATCCTTAATTCCAACAAATTGATGAGATTGCTGGATGATTCAAAAAAGGCACCCTGGTAGTTTTAAATTCAGGGAACTGAAGCAGGAGCAGGTTAAAATGCAACGTGAATAGGGCAATGTGCTTTAGCAACTATTTCAACTGTGAAACCAGCTAGCTTCTCTTGAATCGAGAGAATGTAGAGTTTAAAAGAAACAGTACAAGGCTTAGTGAAATTAATAACTTTTCAAACGTAATTTTTAGACAGAGCACAGCAAATCTTACTGTAATTTTAAATAAGAGTGAAACAAGCAATTCGCTGATGAAAATGGAGCAATTTGATGCAACCAGCATAACTGGAGAGGCCCAAGGCTGAAGGTAACATTAAATGGCCAAGTCTGGATTTTAGCAAACACAAGGCAGCTGAACAGTCAAACATAGCAGTTTCCAGTCAGAATAATGGCCTTCATGCTCATAGCAACCAGATAAGGAAGTCATAGACAGCCAACTTTGGATGCAGAGACTGGCTCTGCAAAGAATCCAAAGAATAAATCATGAGTATAAATTTCTCCTAATATTTAAGCAGCTGTAGATGCTGCTACTAACAGAAAAATAAATCTAACTGCACTGATTTTTCTCAAATACAGAACACTTCTATCCACTTTGAGCAGGGAGAACACAATGTTGGGAGATAATTAAGAGTGGAGTTTATTCTGTTTCATTTACCTTCCAGATCATTGTAATAAATGCTAATTAGCTTTATGTTCCATTTGTATTAACAGATTTATCAAAACAGATCAAAAGCATCTGTCAAAAGCACATCCACAAGCAATTTAGAAAGCTCTTCTGTTGTTTCAAGATTGATTACAATGTGTGCATGGCTCTAGATGTATAAGCCACAAAATTTTAAATACTGAAAGAATTCTTGCACAATCCTGTACTTGTTAGAAATTATAAATACAAAAAAGATTTAAGTATAATATTCTGAGTGTCGTGACAATGCAAAAACAATTTGTCATACCATTATTTAAAATGTCTAAGTTGGAATATATCCCTGAGTTCACACGATGACATTTGTTGATTCCGAGTGCAGCATTTGCCAATAAGACACTTACATTTCTTTCTGCAAACTCAACATTCACAGTATCCTTGCTTGCATTCTTGATCATTATTGTGACGATAACATGAGAATCTGTCTGATACCAATCATGTCTAAAATAAAAATATGTTTAAATCAACTTCAAAATAAATTAACAATTTATATGTAACAATTAAAAGAGATTAAATAGCCTCTTAGTTTCTATTTAAATTCTCTGCCAATGACAGTTACCCTATTGACAATCAAGGTATGACAGCTTTGTTATACATCATTTAACTGGCAGGGTTGATCAAGTAAAAGATGAGTTTTGATCAACTATATAACAGTTAACAACAAATTCACCCAGCATTTCACAAAAAAATATGCAGCTTTGAATTGCAACAATCAAATGTCTCCAGGCTACAACTTGGGAATGTCCAAGTTTTAATTGCTGAGCAGAATACCCAGAAAACTTGGAATAAACAGTTAAAGATAAACTCTCATTTTTGAAAACTATTCCATTTACAGAGATTCAATTAAAAAAAAACTTTAAATGGCAACTGTTGAAAAAGAATAAATGTTGCTATGTACCAGATCCTCAATATTGACAATGAAGTTTCATTCTCCTTGTGCAATCAGTGTAAATATTCAGATGTGCATGTGTAAATAGATGCCAACATTCAGGACACTATTATTTATATTCAAATTGAAGCACCAAAAATATTTCACACAATAGAATATAAACCACTTTGGAATCTATGCTAATCTGCCATTCATGAAAAACTGCTCCTCAGTTTGTCATTACTAACAAACAGCAATAAAATAGTTTATAAATGGATTGCATTATTTCTTGAAATACCAAGAAACCTGATCAAACTTTTAGCTTTTTGTATAGGGTTAATTTTGTGCAAAAAGGTTTGCAACGAATGCTGTTAAAAGTTTTTGAACTGCTCCACACATAGAACATAGAAGAATACAGCGCAGTACAGGCCCTTCGGCCCTCGATGTTGCACCGATCCAAGCCCACCTAACCTACACTAGCCCACTATCCTCCATATGCCTATCCAATGCCCGCTTAAATGCCCATGAGGGAGAGTCCACCACTGCTACTAGCAGAGCATTCCATGAACTCACGACTCGCTCAGTAAAGAACCTACCCCTAACATCTGTCCTATACCTACCCCACCTTAATTTAAAGCTATGCCCCCTTGTAATAGCTGACTCCATACGTGGAAAAAGATTCTCACTGTCGACCCTATCTAAACCCCTAATCATCTTGTACACCTCTATCAAGTCACCCCTAAACCTTCTTTTCTCCAATGAAAACAACCCCAAGTGCCTCAGCCTTTCCTCATACGATCTTCCTACCATACCAGGCAACATCCTGGTAAACCTTCTCTGCACCCGTTCCAGTGCCTCCACATCCTTCCTATAGTATGGCGACCAAAACTGCACACAATACACCAGATGCGGCCGCACCAGAGTCTTATACAACTGTAACATGACCTCAGTACCCCGGAGCTCAATTCCTCTACCAATAAAAGCCAGTACGCCATATGCCTTCTTCACCGCACTATTTACCTGGGTGGCAACTTTCAAAGATCTGTGTACATGGACACCAAGATCCCTCTGCTCATCCACACTACCAAGTATCCGACCATTAGCCCAGTACCCCATCTTTTTATTACTCTTACCAAAGTGAATTACCTCACACTTAGCTACATTGAACTCCATTTGGCACCTTTCTGCCCAGTTCTGCAGCTTATCTATATCCCGCTGTAACCTGCCACATCCTTCCTCACTGTCTACAACTCCTCCGACTTTCGTATCATCCGCAAACTTGCTCACCCAACCTTCTAACCCCTCCTCCAGGTCATTTATAAAAATGATAAACAGCAATGGTCCCAAAACAGATCCTTGCGGAACACCGCTAGTGACGGCACTCCAAGATGAACCTTTACCATCAACTACTACCCTCTGTCTTCTTCCAGCCAGCCAACTCCTAATCTAAACTTCCAACTCACCCTCAATGCCATACCTCCATATTTTTTGCAGTAGTCTACCATGGGGAACCTTATCAAATGCCTTACTAAAATCCATATACACATCTACCGCTTTCCCCTCGTCCACCTCCTTAGTCACCTTCTCAAAGAATTCAATAAGGTTTGTGAGGAACGACCTGCCCTTCACAAAACCATGCTGACTATCCTTGATCACATTATTCCTATCCAGATGTTCATAAATCATATCCCTTAAAATTCTCTCTAAGACTTTGCCCACAACAGAAGTGAGACTCACCGGCCTATAGTTACTAGGGTTATCCCTACTCCCCTTCTTGAACAAGGGAACCACATTTGCTAGCCTCCAGTCTTCTGGCACTACTCCTGTAGACAACGAGGACATAAAAATCAAGGCCAATGGCTCTGCAATCTCCTCCCTTGCTTCCCAGAGAATCCTAGGATAAATGCCATCAGGCCCAGGGGACTTATCTATTTTCACCCTTTCCAGAATTTCCAACACCTCTTCTCTACATACCTCAAAGCCATCCATTCTACTTAATTGTGACTCAGTACTCACATTGACAACAATGTCCTGTTCCTGATTGAATACTGACGAAAAGCATTCATTCAGTGTCTCCCAATCTCTTCAGCCTCCACACGCAACTTCCCACTACTATCCTTGACTGGACCTATTCCTACCCTAGTCATTCTTTTATTCCTGACATACCTATAGAAAGCCTTAGGGTTTTCCCTAATTCTACCAACTAAGGACCTTTCATGTCCCCTCCTTGCTGCTCTTAGCTCTCTCTTCAGGTCCTTCCTGGCTACCTTATAACTCTCAATCGGCCCAATTGAACCTTCACACCTCATCTTTACATAGGCCGCCCTCTTCCATTTAACAAGGGATTCCAATTCCTTATTAAACCACGGCTCCCTCGCACGACCCTTTCCTCCCTGCCTGACAGGTACATACTTATCAAGGACACTCAATAGTTGCTCCTTGAACAAGTTCCACATATCAATTACGCCCTTGCCTTGAAGCTTACTTTTCCAAGCCACACATCCTAAGTCATGCCTCACCGCATCATAATTTCCCTGCCCCCAGCTATAACTCTTGCCCTGTAGTGCACACTTATCCCTCTCCATCACTAGAGTAAAAGTCACCGAATTGTGGTCACTGTCCCCAAAGTGCTCACCTACCTCTAATTCTAACACCTGGCCTGGTTCATTACCCAGAACCAAATCCAGTATGGCCTCACCTCTTGTTGGCCTATCTGCATATTGTGTCAGGAAACCCTCCTGCACACATTGGACAAACACTGACCCATCTAACGAACTTGAGCTATAGCTTTCCCAATCAATATCAGGAAAGTTAAAGTCCCCCATAACAACCACCCTATTACTTTCACTCTTCTCTTGAATCATCCTCGCAATCCTTTCTTCTACGTTTCTAGGACTATTAGGAGGCCTGTAAAAAACTCCTAACAGGGTGAGCTCACCTTTCTCATGTAATGAGACTTGACAGGATGGATGCTGAAGGGATGTTTTCTTTTGTGGAAGAAATAACTAGGGACTGCAGCTTAAAAATCAACATCTTACATTAAAAACCAAGTCCCCCCAGTGACTGCCTTTGAAATTCTTTTCCATCAAGAGCAATGGAGGCATGGGTGTCTGAATTTTTTAGTAAGGCAGAGGTAGACAGATTCTTGACTAACAATGGAGTCAATGGTTATTGGGAATAGGTGTAAAATGTAGAGTTGAAGCCACAATAAAATTTGTCATGATCCTGTTGAATGGAACAGCAGGCTGGAGACACTAAAAACCGCACCTCTGATCCTGATTCATGCACATATCTGCATTTCAAAATAAAATGGTTACTTGTAGGAACATATAGAAGTGACAATACTAGCAGAAAAAACTAGTATTGACGGAAGACAAACATGGAAATTACAGCATATCACTATTATTTGGTATGAAAATCATTAAAGATTATGCTTGTAGTTGCTTACAATTGTTCAAATATATATTGATTCAAAAACCAGTGAAATTGCACAACCACATCCAACTTGTTTTCTCTCTATTCAATCACTAGCCTGGAGTATCACTCTTACTAGGAGACAGTGAGGACTGCAGATGCTGGAGATCAGAGTCAAAAAGTGCAGCGCTGGAAAAGCATAGCAGATCAAGCAGCATTCAAGCAGCAGGAGAATCAACGTTTTGGGCATAAACCCTTCACCATTGTCACAAAAATAATCTAGCTCACTAATTCCCTTCAATGACAAACTATAATCCTTACTCTGGTCAGGCCCAAGTGTAACCCCACACTTTTTAAAAAACTGTTCCCAGGACAATTAGAGATGGGTAAAAAATGCTGACCGAGCCTGTGATGCCCACATCCTGTGAAAAAGTAAACAAAAATTCTGATGACCAGGCCAAAGGAAGGATGGAACTGCACTGGAGGTAGAGGGGGAAGATGCAAAGGAGATTCACCAGGATGGTGCCTGGGATGAACATTGTCAGCAATGAAGACAGGCTGGATAAGCTTGTGTCATCTTTGGGGCAGAGGAAGTTAAGTGGGGATGTGATGGAGGCATATAAAATTATGAAGGGCATGGTCAGGACAAATAGAAAACAGGTGCTCTCCTCTGGGCTGAAGGGTCAATAACAATTGGGCATAATTTTAAAATGAAAGGCAGGCGTTTTGGAGGAGATTAGAGGAAAACTATTTTTCACTGAGACAGTGATAGGGGTCTGGAATGCACTGTCTGGAGAGCAATTGCAGTAGAAACCTTTGAAGTATCATAACATTCAAAGATAGGGCCTAGAATAAAAAAGTAGCATGAGTGCTGGCAGTAGTCTACTTTGGGCAAAACAGACTCAATGAGCCAAAAGGCATCTTCTGTACTGTACAATTCTACGATCATATGAACACGGTCCAAGAAAAAGTGCAAGTTGCACTGCAACACCAATCCGAACGGCACCTTCCAAATTGATGACCTCTACATTCTAGAAGAGCAAGGAAAACAGATGGATGGGAAGACAACCTCCAGATTCCAATCAAAGCCACGTATCATCCTAACGTCAAAACTACAGAGGAACCTCGATTACCCGAAAATCGGATTATCCGAAGGAGATTTTGAGGTACAGATGGAAACATTACATCAAAGAAGTGTTTCCAACAGTGATCACATCTTTTACTCACTGATTAAACAGGCACTATCTCCAAATTACTGACTGCCTGTCCCCTCTCTCTCCCCACACTTTCCATGGAGTTCTACACAGGGGTGCACCCTAAACCCCCCTCTCCCCACATAATCTCTCCAACATTGTCCTGCACAGGGCAAAGATGGAACCAGTCAAAAAGTTGTGTGGGGCTGCGTGTGCGTGCATGTGGGACAACATGTATAGATGCTATTTGGATACTTACCCCACAAAAGCAACTGCAGCAGTCTTGTTGTTGGGTGTCCAGTCCAGCTACCCCGGAGGGGGGGGGGGGGCCAGTGTTGCACAGGAGTGAGGATGGGGAGGGGTGTATTATGGGCAGGGGTCAGTGTTGGGCGCAGGGATGGTTTTGGGGGGAGGTGTGGCATGGGGTTGGGGACGGGGGCGCAGTGTTGCATGGGGTTGGGGACGAGGGAATGGTTTTAGGGGTGGGGGAGGTGTGGTATGGGGTTGGGTGCAGTGTTGGGGCGGGGCGAAGTGTTGCATGGGGTTAGGGCAAGGTGTTGCATAGGGTTGGGAACGGTTCTGGGGGCAAGGGAGGTGCGGCACGGGGTGGGCGAGGTGTTGCATGGAGTTGGGATGGGGAGGTGTCGCACAGGGTTTGGGAGGGGGGTGGGGGAGGTGTCGCACAGGGTTGGGGGCAGTGAGGGGGGGGGAGTGGGGGGAAGAAGAGAGGTGTTGCTCAGGTTTGGGGGGGGGAAAACAGTGTCAGGCAGCATCCGGGGCAGCGTTGGGGGCTGGGCCCTGTGCGCTGCTTTCAGTGTCCTGAACGGGGAGCAGACTTTAAAAACTCAGATGCAGAGGAAAGGCATTTTAAATCGATTATCTGAACGAAATAGTCCCCACCCATCACATTTGGATAATCGAGGTTCCCTTGTATATAGCTATTCCTCCACTGTTTCCAAGTCCAAATACTCATCTTAAAAGCACTATGCATGTACCAAGTGAACTTGATTGTTTCAACAAGGAATTTCACCAACACATGCTGAAGGCAATTATGGATATCACCCAAGTTTAGTGAGTAATTTTATTCATTCACAGGATGAGGGTGCCGTTGGCTAGGCCATCCCTAATTACCCAGAAAGCAGTTAAGAGTCAAGCACACTGCAAGGATCTGGAGTCACACGTTGGTCAGACCAGGTAAGGATGGCAGTTTCATAGATAGAACATAGAACATAGAAGAATACAGTGCAGTACAGGCCCTTTGGCCCTCGATATTGCGCCGATCCATGCCTACCTAACCTATACTAACCCACTATCCTCCATATACCTATCCAATGCCCGCTTAAATGCCCATAAAGAGGGAGAGTCCACCACTGCTGCTGGCAGGGCATTCCATGAACTTACGACTCGCTGAGTGAAGAACCTACCCCTAACTTCAGTCCTATATCTACCCCCCCCTTAATTTAAAGCTATGCCCCCTTGTAATACCCGAATCCATACGCGGGAAAAGGTTCACACTGTCAACCCTATCTAATCCCCTAATCATCTTGTACACCTCAATCAAGTCACCCCTAAACCTTCTTTTCTCTAATGAAAACAGCCCCAAGTGTCTCAGTCTTTCCTCATACGATCTTCCTTCCATACCAGGCAACATCCTGGTAAACCTCCTCTGCACCCGTTCCAGTGCCTCCACATCCTTCCTATAGTATGGCGACCAAAACTGCACACAATATTCCAGATGCGGCCGCACCAGAGTCTTATACAACTGCATCATGACCTCAGGACTCCAGAACTCAATTCCTCTACCAATAAAAGCCAGTACGCCATATGCCTTCCTCACCGCACTATTTACCTGGGTGGCAACTTTCAGAGATCTGTGTACATGGACACCAAGATCCCTCTGCTCATCCACACTACCAAGTATCCGACCATTAGCCCAGTACCCCATCTTTTTGTTATTCTTCCCAAAGTGAATCACCTCACACTTAGCTACATTGAATTCCATTTGCCACCTTTCTGCCCAGCTCTGCAGCTTCTCTATATCCTGCTGTAACCTGCCACATCCTTCCTCACTGTCAACAACTCCTCCGACTTTCGTATCATCCGCAAACTTGCTCACCCAACCTTCTAACCCCTCTTCCAGGTCATTTATAAAAATGACAAACAGCAATGGTCCCAAAACAGATCCTTGCGGAACACCGCTAGTGACGGCACTCCATGAAGAAACTTTGCCATCAACTACTACCCTCTGTCTTCTTCCATCCAGCCAATTCCTAATCCAAACCTCCAACTCACCCTCAATGCCATATCTCCGTATTTTCTGCAGTAGCCTACCATGGGGAACCTTATCAAACGCCTTACTAAAATCCATATATACCACATCTACCGCTTTCCCCTCATCAACCTCCTTCGTCACCTTTTCAAAGAATTCAATAAGGTTTGTGAGGCACGACCTGCCCTTCACAAAACCATGCTGACTATCCTTGATCACATTATTCCTATCCAGATGTGCATAAATCCTATCCCTTACAATTCTCTCTAAGACTTTGCCCACAACAGAAGTGAGACTCACCGGCCTATAGTTACTAGGGTTATCCCTACTCCCCTTTTTGAACAAGGGAACCACATTTGCTATCCTCCAGTCTTCTGGCACTACTCCTGTAGACAAAGAGGACATAAAAATCAAGGCCAATGGCTCTGCAATCTCCTCCCTTGCTTCCCAGAGAATCCTAGGATAAATGCCATCAGGCCCAGGGGACTTATCTATTTTCACCTTTTCCAGGATTTCCAACACCTCTTCTCCACATACCTCAAAGCCATCCATTCTACTTATTTGTGACTCAGTATTCACATCGACGACAATGCCCTGTTCCTGAGTAAATACTGAAGAAAAGTATTCATTCAGTGTCTCCCCAATCTCTTCCGCCTCCACACGCAACTTCCCACTACTATCCTTGACTGGACCTATTCCTACCCTAGTCATTCTTTTATTCCTAACATACCTATAGATATGTTCCTTCCCTAAATGACATTAGTCAATTAATGGTGGTCCATCTGCTGAGACCTACATTCTGTGGATGAATAAATGAAAAATAAGGACCTTTCTATAGGCTTTTCATTGTCCACCCTCCATAAACATGCTCATCTATGGGCCTACAATTCACATTCCACCCTGCCCCAATATTCTTCTTACACATCAGCTGTCAGTAACTTATAATGGCAACTGTTCATCAATTTCTCAAATCTACAAGTCTGACTTTTGTGTTCAAATCCCTCAATTTTTAACCCTACTTTTCAACTGCTTGTAAAACTTCAACAATTTGATTCTTGGTTAGGGCCTCCTATAAAAGGTCTCACCAAGTTAGGGCAGCATGGTGGCTCAGTGGTTAGCACTGTTGCTTCACAGCGCCAGGGTCCTGGGTTCGATTCCTGCCGGTCTGTGTGGAGTTTGCATATTCTATCAGTGTCTGCACGGGTTTCCTCTGGGTGCTCTGGTTTCCTCCCACAATCCAAAGATGTGGGGGTCAGGTGAATTGACCATGCTAAATTGCCCACAGGGCTTATGCCCGAAACGTCTATTGTCCTGTTCCTTGGATGCTGCTTGACCTGCTGCGCTTTTCCAGCGACACATTTTCAGCACAGGTGTTAGGTGCATTAGTCAGGGGTAAATGTAGGGAAATGGGTCTGGGTGGGTTTCTCTTCGGAGGGGCAGTGTGAACTTGTTGGGCTGAAGGGCCTGTTTCCACACTGTAGAGAATCTAATCTTAAAAAAAAGCTCTATCTTCTAATGCAGTCTTACTTCTTGGCAACGTACGCCAGAAGATGGAAGTCGGTGACTTAAGTTTCACACAGCTTCTCCTTCATTGGCTCCCCTTGTCCTATCATCCCATTCCACCACCATTAAAGGTTGTCATCACTTCTCCCAATTGCCCTTCTAGCTCATTGCCTGATATTTTGCAGCAAAACGGCACAATACAAATGTCAGATGCTGCTGCACCAGAAATATCTTCAATGGATCAGCAAAGTATCCATGTCTTAAACAAAAATCATTTAAAAAAACAACTGTGTAGTCAACAGGGTCCATCAGCCTATGGTCATCAACTGTAGAATTAAGTCTGTGTACAAGTATAATCTGTATTCAGTACAAACCCCAAGAAAACATTATTATCGATTTAATCTGTCGCTTTTGACAGCTGAAATGGGATCTTCAAAAAAAGTATGATCACCCAAGGGGTTAGCTGGCATATACTCACTCTTTCAACGTCAAGTTGAATAGATCAGATAACAAAGATTAACTGCATTAGCACAACTTCAAGCAGCATCGGATATGAAATTTCAATTTTTGCACACAAAAAAATTGAGAATACTGCACACCTCTGTACTGAAAACACAATAAATCCATCAACTACTACAGACTAATCAAACACAAATGTAAGCTATTCAGCAATAATTCAGGTGACTTGTTGAAACTAATATTTGGTTTATATTGTGCTAATTATAACAAATCAATATTTTTCAACCAATCAATCTAATTTAAATGCATTGCTACTACACTGAACTGTAAATAAATTCTATTATCCCTGTTAAGGGAACAAAGAGTACCTTCAACACTTCCCACAAAATATCTAAACAATCATTTCACAACAATTGGCTGTGAGAAAGCAGTGTACAAATATTAACAGTTTAGTTTACTAGAGTGCTGCAAATGAATTGAAGAGAAACAGCTCCATCAACAGGCAGTAGAGAACAACCTAAACATTGCAGAATGGCAAGAACTCCTTCAATATTTTGTCATTGAAGTCAGTTTGCAAATAAGATTTCTGTGCATTTACCTATGAACTCTCTGCTGCCCACAAAGAATACATATTCAGAACATAAATTACATATTTCTTCCTCCAAATTAAATAGAGGAGTCTCCATTATCTAAAGGACACAGGCCGGGAATATTTTGTTTGGTTAATCAAATGCTGGATAATCAAGGTTCCTCTGTAAACCAGTAATTTAGCTTAGATTTGAAACTACAAAAGGTAGACATTTAAACACAAGTGCATCTTGGTGCTCAATCACTAACTGTTCTTTGTCATTAATCACTTGTTATTGCCAGCTACTGAGCAGTTAGCCATTTCTTCAATCAGCTGTTAACAGTCAAAATGTAAATTTAATGCAGTCATTTTGCATTTCTGAGGAGGATAATTTATTTGTTGCTTGCGTTGAAGTTGTAAATATATATTATGTGTACATACATACAGCGGAATCTCGATTATCCAAATGAGATGAGCGGGGAGTATTTTGTTTGGATAACTGAATGCCTGATAATCAAGGTTCCTCTGGAAATAGCATGATACTTTTGCTCAAAATAGCACTTACCAGTTAAGAATTTTACAGATCTACAAATGATCCTGCAAATGTATCAACATGAAAATACATATGGAGCATACTTACCAAGAGTTCACCATTAAAACTAAAATGCAGCTCAACATTTTTTAAAACAGAAAATCAATTTACATTTTTACAGTAATTTTCAAAATTAAGAAAAGCTCAAAGATACCTCACACATATTTTAGGAAATTGATTAGATTAGGTTATTTAGTGTGGAAACAGGCCCTTCGGCCCAAGAAGTCCACACTGACCCACTGAAACGCAACCCACCTAGACCCATTCCCCTACATTTACCCCTTTACCGAACACTACGGGCAATTTAGCATGGCTAATTCACTAACCTGCACATTTTTGAACTGTGGGAGGAAACCAGAGCACCCGAAGGAAACACTCAGACACGGGGAGAATGTGCAAACTCCACAGAGACAGTCAAGCCATTGTGCCAAAATCAGAAGGAGAATGAAAACCTGGTGTGACAACAATGCATATCAACTATAAAATCCCTCATCAAAAGGGAAAAATATGTTGTAGGAGTATAAAACTGCATTGTATGCTTCAGTTCAAGCATCATGAAAATTGAATTGAGATAAGGTGTTTGAATAATTAGGAAGACAACTTTGTGGTCAACTGCATTCAGTGTTCCTTTGCTAATGTATGTTTCAAAGGAATTAAAAGAGCAGCACATTAATGTGGCAAAATAAATTCATTTGAAAAATAAAAGCTGTATATGCACAATAGTATACATTTAACTCGTAATAATACTGGATTTCAATATGTACAGTCCTTTAATAAATATGGACTCAACTCATGATGCAGAATTAATTATTTGACTCAGACTGTAACAGGCACTCAACACAAGCAGCTAATGGTTCACTGTCAACTCAATTATAAATACTGAATATCCATGTGAAATAATCCATACCAAGTAGCTATTTTAGAACAAAATATTATGTACCTCTATAAACTTTGCTGGGGCTCAGACATAACTAAACAATATTTTTTTTTGTTACATTTCTGACAGGCTCACCTGACTTAACAGGTTGACCTTTCAGTTTTGTGGAAGTGGTACACTTGTAGGTTTCTGACTCGACACGTATAGCATTCCAGTGGAGGTCATGGCAATCTACCCAAGAACCTCTCAAGCAGTTCAATCTTACTTTTGCCTCCCAGATAATACACTGGGATCGTCAGAGATCTACAGAGACCAGTCAACCAGAAATAATCTGAATGCCCCCCTCTATTGTGGCAAGGTTAAGTAGAAATTGCTGAAAAAACAGGATATTCGGCAGCTGTAAAGAAGAAAAGTAAACTTGTGACATAAATTCACTTCTTTCAACAAGTACTATGTACAATGTGGTCGTCCTGCTATAGGAAGGATATTATTAAATTGGGGAGGGTACAGAAAGGTTTTACGAGGATGTTACCACAACTGGATAGTTTGAGTTATAAGGACAGGTTAAATAGGCCGGACTTTTCAATGCAGCCTAAGAGGCTGAGGGATGATCTTCAGAAGTTCAAGAAATCAAGGGGGTGTCGATAAGGCAAAGAGCTGAAGTCCTTTCCTTAGGGTGGGTGAGTTCAAAGAGGGTATATTTTTCAGGTTTTTTTTTGGGGGGGGGGGGGGGGGGGGGGGGGGAGAAGAAAAATGGGATCCAAGGGTAACTTTTTCCACTCAGAGGGTAGTTTGTATGTGGAATAAATTGCCAGTAGAAGTGGCTGATGCAGGTAGAATTACAATAGTTAAAAGATGTTTGGACAAGTACATAAATAGGAAGGGTTTAGAGGAATATGGGTCATATGCAGGGAAATGGGACTAGTTTGGTTTGAGAAACTTGGTCAGCATGGACAAGTTTGAATAAAGGGTCTGTTTCTGTGCTGTATGATTCCATAAGGAACACAAGTCCTAAACATTAAATTGACTTCTCTTCACATTAGAATTACTTACAGCATTTAGACCAGTTTTTCTTTTGTTCCATGCTGCAAGTTTAATTTTACAGTTAAAATTGGGATGAATTTCTACAGTGACACTTCAGCTCAAAACATTTGCTTAGAATCATACGAGATGACGACCAAATGGAGTAACGAATGCATCCTACCTAAATTATGAAGGTTCTTGTAAACGTGGTAGCTTCCTACAGATATACTCCATTTCCCAAAGTTCTCTGACACTAAACGAGACACTTGGGAGCTCAAGGCCAATTGACAAATCAAGGTGTAAAATTGGGCTGAGGCTGGGGTTGAAGCACGGAGGTAAAAATTAACTACAGTGAACTGCAGCAAAACTACCATTGAACTGTAAAGTGGTTTAGTGAAATATTTAGTAACAAACCCACACATAACCACAAAAGAGTAAGAACTTGTGGCAGTGTCCAGCTTTGGTCAAATGAGATATGCTATAAAACCAAATTAAATAAAACACAAATACGTGAAGTTGAGAGGCATAAACGTGAAGTTGAGAGGCATAAACGTGAAGTTGAGAGGCATAAACGTGAAGTTGAGAGGCATAAACGTGAAGTTGAGAGGCATAAACGTGAAGTTGAGAGGCATAAACGTGAAGTTGAGAGGCATAAACGTGAAGTTGAGAGGCATAAACGTGAAGTTGAGAGGCATAAACGTGAAGTTGAGAGGCATAAACGTGAAGTTGAGAGGCATAAACGTGAAGTTGAGAGGCATAAACGTGAAGTTGAGAGGCATAAACGTGAAGTTGAGAGGCATAAACGTGAAGTTGAGAGGCATAAACGTGAAGTTGAGAGGCATAAACGTGAAGTTGAGAGGCATAAACGTGAAGTTGAGAGGCATAAACGTGAAGTTGAGAGGCATAAACGTGAAGTTGAGAGGCATAAACGTGAAGTTGAGAGGCATAAACGTGAAGTTGAGAGGCATAAACGTGAAGTTGAGAGGCATAAACGTGAACTAGGATGGAAATGAGATGAAGTAGCAAGGACGACAACAAAAAAAACGAGAGCAAGAAATTGCAAAGAACATCAAAGATTGCATTAAAGGTTTTTACAAATATATCAAAAGAAAAAGCTGAAGCAACATGAAGGCTCAACTTCAATCTGCCGAATAACAGATTCAGGTCACTAATAACAATTTCAACACATCATGTATCAGAACTTACATTAAGCACATTAACATTTTTAAAATTAACTGTTTATTCAATGGATGTTCTTATTACCAAAAACCATTAGAAAAGCTTGTTGTAGTGACGTATACTGGCATACTTACTTTACTTTTGGTACTGCCTTCTGTTGTGTACATATCTGCTAGCAGGCCCCCAGAATGTTGCAATGGAGAGAAAAATCAAAACAGCACATTATTTCAAGTAATTAAGTCCTAAATTATAATTTAGCAATATCAGTTCTACTCATTTCTCCTAACTGAGGCCCATCACAAGAAATAACAGCATACCAAAGACAGCACAGAAATCTAATCTGGCTCATTAATGTAGACTGCACTCACATTTGAAGTCTGTATCAGAAAAAGCAGAAGACTTGAAAAAAGCAAAATTCTGAAGTGTAAACCTTGAATCAAGAAAGCTAACTTTTGCAGAAAGAGTATCTTTAATTCTTTGCTACCAAAACATGCTAAAGGGCAAACGATATGGATCTTAGGCTTATCAAAATTGAACTACTGTACAATCACACGAGCAGGGTGCAGTAGCACTAATAGGTAATGCCAAATTTGAAAATTATTCTGGGATTTAGAGAATTGCAGAGTTTGTTTGGAACATTAACATTTGCTTGAATGTGAAATTAAGTATTACACAGAACACAGAATATCAGTGCTGCTTTGAAATTTTAAAAAACATTCTGCATCAGGAGGGAGCATGCAACTCTGTGCCATATTCGTTGTCACATTAATAACAAAGGTTTTTTTGCACTTTGACACAATGGAGGCAACTGCAACCAAGAGAAGATGAACGTCAGGAAAACAACTTATTAGGAAAAGAACCATATAATAGTTTGATGACATTAGATTCCCTACAGTGTGGAATCAGGCCCTTCAGCCCAACGAGTCCACACCGACCCTCAGAAGAGTAACCTACTCAGACCCATTTCCCTCTGACGAATGCATCTAACACTATGGGCAATTTAGTATGGCCAATTCACCTGACCTGCACATCTTCGGACTGTGGGATGAAACTGGAGCACCCGGAGGAACCCATGCAGACACAGGGATAATGTGCAAACTCCACACAGACAGTCACCCTAGGCTGGAACCGAACCTGGAACCCTGGTGTTGAGGCAGCAGTGCTAACCACTGAACCACTGTGCTGCCCAAAAGATGGCACAAGAGATGCCTTTCAGCACAAGTCTGTGCTAGCTAAATAAACTGTCTATTTTAATCTTATTTTCCAGCACCAGACCCCTCAACTTTACATATTACAGCACTGCAGGTGCAGATCCATATCCTTATGAGAGTGTTCAGGGTTTCTGTGTCAACTACCAAACGGGGCAACGAATTAAAGACACTCATCACCCTATGTGTTAAATTTTATTTCTCTTTTAAACCTTCAACTGTGCCACCTGGTAAGTGACGTCCACACTGAAATAAACAGGTATTCCCTGCCCACTCTATCCATGTCCCTCATTATTTAATGCACTTGTATGGTCACCCCATAGCTACCTCTGTTCAAAGAAGAAAACCTCAGCTTGAGTCATACTTGCAACTTCTAAGCCGCCACTTTTTTTTGAATCTCTTCTGTGCCCTTTCAAGAGCAATTTTGCCTTTCCAGTAATGTGGCCACCAGAAAGGTATATAAGCGTTACCTCTGGCCTAATATAATTCCAGCATTACATTTCTGCTTTTATATTCAGTGTCCAACCTATATGAAGGAAAGCATCCCATTTGCCTTCTATGCCACTTTATCTACCTGATTCTTATAGTTATTTTTCTGCTTCATCTTTCCCAGGATAAAGAGGGGGCACTAGATTTGGCAGTACACAGGGATCCATGACATTTTTTGAAAGTCAGAATTTCGCCGACTGGTGGAAAATTCTCAAAGCTGTAATGTTTATCTCTTTCGGTTGCTGTCTGACCTACGCATTTCTAGCGTTGCTGTTTTTACTGCAGATTTTTGGCAGCCATAGTATTTTGTCTTTGTAAATTAATCAGGATTCAAGCAAACAAGAGAAGCCAGCATTCACAGAAAAACATTGCAACATGTCGAAATGAAGGGAGTCCAGCAAACAATGTATGGATGATTCCACTTCCAGGGGCAAAGAACTTGGAATTTAAAGAATGTAAAAGACAAAAATTAATATTAATCTTTTGTAGTTTAATTTTGAGAAACTTATAGCTGCCAAATGTTTGGAATGAATGTCTCAGTTAAACTATTTTGGGTATACCTCTTCAGCTTTTCCATCCTGCTGGCTGGCTGCTGAAATAAAAATTGGAATATTTGTTAGACAGCGACACCAAATAATCAACTTCAGTGCGTATCAATTTTGCATTCGTGTATTGTTTACTGTCCCCAAATTAGAAAACAAATACAATGAAAGGCCGATCAGCAAACTAATTTCCAGCAGTTTACATGTTTTAACTGCTATCTTCAACTTTGATCTCTTTGATCAATTTAAATGTATTTAGTCACCAAAACACTCGCCACCTTAAAAACATTATCCAAATACTTGATTTATTCCACACCTCCTTTAAACATCACTGGGGATATGTGCACTAGGTGAAGAACAGCTATGATATTTGCAGCAAAATGACCTTTAACAGGGAAAAAAAAAGTGAGGAGACAGCATTAAGAAAAAGTAAGCTGTTACCATTTTAACAGATTATCTTCACTTTAAATTATGAAGACAATCTGGGACTGAACTCCAAATCACATGAATTACATTTTTCCAAAGGTTATAGGTCCTGTCTCTGTGCTAAAAACCTCAAGCAGCATTGAAGCAAAGTATCTGTGGAACAGTGTCTGAATAACTGATCTACTACAACACTGGACCACACAAGTAATGTTAGCTCAAAATACTATTCAAAGTTTATCGCTACGGTAACTTGGGTTTTCAGAGGATAGGTGCAATAACAAAACAATTATTTTGAACAAAAGGATATTTAAAGCAGACAAGTAAACTATACTAAAACAAATAAAACTTGAACTGTGCATGCTAGAGATCGAAACCCAAAACAGAAATTGCTGAGAAAACAATCGATCTGCCAACATCTATGGAGAGGAAGCAGAGTTTGTGTTTCAAGTCTGGTGACTTCATCAAAAGTCAAAGCAGCTAGGAAAAAAGTATATATGCCTAGTACCTTAACGATTTTTTCTCTCGCTGCTAACATCTCTCATAAAGGGTGTCACCAGACTCTAAACAAACTCTACTTTCTCCCCACAGATGCTGCCAGACTTGTTGAGTTTCTATTTTTGAAGTAAATTAAACTTACATTTCAGACTTTCTTCACAAGTTTTGATCCAAGTGCTAAAACTGGGATTGTCACCTACAAAAAAGAAGATAGGTTATGATGAATTACAAAGAAATGAAAACTTCACAGCATGTCACACTGAAACTGGACTTCACACAATGATTTACTTATGAGATCAGAATTCAAACCCAAAAAAAGTGAACAGAAGCATTTTATTCCAATATCCGAGCTTATGAAATGAATTTTGGCACTCTTTAGTTATCCCAATTTGCCAAGTTCACAGAATTAAAATTAACAGCACTACGTGCTAAAAACTGTACTATGAAAGAAAATATTTTTGAGTGGACTAAGCACGTGAGAGGTAGTGTGGGATAGTGTGTTATACGCTATTAACTCATTCACTCACTATATTCATTAATACCAGGTTCTCGTGCATTCATAAACCTTTACAAATCAGTTATTTACTATAACACTTTCATTCATTCACAAAACCGCAGTTCTGAGGTATCCAAATTTAAAAACAACCCTTTCAAGTCATTCACTACATTCCCAAACTTTATCAGACCCTGCTACAAGCAATGTTTACCTCAGCATACGGAACAATACCATTTCCACCAAATCTCCACAAAACATTTTAATATTAATCAGCCCAAGAAAGATTGTAGCCTTACATGCAACACATCTGCGAAGGAAATGCAGGAAAGCGCCAGGGAATGTTAAGAATTTATTTTGTATTCTGGGAATCGATGATTTTAAAAGGAAAAGCCAATTTTGTAGGATGATGATACTGGACATGTTAGCTGAGCAAGGTAACTGACTTTTTCTACAGTTTAGACTAGTCCCTCATTATGATGTACTGTTAAAAGGGAGGGTTATCTAACCAAAGCCATTTGGAGCCTGGCTTGATCAAGGTTTCCCACTTTGATGTGCATGTCGCTTAATTAGTCAAGTATACTCAAATCTGCCAATGAGTTTCTCTTCCTCTGCAAACTTTTGCCTCACAGCGCCAGAGACCCGGGTTCAATTCCCACCTCAGGCGACTGTGTGGAGTTTGCACGTTCTCCCAGTGTCTGCGTGGGTTTCCTCCGGGTGCTCCGGTTTCCTCCCACAGTTCAAAAAGATGTGCAGGTAAGGTGAATTGGCCATGCTAAATTGCCTGTAGTGTTAGGTAAGGGGTAAATGTAGGGGTATGGGTGGGTTGCGCTTCGGGGGGCGGTGTGGACTTGTTGGGCTGAAGGGCCTGTTTCCATAGTAAGTAATCTAATCTAATCTTTATTGCTGTTTATCTGATTAAGGACATGTGGCGTTTTTGTAATTTAATACCAAATTTTGTGTAGACAGCTGGTTTGCAGGAATAAGGGGAGTAGCCCAAGAGCACTATTAGGGGTAAGAGCTGGTGCTACTACTCTAATGGTTTTAGAACCTTTGCTCAAGCCTGGCTTGTAGGTCTCTATGATATAGTGTAACATTAATGCCACTGGTAAATAAAGGTAATAATTTAAACTAAACTATCTGGAAGAGTTTTATATTCTAGACTACCAGAGTACCATCTCCAGGACGACCCAAGAGAGGCTTACAGGTAGAGTCCATCAGGAATTCCATGAGCTTCTTGAATAGGTAACTTAAACCATCTCCTGGACCTGAATAGATTCAGTACCTGTTAAATACCTTTTAACTGAGCCATTATTCCTTAAAGAAAGGTACAAAACAATATTTGCATGAAATTGCATGCATGAAAGAAACTCATACTAACAAATAGAAAATAAACAAGTCTTTTGCATCAGTATTTACTGTGGAAAAGGACATGGAAGAGGAAAATAGATGGTGACACCTTGCAAAACGTCCAGATTACAGAGGAGGAAGTGCTGGATATCTTGAAACGCATAAAAGTGGATAAATCCCCAAGACCTGATCAGGTGTACCGTGGGCCTCCTGCTGAAGGGCTTTTGCCCAAAACATCGATTTTACTGCTCCTCGGATGCTGCCTGAACTGCTGTGCTTTTCCAGCACCACTCTAATCTAGGCCCATAGAACTCTGCGGGAAGCTAGGGAAGCAATTGCTGGGCCTCTTACTGAGATGTTTGTATCAATAGTCACAGGTGAGGTGCTGGAAGACTGGAGGTTGGCTAACGTGGTGCCACTGTTTAAGAAGGGTGGTAAGGACAAGCCAGGGAACTATAGACCAGTGAGCCTGACGTCGGTGGTGGGCAAGTTGTTGGAGGTAATCCTGAAGGACAGGATGTACATGTATTTGGAAAAGCAAGGATTGATTAGGGATATTCAACATGGCTTAGTGTGGGGGAAATCATGTCTCACAAACCTGATTGAGTTGTTTGAAGAAGAGGATTTATTAGGGCAGAATGGCAGATGTGGTCTATATGGACTTCAGTGAGGCATTCAACAAGGTTCCCCATGGGAGACTGGTTAGCAATGTTAGATCTCAGAATAAAGGGAGAACTAGCCATTTGGATACATAACTAGCTCAAAGGTAGAAGACAGAGTGGTAGTGGAAGGGTCGTTTTCCAGACTGGAGGCCTGTGGCCAGTGGAGTGCCACAAGGATCGGTATTGGGTCCACCACTTTTCATCATCATTTGTATATATGATTTGGATGTGAGCATAAGAGGTATAGTTAGTAAGTTTGCAGATGACATCAAAAATGGAGGTGCCAGGGACAGGGAAGAAGGTTATCTCAGAATACAACAGGATCTTGATCAGATGGGTTAATGGGCTGAGAAGTGGCAGATGGAGTTTAATTCAGATAAACGTGCGGTGCTGCATTTTGGGAAAGCAAATCTTACCAGGACTTATACACTGAATGATAAGGTCCGAGGGGGTGTTGCTGAACAAGGAGACCTTGAAGCGCAGGTTCATAGCTCCTTGAAAGTGGACTCGCAGGTAGATAGGATAGTGAAGGCGGCGTTTGGTACGCTTTCCTTTATCGGTCAGAGTATGGAGTACAGGAGTTGGGAGGTCATGTTGCGGCTGTACAGGACATTAGTTAGGCCACTGTTCGAATCTTGCATGCAATTCTGGTCTCCTTCCTATCGGAAAGATGTTGTGAAACTTGAAAGAGTTCAAAAATTACTTAAAAGGGTTTGCCAGGGTTGGAAGATTTGAGCTACAGAGAGGTTGAATGGCTGGGGCTGTTTTCCCTGGAGCGTCAGAGGCGAAGGGGTGACCTTATAGAGGTTTATAAAATAATGAGGGGCATGGATAGGATAAGTAGACAAAGTCTTTTCCCTGGGGTGGGGGAGTCCAGAACTAGAGGGCATAGGTTTAGGGTGAGGGGGGAAAGATGTAAGAGATCTAGATGGCAAAATTTTCACGCACAGGGTGGTATGTATATGGAATGAGCTGCCAGAGGAAGTGGAGGAGGATGGTATAATTGCAACATTTAAAAGGCATCTGGATGGATATATGAATAAGAGGGGTTTGGAAGGATATGTGCAGGGTGCTAGCAGGTGGGACTAGATTGGGTTGAGATATCTGGTCAGCATGGACAAGTTGATTCCGTGCTGTATATCTCTATGACTCTAAATCTCAATCTAGCTACAGCAAGTCAGTTTAATATCCTTTATCCTTTTATTAAAAGTTTTAACTTACTTAGAGCATATAGGCCCAGCATTTTTACTAATTTAAAAGACAAAAGTGCTAACACATCCCAATTATGCGAGCAGACCAGACAGACATTCCATCAGAAGCAGCCGCCAGCATTTAGCATGTTTTAACCCACTCCCCGTCTCCTATGACGGGAGCCCTTCAAATGGAATTTTAATAGGAAAACTGTGCATAAAGGGGCTCTTGTAAGAACTGTATTTCGGGATTCTATTGCCGCCTCAAACTTGTGCTGTGATTTCTAAATAAACAGGCTAATTTTGCCCCGCACTGATTTTGGTTATTATTTGAACACGATCCTACATACGGTAAATGGAGCAAACATTAGCAGCGCAAAAAGCAAGATAGCAAGCAATATCACACAAAGACAGAATTATCCCGTAAGCCTTGAAGTAATAACCCTGATAGCAATATCTCAACCAAGGCTAACAAAGGAGTCAACCAAAGCTAACATTAAGTTTCAATCATTCAAAACTCCTTATGGAATTTTGATTCACATACAATTAGGAAGGCCATTTTCCCCATTTTAGTTCTACTGTTATGATGAGGGTTGAGGGGCATTCGACTTGTCATGCCTGTACCAACTTGTTAAACAAGCATCATTACCTAGTAACAAACTCCTTTTCTTTCTCTATTCTCTTGCACATTGTATATGATTATTTCATTCAAACAGTTTGTTTTGCTATAATGAGCATTCACTATAACAAGATTGACAAATTGGGGACACTGTCAGCACAAAAGATATGGTGGAGGTTTTCGCAGCAATCTTTAGTCAAAGGTGCCGAGTGGATGATCCATTTCAGCCTCCTGCAGCGGTCCACTTCTGGGTATTTAAAAAAAGCTGACCCAGCATTAATGCTCTATGTGAAAAGAGATGGGCATTGCAAAATCACCATGACTTTTTTTTTGAGAAACCATTAACCACCAAAACACCTGTGTACTCAATTAACAGGGGCATCCAGTTGGCTCAGTGAAGATAGCTACTGGTTGGAAATCGATGGAGACCAGTCAGATCACATGGAAGCCCTTATCAAAAGGCCAAAATGTAAGTCTTTCTAAGCTTTATTTCTTGTTTTCCTAACTTACATATAGTATATTCAGAATGTGGTGTAACTTTATTTTCTCTATCTTTGTGCCTAGGTACTTGGTGCCTCAGGTGGCACCCGGTGTTGGTGACTTTACACTTTTCACTGTATTCCTGTTCTGTTGTAACTGAATACACGTGACAACAAACCAAATTCCAAATTCAAGGTGTTCACAAGCAAAGTCCATTACGGAAAATGCTGGATCCACTTTTTATCTTTTCTATCATGAAGAGTTGTCACACAACTGAGCAACATTGGTGATTTTAGTAGTGGCACTTTTTTTTTGCCTTTTACCATGACTACCTACCACCAGTTGAGCCAATTCAATATTTATAAGCAAAGCCCATTAAGGGCAATGCTAACCATCAAACATATGGGAGGGGGAGGGAAAGGGGGAAGGGACGAAATCAAAACTGAGTTGGCAGGGTAAATAAAACACTGCATCCCCTGCAATGCCCACCTCTTTCGCAAGGCACTGAGAGCTGCATGTGCCTTAAAAAGGGCTTGGGTGAGGAGTTCCAACTCATTCTTGGTCATTGCCTTTTACCAGTGGAATTTAGTCCAAGTTCCAAAAGGAGATTAATTTGAGATTCCCCATCCCCCACTTCAAAAAGTGGTTATCACAGATGCTATCTTTAACAGAGTTGGCCACTGAGCATCCCTCAATGGAATGCATCCCCAAAAGCAAGCTATGAACTGTCTCTTAAAAATGTTTGCCACTATTGAAGTGGATTGGGAAACTGGGCAAACAACAATATCTTCATAAATAAAGGCACTTGCAGTAGTGTAAGGAATTAGATTTAGGTCTACATTTCTCACCTAACACCATCACTTGAGGACGGGAGGGAATTTACCCTGCTTTCTATGAGCTTGCATCCACCTACAATACTGCATTCCAGAAGCCAGTCATTTGCTGGTCACCAATTGTCCTTCCTCAATTGTCAAATTAATTGAACACCATCCTACCAAAGCCAAAGTGAATTCAATTCTCACTATTCATCCCTCAACAGAAACACAATATTAGGAGACATCGTAATGTTATGAAAAGTAGGAACCATAGCCAAGTTTCCTTAAGGAAACTACAGTGGTAGTCGTGATGGGGATACATAAATGGATAAAACTAAATGTTCAAAAATTTTCTGGCATTAAAGCTTGTAATGAGAATCGATCAACAATCACAGGCTCGTGACAAAAAACTGTACAAAGGCAGGTATTATGATCCAAAGATGCAATTACTTGCAAACAAATAAAGGATGGCCTCACTTAAAGTTGTGACTGGAAATCATGATTTTTCTTTTGATGAATTATAGCTTAGCACTGGAGGCAAGATTAAAGCTTTGACATTTTCTGCCCAGAAAAATTCAAATTTAAATACAGGAATAGTCAAATGCAAAAAACTGTACCTTCCTAGCTAAAATAGTATGCAAAATAAAAATGTATCACTAAACAAAAGAAATACAATTGGCAAGGTTGATGGGCAAGTTTTGCAGCAGCATAAACAGCAAACAGAAGTGCCATACAAATGTACAGCATGGAAACATACTCTTTGGTCCAACCAGACCATGCTGACCAGATATCCCAAACCAATCTAGTCCCATTTGCCATTACTTGGCCCATATCTCTCTAAACCCTTCCTTTCCACAAACCCATCCAAATGCCTCTTAAATGTTGCAATTGTACCAGCCTCCACCACTTCCTCTGGTAGCTCATTCCATACACATACCACCCTCTGCATGAAAAGTTGCCCCTCAGGTTCATTTTATATCTTTTGCCTCTCACCCTCAACCTATGCCTTCTAGTTCTGGACTCCCTGGCCCCAGGGAAAAATGAATGTCTAATTATCCTATCCATGCCCCTCATGATTTTATAAACTTTTATAAGGTTGGCCCTCAGCCTTCAATACTCCAGGGAAAACTGCCCCAGGCTATTCAGCCTCTCCCTATAGCTCAAATCCTCTAACCCTAGCAACATCCTCGTAAATCTTTTCTGAACTCTTTCAAGTTTCATAACATCTTTCAGATAGGAAGGAGACCAAAATGGCATGCGATATTCCAAAAGTGGCCTAACCAATGTCCTGTACAGTCACATGATGATCTATGAACTCCTATACTCAATACTCTGACCAATAAAGGAAAACATACCAAATGTCTTCTTCACTATCCTATCTTCCTGTGACTTTACTTTCAAGGAGCTGTGAACCTGCACTCCAAGGTCTCAGCAACACTCCCTCGGACCTTACCATTAAGTGTATAAACCTTTGCTTTCCCAAAATGCATTTGTCTAACAAACTCCATGTGCCACTCCCTCAGCCCATTGGCCCATCTGATCAAGACCCCATTGTAATCAGAGGTAACCTTCTTTGCTGTCCATTACGTTCCAATTTGCGGCGTCAGCAAATTTACTAACTATACTTATGTTCATATCCAAATTATTTACATAAATGACAAAAAAGTAGTGGACCCAGTACCAATCCTCATGGCACACCACTGGTCATAGGCCTCCATGCTGAAAAACAACCCTCCACCCTCTGCAGGAAGGTTCTGTGCACAGGAGAGGCCATAGAAGTGGTGGTTTGTGGTCAACGATGTTAAAGTAAAATTGGCAATCCTAAATGGATACATTGATATGAGTTCATTAGCATTGACTCATTAATTATGTTTCATTTTAAGCAGGGATTTACTGTACAATTAGATATTTCCATAACCAGTTTAAGTTAAAATCCAGTTTCCAGCTTAAAAAAGAAATTAAGAACACTTACTATCTAACTCCTGCCCTCTTGTAAAGGATTCCATTGATGACTGATACATTTTTAAGTGATACTCTGCAATTCTAAAAGAGAAGTAATACATTAAAACAACTTTTAATGAAAATGAATTAGCTCCATATAATTACTGAACTTTTTACTGTTTTTAGTAATCATTTTGAAACAAAAGTTTAGAAATACTAAAAACTCCTGCACAGATTCAATGGGAGCAGCATTTTTCCTTTTAGTAAGGGCAATAAATTCTGGCCAGCCAACGATGTCCCACAAAATGAATGTTAAATCATTCACGAGAAGTGGGTGTCGCTGGGTGGGCCCAGCATTGATAGCCAGTCCCTAGTTGCCCCTTGAGAAGGTGGGGGTGAGCTGCCTTCTTGACCCTTCTTTCCTGGAGGGAATTCCAGGATTCTGACCCTGGGACACTGAAGGAACGGTGATATATTTCCAAGTCAGGATGGTGAGGGGTTTGGAGGGGAACTTGCAGGGGGTGGTGTTCCCATGTATCTGCTGCTCTTGTCCTTCTAGATGGAAGTGGTGGTGGGTTTGGAAGGTGCTGTCTGAGGATCTTTGGTGAATTTCTGCAGTGCATCTTGTAGATAGTACACACTGCTGCTACTGAGCGTCGGTGATGGAGGGAGTGAATGTTTGTGGATGTGGTGCCAATTAAGTGGAGGCCGCTTTGTCCTGAATGGTGTTGAGTTTCTTGAGTGTTGTTGGAGTTGCCCCCATCCAGCGCAAGTGGGGAGTATTCCATCACACTCCTGCCTTGTGCCTTGTAGATGGTGGACAGGCTTTGGGGAGTCAGGAGGGGAGTTACACATTGCAGTATTCCCAGCCTCTGACCAGTTCTTGAAGCCGCTGTGTTTCTGTGGCTAGTCCAGTTCAGTTTCTGGTCAATGATGTTTATAGTGGAGGATTCCATGATAATAACACCTTGAATGCCAAGGGGCGGTGGTTAGATTGTTTCTTATTGGTGATGATCATAGCATGGCGCTTGTGTGATGCAGATATTCCTTGCCACATGTCAGCCCAAGCCTGGCCTTTGGTGCATTTAGACAAGGACTGCTTCAGTGTCTGAGGAGTCATGAATGGTGCTGAACATTGTGCAATCATTAGCAAGTATATTGAAACCTTATTATAATAGAGAGAAGGAACTGGAGAAACAAGTGTTAGTTATTGTCTGCAGAATGAGGAATCAAATTCAGATGATATGGATTTTGATGTATGTGGAGGTCCTTGAAGAGTGGGATAGGTTAGTGAACTGTCTGTCTCAGGAGCAAAGAACCCAGGTGAAAGGTTTATTGCAGCAGTACAAGGACATATGCAGGAATACTATTGTGCATGAGGTGGAAGTAGGAAATGCTGTTCCAATAAAACAACACTCCTACAGGCTTAATCCTCTCAAAGCCACACAGGTCCAGAAGGAATTGGATACAATGCTCAATGAAGATATAATCAAAGCTATCAGAGGAAGGTTCTTTACTCAGAGTTGTGAATGCATGGAATGCATTGCCAGTGGTGGTGGTGGAAGCAGAGTCATTGGGGACATTTAAGCGACTGCTGGACATGCACATGGATATCAGTGAGTTGAGGGATGCGTAGGTTAGGTTATTTTATTTTAGATTAGGATTAATCCTTGGCACAACATCATGGGCCGAAGGGCCTGTTCTGTGCTGTACTTTTCTAAAGATTTCACTTCCCGTCCAATTATAAACTTCTTTTACAACAGAAAAAGTAAAATGAAGTTGAATGCCCCATTGCCCACCAGAAACTTAAAATAATTGCAAAATATAGAAGTTTGACATTATTAACAATAATTCTATGCTGGGAAAAATGCTCTCAAATAATCAAAACATTTTCAAAGGATATCTTCCTTTTCACTTGCATATTTGTTATCTACTCTCAGCCTGTTAACTATCAAACGAGGCACAAGCCAGAATTGAGAGTGAATGCTTCCAACTTGTCTGGATAAGAGCAACTCTAACAATATTCTACAAGTTGACACAAAGGATAAGCAGCTCACTTGATCAGTAACACCGACAAATATTCAATCCCACCACTAGTGACATGTTAGCAGTAGTGTATATCATCTACACAGTGTACTGGAGAAATCCATCAAAATACTTAAATGGCAACGACCAAATCCATAAGTACCATATTGAAAAGGACCAGGACTGCAAATATATGGGCACACCTTCATCTGCAAGCTCACCTCAAAGACACGCTCCATCTGACTATTAAATCAATGTGGACTTCAATAGCTTCCTCATTTCCCCTTCCCCCACCTCATCCTAGTTTCAAACTTCCAGCCCGCACTGTCCCCATGACTTGTCTGGACTTGTCCTACCTGCCTAGCTCCTTTTCCACCTATCCACTCCACCCTCTCCTCCCTGACCTATCATCTTCATCGCCTCCCCCACTCACCTATTGTACTCTATGCTACTTTCTCCCCACCCCCACCCTCCACTAGCTTATCTCTCCATGCTTCAGGCTCTCTGCCTTTATTCCTGATGAAGGGCTTTTGCCCGAAACGTCGATTTTGCTGCTCGTCGGATGCTGCCTGAATTGCTGTGCTCTTCCAGCACCACTGATCGAGAATCTGGTTTCCAGCATCTGCAGTCATTGTTTTTACCTCGTTGATTTTAACCCTACTGCGAATCCTCTTGCAAGGATGCCTGCCTTGAAGAAGTTTTCCTCCTCTCTCTACAAGAATCTCAGAGTCCCTCTCCCACTGCAACTCCCAGGTCATTTCCTCTGCCCTGAAGCTCTTCAACCATGTCCTGAAACAAACTCGCTATCACAGCCACATTTGCTTCCTCAGTACCTGCCTCCGTAACCAACTCATCCCACACGGACTCCGGACCACCTTTAAACCAGCAGAGTTCGGACCCGAACAGGACAAACAGTACAGACTACAGATTCAAAAACACCAGCAACAGTTCTCCTTCAAGATCCTCCGCTCCACGCTTGCAGCAATGCGCCGGCACCTAACCTCTCTACAGTCTGCCCTGCCTCAGCTGAGGGCCACACTCTCTCAGAATTGCAAAGGACCCACTCTGTACTACATCCTCAGGAGAATTCATACTCTCAACAAACAGTATTTCAATTCCATCTCAAACATCAAAAACTGTAAGTACAACAAACTTTTATCCACCCACCTCCATAACCAGTGCTCCTCAAACATTCCAGAAGATTCCCCCGGCTTCGGAAACGCCATTAGCCATGCGGCTGATGCAGCTACCACCCCCACGCTGATTGATGATGTCACTTCTGCCCCCATCATCGCCGATGCCACACGCTCAGTGACTTCTGCCACCCCTACTGCCGTGTCTGCCACCACTTCCGACCCCACCAGCGCCCCCACAGACCCCACTGTCACTATCCCCGCCCCCCAGAACCCAGAGGGGAACACTACCCCTGCTCATGCCTCCACCCCCATTGCCCCCACCATCACACCCACTCCAGATACTGGCTCCGACCCCACTCCCAGCTCCACACCCACACCAGATCCCAACTCCCAGCCCTGCCGAGTTTTCACTATCCCTCCAGACCGACCACTCACTGGGGATGAACGATCAGTCCTCAGCAAAGGACTCACCTTCATCCCCTCCGTCCACGCATCAATGAATTTAATACACACCGTGACATCGAACACTTCTTCCGTCACCTCTGCCTCCGAGCTTACTTTCACAATCAGGACTCCTCCCCACCTTCAGAGGACCCCTTCGCCCACCTCCAACACACTGCATCCACCTGGACACCACGCGCTGACCTATTACCTGCCCTCGACCTCTTCATTTCCAACTGCCGCCGGGACATTAACGGCCTCAACCTGTCGACCCCCCCCTCCCCCACTCCAAACTCTCACCCTCAACGCGCAGCCATCCAATCCCTCTGCTCCAATCCCAACCTCACCATTAAGCCAGCGGATAAAGGGGGCACAGTGGTAGTCTGGCACACTGACCTCTACACCGCTGAAGCCAAACGCCAACTCGAGGACACCTCTTCCTACTGCCCCCTTGACCATGACCCCACCCCCCATCACCAAACCATCATCTCCCAGACCATACAGAACCTCAACACCTCAGGAGATCTCCCACCCACAGCTTCCAACCTCACAGTCTGGGAACCCCGCACTGCCCGGTTCTACCTCCTTCCCAAGATCCACAAGCCTGACCACCCTGGCCAACCCATTGTCTCAGCATGCTCCTGCCCCACTGAACTCATCTCTACCTACCTCGACACGGTCCTATCCCCCCTAGTCCAGGAACTCCCCACATACGTTCGAGACACCACCCACGCCCTCCACCTCCTCTAAGACTTCCGTTTCCCCGGTCCCCAACGCCTCATCTTCACCATGGATATCCAATCCCTCTACACCTCCATCCGGCATGACCAGGGCCTCCAAGCCCTCTGTTTTTTCCTCTCCAGATGTCCCCAACAGTACCCTTCCACCGACACACTCATTCGCTTGGCCGAACTGGTCCTCACCCTTAATTTCTCCTTTGAATCCTCCCACTTCCTCCAGACCAAAGGGGTAGCCATGGGCACACGTATGGGCTCCAGCTATGCCTGTCTCTTTGTTGGCTACGTAGAACAGTTGATCTTCCGTAATTACACCGGCACCACTCCCCACCTCTTCCTCCGCTACATTGATGACTGCATTGGCGCCACCTCGTGGAGCAATTCATCAACTTCACCAACACATTCCACCCTGACCTTAAATTTACTTGGACCATCTCTGACAGCTCCCTCCCCTTCCTGGACCTCTCCATCCCCATTAGTGACGACCGACTTGACACTGACATTTTTTACAAACCCACCGACTCCCACAGCTACCTGGATTACACCTCTTCCCACCCTATCTCTTGCAAAAATGCCATCTCGTATTCTCAATTCCTCCGCCTCCGCCGTATCTGCTCCCAGGAGGACCAGTTCCACCATAGAACACACCAGATGACCTCCTTCTTTAGAGACCGCAATTTCCCTTCCCACGTGGTTAAAGATGCCCTCCAACACATCTCGTCCACATCCCGCACCTCCGCCCTCAGACCCCACCCCTCCAACCGTAACAAGGACAGAACGCCCCTGGTGCTCACCTTCCACCCTACCAACCTTCGCATAAACCAAATCATCTGCCGACATTTTCGCCACCTCCAAAAAGACCCCACCACCAGGGATATATTTCCCTCCCCACCCCTTTCCGCCTTCCGCAAAGACCATTCCCTCCGTGACTACCTAGTCAGGTCCATGCCCCCCTACGACCCACCCGCCCATCCTGGCACTTTCCCCTGCCACCGGAGGAACTGTAAACCTGTGCCCACACCTCCTCCCTCACCTCTATCCAAGGCCCTAAAGGAGCCTTCCACATCCAAAGTTTTACCTGCACATCCACTAATATCATTTATTGTATCCGTTGCGGTCTCCTCTACATTGGGGAGACTGGGCGTCTCCTAGCAGAGCGCTTTAGGGAACATCTCCGAGACACCCACACCAATCAACCAAACCGCCCCGTGGCCCAACATTTCAACTCCCCCTCCCACTCTGCCGAGGACATGGAGGTCCTGGGCCTCCTTCACCGCCGCTCCCTCACCACCAGACACCTGGAGGAAGAACGCCTCATCTTCCGCCTCGGAACACTTCAACCCCAGGGCATCAATGTGGACTTCAACAGTTTCCTCATTTCCCCTTCCCCCACCTCATCCCAGTTTCAAACTTCCAGCCTGCACTGTCCCCATGACTTGTCTGGACTTGTCCTACCTGCCTCGCTCCTTTTCCACCTATCCACTCCACCCTCTACTCCCTGACCTATCACCTTCATCTCCTCCCCCACTAACCTATTGTACTCTGCGCTACTTTCTCCCCACCCCCACCAGCTTATCTCTCCACGCTTCAGGCTCTCTGTCTTTATTCCTGATGAAGGGCTTTTGCCCGAAACGTCGATTTTGCTGCTCATCGGATGCTGCCTGAATTGCTGTGCTCTTCCAGCACCATTGATCCAGAATCTGGTTTCCAGCATCTGCAGTCATTGTTTTTACCCTATTAAATATGTAGCCGTACCTTTAGTGCCACTGGGTCAAAAAACCTGAAATTTCCTCCCTAACAGCATCCATAGCAGTTCGAGAAGCAGCTCACCATCAACTTCTCAATGACAATTAGGATGGGCAATAATTCCTAGTTCAGCCAGCAATCATAGAATCCCTAGCGTGGGAAGAGACCCTTGGGTCCATCGAGTCCACATTGACCCTCCAAAGAGCATCCTGCCCAAATCCACGCCATCCTTGTAACCCTACATTTCCCTTGAATAATCCACCAGGTTGGCACATCCCTAGACACCATGGGTAATTTAGCATGACCAATCCACCTCACTTGCATATCTTTGGACTGTGGGAGGAAACTAGAGGACTCAAGAAACCCACGCAGACACGGCAAGAATGTCTCTCTGTGTGAAGTCTGCACAAACCCAGGGAACCCAGATCCCTGGCGCTGTGAGGGAGAAGTGCTAACCACAGCCACTGTGCCACCCAAGAAGAAAAATTGAGAGTTGTTGGCCATACCTTTGAGTTCAAGAAAAGGTCATTCACTGTTCAAATATTTTGCATCTCAACCTCTAATCTTGCTAGATCAACACTGGTTACCTCTTCACTCTAAGTAACTCAAAAATTTTAGAATTTGTGTTTTGGTTTCTCAATTGGATGCATCCAATCATCTCATTCAACAATTTAATTCCTGCAACTAGAAGTTATAATTTAAAACATGAGTTATGAAACTAGGTTTGGAACAACTGCCATAATCTTTTAGGTGGAGCATTGGTGAGACCACAATTCAAATACTATACATAGAATTGATTTCCTGATTTAAGGAATATTGTAAATGCATTTCAAGTGATTCAGAGGTGGTTTATTATATTGATACTTGGAGTGATTGGGATAACGAGGATTGGTTGTCAAGATGGGCTTGTTTCTACTCGAGTTTAGAAAAAGGGGTGCCTTCATTGAACTGTTTAAGATTCTGAACAATCTTGATAAGGTGAACGTGGAAGTTTCCTCCTGGGTCTGCTCAGGATTAGGAATTGCTTTTTCTGATAAGATGAAATGAAGTTTCTTTAGGAAGTTTGTGCAACTTTGAAACACAGCATAGGAGGGGTCATTTACCTCTCCTGAACCGTTACTAAATAGACTATGACCCAACTGTCTCTACCCTATCCATTCATACAATGTTTCCAAATCTGCCAACTCACGTTAGGAATACATGGAACAAAAGACATTAGTTCGATAGTGTGGAAGCCACTTTATCATACCTGGTCTTATACTTTTAAATGTTTTATTAACAGTAATTGGAAAGAGATGATCACATTGACTTAATCAAGTATTAATGAATGCCTCAAGAATCCACCACCTACTCTTCAGATTGTCTCTCTAGAATCCTCTTAACAGAACCAAATGCTTAAAAATGCAACAAAGGAAAATTAATTTTAGTTCATGAAAATTTTAAAGCAAAAACCATTAAGTAGATTATGTAATAATTAAAAAAAGATGTGCTTTAACCACTGTTCCCAAGGTTTGGTGTTTTCTAACCAACTTTAGTTTTTTTTGCTCAGCTCATTACAGGTTGGACATCCAAAATCTGGTTGTTTGGAAACTGGAATTGACCAACACAAGACATTTTTGATAATGGTACAACCAGACTGTACCATACTCTGGCATTAAACAGAATGCAGATCCAAAATCCAAAGTCTAACACTCCCAATGGTCAGGATTCTGGATGACTTCAGATTTATTGTGCAAGTTTAAATGGCAACATCAATTTCTTTCTCAAACAAACAGTTACAATTCTGATTCTTGGATCAAATTTTCTGATTTCTATATCTCATGTGTACTTAGAAAAGTTAATCCTGAGCATGAAATCACCGCTGTTATTATTTCTTGAAGAAAACAAAGACATGTTTCCAGCTCATTACATGTAAACAGAAAACAAATAGGCACTAATCAATCACAAATAAGCAAACAATAAATATACTCACCCTTTTCTGAGATAAGCTAAAGCACAGTGGGGTTTCAACTTGAGGGCTTTGTTGGCATCTTCTACAACCTCTATAAAGCAAGAGAGTAATATTTAATCAAATTAAAAACATGTTTTTCATTTTATAATTGACTTCATCGACTAAATCTATGATTTGATAATGAGCAACTATTATCCATGGTCATTAAGGTGCATAAGAGATGGTCCTGATTTAGAAATGAACTTATGCTTCAAATTCATTTTCTTCTTGCAACAACTCTTTCAAGATTCCTACACTTTGTCTTAAGTTTGTAAAGGAAATAATCTGATGGTTTAAAATGACACAGTATGGCACATTATGATATCAAAACCAACACAACACTGCTTGATGTGCAACTATTATCAGACCAGGATCTTCAAGAGGATTAGCAGGAACATTTCTCGATGAACATTCCAGATAACCAAACAAACCAAGCACATAATGCCTCACAAATAGCAAAGAATGAACTCATCTTACTCTTTAATGATTTCATGGGATGTGGGTGCCACCAGGAAGACATGCACTTGTTGCCCATCCTTAATGCTCTTGAAGTAGCTTGCTAGGCCATTTCAGAGGACAGTTAAGGATAAACTATACTGCAGTAGATTTGAAGTAACATAAACCAGACAAGGCCTTTCAAAAAGGATAGGAGTAAACCAGATAAGTTTTTTCCTCCGATGGTCAATGCTGACTTATCATGCTCACTTTTACCAAGTCTAGGTTTATAATCCTGATTTATTAAATTAATTTAAATCCCTCCAACTGCCTTCATGACGCATGATAGATATCCAAAAAGTTCTTCATCCTGGCTTTTTTTCCCCCCCTCAAATCTGACGTTACTGGATAGGATTTGTGGACTGCTGACATTTTCCCAAAGCAAATTAGGACAAAGTCAACAAACAAAACATGTCTACCTTCATACAAGAAGGATATCAGAAGTTATAGCTTAAGCAACTAAACGGCAATTTTAAACCAGAAAGACCGGTAAAGTTGAAGATGTGGGGATTCAAATAGAGTCCAGGAGCATCAATTACTGGGCAAATGTAAAAGCCAAATGAACATTCACCACCATGGTTCCAGATGTCCTAAAGAGAAAACCTGGTTAGGGTACAAAATACAGGTGCTACGAGAAAACTTGCCGTCAAAACAAAACTGTCAGGCTTTGAAAGAAACCAAAACAGTTAGAGGAATTCTGAAAAGACAAACATGTATCTGGAGGAGTGAAAGATTAGAAGCAAGGGAACAAGTGATTGGAGATGCTGCTGCAGACAGTATGGGAGAGATAGAAACAAGGTATGAGATGTGACTGCCACTGGTTAGGCCAACATTTAGAGACCACCAACAAAAGGTGGTGGTGCAGGGTCTTCCTGAAGCATTGCAGTATTACCCACAGTTGTCATGAAGGCAGTTCCAGAATTTTTACTCAGCAACAGTAAAGGAACAACAAAATCGTTTCAACCCACACATTTCCCAGCCTTGCTCCTCTAGGAGTTGAAGGTTATAGATTTGGAAAGTGCTGTTGCAGGAGCTTTGCTAAGTTCTTGCAGTGCATCTTTTAGATGGTACACAATGCCACCACTTTGTATTGTGGAGAAAAGAGTAAATGGTGAATGCTGGGCAAATCAAGCTGGTTGCTTTATACTTGAGGGTGTCAAGTTTAAGGGCTGTGAGAGCTGCAATTACCCAGGAAAGTGCTGAGTATTCCATCACACTCTTGTCTTGTGCCCCATTTTGTGGCAGCCAATAGAGAATCAAGAGGTCAGTTAAACACTACGACATCTATATCCCTGGTCTTTGACCTGCTGTTATGGTAAGATTTTATATGACTGCTCTGGTTCAATTTCACGTCTGTGTTGACACGAAGGATTCAGTGACAGTAATGCCAATGAATGTCAAGGATCAATAGTTAAATTCTCTCGTCGGAGATGGTCATTGCCTGGCATTTCTGCAGAAATGTTATTTGCCACTCATCAACCCAGGTCTGGATGTTGCCCACAAATTCCTATGCATTCCCGGTATCTCTAGTGTCACAACTGCAAACACCATGCAATCATTAGTGACTATCCTCATTACTGACATGAAGAAGGGAAGATCAATGAACCACCTAAAGAAAATTGGGCCTAGGGCATTACTCGGAGGAAGCCTTGCAGAGATGTTCTGATATTGCTAATAGTTAACCTGTGACAGCCACAACTATCTTGTTATGTGTTAGATAGGTCTCCAACAAGGGAGGACTGGTCCACACATCCATTCCTCACTCTATCCCTTTAACCCTGTATGGGGTTTTACCCCATGGCTAAACCACGTAACTTGCCCATCTTTGGACTTTGGGAGGAAACCAGAGCACCCAGTGGAAACCCACGCAAGGGAAGAACATGCAAACTCCACAGTCACCCAAGCTCAGAATCGAACCCAGGTCCCTGGTGCTGTAAGGCAGCAGTGCTAACCACTGTGCCACCATAAAAGCTGTTCAAGTTGAGGTGATCCTCCATTCGTTATGTCTCAGTTTTAAATTTTCAACTAAACCAGCATCAATTGTCTTTTGCAGAAGAGAATTCCAAACTTCTACCTATTGTTTGTGTGTAGTATTTCCTCATTTCACTCTTAAAATGTCTAGAACTGACTTTCAGATTATGGCCTCAATGCTAGAATACAGCTTTCGTAGAGAAAAAAAAGTTTATTTCTTTCTGCCCTGCCCATTCCCTCAATATTTTGAGAGCTTTCATCAAATCATGCTTTGGCTGTCAAAACTCCATGGAGTATGATACTAGTTTGTCCAACCTCCATTTAATTTGACCCATGAATCCAGATATAATTCTAGTAAACCTGGATTACACATCCTCTAAGACCAATGTATCTATCTTAAGGTTTGGCACAGAACTGCTCGCATCACTCTCCTCTTTCCTGTCTCTAAACATTTGGCTCAACAAATATTTTTGCCACCTCATCAAATCTCTTTTGCAAGTCCATAAAAGTACCAGTTGCATTACCTTCTTCAAATCTCACCATGATTACATTAAAGAACTCAACTTTACATACAAAGTATGATTTTAAATCCACAAGCGATGTAACAATTTTTCCAGGTTTGCAGCCCTCAGAACTTCATCACTGACATGACACTGATTGGCTATTTCTATTGCACGAAAGAAATCGAAGGAAATAATATTCCTGTTTGCACAGAGAAACAGGAAACAGGGAAAGAAGCAGAATGCCAAGACGTCTAGTGTCCATCCACTTGACATTGCTCCAAATCTTTGCTTTCCCAGGAAAAAAGGGTGGAATGTCCAGCTATAAATTAGGCCAAAGATATTCAAGACAATAAAGCAGGATTTAATAAGACAGTATCTTAATGTGATCATTGGGAACAAACAGCCATAAAATCTCACTAAAATTACCAACTGAAAAGGCAAAGGTAGTCAGGATGCAAAATACAGACCCTAAAATGAATACAAATCAGTGTCTTTTATTAATTCAAAAAAAATCTGCCAAAACCCTGGCAAAAGGAGTACAATCAAAATCTTAGTGCTGTTGAACTTACCTTCGTAATTCTTAAGTAATATGTGTGCATAGGCTCTTTGGCAATAATATTCTGCTTTGTCCAAATCCTGTTCTACTGCAGCAGTGATCTCCTGGAAGAATAAAAAGTATGGTCATAAACAGCGTAACTTAGCAACCCTACTGAAACAATACTACAAAGGACAATTCTAAAATGGCATATTCCAAGTTCGATGAACAAAACAAAAAAATTCACAAAACTGTAAAGTTTAGAAAAATGAATACTGGCAATGTTATTTCTATTAACATTAATAGGCAAAATTAATTTTCCTTTTTCCAAGTTAGCATTTCACACCAACTCATTTGTTATAGCTGTGGGCCTTGCAGATATACATATTACAGCAGCAGCTGCTCAGAACAACTTTCCAGGAACATTTTTAATGTTTAAAAGCATGAAACAAACATAAGCAACCCATTGGTGGGGTTAAAATGTAAAGCATGCAGCACTTTTTGAAAAAAAGACTAATTTATATATTAATATTTAATAGTAATATGACTACATTCTATTGAAGAATAAATGCAAAATTTTCTTAAAATGTGTTTTAAAACACATTGTCCTTATTTTTCAATAATGCTGTTAAATGAATGTTTAATAGTGGTCTTTTGATTCCACAACAAAAGCAAAATCTAGCCAATATGTAATAATGTAATAATGATTTGCATTTTTTGCCATGACATACAAACTCAGCAAGACAGATTGCAAATAGTTTGCTTCAATCAAAGCTGTATATGAATTTCATTAGGAGGAGAAAGTGAGTTCTGCAGATGCTGGAGATCAGAGCTGAAAATGTGTTGCTGGAAAAGCGCAGCAGGTCAGGCAGCATCCAAGGAACTGGAGAATCAACGTTTCGGGCATAAGCCCTTCTTCAGGAATCCTGAAGAAGGGCTTATGCCCGAAACGTCGATTCTCCTGTTCCTTGGATGCTGCCTGACCTGCTGCGTTTTTCCAGCAACACATTTTCAGCTATGAATTTCATTACCAGATTCTGGATATGGGGAATTTGCTGTAGTGCAGTACCTAGTAAATAACTTTAGATGAACTGAGGAAGAACTTTTTTTGAAATTTATTTGGGGGGGGGGGGGGGGTGCGGAGGCATGAATCTTTAACAAGGGAGTTGAATGTGCAAAATATTGAATGTTGGAGAAGTAAACACCTTCAGAGCATACACAATCAAATGTTCAGGTTGTGTGTGTTATTGTGTGTTCAGGATGGACACAGCAAGTTGAATTGAAGCCAAAATTTCCTCAAATGTTATAAAGTCTATTCTTCTTAATAGTGCTAGCATTCTACAAATTTTCTAAACTTCATGCACCTTTGACCTTAAATTGCATCTTACTACTGCATTTATCACTTCCGCAACAAACGAAAAAGCATAATTTCCCAAAATCCTAAAATCTATATTGTAATATCTAACCACTTCTCACTATTTCTACTATGCTTCTTCAAAAACCTGGTATCATCCTCAACCTAAACACCAAAAAACCATGCTCAATAATCTAAATATCCAACTCATTCCTTTTTTATGAATTATAACTAATTCTTCCACTTCTTTACAGTCTGAAGTAGAAATATAACTCAAGGCTGCATTTCCAGAACACTATCAATTATATACCACCATGGAACATTTGTCCTTCTAAAAGAGTCCACTGTTGCGACCATCTGTCTCATCTTGCCATACCCTTTTCATTGGATAGATCGTTACTCAAGAAACTATTGCATTGACTTGGAAAATAAAATTACAATAACAATACTTATTATTAGTTAGGAGAAAGTGAGGTCTGCAGATGCTGGAGATCACAGTCATTCCTGATGAAGGGCTTATGACCGAAATGTTGATTTGCCTGCTCCTTAGATGCTGTCTGATCTGTTGTGCTTTTCTTGTGCCAAACCTTTCGAATTTATGAGTTATCCAGCACTAAAAAAGAGACAACTTCATTTGCATGGAATTTTCAGCTAAATCCTCCTTTTCCTCACTCTTGCCAATTCTTTTACCCTAACTCACTATTCTTTCCAGTTGTAGAGGCTTTGGCCAGCCTGGGAACCCTTTTTCAGTGTGGCCACAGTAAAGAAATTAAAATGAAATTAATCCGTATGAAGAAATTCCTGGACTCTTCACTGAACCAGTGTGTACACTTGGCTTGATGATGGAGCAGAATCAAAAATGGTGGCGCTGGAAAAGAACAGCTGGTCGGGTAACATCCAAAGAGCAGGAGAATCGACGTTTCGAGTTTAAGGTCTTCATCAGAAATATGGTGGGCCCCAAGAAGGAACATAGCTTGGAATACGATAGGTGGATGAAGATTGGGGAGGGGGAGGGGGGGTGATGGTGATAGGTCGGAGTGGAGGGTGCAGTGGATAGGTAGGAAGGAAGATGGACAGGTTGGACAGTTCAAGAGGGTGGTGCAGAGTTGGAGGATTGGATATGGGATAAGGTGGGGGAGGGGAGATGAGAAAACTGATGAAATAAACATTGACCCAGTTGGTTGGAGGGTCCCACAGCAGAAGATGATGTGTTCTTCGCCCAGTGATCGGGTGGCTAGGATTTGGCAGCGGAGATGCCCCAGGATTTGCATATCGTCAGAGAGGGATTTGGAGTAATCAGCCACAGGGCAGTGGGTTGTTTCATCTGTGTCCTAGAGATGTTCTCTCAAATGTTCCTCAATTTGGCATCCTGCAAACTCTAACCCTGGGGCAGGTATTTGACATTGGAGAAGTCTAACGCGACTCCTCCGGGCTGTAGGCTGCCCAGGTGGAACATGAGGTGTTGTTCCTCCAATTTGGAGTTTGGTTCATTGTTGGCAATGGAGGTGGCCAAGGATGGTCATGTTGGAAAGAGAGGGAAGGGAAATTAAAATGGGCGGTGAAAGGAGGTGTGGACGACCCCTGCAGGCCAGGTTGAGATGCACAGCGAAACATTCCCTTAGTGTATGGTTGGTCTTGCCGATGTAGAGAAGAGCTGAAAATGTGTTGCTGGAACAGTGCAGCAGGTCAGGCAGCATCCAGGGAACAGGAGAATCGACGTTTCGGGCATAAGCCTTTCTTCGGGCTTATGCCCGAAACGTCGATTCTCCTGTTCCCTGGATGCTGCCTGACCTGCTGCGCTGTTCCAGCAACACATTTTCAGCTCTGATCTCCAGCATCTGCAGACCTCACTTTCTCCTCGGGAGCACTCGATACAGTAAACTAGGTTGAAGAGCTGGGGAAAGTTATTTCAAAACTGCAGGCTTTAATTTTCAAATGCTCTCTGGCCACAGAAGTAGCAGAGAGCTGGAAGACAGGTAGCTTACTACCATTATTCAAGAGGATTGTTAAGTATAAACAGGGAACTACAGACCAACAAATCTATAGTGGAATAAAAACATTTCACAGAATCATACAAATGAAAGCATGGCATTCGGCCCATCGAGTCCACACTGACCCTCTAAAGAGCATCCCACCCAGACTCGCCCTCCTGCCCAATCCCTCTAAGCTAGGGTTTTCCATGGTTAATCAACAGAGCCTGCACGTCTTTAGAAAATATTTAAGAACAGAATTAACCTCAACATGCAAGCACCAGAATTAATCAAGTCAGATAGGCAGGGTGACTTTGTCAGAGGGGGAACCATGCCAAACAAACTGGACTGAATTAACATTGTTTAGGTGTGCAGGTGAGGGTAGTGTCGCAATTCAAGAAAACAGCCACCTTCTCCAAGGTAATTCAGAACAGGCAAGACTGTAAGAGGAGAAAGTGAGGTCTGCAGCTGCTGGAGATCAAAGTTGAAACTTTATTGCTGGAACAGCACAGCAGGTCAGGCAGCATCCAGGGAACAGGAGATTCGACGTTTCGGGCACAGGCCCTTCCTCAGGAATGAGCAGAGAGTGTTCAGCAGGAGAAGATAAAAGGTAGGGAGGAGGGACTTGGAGGGGGGGGCGTTGGAAATGTGATAGGTGGAAAGAGGTCAAGGTGAGGGTGATAGGTCGGAGTAGGATGGAGGCGGAGAGGTCAAGAAGAAGACTGCAGGTCAGGAAGGCGGTGCCGGGCTGGAGGGATCCGGCTGAGACAAGGTGGGGGGAGGGGGGATGAAGAAACTGGTGAAGTCCAAGTTCATCCCCTGTGGTTGGAGGGTTCCCAGTCGGAAGATAAGACACTCCTCCTCCGACCGTCGGGTTGTTGTGGTTTGGCGGTGGATGAGTCCAATGACCTGCATATCCTCGGTGGAGTTGAAATGCTGTGCTACAGGGTGGTTGGGTTGGTTCGTCCGGGTGGCCCAGAGGTGCTCTCTGAATCGCTCCGCAAGTAGGCGGCCTGTCTCCCCAATATAGAGGAGGCCACACCGGCTGCAGCAGATGATGTGGGTGGAGGTGCAGGTGAATCTGTGGCGGATATGGAAGTTTCCTTTGGGGCCTTGGAGAGAAGTGAGGGGGGAGGTGTGGGCGCAAGTGTTGCACCTCCTGCGGTTGCAAGGGAAGGTGCCAGGAGTGGAGGTTGGGTCGGGTCGGTGGGGGGTGTGGATCTGACAAGGGAGTCGCGGAGGGAGTGGTCTCTACGGAAAGCTGATAGGGGAGGGGAGGGAAATATATCCTTGGTGCTGGGGTCTGTTTGGAGGTGGCGGAAGTGACGGCGGATGATGCGCTGTACATGGAGATTGGTGGGGTGGTAGGTGAGGACCAGTGGGGTTCTGTCCTGGTGGCGGTTGGAGGGGCGGGGCTCAAGGGCGGAGGAGCGGGAAGTGGAGGAGATGCGGTGGAGGGCACCGTCGACCACGTCGGGGGGGAAATTGCGGTCCTTGAAGAAGGAGGCCATCTGTGTTGTACGTATTTTGAACTGGTCCTCCTGGGAGCAGATGCGGCGGAGACGAAGGAATTGGGAGAATGGGATGGCGTTTTTACAGGGGGCAGGATGGGAGGAGGTGTAGTCCAGGTAGCTGTGGGAGGCGGTTGGTTTGTAGTAGATGTCCGTGTTGATTCGGTCGCCTGAGATAGAAACAGAAAGGTCTAGGAAGGGGAGGGAGGAGTCCGAGACTGTCCAGGTGAATTTGAGGTCGGGGTGGAAGGTGTTAGTGTAGTGGATGAACTGTTCAACCTCCTCGTGGGAGCACGAGGTAGCGCCGATACAGTCATCAATGTAGCGAAGGAAAAGATGGGGGGTGGGGCCAGTGTAGTTGCGGAAGATGGATTGTTCCACATACCCTTCGAAGAGGCAGGCATAGCTGGGGCCCATGCGGGTGCCCATGGCTACTCCTTTTGTTTGGAGAAAGTGGGAGGATTGGAAAGAAAAGTTGTTCAGGGTGAGGACCAGTTCGGTCAGTCGAAGGAGGGTGTCGGTGGAACGGTACTGGGTGGTACGGCGGGAAAGGAAGAAGCGGAGTGCTTTGAGTCCTTCGTGATGGGGGATGGAGGTGTACAGGGACTGGATGTCCATGGTGAAGATGAGGCGTTGGGGACCTGGGAAGCGGAAATCCTGGAGGAGGTGGAGGGCGTGGGTGGTGTCACGAACGTAGGTGGGGAGTTCTTGGACTAATGGGGACAGGACCGTGTCGAGGTATGCCGAGATGAGTTCGGTTGGGCAGGAGCAGGCTGAGACGATGGGTCGTCCGGGGCAGTCAGGTTTGTGGATTTTGGGCAGGAGGTAGAAACGGGCGGTGCGGGGTTGTGGGACTATGAGGTTGGAGGCGGTGGATGGGAGGTCCCCTGAGGTGATGAGGTTATGGATGGTCTGGGAGATGATGGTTTGGTGGTGGGGGGTGGGGTCATGGTCAAGGGGACGGTAGGAGGAGGTATCTGCGAGCTGGAGTTTGGCCTCAGCGGTGTAAAGGTCAGTGCGCCAAACTACTACTGCTGTAAGACTGTAAGAGCCTAGCATAGCCAGAGATGCCTTCAAGTCCACGAACGAAGAAAGAAAATGCTCCTAAAACTTGGAAGCTTTACGAATGGCAACATAAACAGAAATGCTAATTCATCGTGAGCCCCAGCCCAGTGAGATATGAGTACAGACATCCCAGAAACTTGGTTCGGGGGGAGGGGGGGACTTTTAAAATTACTACTGAGGAAGAGCACCGTGGGTGAACCTAAACCACATGGACTGCTGCAGTTCCTGGGAGGCAGCAGCTCACCATCAGCTTCCACAAAGGAACACAGGTCTCGCAGACCAACCCCGTGAGCAGGAGAAAGAAATCGGACTGCTACCTGCATCGCAAGGACAGCACGGGCGCGACGGGCCGAACAGCTGCAAGTTTCCACAGGTCTCACATTCGTGCATTTTGGTCCAGTCTAAACCACCCCCACCCCCCACCCCGTAACCATGCTGCAGCCGGGTCTCCCGTATGCTCAAGGACCGGGAGGCCCACACGAGGAAACTTCACGGGGCCGCAGCATCTGGGAACCGCTTTACCGCCCGCCCCGGCCGCAGCAAGTACCCACCTCCAGTGCTCTTTCCGGGCACTCCTCTATGAACTGGTCTGTAAAGACGCTGTCAAAATAAAACAAAAATATATATTTTTTAAATTAAATACACACAAAAAAAAACGGGAGCTACGTTCGCGAGCCGAGAGCGGACTTTAAACGGCGGGCACACGACTCACCCGTCGGCCGCCATGTCGCCGTCGCTGCTGCTGCCGCCGCTTTGGAAACTTCTGGAAGAAGAAGCCGAGAGGGTGCGCCACCGCTAAAGAGCCGGCGCAAGAGGCAACCGCCGCACCGCGCCTGCGCAAACGTCGCGATGGCGCCATCTTTGTAAAGGACGGTCTTGACACTCTGAAGGATTGCCAACCCCTGCCTGACAGTGGCTGTCAGGGACATTTAATCATTTGTCTCAGGGCTGCTGAATCAGGTGGCGAAAGGGGAAGCAAATAACCAAATGAAAAACAAAGGGAAGTGGTTAGTAAATAAAAATGGAAAGATGCTGTGAATCAGTTCTGAGGAGGGGAACGTTAACTCAGATTTCTGTCCACAGATCCTGCCAGACCTGCTGAGCCTTTCCAGCAATTTCTGTTTTTGTTTTTGAAAATGGCCAGTAAGTTTGTAGAGGACACCAGAGTTGGAGGTGTAGCGGACAGCGAAGAAATTTACCTCAGAATTTTAAAATTTATTTCATATGTACTTTTACAAGACAAATGCAATGAAAAGTATTATAGGTCACCCTTGATCAGAAGGGCCAATGAGCCGAGGAGTCGAATATGGAGTTTAATTTCGATAAATATGAGGTGCAGCATTTTTGATAGGCAAATCAGGCCAGGACTTATATACTTCATGGTAAGGTCCTGGGAAGTGTTGCTGAACAAAGAGAACTTGGATTGCTGGTTCATAGTTCCTTGAAAGTGGAGTCCCAGGTAGATAGGACAGTGAAAAAGATGTATGTTTGCCTTTATTGGTCAGTGCATTGAGTATAGGGATTATTGCATTCAATACTGGTATCCTTGCTATAGGAAAGAGTTTAGAAAATATTTACAAGGATGTTACCAGGGTTGGAGGGTTTGAGCTTTAGGGAGAGTCTGAATAGGCTGGGGCTATTTTCCTTGGAACGTACGAGGCAGAGGGATGACCTTATAGAGGTTTATAACATGAAGGGCATGGATAGCATGGATAGTCTTTTTTCTAGGTTAGGTGAGCCCAAAACTAGAGGGCATAAGTTTAAGGCAAGAGGAGAAATTTTAAAAAGGACTTGAGGGGCAACCTTTTCACAGAGGGTTGTGCATGTATGGGATGAGCTAGTAGCTGGTACAATTATAATATTTAAAAGGCACCTCGATGGATACATACATAGATTTAGATCAAGATTTTATTGTCATGTTTGCTCAAGTACAGGAGTACAGTGAAAAGTATATAATGTCACCGCACAATACCCGTTTTGATATCCAGGTACAAAAAACTAAAGTACAAAGTAGTAAGGAAAACAGAGTTAAAAAGTTAAGCATTTAAGAATAAGTCAAAAAATAAAGTAATAGTTAACATTAAAGTATTTCTTAATTTAAACAAAGAAAATAATGGAATAAGTTATCAGTCAATAGGATGAGTTTAGAGGGATATGGTAAATGAGACTAAATCAGCTTAGGATATCTGGTTGGTGAGGTGGACCAAAGGATCTGTTTCCGTGCTGTATAACTCTATGACTCTATCAGGATTAACATTTTTCTTCTGAAAGAAGGGTCACTGGATGTACTATATAGTTTGTATAGAGGGATATTGGGCTAAGTGCAGGCAGACGTGATTAGATTAGAACCCTCCAGCCACAGGGGATGAATGCGGATTTCTCCAGCTTCCTCATTTCCCCTCCCCCCACCTTTTCTCAGTCCCAGCCCTCAGACTCAGCACCGCCTTCTTGACCTGCAATCTTCTTCCCGACCTCTCTGCCCCCACCCCCTCTCCGGCCTATCACCCTCACCTTAACCTCGTTCCACCTATCGCATTCCCAACGCCCCTCCCCCAAGTCCCTCCTCCCTACCTTTTATCTTAGCCTGCTTGGCACACCCTCCTCATTCCTGAAGAAGGGCTTATGCCCGAAACGTCGATTCGCCTTCTCCTTGGATGCTGCCTGACCTGCTGCGCTTTTCCAGCAACATATTTTTAAGATCTGATCTCCAGCATCTGCAGTCCTCACTTTCTCCCAGAAGTCACACAACACCAGGTTATAGTCCAAATCAGTTGTCATGTGACTTCTGATCAGTTTTATTCTGCAAATGGATCCGATTTCAAAATAAGAAAGTGGAGCTTATGAGAGCCAATCTCTAAGCATTATTTCAAAGCCAATGTTAACCACCAACGTTTTGGATTCTCTTTAAAGCATTGGCAGTTAGAAACAAATGAGGAAAATGTTTAGATATTGGAGTACTGTGCAGGTACATTTTCAGCTACAGGAAGTGTGCACAATTTCCATCTGATCATGAAGACAAAACAAAATTCAGGACTCTGGGGAGAAAAGGGATATAGGATGAGCTGACCATCTTTTATAGAAAGCCAGCACAGACACAATAGCTGAATGGCCTCCTGCATAGTAAAATGTACACAATCTGACATGAGATCAGGATCCAGAGAGAGGAATGGGAGGTCAGTACTGGAATACCTAGACATGCCAGAGTGATATTGGATCAGGAGGCGGTTAATGCTTTAAATAAGCCATAACAGATCTATTGCAAGTTGGACTACAGAACATTGAGTTTGAATTCTCTTCCTCGAATATAACTGTGACACAAGTTGATCACTTTTGTTGAGGTGGTATCAGCTTGCTCCTGTGAAATGTCTTACAATGCTTTCTAGTGTTTAAAAGTGCTATAGAAATGCCAGTTCTTCACTAGGTGATGACTAAGAGTTTTAATTGTGATAGTTCAGCATTATTTAATACAAATTGACTGCAATTACCTTTCTGAAGTCTGCATAGAGTCAATTTATTCCATCCAGTTTAGGAAGTAACACCAGTGAACTCCAGCTACTTTAATTAGGTTCAGTCAAGTGGTTTTCCAGCATGTACTTAAGCTCTGTTTTGACTGATAAGGATGCTGTTTTACCAGTAGACTCTTCTATGTCTACATTATGTTTCACTAATGTATATTCAGGTGTATCTCTACAGATTACCTTATACTTTCTCAGTAATTTTCCAAGGTACTTCCATTGTCCTTTCCCTGGCTAGACAGAACCAAAGGAGGCTCACTTCAAGAGTTGTCTACCTCTCCTTATTTTCTCCATCATTTTCCATGAGTCATACCACCTGATGCATATGTTCTTCCTTATCCTCTTTGCTGTAATGATACTTCTTCGACTTATTTATGTTTCCGTAAATGATTCTTTTTCCTATTATCAGGATATTTATCAGATAAGTTGCTTTAATAACGCTCTTACTTTAAATGGATCACTGAATTTCACTTGGGCAAATTCTGGTCCTGGATCTTATGAAATTTTTAAAAATGAGTTTTTTAAAAATCTCTAAATTTTTCCAATACTGTCCTAGCTCAAATTGTCCTTAAAGGAATAGCTCTGGGAATCGGCACATCATGTCTCTAATGGTAAGGATGTACTAATGACCAGCTTTCTTTTCCAGTAATAGTTCTACACAATCTACTAACCAGGATTTTGTAGCAAAAACAGAAATTGCTGGATAAGCTCAGCAAGTCTGGCAGCATCTGTGGAGAGAAATCAGAATTAATGTTTTGAGTCAAGTGACTGTTCATCAGGATATTGTTGTGCAGGGCTTAAAAATTATTTCTTCAAACCAGACCATTAGGATTATTCGTTAAGAGCTAATTGGACATGACAATGAGCAATTGAAGTAAAGTAGAAAAGTATTTGAGAAGCAGGTCTAATGCAAAAACAGCCTGTTTTGACTTGGGGGACCTGCCTAACCTTGCTGGTCAGTGGGAACTTTCACTAGCTGGACTTATTTTTCACCTATTTGAGAGCTGGAAAAGTACTGAAGTTACAACAAGATGGGGATTTAGATTGTAACCTTAGGTTAGAGTAGTCTTAATATCACGGACTTCGCCCCACTCATTGAACTTTTCACTATAGGGTTGGGGTTCATGAGACCAATGCCATGGAATCTGAGATAGACTTCCAAGTCTGCCGTCACCAAAGTCCCCAACAGATAGAAGGCAGTGAATACAGGCACTCTTTAAGGCTCCCACCTCTTCAGAGATGGTCATCTTACACTTGATCTCTCAAACTAAACAGGGAACTATTTCTGCAAACAAGGACCATCTGGGATTTTCTTTCTTGGTTGCTGCATATAGAGGGGAACTTAGGCCAGTCAGGTAGAACTCCTTCAAACTATTCAAATAGGTTCTCTTCTCAACCAGTCAGCTGTGAGTGCTGGGCTGACAGACCTTTGTCACAGGCACTTTGTTTCACATCTGCACTCATTATTTGATTTGATTTGGTTTATTATTCTCACATTAGATTACTTACAGTGTGGAAACAGGCCCTTTGGCCCAACAAGTCCACACCGACCCGCCGATGCGCAACCCACCCAGACCCATTCCCCTACATTTACCCCTGCACCTAACATTACGGGGAATTTTGCTTGGCCAATTCACCTTACCTGCACATTTTGGACTGTGGGAGGAAACCAGAGCACCCGGAGGAAACCCACGCAGACACGGGGAGAATGTGCAAACTCCACACAGTCGCCTGAGGTGTGTATTGAACCCGGGTCTCTGGCGCTGTGAGGCAGCAGTGCTAACCACTGTGCTACCGTGCCACCCACTAATGTATCGAGATACAGTGAAAAGTGTTATTCTGTGTGCTACCAGACAAAATGCACCTTACATAAGTACATCAGGATAATAGAACAGAATGCAGAATATAATGTTACAGTGACAGAGATGGTGCAGGGAAAGATCAACTCTAATATACTGAGAGGTCCATTCAAAAGCCTGAGAAGAAGCTGTTCTCGAATCTGTTGCTATGTGTTTTCAACTTTTGTGGCTTCTGCCGAATGGAAGAGAGTATAACCGCAGTGGGAGAGGTTTTTGATTATATTGGTTGTTTTTCCGAGGCAGCTGGAAGTGTAGACAGAGTTTTCATGGCTGGTTTTCATGATGACTAGGCTGCTTTCACAACTCTCTATAATTTCTTATGGTTTTCATATGATCATGTTCAGCTGACTTATCAATGCTATTCCAGCCTAATCATGAAATTCAGTCCATTGTGGAACTCCATCTTCTATTCTTCCATTCTGAAGCAACAGCAATAAAATAGCTGACACAGTAATGACTGCTGTGGTTAGTCTAAATTGCTGAGTTTAAACTGCACTTGAGCTGGCTTGTCCCAGTTTATACCACATGACCAGAACGGTGAGTCACTGATTTAAAACTTTAAAGCTAACCTCAATCGTCGGCACCCTCCATTTCAGTTGCCAGCGGCAGGCAGAGCAGGAGCTTGGACCAGGGGCAAGTCAGGAAAGGTGAGTCGCTGATTTAAAACTTTAAAAGCTTACCTCAAGCAGCGGCAGCACCTCGGAGAGCAGAGGTTTCTGGGCAAGGAGGGACTTTTTATTCCCCCCTCATCTGTATAAGTGAGTGTTTCCAAATCCAAGACCCTACCCTTGAAGGGCCTCTCATTCATCCACCTCCTCTAACCCTATACACCAAGGACGCATCAGGTAATCTCCTCTTTTCTTACATTCTGATAAAGGGACTAGCAAGGATGGCAGTGAAGGGAGAGGAATGTTCCTCCTGCATGATGTTTGAAGTGAGAGATACTATTAGTGTCCCATCCAAGTACATCTGCAGGAAGTGCACCCAACTCTTGCTCCTCCAAGACAGCGTTAGGGAACTGGAACAGGAGCTGGATGAACTTCGGATCATTCAGGAGGCAGAAGCTGTGACAGATAAGAGTTACAGGTAAGTAGTTACTCTGAGGCATGAAGAAAGCTGGGTAACTGTTAGAAGGGGGAGAGACAGTCAGTGCAGGGATCCCCTGTGGTACTTCCCTGAAAAACAAGTATACCATTTTGGATACTGTTGGGGGAGGGAGGGGTCGACTTACCAGGGGCATGCACTGGGGTGCAGCTCTCTGGCACTGAGTCTGTCACTGTTGCACAGAAGGGAAGGGGGAAAAAGAGGAGAGTGTTAGTCATTGGGGACTCAATAATGAGAGGGTCAGATAGAAGGTTTATTGGGAACGAAAGAGACTCCCCATTAGTGTGTTGCCTCCCAGGTGCCAGGGTCTGTGATGTCTCGGATCGTTCTTTGGGATCCTGAAGGGAGGGGGTGACCAGCCCCAGTTGTGGTTACATAGATACCAAAGACGTAGGTAAAAAAAGGGCTAGGGATATAAGGCAGGATTTCAGGGAGCTAGGGTGGAAGCTGAGTGCAAGAACAAACAGTTGTTATCTCTGGATTGTTACCCGTGCCACATGATAGTGAGGCAAAGAACAGGGAGAGATATCAGCTGAACACATGGCTGCATGGATGGTGCAGGAGGGAGGGTTTCAGTTTTATGGATAATTGGGGCTCATTCAGGAGAAGGTGGGACCTGTACAAACAGGATGGTCCTCACTTGAAAGCAGAGGGGTACTAATATCCTGGGTGGGAAATTTGCTAGTGCTATTCGGGTGGGTTTAAATGAGCTCAGCAGGGGGATGGGAACCTGACGTGTAGTTCCTACACACAGGTGGATGAGAGTAGGGAGGACATGGACAGGATTTCACGGCCACAAGAGTGCTGGCAGACAGCAAGTTGGTTTGAAGTGTGTCTACTTCAACGCCAGAAGTATCTGGAATAAGGTAGGTGAGCTTGCAGCATGGATAGGAATCTGGGACTTCAATGTTCTGTCCATTACTGAGACATGGTTGGAGCAAGGTCAGAAATGGATGCTGCAGGTTCCAGGGTTTAGATCTTTCATTAAGATCAGGGAAGGTGGTAAAAGGGAGGAGGTGTGGCTTTTCTCGTCAAGGGCAGTATAATGGTGGCTGAAAGAACATTTGAGGAGGATTCATCTACTGAGGTGGTATGGGCTGAGGTTAGAAACAGGAGAGGAGAGGTCATACTGCTGGGAGCTTTTTTATAGGCTTCTGCAAAGTTCCAGGGATGTGGAAGAGAGGATTGTCAAAACGATTCTGGGTAGAAGTGAAAGGAACAAGGTGGTCATTATGGGGGACTTTAACGTCCCCAACATTTACGGTAAATGCTATAACTCTAGTACATTGGATGGATCAGTTTTTGTCCAATGTGCGCAGGAGGGTTTCCTGACACAGTATGTCGAAGGGCCGTCAAGAGGGGAGGTAACACTGGATCTGGTGGTAATGAACCAGACCAGGTGTTTGATTTAGTTGTAGGTGAGCACTTTGGAGAGAGTGATCATAATTCAGTTACATTTAGTTTACCAATAGAAATTGATAGGTCATGCCACAGGGCAAGAGTTATAGATAAGGGAAGGGCAATTATAATGCAATTAGGCAAGACATACGTATAGAATGAGGCAGCAAAATGTAAGGGATGGGAACAATTGAAAAGTGGAGCTGGTTTAAGGAACAGATATTATGTGTCTTTGATAGGTATGTCCCTGTCAGGCAAGGAGGAAGTGATAAGATAAGGGAACCGTGATTTACAAAAGAAATTGTATCTCTTGCTAAGCGGAAGAGGGAGGCTGATGTGGCAGTGAGGCATGATTATATAGATGAGGCGATGGAGAGTTAGAGGTCAGCTAGTAAGGATTTATAGAGAGAGTTAAGAAGAGCAAGGATGGGACATGAGCAGTCTTTAGCAGGTAGAATAAAGAACAACCCCAAAGCTTTCTAAGGTATGTGAGGAATAAAAAGATGACGAGGGTAGGAATAGAACCAGTCAAAGACAGAAGTGGGAAGTTGTGTGTGAACCCTGTAGCAATCAGAGAGGTGCTAAATGAATATTTGTCATCTGTTTTCACTCAGGATCAGGAGAATATTGTAGAGGAGAGAACTGAGATATGGACTATTAGATATGAAAGGTTTATGGTCAGTAAGGAGGAGGTGTTATTAATTCTAGAAGATGTGAAAGTAGATAAGTGTTCTGGGCCTGATATGATTTTTCCAAGAATTTTCTGGGAAGCCAGGGAGGAGATGACCAAGCCTTTGGCCTTGATCTTTGAGTCATCATTGTCTACAAGTTTAGTACCACAGGACTGGAGGATTGCAAATGTTGTGACCTTATTCAAGAAGGGCAGTAGAGATAACCCAGATAATTATAGACCAGTGAGGCTTACGTCTGACGAAGGGAAAGTTTTGGAAAGGATTATAAGAGATAGGATTTGTAATCATCTAGCAATCAACAATTTAATTGGAAATAGTCAAGATTCATCAAGGGCAGGTCGTGTCTCACAAACCTTATTGAGTTTTTTGAGAAGGTGACCAAGCATGTAGATGAGGGTAGGGTAGTTGACGTGGTGTACATGGACTTCGGCAAAACCTTTTATAAGGTTCCACACGGTAGGCTACTGGAGAAAATGTGGAGGCATAGGATTGAAGGTGATTTAGCAGTTTGGATTAGAAACTGGCTTTCTGTAAGAAGGCAACGAGTGATGGTTGATGGAAAATATTCAGCCTGGAGTCCGGTTACTAGTGATGTACCACAAGGATCTGTTTTGGAACCATTGCTGTTTGTCATTTTTATAAACAACTTGGACACAGGCATAATTGGATGTTAGTAAGTTTGCAGATGATACTAAAGCCGTTGAGTGATGGACAGTGTGGAAGAATGTTGCAGGTTGCAGGGAGACTTGAATAAACTGCAGGACTGGGCTGAAATGTGACAAATGGAGTCCAATACAGATAAATGTGAGGTGATTCACTTTGGGGGAAGAATAACAGGAAGGCAGAATACTAGGTCAATGGAAAGATTCTTGATAGTGTGGATGTGCACAAGGATCTTGGTGACCATGTAATAGATCCTTGAAAATTGCCACTCAGATTCATAATGCTGTTAAGAAAGCATACAGTATGTTAGGTTTTATTGGTAGAGGGATTGAGTTCTGGAGCCGTAATGTTTTACTGCAATTGTACAAAATGCTAGTGTGGCCTCACTTGGAGTATTTTGTTCAGTTCTGGTCGCCCTATTACAGGAAGGATGTGGAAGCATTGGAAAAGGTGCAGAGGAGATTTAGTAAATAACACAAAAAATACCAGGTTCTACTGCACTTAAAACAAGCAAATAATTTCCTGCAGGTGACAGAGTCATCCCTTAAGGGAGCTTGTAAATTTTTTAAAAAAGCTTTATTTGACCTTTTCTTTGAATCAACCTGTTCTTTGAATCAACGATTCCAGCCTCGGGTGACTGTCTGTGTGGAGTTTGCACATTCTCCCCATGTCTGCATGGGTTCCTCTGGGTGCTCCAGTTTCCTCCCATAATCCAAAGATGTGCAAGTCAGGTGAATTGGCCATGCTAAATTGCCCATAGTGTTAGGTGCATTAGTCAGAGGGAAGTGGATCTGCGTGGGTTACTCTTTGGAGGGTCAGTGTGGACTTGTTCGGCTGAAGGGCCTGTTTCCACACAGTAGGGAATCTAATCTAATCTATCTAATCTAACAGAATGTTGCCTAGTCTGGAGGGAAGGTCTTATGAGGAAAGGCTGAGGGACTTGGATCTGTTCTCATTGGAGAGAAGAAGACTAAGAGGTAATTTAATAGAGACATGCAAGATGATCAGAGAATTAGATAAGGTGGACACTGAGAGTCTTTTTCCAAGGATAATGAGACCTCCTAGTTTGAGGGGGCATAGCTGCAAATTGAGGGGTGATTGATTTAAGACAGATGTTTGAGGCAGGTTCTTCACTCAGAGTGGTAAGGGCATGGTATGCCCTACCAGTCAATGTAGATAACTCAGCCACATTAGGGAGATTTAAACAGTCCTTAGATAAGCATATGGGGATAATGATGGGATAGGCTGATAGACTTAGATTAGTTCACAAGTCAGCATAACATCAAGGGCCAAAGGGCCTGTTCTGTGCTGTATTGTTCTATGCTCTATAATCTGGTCTCTCGTTTATTTCCAGTAGATGCAAGTGCCATACTTGTGCCAAAATTATCCGTCCAACCTAACTGTTTTACACAATACTGCCTCCAGTTTACCCATCAAATCAATCAACAAGATCTTTATAAGTTCTCTTAGGGGGTTGTCTTGTGGCACAGTGATAGTGTCCATACCCCTGGACCAAGAGATCAGGGTTCAAGTTCAACCCCTGCTCCAGAGGTGTCTAATGACATCTCTGAACAGGTTGATTCAAAGAACAGATCAAATAAAGAATTTTTAAAAAATTTACAAGTTCCCTTAAGGCATAGGGATGACTCTGTCATCTGCAGGAAATTATTTGCTTGTTTTAAATGCAGTAGAAACTGGTATTTACTAATATCAACCTCAAATCCTCAGTCTACCAAATTGATCTCCATTGTACTTAGGGGTTTGCTTCTTTGAAGCTCATAGGTTCTTTTATAGCTTTTTTTCCCTCCTCCACTTTCACTGGGGTGGGTTCAGGACTTCTCATGAGCCTAATTTCCAAGTCTAACCCCTGCTATGTAACTCCAGCTTATATCATTTACTACTAGGCTGTTAAGGAGAAAGTGAGGACTGCAGATGCTGGAGATCAGAGCTGAAAATGTGTTGCTGGAAAAGCGCAGCAGGTCAGGCAGCATCCAAGGAACAGAAGAATCGACGTTTCAGGCAGAAGCTGTTTCAGTACCAGGCTGTTAACTAAACCTGACTTTTTATTCCACACTGAAAGCTAATATGCAAGTGAATTTTTATTTTGATGAGATGATGATAAGTTTAAATATCCTTGAATGCTTCTTAAACTCATGCACTTCCATAGTCAGATTTCTAAACCTCAGGATTCTGTGTTGCACAAGTTAAATTTGGAATTGGGTTATAAACTGTTTGTAAATACCTCATTAAAGTCTCTGAGGGATGTTAATTGCACCAATGATTACTCACCCTCTTACAATAATTAAAATGCTGTAGCTTCCTCACTCGCATTCAAATGTGTTTCCTCTTAAAGATGGAAAACTATACTTTGCAGCTGGGTTTTCATTCATTTATGAGATGTGGGCATCACTGGCTGGGCCAGCATTTATTGCCCTTCCCTAATTGCCCAATCACAGGATTCCAGATTAATAATCTAACAATAATAAAAACACTCAGGCATTACGTTCCCATTTGGAAAGTTAAAACATTCAACTCACCTTGGGTTGCATGCCTAGTTGAAAAATTATTCAACTCATCTCCTCTGTCCTTGACTTATGCATTAAATATCCAATTACATTATGAAACAATTAGGCTACTTTATTGTCTGTTCATGAGAGTGCTGATGTGAACCTGCTAAAAGGTTAAATCTATTCAACAGTTTGAGGATTTCACCCAGATTAGATAGCAAAGAATTGAACAATGATGAGAAACTGGTGCTCAATACAAACGCTCCCTCAGAAACCATAAACTTCCCATACTCATGTATAAGCCGCCCCCTTTATACTTAACTATTAAGAAAAAAGACTTAATTGCCCATACCTTTAATCAACATCGGCAAAACACTACAAAAAAGTTTAAAGAGAGCTCTTTACAAAACAATAAATAACATAAAATGTTGTAGATAAACATTATAAATTTTGATAATGAAACAAAGGGTGTAACTTCAAACTAGCAAACTATAATTAGGAATGATGTCAGATGGACATTATCTACATTGATAAACATTAGGATAGGAGGCAAAAGTTCCATCTTTCACAAATTTGAAAAGTGCTATGAATGCTTCATGCTTTCCCCTGTGTAATTTGATTTTCTGTATAATAGTAGGTTCTGCTGTAACGCGTTAGTACCGTTCTCGTGCAATCCCATGTTACGAAAATCACTAAGTAGCAGTACCATGTAAACTAATCGGGTCAGAATTGCATTATGACCAATACATTCTTTAAAACTTTACAGTTTAGAAACAGTGTCCCCAATTCGGCAATTGTGTTATAGCGAATTTGTGTTCACGAAATGTGCATTATAGCAGAACGACCTGTATAAATAATAACGGCAAAGTATTTAACTTTTCAAAGTTTAAGGTGAAAGAACTGGAAACAAATAGGAGATTGGTGTGAAAGGAAGAGTTCTCCATTACATTTTAGTTTGGTTGTCATGGCATTGTACATGTAAAATGTTGCTGTATTTTAGTGCAATAGAAAAATAAAATCCCTACAGTGGGGAAGAAGGCCACTAAGTCCACACCAACATTCCAAAGAGCATCCCACCCAGGTCCAAACCATCTATCCTAACACCCTGCATTTCCCATGTCTCATCCACCTATCCTGCACATCTTTGAACACTATGGGCATTATATTTCATAGAATCTCTACAGTGTGGAAATGGCCATTGCGTCCAACAAATCTATGCTGACCCTCCAAAGAGTAACCCACCCAGACCCATTCCCCCACTCTACATTCCCCCTGACTAATGCCCCCAACCAACACACCCCTGGACACTATGGGCAATTTAGCATGGCCAATTCACCTAATCTGCACATCTTTGGACTGTGGGTGGAAACTGACGCAGACACTGGAAGAACATGCAAACTCCACACAGACAGTCACCCAAGGCTTGAGTTGAACCCGGGACCCTAACTACTGAGCCACCATCCCACCCATTTAATCCACCTAACCTGCACAGCGAGTTGTACAGCATGGAAGCAGACCCTTTGGTCCAAGCAGAACATAATCCCAAACTAAACTAGTCCCACCTATCGTTCCTATTCATGTAGTTATCCAAATGTCTTTTAATTGTTGTAATTGTACCCACATCCACCTCTTCTTCAAGAAGTTCATTCCACACACAAACAACTCTCAGTGTAAAATAAAAATGCCTCTCATGTCTTTTTAAATCTCTCTTTTTTTACCTTAAAAATGTGTCCCTAGTCTTGAAATCCACAATCCTAAGGAAAAGACAACCACTATTAACTCTATTAATACCCCTCATTATTTTATAAACTTCTATAAGGTCACCTCTCAACCTCCTATGCACCAGTGAAAAAAGTCCCAGCCTTTATAACTCAAATCTCCCAAATCCAGCCACATCCAGGTAAATCACTTCTAAACCCTCTCCAGCCTAATAATACTCTTCCTATAGCTGGGCAAGCCAATGTCCTGTACAATTTCAACATGACTTCTGTACTCAAAAGGACTGAGCAATGAAGGCACATGTGCTAAACACCTTTTTCACCACCCTGTTTAAATGTGACGCAAACTTCAAAGAATTGTGCACTTGAACCCCTCGGCCCCTTTTTTTTTACAACACAATCCAAACCCCTACCATTTATTCTGTAAGCCCTACCCTTGTTTGTTCTACCAAAATGCAATGTCTTACATGTATCCAGATTGAACTCCATCTGCCATTTTCCAGCCCATTGACCCATCTGATCAAGATCCCTTTGTAATTTTAGAAAACCTTCTTCACTGTCTACTATACCATCAATTTTGGTGTTGTCTGTAAACTTACTGATGATGCTCTCTATATTCTCAACCAAGTAATTTATATAAGTGACAAACAAAAGAGGACCCAGAACTGATGCCTCTGCAGGACTGCTGGTGACAGGTGGAAAAGCAAGTCACCATCACCGTTACTCTGTCTCCTGCCATTACATATTCAATTGGCAAGCTCACCTTGACTCCCATGTGACCTAACTTTACTAATTAGTGTACTATGCGGAATCTTGCCAAAGGCTTTACTAAAGTCCAAGTAAACAATATCCACTGCTCTGCCCTCAATCCTTTTGGTAACTTCCTCAAGCAACACAAATCAAATTTGAGAAACATGATTTTCCTCGCACAAACCCATGCTGACAATCCTTAATCAATTTTTGCCTCTTCAAATATATATAAATCCTATCTTTCATAATCACCTCCAACAACTTACCCACAACTGAAGTCAGATTCACAAGTCCATAGTTCCCTGGTTTCTTCTCACAATTAGCCACCCTCCAATCATCAGGCACCTCACCCGTCATTATAGATGATACAAATACCTCAGCAAGGGCTCTTCCAATTTCCTCCCTTACTTCCCACAACATTTTGGGGTATATTAGATCAGGTTCCAGAGATTTATCCACTTTTATATTCTCTAAGACCTCTCAAACTCACTCTTCTGTTATGTGAACTCTTTTTTTTAAAACATCAAAATTTATTTCACTGTGTTCTCGAGCCTCCATTTCTGCCTCCACAGTCAAAACTGATGCAAAATATTCTTTTAGTATATCTCCCTCTCCTGGGGTTCAACACAATGACAACCTCCTTATCTTTATCTTCTCCCTAATTACCCTCTTGCTCTTCAATGTATTTGTAAAATTTCTTTTGATTATTCTTAACTGCTATCTCCTATCCCCTTTTTGCCTCCCTGATTTCTTTCTGAAGATTGCCCCTACACTCTTCATATTGGGAGATTCAATTGAAGCAGGTGGAAACCAGAGCACCTGTAAGAAACCCACACAAACATGGCGATAATGGGTAAACTCCACACAGACAGTTCAGGATAGAATTGAACCCAGGTCCCTGGCACAGTGAGGCTGCTCTGCTAACTACTGAGTCACCATGCTGCCTTAGCAGCACAGTAAAATATCACACCAGTTGTGCTGACTGTCACCACCAAATTGAACATTGGTAAACCTTCCTGATGTGCAGATTCATAATTCAACTAAACTTAAGAATTTTGAAATTTAAATGTTCAGTCTCCTTGCAAAAAACAATTCTCTCATGTCACATTTCAGGATCTTTTGGTGATTTCTTTGCAGAATAAATTTGACAAAGAATTACCACTGAGTTAGGTATGTAAAGGCATTACTTGTTCTCCCAAGTTTAAAAGAAGGGCTTTGATAGAATGTGAGTCAGCGCAGTTGCTTTTGCCCATTAACTCTAGAACGTTATGATGAAAATATTTTGACATCTGAAGAAGGAGGCGTAACACATAAACAATGTCAGAGATCTTAAAGCTGAAATTTGCAAGGCAGATCAGTCATCAAAGACTGCAAAATTTTTGGTTGGAATTCAAGGAAGGAAGAACTTGCATTCCTTCTTCACAACCTCAACATTCTGCAGAGCTTCACCATGAAGTCCCATTTCAAATCACTTGTCTTTTTCCCCAACTATTAACCACTACCAGTAAATCACCCATGCTTACTATTGAATAATTAATGTGCAAAGCCTGTTAAGTGAACCCTGCTCTCAAATACAAACTCCACTAAGCATCATCTCTTCATCTGCTCTGGAGCTGTTGTGTTTGACCCTAAAGGGATCTGTATTTCTATCTGACATTCAGAACACACTTGTTTACACAGAATTAAAGTAGGCTTACGTGCCCATTTTAGGTTGAAGATATTGCACACACAAGTCCCATCAGATTAAATACATCACCTTTGATAGTGTTGCATTGTGTTGACATATCACATAGATTATGTAGTCTGTCTATTGGAATAGCAAGTGAACACACTTGGCATGCTACAAGTCTGACATCTTGTAAGGAGCAGGAGATAATATCTCAAATCATGCTAAGTCAAGTAAGATGACTTGCTCTGGAGAAGAATAGCATATTCTTTATCACATTACCTGAAGATTAGATTAGATTAGATTAGATTAGATTACATTACAGTGTGGAAACAGGCCCTTCGGCCCAACAAGTCCACACCGACCCGCCGAAGCGAAACCCACCCATACCCCTACATTTACCCCTTACCTAACACTACGGGCAATTTAGCATGGCCAATTCAACTGATCCTGCACATCTTTGGACTGTGGGAGGAAACCGGAGCACCCGGAGGAAACCCACGCAGACACGGGGAGAACGTGCAAACTCCACACAGTCAGTCGCCTGAGGCGGGAATTGAACCCGGGTCTCAGGTGCTGTGAGGCAGCAGTGCTAACCACTGTGCCACCGTGCCGCCCATTGATATTGATTAAATTCTCCAAGTCTGATCACAATTGTTTTTCATGTTCTTGTAATGCAAAGTAAAGTAGCTAATTGATTTTTAACATGCCCTGTTTCCTGAATGTTTGCTCAGTTCACCTACAGAGAGATGAATGAAGCACACTTTCAGAAGCTGTGCATATCTCATCAGGTCATAAGACAGTGGTATTGTTATGCCATTGAATCACATCATGACACTAATAGATATAGACTGGTGCGGGCAATTTTCATAAAGATAACATCACTTAAATGTGAGGTGTGTTTTACTAATGTAGGTTTGATGCGGAGGTGCCGGTGTTGCACCAGGGTGAACAAAGTTAAAAATCACACAACACCAGGTTATAGTCCAACAGGTTCACTATAACCTGGTGTCTTGTAATGTAGGTTTGCCATTGTGACAAACTTTTACAAAATCTTGTTTAAGCAGATCCACATATTTACAACACTTCCCGATATCTGTAAATGGAGTAGTATTGTGAAAGGATTAACATTTTCAATTTTGAAATAGCATGGAACAGACCTTATAGTTATAATTCTGGATTAGTGGTGCTGGAAGAGCACAACAGTTCAGGCAGCATCCAAGGAGCTTCGAAATCGACGTTTCGGGCGTTTTTTACCTTATAGTTATAACACCAAATTGCTGTTACATGAAATGTGCAGGGTTTTTATACTCAGTAAATTCTTTGAAGACGTACAAATTATTAACACACAGCACATCAATTATGCCATACCTGTGGTCTGTTGACATCTGAATCAAATAAAGCAGTCTTCATGACCCTTTGTCAAAGGGTCAGTTAGACTCGAAACATCAGCTCTTTTCTCTCCTTAAAGATGCTGCCAGACCTGCTGAGATTTTCCAGCATTTTTTTCTTTTGGTTTCAGATTCCAGCATCTGCAGTAATTTGCTTTTATTAAAGCAGTCTTCATAATCGTCTTCGACGTATGTTTCTAATGCTATGCTCACTTTAAACAGCTTTGCAGTCAAAATATTTTGCGATTAAGATGTTTACTTTCAATCAGCATTTCTTCAGACATCTCTCTTAAACCTGTACATTGACTTTTATATGAATATGATTTCTATTTTAACAAAAGCTTCCATGCTAATTTGTAATCTTCAAAAAGCATAAAAAAGTCTTATTTTAAATCCCAAATAGCTTTGGCTCAAAAGGGGTTTTAAAACTAATTTAATTCAAAAATGTCAGCAAAATATTACTAAGGTGAACAAGAATCCCATTTTTTCAATTTGTTATTTGATTAGTATCCCTATGTTAAGAGTATGTTGTAAGCTACTTCCAATAAATTGTATAATGTACATTGCAATAATAAGTAGGTTTGCTTTTTGCCCAAAATTTCATAGTTTAAGTATTTTTGTTTCATTTAAATTGTCTATCACAGATGCCAGCTGCAGTTCTTAGATGATGGGACCCTTAGAACATAGAAGATAGAACATAGAAAAGTACACCACAGAACAGGCCCTTCAGCCTACAGTGTTGTGCCGAGGATTATTCCTAATCTAAAATAAAATAAACTAATCTACGCTCCCCTCAATCCACTGCTGTCCATGTGTGTGTCCCTAATGACTCTGCTTCCACCACCACCACCACTGGCAATGCATTCCATGCATTCACAACTCTCTGTGTAAAGAACTTACCTGTGACGTCCCCTCTATACCTTGCTCCTAACACATTAAAACTATGAGCCCTCGTGCCAGTCAATCCTGCTCTGGGCAAAAGTCTCTGGTTATCAACTCTATCCACACCTCTCATTACCTTGTATACCTTGATCAGGTCATTTCTCTTCCTCCGCTCCAGAGAGAAAAGTCCAAGCTTACTCAACCTCTCTTCGTAAGACAAACCTTCCAGTCCAGGCAGCATCTTGGTAAACCTTCTTTGCACCCTCTCCAAAGCCTCTGTATCTTTCCTATAGTAGGGCAACCAGAACTGGACACAATATTCCAAGTGTGGTCTCACCAGGGTTTTGTAGAGCTGCAGCAAAACCTCGTGGCTCTCAAACTCTATCCCCCTGTTAATGAAAGCCAAAACACCATATGCTTTCTTAACAACCCTATCCACTTGGGTGGCAACTTTGAGGCATCTATGTATTTGAATACCAAGATCTCATTGTTCCTCCACACTGCCAAGAATCTTGTCTTTAATCCTATATTCAACATTCAAGATCGAACTTTCAAAATGCCTCACTTTGCATTTATCCAGGTTGAACTCCATCAGCCATTTCTCAGCCTGCAAATAGCCCTTGATACTATCAATGGTAACTCCAACCTTTGTGTCATCGGCAAATTTACTAACCCACCCCTCAACCTCCTCATCCAAGTCATTTACAGAAACTACAAAGAACAGAGGCCCAAGAACAGAGTCCTGCGGGACACCACTGACCTCCAGGCAGAATATTTTCCATCTACAACCACGCTCTGCCTTCTGTCAGCCAACCAATTCTGAATTCAGACAGCCAACTCCCCCTGTATCCCATACCTCCTAACTGTATGAATGAGCCTACCATGGGGAACCTTATCAAATGCCTTGCTGAAGTCCAAATACACCACATCCCCTGCTTGATCTTCATTGACCTATCCTGTCACCTCCTCAAAGAACTCAATAAGATTTGTGAGGCGTGACCTGCCCCTCACAAAGCCCTGCTCACTGCCTTTAATCACTCTATGCTTTTCCAAATAGTCATAAATCCTATCCCACAGAAATCTATCCAAAACCTTGCTGACCTCAAATGTAAGACTAACTGGTATGTAATTGCAAGGGATTTCCCTATTCCCCTTCTTGAATAAAGGAACAACATTCACCTCCCTTCAATCCTCCAGTACAATTCCCGTGGAGAGTAAGGAAGCAAAGATCTTCGCCAGCAGCTTAGCAACCTCCTTTCTCGCTTCCCGGAGCAACCTAGAATAAATCTGGTCTGGCCCTGGGGACTTATCAATCTTAATGTTTGCCAAAATTTCCAGCACATCCACTTCATCAACCTTGATCTGTTCAAGCCTATTTCCCAGCTCCTCAAAGTTCTCATTCACAACAAGGTCCCTTTCCTTAGTGAAAACCGAACCAAAAATCTCATTTAGAGCTTCCCTTAAATGCTCAGACTCCACGCACAAGTTTCCTATGCTATCCCTGACCGGCCCTACCTTCTCCCTGATCATTCTCTTATTCCTCACGTATGAGTAAAATGTCTTTGGGTTCTCCCTAATCCTTCTTTCCAAGCCCTTATCATGCCCTTTCCTATCTTTCCTCAGTCCATTTCTGATCTCCTTTCTAGCAAGTCTGTAATCCTCTAAAGCTGTGCTAGATCCATGCTTCCTCCACCTTACGTAAGCTGCCTTTTTCCTTTTGATGAGAAGCTCCTCTTTCTTGTCATCCAAGGCTCCTTAGTTTTACCCCTTCTTACCTGTCTCAGAGGAACAAACTTATGCATCACTCGCAACAACTGCTCTTTAAACAGTCTCCACATGTCTGTTGTGCCCTTTCTGTGGAACAATTGCTACCAATCTGTACTTCACAACTCCTGTCTGATAGTGTCATAATTTCCTTTTCCCCAATTAAATATTTTCCAATGGTAACTGCTCCTTTCCCTCTCCATTGCTATGGCAAATGTGAGGCAGTTATGGTCACTGTCACCAAAGTGCTCTCCCACCGCGAGATCTGAAACCTGTTTTGGCTCATTGTCAAGCACCAAATCCAAAATGGGCTCGCCCCTCATCGGCCTATCTACATACTGAGTAAGGAAACCCTTTTGAACACACTGGACAAAAATGGCTTCATACACCAAACCATCGGCACTAAGGAGTCAATATTGGAAAAATTGAAGTCACCCATAACAACCCTGCTACATCTGCATTTTTCCAAAGTCTGCCAGCCTACAAGTTCTTCAATCTCCTTATTGCTATTAGAGGGTCTGTAGAAAACCCCCAATGAGGTGGCTGCTCCCTTGCTGTTCCTAACTTCCACCCACACTGACTCAGTAGACAAACCTTCCTCGACAACCTTCATTTCTGTAGCTGTCATGCACTCTCTAATTAGCAATGCTACACCCCGTCCTCTTTTTCTACCCAAATGTTCTTTTTAAACGTTCTAAACCCTGAAACCTCTGGCAACGATTCCCACTCCTGTGAAACCCACGTCTCCCTTATGGCCACAACATCATGGCGGCACGGTGGCACAGTGGTTAGCACTGCTGCCTCACAGCGCCTGAGACCCGGGTTCAGTTCCCGCCTCAGGCGACTGACTGTGTGGAGTATGCACATTCTCCCCGTGTCTGCGTGGGTTTCCTCCGGGTGCTCCGGTTTCCTCCCACTGTCCAAAGATGTGCAGGTCAGGTGAATTGGCCATGCTAAATTGCCCGTAGTGTTAAGTAAGGGGCAAATGTCGGGGTATGGGTGGGTTGCGCTTCGGCGGGTCGGTGTGGACTTGTTGGGCCGAAGGGCCTGTTTCCACACTGTAATGTAATCTAATCTAATCATAGTCCCAAGTACTGATCCATGCTCTAAGTTCATCACTCTTATTTCTGAAACTCCTTGTGTTAAAGCAGACACACTTTAACCTTTGTTTCATCACATGAATAACCTTCCCAATAGATTCACTATATCCTGTCACTGGCCCATCTACAACTACCCCCCTCACAGATGTGTAGCTCCCAACCCCTTGCCAAACTAGTTTAAACTCTCCTGAACCACATGAGCAAATCTCCCACTCAGGACATTTGTGCTCCTCCAGTACAGGTGCAACCCATCCTTCATATACAGGTCCCACCTTCCCCAGAAGGCATCCGAATGGTCTAGGTATCTGAAGCCCTCCCTTCTGCAGCAGCTGTGCAGCCATGTATTAAGCTGCATTCACTGACTGTTTCTCACTTTACTATCTCATGGCACCGGTAGCAAACCTGAGAACACTACTCTACTCGTCCTGCTCTTCAGCTTCCAACCTAGCACTCTGTAGTCACTCTTCAGATCCACAATCCCTTTCCTGGCTATACCATTGGTGCCAATATGTACCACAATTTCTGGCTGCTCACCCTCCCCTTTCAGAATCCTGTAAACCCAATCGGTGACATCCTGGATCCTGGCACCAGGGAGGCAACATACCTTCCGGGAGTCCTGTTCCCGATCACAAAATCTCCTGTCAATCCATCTAACTATTGAGTCCCTACCATTAGTGCTTTTCTATTCTCCCCCCTTCGCTTCTGAGCCACAGTGTCAGGCTCAGTGCCAGAGATCTGACAACTATGGCTTTCCCCTGGTAGGCTGTCCCCACCAGCAGTATCCAAAACAGTATACTTATTGCTGAGGGGAAGGACCACAGGGGATCCCTGCTCTGTTTGTCAGTTCCCTTTCCTCCCCCGACAATCACTTACCCTTCCCGGCAGCCCTCGCTTCTCTCCGTCCTCTCTCCTCAATGCTCTTTTCAAAATGAAGGCCCGATCCCGAGATAAGTCCCGTTTTAAGTGGGAAAAACTTACCCTTCCCAGTAGCCTTCGCTTCTCTCCGTCCTCTCTCCTTGCTGCTCTGTTCAAAATGGAACAGTTCTGTTCAAATTGTCAGCTAAGATTGTGGATTTCATGCTCTACCGCATAAATTGGAGAACATAATTTCATTTCACACTCCCACTGCAGTATGAATTCGAGGGCTGAACTATCTTTTAGTTACATTAAATTTTTAAACTGTGGTGTGACTGCATTTCTTGAGAGATCCCATGGTGCTATTCAAAGAGGAGTAGCTCAACATCTCTTGATGCTTTGGATAATTTTTATGTCATAACCAAAACCTCCAATTAATTGATCACTTATCTCATTACTATTTGTGTAATCTAGTGCAGAAATTGATTGACATGTTTTCCAATCTTAAAACAGTGATTCTATTTCAAAAATAATTCATTGTCTGTGAATCTGTTTGGGTATCTTGAGATCATGAAAGACACCATTTAAATCCATGTTTTTCTTCTTTGTACCTTGCATTATTTTATAAAGTTAAATTCGAATTCCTTTACATGTGAATTTTGAAAACATCTTGAGTGTCACTTATTTGCTGGATTTTAACACAAGCTGAAGGGTAGAAGAGAAGCTTGAAGCAAGAATGCACGCAAATGAGTTGAACTCAAGAAAAGAAAAATCAGTCAGAGTGGGCAGTGATCCCACAATAGTCAGTAACATTGAAGGTGCTGCAAATATGACCAGGTGCTCTTTATTATTTTGCCATCACCACAGTCACAGACAGAATATAATAGATTTAACTCGATATACCAGGGGTTGCAAACAGTGTCCAATTTGTTCTTGTTGTGTCACCATAGTCTTACCAGACCGTGGGGCTGCTCTCTTATTAGAAAGAAGTGACTGATGGTGATTTAACCTGAGGGCCACCAGACCACAGACAGCCCAATGTAGATTAAATAATGGAAATCAATACAAAATGTTTTGGAAAATCTTACAAACGATTACAGTGTTATCTTAATTAATGCAATGCATGCAAAACAACTTACCATGTTAGGATATAATGCACAGAACTAGATTTAATGAAAAAAAAATTATGTCCTATCAGCTTCTGGCAACATGCCCATGACTCATGAAAGTTCTCTCACATCAGTATTACATCCAAAAGATGTCCAAATATTGATGCATAGATTTTGCAGGAGAACAGATTGAAAATGAGTTAATTAAAAAATAAATTATTTTTGGTACATAACTCTGCTGAAGAAGATTTGCATTTATATGTCCATATGTATATAAACTTTTCACAACCTCTGGACATCCCAAAGCCCTTTACAAACACTTTTGAAGTATAAACATTATTGTGATTTAAGACAATCAAGAATGTATACAGTAGTAACCTCTCAGAAACAGCAGTAAGATACTGGCTAGATGTAAAATTCTTAGACTTAACAACAGCTTTTGGTTGCAAATTATCTTTATTTAGTTCAACTGTATTTTGGTATTCTTAAACATTTATCGTGCATAGAAATTCACAATATTGTCCTGTTTAGCAAGAGGGAAAATGATTGGGGTAGGAAGAAGAGGGGAAAAAAGGAACCTTTCAGCAAATCTTTCATTTGACAAACAGAGGAAGGACATTGGAGATTTCCATATAGCCTTAGCCATGTACCAGTCTTGCAGCCACGATGATTCATAATATATTTGTGTAAATTTATATTCATTTGAAAAATTATTTTCATTTATCCTAAGCCACCTGTTGATCATTATCTTGTTTGTGATATAGTCTGTCTTCTGAGAGTCTTGTGGCACAGTATTGGCATCCCTACCTCTGAGCTACTGGGTTCAAGTCCCCACCTGCTCCCGAAGTATGTATTGATATCTCCAAACAGGCTCTGTAGAAAATATTGCTAGGCTGTCTCACCAGAGACTCTTGTGGCACAGTAATAATGGCCCTATCTCTGAGCTAGGAGTCCCAGGTTCCATCTGCCCCAGAGGTATGTTACAGCACATCTGGACAGGTTGATTAAAATAATTCTAGGCTTCCTGCTTGACTGGAAGACCATCAATGTAATACAAAAGCAAAATGTTGCAGATGCTGAGCGTCTGAAACAAAAGTAGAAAATATTGGAAATATTCAACGAGTAAGATAGCATGCGAGAAGAGAAATGACGTTAATGTTTCAAGGCTATGATGAGGGGTTTAAGATTTATATTTTATGTGTATAATCTGTTTTACTGGTGTGGGTTGAAGAATAATATTGACCTGGTTACAGGGGAGGATGTGTTTACTCTTTTCCACCTTGTGACATTGGTGTCTCAAAGCTAGTTGTGTAACCAGTATTTCAAGCAGTGTGGATTTAATTGTGGATCCATAGTGGCCGATTGCAGTGCCCTGGATATCATTTTAATAAAATGTGCATATGTTGCAGGGAATGTGTGCCAGAGTAGGCAGATCAGTATGTACTATTACTTTCACAGAAACTGTATCATTTTCAACCTGTGCAAAGAGTGCAGGATATTTTTCAATCTCTTTGGAGAGAGAATCAACTAAGAATGCATATAAGTTCACTAGGATCACAATCTTTCCCATGATGCTAGCTGCCATTGATGGCTGACACATCACTTTGCATGTGCTGCACGTATATTCTGAGATACAGTGCAACCAGCTGGGATGTTATTGCCTCAGCGACTGGTTGGTATGTGACCATATTCCATGCATCATACGGGCAGGTACCCAGTATTATGGCAATAGTTATCAACTCTTCATTCTTAACAGTTACTGCACCATCTACATCAGAACAAACCAGTGTGGCTAGTGATGACAAGTCTGCTGACTATCTGATTCACAACTCCAGTGTGTAAACTCCAGATGTGAGCTCAAAAGCTAACTCCATCCTGCCAGATGAAATGTGATCAGATTATATGGATGCTTAAACAACATTTCCTTTGCTTGAACTGCTCTGGAATAGCCCTGCGGTACGTGTCATCATCACGATTCACCAGCTTTTACACGCTGCACAATTTTGGTAACAAGCTGCTGCAGCCAGGTATTTGGCTGTTCTGTTTGCAATCGAGTCATCGGACTGTGTATCAGAGATCGCAACTTCAATTTCTCATTCGCCACAAGCAACACATCTTACTTTCCCGCTGCTACTGACCAGCATAGTATTGCCTTGCCACAATGCTGAATAGAAGCCACAATAAAACAAACATTTAGAATGAACTTCGCAGTTTAAACCACCCACTATTTCACAAGGCAGTCAATTGATTATCTAATCCCTTGGAGCCTGTCCCCTGTGGGGCTTTGTCTGCCCCCAGTAATCATTTTAGTACCCATTGGTTTCAGAGTGGTTGGTGGAAGACTTCTGAGGAGAAACTGGTGATGGCCTTGCACAATGGCCTTTAGAATGCTCTCAGTCCGAAGGCCCAGTTTAGATTGCATCACTTTGGTGTTCCTCTGAATGTCAAATTGACAGCGAACAAGAAGGACATACGTTGAGTGACAGGATAAATGCTGTAATCCTAAGAGAGCACAGGAGGCTCATGCTTCTCAGAGCCACTGTCACTCTCATTGGACAGTTCCTCATTAACCTGAGCACTATATCAGAGGACAGATTGTTGCACTGCTGAGATCCTGCAGATTTCTTTGAACGTTGGTATCCTCAGCTCAAGTCTGATTTTCTGTGACAGCATGTTGAATTTGCAAAACTTTCCATAAGCCACTGCAACACCCAGGGACTGGATAGGTTTTGCTTGCATTACAGTGGAAGTTGACACATTGACCATCTAAAGCTGAATCAGAATTGGACTCCAATTGTTCTCATTTAGTTGCCCATTTCTTCCTTGATGGGCATCAATCTTTGCACAAAGCCTTCTGCCATGTTAGTGACAGACTCCTCAGTGCTTCTTGAACAGGGATTGTCAGCTTTCTGATTGGCTGGCTAGTGCATCATGTTTCTCCATCCCACCTTGTTGAGCCCCTCATGGGTATTTTGTAGCAGAATTTGTGCACTATCTGACCTTCCAGCAAGCTGGCACCTGCACTAAACTGAATCCCTGCTCTGACTGCAAGTTATTCATGCCTGGTGTGTAGCCATCACCTCCAAGTATGTGCTGACGGTGACAGAGTTCAACAAGGAGTCACACCAATCCTTACTGTCGCTCTGTAATTCCATTTCTTGTTGTTCCACCAGTGCCTCATCAGGTCGTAGCTCTTGGCTATCTCAAAATGGTCACAGTTGTAGAGCTTTAGTGAGGGCGGGGATAAGGGTGGAGGAAGGTAAAGTTCTTATTGCAGAGGGTGGTGGGTGCCTGGAACACGTTGCCAGCAAAGGTGGTGGATATGGGCCTTATTTAAGATGTATCCAGACAGATACCTGAATGGGCAGTGAGCAGAGGGATAACAGATCCTTAGAAAGTAGGTGACAGGTTTAGAAAGAGGATCTGGATCAGCGCATGCTTGGAGGGTTGAGGGGCCTGTTCCTGTGCTGTAATTTTCTTTGTTCTAAATAAAAACAGCATGCTTTTCTGATGCACAACTTGCAAATCAAGTCACATTGTGGGACTAGGAGGAAATTGGCTCCATGAAATGGAATTGAATAGGAGAATGCAATCATTTTCATTTCAGTCCTTTCATTAGCCACAGCAATGATGAAGAATATTGTCTTCTCCATGGGTGAAAACACCATGCACCTGTGCCTAGCTCTCATCAGTTTGCCCCTATTGCCTTTGACATGCAACACTTTCTCCTGCAAAAGAGTATGTGCCCGTGAGTGTTGTGCAATCTACTTGGGTGATGTGCCATGGTTAACTAGATGTATTTGCTACTGTTGAAGTCTGTGCATGTGGCAGTAAATTGTGTGTGCAAATATGAAGTAAAACTCCAAACGTAAGAGAGGATTTGGGATAGATGGCAGGTAACTCAAAGAGTGATTATGATTGAGCAAGGTGCTGGTGAGGCCACACCTGGAGTACTGTGTGCAGATTTGGTCTTCTTACTTAAAAAAGATGTACTGGCACTGGAGGGGGTGCAGAGGAGGTTCACTAGGTTCATTCTGGAGTTGAGGGGATGGCCTTATGAAGAGAGGCTGAGTAGATTGGGATTATATTTATTGGAAATCAGAAGAATGGGTATGATCTTATAGAAACATATAAAATTATGAAGGGAATTGATAAAATAGAAATAGATTGGATGTTTCCACTGGTAGGTGAGACTAGGACAAGAGGGCATGGCCTCTAGATTAGAGGAAGCATGTTTAGAACTGAACTGAGATGGAGCTTCTTCACCCAGAGGGTTGTTAATTTACGGATTCCTTACCCTGGGAGGTTGTTGACACTACTTCAGTAATTGCTTTTAAAGCTAAGCTAGGTACTTTTGTGAAAAAAAAAAGGAATTAAGGGATATGGTGAAAACACGGGTAAGTGGAGCTGAGTCTACTTGGGTGATGTGCCATGGTTTCCTAGATGTATTTGCTACTGATCTTATTGAATGGTGGAGCAGGCTCGAAGGGCCAGATGGCCTACTCCTGCTCCTAGTTCTTATGTTCCTAAGCATCTTGAATTTGCCTCCCTAACTGCCAACTGAACCTATATGTAAACCTTAAGAATTCTGAACTAGAACTCTCAAATCCCTTTCTGATGTCTTTCCACATTCAACAAATAATCTATGCCTTTATTCTACCCACCAAAGTGCATAACCTTAGAGTTTCCCACATTGTATTTGATCTCCTGCTTCTTTTCCCACTCTCCTATCATGTCCAAGTCCTTCTGTTTTCTTCCCACTTCCTCAACATTTACTGTCCCTCCATCTAACTTTGCATCATCTGCAAACTTAGCAATACCTTCAGTTCTTTCATTCAGATTGTTAATGTATAATGTGAATAATTGTGGTCCCAATCCTTTATTCATGCCAGTACATTGCCCCTAACACCATGGGTTCTTATCTTTTTTGGCAGCCTTCTGTGTGACACCTTCTCAAAGGCCTTCTGGAAATTCAAATAGATCATGTCCACGAGCTCACCCTTATTAAACTTGCTTGTACCCTCCTCAAAGAATCCTAAAAAGATTTCTCAAGTATGACCTCCCCTTAAAAGGCCATGCTGACACAGTCCTACTTTACAATGCACTTCCCTGTATTCTAAAATCTCATCATAAATAATGGACTCTGAAATCTTACCAGTGACCGACGTAAGGTTCACCAGCCTATAGTTTCCTGTCTTCAGCCTCCATCCCTTCTAAAACAGGGATTTACATTGGCCATTTTGCAGTCCTCTGGCACCCTCCCTGACTTACCATCTTATTTCATCTTCAAGATCTTCCTTGGAAATTAAAATGTAGAAGTACTCATGACTGAGAAAAGGAAGGTCTGATCACCTAATTACCCTTCAAGTCAACCTGTTTGACCAAACTCCAGTTACGCTCTAATACAACAAAGCAACACTCTAGAGCAGACTATAGATCAGGTCACTTTATTGTCAGTAAAATTCTGGGGGCAGATAATGACAGACAATTTCCCCACATCTAATTTCACCAGCGGGACACAATAACATGTAGGAGAGCCATCTTCACCTGGTCCTCCAGTAGTTTGCCTGTAAACCCATACCCTTCTGACTCAGAGGTACTGGTGCTGTCCTTGAGCCAAGGCACCTAATAAGTATAAATTTTATATTCAGAATAGTTGACAGAAATGTTAATGAGATTAGGGCCTTGAAATATTTTACTGAATGCAAATTCATAGACGTTGAATTGTAAGCTTTCTTCACATTTAACATTCAAAAGCTGTCTTTTTTTTAATTTTAGTTGGAAGATGTTTCTGTCATCCAAAGAAAAGGTTTGTGCCACTGTGCAGCTTGCATATTCATTCAAAAGGTTAAAATATAATGATAGTGAAGACTGCAGATGCTGGAGAAGTCAAAGTTGATAATGTGTGGCATTGAAAAAAACACAGAAAGCTCAGGCAGCATCTGAGAAGCAAGAGTCAGTATTTCAGGCTTAACCCTTCATCAGGGCCTGATGTCCTGATGAAAGTTTAAGCCCAACATGTCCACTCTCTTGCTCCAGAAATGCTACCTGACCTGCTGTGCTTTTTGCAGTGCCACGCTTTATCAACTCTAAAATATAATGATCCCTATCTATAAATTAAGATTTAGGTTGTGTGTATTGAATTTATGCACAAATGTAGAGGGTGGTAGGGAGAAGCAGTGTGTTCAGTTTTGGTAATCTTACCTGAGCAAGGATGTATTAACCTTGGAGAAAATCCAATTGTGATTCATCAGGGTTGTATGTGGTGTAACCGAAGGGAGATGTGATTGTGGTATTTAAAGCATTGAAGTACTGTATCTTTGTGATATGGGTTAGATAATTTATCTGGGGACATGAATTTAAATTACACAAGCGTACAAATAGATTAGTTGACAAAAAAAAGTTTTTTTGTGTTTTTATTGGAATCGGTTGCCAGCTTTCTCAGTGAATATATCAATGCTGCAAACACTCTGAGAGATGTTGATGTAAAGGTGAACGGGATGTTTGATGTGCCTCATGGACTGGAATTTAATGTTCTCCCTCAAGATGAGAAAACAACCTTTGATTGAAGAAAAGATTTTCGATGGTAATTCAGGGAAACATTTCTAAAAGGAAAGTTTTTTTCTGACCCCTGAATGAATGTGTAGCCAGGGCTCCAGAAATTGATTCCGATACTGAAGCGGAATTAAATAAATCTCAAACCACATTTTGATCATCAAATTTAACACAGGTTCATAAACTGAGGAACATTAAATGCTACTACACTTTTAATAACATTGCAAAATTAACAAATAACTTCGAACAGAAGCCCATAAATCTTGACACTATACATTCCAAACCATTGACCCACAAAGTTAAAAATAACACAACACCAGGTTATAGTCCAACAGGTTTAATTGGAAGTACACTAGCTTTCGGAGAGCCACTCCATCAGGTGATAGTGGAGGACACAATTCTAAGGCACAGAATTTATAGCAAAAATTTACAATCTGATGTAATTGAAATTATACATTGAAAAGTACTTTGATTGTCTGTTGAGTCTTTCATCTGTTCAAATACCATGATAGTTTCACTTCTTTCATGTGTAAATCACAAAACCTTTTTTTAAAAGTTGCATTCTCGGGTTAGCTGTAACAATGGGCATTAGCTATAGTTCTCTATCTATGCCATGATGTTTAGATTGATTCTAATCTAAAAAGTGAGAAAACAGGGTTTTACATGAATTCATGCAGTTTTTGAGCTCAGAGTTTTATATGAATTCATGCAGTTTTTCAGCAAAGTACAATGTAACTCTGCAAGTACAAATTCACCCCACAAAATATATGTGTGCAAGTGGGTCTTTGTCTGTCTGTATGTGCGTGTCTGGGGTGGGGGATTGTGAGCGTCTGTGAGAGAGAGTGTACATGTGTGTGCATGAGTGTAGAGTGTTCTAAGTCTCTGAGAGGATGCCTGTGTGGGTGTGGGAGTGTGTGTGTGTGGGAGTGTGTGTGTATAGGAGTGTCTGTGTGTGTGTGTGTGTGTGTGTGTGTGTGTGTAGGAGTGTCTGTGTGTGTGTGTGTGTGTATAGTGCAATGGTGGTCACCTGTAATGTGACATGAACCCAAGGTCCCAGTTGAGGCCCTCCCTATGGGTACTGAACTTAGCTATCAGCCTCTGCTCGGCCACTTTTTGCTGCTGCCTGTCCCAAAGTCCGCCTTGGAGGATGGTCACCCGAAGGTCCGAAGTCGAATGTCCTGAACCACTGAAGTGTTCTCCAACTGGGAGGGAACACTCCTGTCTGTTGATTGTTGTGCGGTGCCCTTTCATCCGTTGTCATAGCCTTTGCTCGGTTTCCCCAATATATCATGCCTCAGGGCATCCTTGCCTGCAACATATAAGATAGACAACGTTGGCTGAGTCACTCGAGTACCTGCCACGTACAAGGTGGGAGGTATCCCCCCGTATAATGGTGGTATCCATGTCCACACTCTGACACATCTTGCAGCGCCTATCATGACCCCACTGGAGGGCCGCTGGACTTGACATGTATGCTCAAACCATCAGGAAATATATAAATGCCAGATTCATCAGCCGTACCAGGCTCTCAAAACCAATCACAACATTGTCATCAAACCAGCAGATAAAGGAGGAGCCATTGTCATTCAGAATAGAACAGATTACTGCAAAGAAGTGTACTGACAACTGAACAACCAGGAACACTACAGGCAACCACCAGCTGATCCGACCAAAGAACACACTCGTGAATTAAACACATTGATCAGGACTTTGGATCCAGTCCTTCAGATTTCCCTACGTGCTCTCATCCCACGTGCTTCTCATGTAGGTGACTTCTACTGCCTTCCGAAGATACACAAAGCCAACACACCAGGACATCCCATCGTATTGGGCAATGGAACCCTGTGTGAGAGTCTCTCCGGCTATGTTGAAGGCATCTTGAAACTATTGTACAAGAGATCCCCAGCTTCTGTCATGACACTAGGGATTTCTTACAGAAACTCAGCACCCACAGACCAGTCGAATCGGGAACATTCCTCGTCACAATTGATGTTTCAGCACTCTACACCAGCATCCCCCACAAAGATGGCATCGCGGCAACAACCTCAGTACTCAACACCAACAAATGCCAATCTCCGAGCACCGTCCTACAACACATCTGCTTTATCCTCGATCACATTGTCTTCACCTTTGACAACCAATTCTTCATCCAGACACATGGAACAGCCATGGGGACCAAATTTTCACCCAAATATGCCAACATTTTTTATGCACAGGTTTGAACAAGACTTCTTCTCTATGCAGGATTTTCCTCTGGACCCACGGCGAGGAGTCACTGCAAAAACTACACAGTGACATCAACAAGTTCCATCCCACCATCAAACTCACCATGGACTATTCTCGACTGTCTGTCTCATTCTTGGACACATGCATCTCCATCAAGGATGGACACCTCAGCACCACACTCTACCGCAAACCCACAGACAACCTCACAATGCTACACTTCTCCAGCTTCCACCCAAAGCATATTAAAACAGCCATCCCCTATGGACAAGCCCTACGCGTACAGCGGATCTGCTCAGATGAGGAGGAACGTGACGGACACTTGGAAGTACTTAATGATGCCCTCACAAGAACAGGGTACGATGCTCAACTCATCGACCACCAGTTCTGACGTGCCACAGCAAGGAACCATAATGACCTCCTCAGGAGACAGATATGTGCTGCGATGACAGGGTACCCTTCGTTGTTCAGTATTTCCCAGGAACTGAAAAACTACACCATGTTCTTCGTGACCTGCAACACATTATCAATGAGGATGAGCACCTCACCAAGACCTTCCCCAAGACCTTCCCCCTCCTCCACTGCTTGCCTTTAAACAACCACCAAGCCTCAAACAAATCATTGTTCGGAGCAATCTGCCCAGCTCTCAGGACAACTTCATACAACCCCGTCACGGTAGGCACTGCAAGATGTGTCAGAGTGTGGACATGGATACCACCATTACACGTGGGGACACCTCCCACCTTGCGTGTGGCAGGTACTCATGTGACTCAGCCAACGTTGTCTATCTTATACGTTGCAACCAAGGATGCCCGGAGGCATGGTACATTGGGGAAACCGAACAAAGGCTACAATAACGGATGAATGGACACGCAACAATCAACAGACAGGAGTGTTCCCTCCTAGACGGGGAACACTTCAGTGGTCCAGGACATTCGACTTCGGACCTTCGAGTGACCATCCTCCAAGGCGGACTTCGGGACAAGCAGCAGCAAAAAGTGGCCGAGCAGAGGCTGATAGCTAAGTTTGCTACCCATAGGGAGGGCCTCAACCGGGACCTTGGGTTCATGTCACATTACAGGTGACCACCATTGCACTATTCACACACATAGACACTCCTACACACACACACAGGCACTCCTATACACACATACACACGGACACACATATACACAGACACGCACACCGACACTCACACACATCCTTACAGACACACACACTCCCACACCCACACAGGCATCCTCTCAGAGACTTAGACCACTCTATACTCATGCACACACTCTCTCACAGACACTCACAACCCCCCACCCCAGACATGCACACACAGACAGACAAAGACCCACATGCACACATATATTTTGTGGGGTGAATTTGTACTTGCAGAGTTACATTGTACTTTGCTCAAAAGCTGCATGAATTCACATAAAACTCTGAGCTCAAAAACTGCATGAATTCATGTAAAACCCTGTTTTCTCACTTTTTAGATTAGAATCAATCTAAACATCATGGCATAGACAGAGAACACAGGGGGCTAACACCTTCAACATATTGTCTAGCTATCACCATTGTTACAGCTAACCTGAGAATGCAACTTTTAAAAAAAGGTTTTGTGATTTACACATGAAAGAAGTGAAACTATCATGGTTTTCGAACAGATGAAAGATTCAACAGACAATCAAGGTATTTTTCAATGCATAATTTCAGTTACATCACACTGTAAATTTTTGCTATAAATTCTGTGCCTTAGGATTGTGTCCTCCACGACCACCTGATGAAGGAGCATCGCTCCAAAAGCTGGTGTGCTTCCAATTAAACCTGTTGGACTATAACCTGGTGTTGTGTGATTTTTAACTTTGTACACCCCAGTCCAACACCGGCAGCTGCAAATCATTGACCAACAAGACGCTATTAGTTGTGCTGATTACAACACAGTGGTAATAGCAATCAACCAATTCAGTTTCCAGTAAGTTTTTTTTTAATTCATTTGTGGGACTTGGGCTTTGCTTCCTGGCCAGCATTGATAGACAGTAAGTTGCTTTGGGTTCCATTATAAACCAAATGATCCATGATGAATGTTAGAAGTTATGATTACAGAAAATTCAAGGCCACAGTGGGAGAACATGCTATATTTATGAAAGTAGAATATTCATCTACCCCACATCCTGTTAGGCCCAATTAGAAGTAACATATTATCCATTCCAAAGTGATAATATACAGATTGGGGATCAATTTAGTTCAGTTAGACAGCTGGTCCCTGATGCACAGTGATGCCAATAGTGTGGGTTAAATTCCCTCATTGGCTGAGGTTACATGAAGGACTCTCCTTCTCTACCTCTCCAGTCACCTGAGGCATGGTGACCCTCAGGTAAATAGCCATTAGTCATCTCTCTGTAATGAGAGAGCAACCCTATGGTCTGGAAAGACTATGGTGACTTTACCTTTTTTATATGCAGGCTTAAATGCTTGCGATGCATTGCCTGGTAATTATTGAAAATCTCTTCACTGTCCTAATTTGACAACAACCATACAAAATAAATAACACCACTATACAACTCAGCATTTGGGTTACAATTGGGTTATTTTGTTTCTTTAGTCTTTAACTTAACTGAAATGATGATCAGACTCTACCAAATGCTGAAAGCTTTCACTGACACTTTTAGTATCCTGATGTGGAAATAGAATCATAATGTTTAATGGAAAACTCCTAACTGCTCCCCACCCTCCAGTGACCCTGGAGAGAATCAAGAGTAAGAAATCTACATGTACTGATTTTAAGGCGAAGAACTGGTGTCTATTGTAATTGTGCCACCCAACAACATTCCTGTCTAGGTACAGATATAAATAATTAACATTTTCTTGAGGTTTCTGAGGACTATTTATTGTTAATTAAATGGATCCCAAACAAATAGGTTAATGGGACGATGAGACAAAATTGGGCAGTGGAAAAGTTAGTTAATACCTGAAAGCGAACACAAGTAAAATTTCCTCTGTAATCCATTTTCATTGATATTTCATAGTAAGTAACTTGTGTCACAAAGCTAGTCCCTTTTTTTACTAAAAGCTGTTCCTTGGCTCAAGGAGACACTGTCCTTGATTTTTCTCAGTGGGGTAATAAACCGAGCCGGGCTCTGATCAGACTGGTTTGGTACAGAGATGAAAAGGATTGTGAGAGGTCTTTTGTTCATATGTAAACAGATGAGACCTCAGGCCAAAGTGGTCAAGTTTGAGAAAGGTACTGTATAATGAAAGGGGAGTGGTCAGCTCTCTAGTTAGCTGAGCTGAGCAATTTAGTTCAGTCTTGAACTGGGAAGTTCAACAGGGAGCTGTGTGAAAACTCTCTCTTTCTTTTCTGCCCTTCAACCTCAACCTGTAAGCACGTGTTCATTTATACTGGTTTTTAAAGGGAATTTGCGTATTGGGACTGTTGTGTGTATTCGGAACAGCATAATTAAGTCTAGTTTGGATAGACTGGGTTCTGTAGGGATTCTTTATTCTGTTCTTTGTGTTTCATTGTGTAATTTTGTGAATAATTTTTGTCTGTTTTAAAATTTAGTAGTCAACTTAGCTATCTTACTCCAGGTAATTTTCACTATACACTTACCGAAACAAATTGCTAAGTTATGGTCTGGAGCTGTCTCCTTAAGAATGTTTTGAGTGGTCTAGCCTAGTCCATAACATTTGACCAATAGAGAGAGGCTGAATAGGCTGGGGCTATTTTCCCTGGGGCTTTGGAGGTTGGGGAGTAATCTTATAGAGCTTTATAAAATCGTGAGTGGCATGGATAGGGTAAATAGACAAGGTCTTTTTCTTAGGGTGGGGGATTTCAAAACTAAGGGGCATAGGTTAAAGGGAAGAGGGGCAAGATTTAAAAGGACCTGAGGGGTAACCTTTTCATGCAGCGTGTTTATGGAATGAGCTGCCAGAGGAGGGATGTTGAGGCTGGTACAATTACAACATTTAAAAGACATTTGGATGGGTTTATAAATAGGAAGGGGTTAGAGGGATATGGGCCAAATGCGAACAAATGGGACTACATTAGGTTAGGATATCTGGTCAGCATAGGTGAGCTGAACTGTTTCCATGCTATACATCTCTGTAACATCTCTCTGATATTGTATAACCCATGGTTTCTTATTTCACAGACTTGAGAAATTAGTACTGATTCCAAGATCCCTTGAAGTCCACCTGTTCCAAATTACATTATTTATTTAGTGCAAATAATATTATGCTCTATCTATTCTATAAAACATGCTTCTTTTTAAATGAATTGTCAAAAAGTAGTAATTTGTGTAAGCTTATAGCAAATATTTGCTTTAAAAGACTGAAATGGTGGAAATATTTAGAAATCTAGAACATATATTGGGGTAAGGTTCGATCAGGCATGCAACACTCCCATTTGTTGTGACACGTGCAGCATTACCATTTCATGTTGCTTGCAAATTTGAGTGACCGTAGCACACAGTCCAGTGCCATAACACTTGAGTGGCTATGCACTTCCACAAGGGGTCTCAATTGTCAGTTAAAGCTAGCCTGTATATGATATAACAAAAGCTAGCCTGCACCTCAGGAAGAGAAGGTGCATTCTGGCTACAATATGTACTGAAAGTGGTTGAGGAAGAATGTACAACCTGCAAGAAGAGTCAATACAATGCAACAAGGAGAAGGATTTGCTCCAATATTCCTCTGATGCAGCACTGGAAATCTTGGTGTTGTCACTGAATAGGAGAGTTATCCTCTGTCCACAATTAACCAGTTGGCCTTCAGACAGAACTAGACAGCAGAGGGAGGAGTAACCTTGAAGGTCAATACTTGACGTTGAGTAATCGAATATTAAAAAGGACCTGAATGCAATACTACAAGATTAGAAACAGGCCCTTTGGCCCAACTAGTCCATACCGACCCTCCGAAGAGTAACCCACCTAGACCCATTTCCCTCTGACGAATGTACCTAACACTATGAGCAACTTAGCATGGCCAATTCACCTGACCTGCAAATCTTTGGATTTGTTTAACTATTTTTTGTGATTAGTCAAAGTCAGTGCATGTATCTTCAAATGCTACATTCTAGCAAATGAACCACTACCCTCTGACATTCCATTATCTACCATCAGCTGCCCTCACTCATCTGTCAACATTATGAGTCATTACTCAAAATTCACATTAATAGCTTCAACTGATCCCCATACTAAATAGCATTAATAGCTTCAACTGATCCCCATACTAAGCAAGCCACACACCTACATTGTTGAATTTGTACATCTTTTCAGCTATTAAACCATGACATGCACATAATACAAGAACAATGCAGAATACTCAGTGAGCAGTTTATTCTCTCTTGCAGAATAAGGAGGTGCACAAATGCCACAATAGCACCTACCCTTGAAATGATACGTAGCTTACTTACAGCCAATTCAGATCGGGATCATTTTCCAAATAACTTCTGTCCTCTAAATTCAACCCAGTCAATTCCACAAATGCTTGGTCTTCAGTCCATAGGGTTCATAAATCCATCCCACAGGCGAAGAAGCTGACCAAGAATCTTATCTTCCTTCAAGTAGCCTGCTTCATCCCAGATATTTTAAAGGCCTGGGATTTCTCTCTTCAGAATATTTATTTCCCCAATTAAGGAGTAAATAGGGAGTAGGACACGTCTTCTGTCAGACAGAAGATACAGAAGCTTGAACACAAACGCTAACAAATTCAAGAATAGTTTCTTCCCTGCTGTTATTAGGCTACTGAACGAACCTCTCCAGTTTCAAATCCAGTATTGACCTTGCTTTTGTGTACCTCCTGTGCAGTTGTAACCTTGAATGTCTGGCTCTGTCTGAACACCCTATGATTTGTGTGTCCTTTTATGTTATAATTTGCATGTACTGCTCACAAAACAAAACTTTTCACTGTACTTAGATACATGTGACAACAATGAATCAAATCAAATCAATAAATGAAATCAAACAGAAAAAAACTGAAATAAATAAACAATGCACTTCATGTAGCTAAGTACTGTATACTGATATTCACAAACTATCAAAAGAGGTAATAAATAATCTAAGGGAAACTGGTGTGATGTTATTCATTTCAAGAATAGGAATATCTAAGAATAACTAACAATAGAATGTCAAAGAATTGAATATCCATCAACATTTACAATAATGTTTTACATTCAATTCCTGAGCAAGTAAAATCTATTCTAGAAATTTGAATAGCTGCCAACATAACCCCATTAATACGTAACTACTTTCCACAAATCATTTTCACACTGGGCAATTGAAAGATCACAGTTTAATTGACAGTTTGGAGAGGTTATTTAAGGATTACCTGTCTTTAATATGGGATTTATAAGTACATATGTTTGTTTTTCTTTAATTGGAATAAGCACTTGATGGAATTTAAATATGTTGGATAGGGTTTCAAATAGTATTGCTTAAATTGAAATCTGTAATTGCTGTTTAGAAATTTATTTCAGAATTGATACTTCAAAGGTGTAAATGGAATACACAAAATAGAACAAAGGGTGAAGCATGAAGAATCATAGGGTCCCTTCAGAAAGATGCCATTTAGCCTCTCAAGTCTGCATCAACCCTCCAAAGAACTTCCAACACAGAACCACCAACCTATCCCATGCCCTGAGTGAGGTTTTTACCATGGCTAACCCACCTAAACTGCATTTCTCTGGACTCTACAAGGCATTCCTTTTTAAAGCATGGCCAATCTACCAACTGTGAAACCTGCCTACTGTGAGAGGAAACCAGAGCACCTGGAAGAAATTCATGCAGACACATGGAGAACATGCAAACTCCACACAACAGTCACCCGAGGCTGGAATTGAACCTGAGTCCCTGAAAATGTTTGCAGTGATCCGAGAACACAGCTGTTGACTGAAATAACAAGAAAAAGTGCTGGAGAAACTCGGAAGATCTGAGAGCATCTGTGGAGAGAGAAACACAGAGTTAACGTGACCCTTCTTCGGATACTGGACTTGAAATGTTAACTCTCTGTCTCTCACTGCAGATCCTTCCAGACCTGATGAGTTTCTTCAGTATTTTATGCTTTATTTCGGGTTTTTAGTATCTGGAATATTTTGTTTTCATTTGATTGATATTGACTGACTTGCTGGGTGCTCCAGGATTTTCTGCTTTGATTTCAGATTTCCAGCATTCACAGTAACTCATTTGAAGAATAAAAAACCATGTTTATACATGAATCAGATGGCTGGCACACCAAATCGTAAAAATGGGCAGGACGAAAGAGTTGTACTTCATAAAGAAATTAATTCTCAAGATCTTGAACACTGGGAATAACAGAATAATGTTTGTTGGTTTTCAGCATATATATCATTTCATTAAGAATCATATCTGTGCGAGAAGAAAAAGAGTGAGATAATTTTTCAGAGATTTTTTAAGCACTGTTGGCCAGTAATCCATCATATTAATACATGTGCCCGAGGAATGTGTTTGGGCCATCAATAATTCACTGCCATGAAATTATATTTCTGTCAAATATTAAGAAGAGTGGAATTCTTTGTGTATGCTATAAGGAAGGAGTCAGAAAAGTGCAGATTGTTTGAAGGAGACAGTTTTAATAATGAATTCCTGTTTGGATGTCTAAGCGGAATACAACTATTAAAAGTCCATTAATGTCTGAGAAGAAAGATAAGTGTTAATGTCTGGGTCAAGGTGGAAGTAGCATCTCTGAAAGAAAAACAAAAGATTTCTGTGTTGGTAATGCCAAGTTGAATACTGACAGATGAAAATACTGATTTAAGGCTGGCAGAAATGATGGACTGTCAGCAACTGAGGCTTTTCAATTTTGTGAGGAGAACAGTTCTAGTTCAGGGATTTCAGTGTTTGTCTTGTGTGATCCTAACCAATGGATAGGTTAAGGAAATGTAATGTCTTTCATGATACTCACAGACATCTCAAAGTGTTTCATCACATTTGCAGGACTATGGGGAAAAAAAACAGTGCAGTGGGACTAATTGGAAAGCTTTCTCAAAGACCTGTCATGATGAGCTGAAAGAATCATAAAGGAGGTGATAGAATGATGAGCATTTCTATGTTTACCTTTAATATTTGGAATTTGAACTATGTTTAACAAAAACAGATGAGATGGAAGAAATTGCTGATTGCACGCTAATTGGCAGGAAATCTTCTACAAATTTTGTGATAATTGGTAAATTTTGTGATATTGGTACTGCTCATATGACATAACCACTTTCCATAATAGTGATTGAATGAATTATCTACTCCAAATAAGCTCTCACCTTTGCAAACGTTGGCCAGAGAGAATTCCCATATACAGTATTCAATAAAGTTAACAGGAATTTGAAGGGGTTCAGGTGTAATTCAAAGCACTGCATTTATACCTAGAAAGGTAAGGGAGGGACAAGTCAGGCTGCTAAATCCCCGGAGGATTCTTATAGATACATACCCAGAATCTGACATGCTGTTTTCCAAGTTATGGTCCCTTTCTTTGCAGAAGATGGGGCAGGATGGTGGCTCAGTGGTTAGCACTGCTGCCTCACAGCACCAGGGTCCCAGGTTCGATTCCACCTTCAGGCGACTGTCTGTGTGGAGTTTGTACATCCTCCCTGTGTCTGCATGGGTTTCCTCCCACAGTCCAAAGATGTGCAGGTTAGGTGAATTGGCCATGCTAAATTGTCCATAGTGTTAGGTGCATTAGACAAGAGAAAAGGGGTTTGGGTGGGTTACTCTTCACAGGGTTGATGTGGACTTGTTGGGCCGAAGGGCCTGGTTCCACACTGTAGGGATTCTAATCTAAAAAAGATTGTCATCCAGGAAACTTAGAGATAACTGAAGGGATGAATACTGTTCACGAGATCACAGGATGAAAATACACATATAAAAGAAAACAGCAGGACAACAGAACACTGCCTAGCTAAGGATATTGAGGAGTTTCTTGCTTCAGAAAATGTTGCTCCAATTATATTTGCCACAAAGTGCTTCCTCAATCATATGGATGTTTTATCTTATCCAAAACACTCATCTCATTGTGTTAAGCTTCGTTTGAACCAGACTGTGATCAATAACCTGGTGAACCATGCAACCAAGGGCTGCAGATAGGGCTTTAACCTGAAAAGGCAGGAAGACCAATCACACAAAGCGAGATTCTGAAACCTAAAGAGAAATGTTGAGAAAGAGAAAGCAGAAGAGTACTGTTGCAATTTATGCAAGGATAGACTAACTAGGACAGAAATGGACAACTAATGTCGCTATTACAGTGCATCAATAAAAAAACCTTCATGCAAAAAATAGTAGTTAAAAAATAAAAGCTTCACTATAAATTCTTTGTGCATTCAGATAATAAGAATCGATGAATTAGCAGCATAAATAGAGCTAAATACTTCAGACCTAATTGTCGTTACAGTAACATTGTTACAAGGTCAACAAGATGGGAATAAATATTCTCGGATACTTAACATTTGGAAAAGATAGACAGAAATTAAAAGGAATCGTATCCTGGATAGTAAAACATAACATAAGGAATTTATGGGATTTTCCTGGTTATATACCTGAATGTTTACAGACAGAGAGTCCATGGATGCATCATATGAACAGAACTAATAACCATTTTCTGCTGAAACTTTTTTGTAATTTTAAGGAAAGTTCCTAGGAAAGATGATCGATATTGTTGGTAGTTTACAGACTTTTCATTGTCACTGGGAACTTGTCAAACAATGTTCCATAGTTCTTAAAAAGGTGAACAATTCAGTGTCACTTATCCCTGTTTACAACCACTGTATAGTAATACGTGAATATATATCAAGCATTGTGTATTGCATGTGGTTGATGGATTGCACTTTTGTTTCTAAAATTATTGTTCATGGGATGTGGACTTCATGTTTTTTGTCTCACCAGCCCTTCAGACAGCGAGTCCTGATCCCTATCACCCTCTGGATGCAAAATATTCTCAACTCTTCCGAATCCTTCTGTCAATTACTCTTAACCTACGACCCATGGTTATTAACTTTTCTTTAAAGGAAAATATGTCTTTCCAATTCCTGTTAGACCCCTTCTATTTTGATGCACCTCAACTATCTCTCCCTTTAGTCTTGTGATTGAGACTGGCAGTGTATTTTTATCTTGGATGTACTCCATGAGGGTAGCCTTTGCATGGACGCCCCCCCCACAAATGCTGGGTGAATCTGCCAAAAGCAGTTCACTCACACTTTACCAGTCTTCCTCCCTGTTGCCCCACCCTCAGTCCTACCACCAAAATCTTATCCCAAATCTTGTATACTAGTGCATTAGATCTTACAGTCACCAAACGAGACAATAGTCCTATATTTCTTTAAGAGTCATGTTCATGATATAGTCACTATTATAATGCACTACCTGCATCACTTGAAGTTTGACATGTTAGTAGAAGCCTGCTCTTTGGCTCTCATTATAAAGGAAAGCATTAACTTGGCTAGATAAAGGTACCAGGTAGAAGCAAAACCACATCATGCTAAGCAGAAGTGGCTATCCCCTGTAAAGTACTCCAAGATCTCAATGGTAGATATCTGGACAACTACTGAAGATAACAGCTCTGGGCAGCAGGCAATTCAGACAATCAGCAGTATTAATTTCTGAGAGTAGAAACAGTCTTGTAGATCGAGCATTAGCTAAAGTTGGAAGAAGTTTCTCATGGTGCCTTTTTAAAAATAAAGTCGAGACATTACAATGCAATCAAAATCAAACACTACAAACCTTTCCCAATGAATACTCTGTTGCTTCTTTTTAAAAATAAACTTCAAAAGCCCGCAGTTCCCAATTTAAGAAAAGATGTTTAGTAGTCCTGTCAGCATACTTATGAGGTCTCCTAAAACAGAATATAATGTTCAAAACACACAAACCTGGTATTCTTCATTAAGGCAGTTTACCTCTGTCAAGATCTCTTTTATTTTAATTAGTTTCTTTCTTCAAACCAGCAGCAAAATATAAAAAGCCTGTAATGCCCTAACTCATTATTAGTGCTAACATTAACTCAAGGCTGACACTGCAACAACAAACCTATAGTTTTAAATGTCAAGTCTCCACTTCTTACAGGACGCTATGAAAAAGCGAGAGCCAGTAAAAGAGCAGTAGCTGGCAGGAATAAAGAGAAACAGTAGAAATAAAAGGAATAATATAAAGGAAAGAGTAGAAAACTCAATTAAAACACATCCATGCATTTTATTTTTAAATAGAAAAAAAAATGCAAAGAGAAATGGAAGGCAAGATCTCTACAGATTGGGCAGCCAATGATATCTTTACTGAATTACAACTTTGCAAACAAAAGGTGCAGCTTATTTAACTGGTCAAGTAATAGATGATCTTGAGAAGTCAGCTTTGAAAATCTAGCATGCCATCAGCAAGCAGGAACTTTACTGAAGTATGATATCTGGACTTTCCAATCACAAGTTAAAAGATCCAAAGAAAACTGGAAAGTTCTCAAAGACCAGCTAAAGGTAAATTGATTTCAAGATTAACAGACTCTAACTCATGTCACACAGACAGCAATTATAGTGCATCAATAAAAAAACTTTCATGCAAAAAAGTGTATTGGGCGGCACGGTGGCTCAGTGGTTAGCAATGCTGCTTCATAGCACCAGGGTCCCAGGTTTGATTTCAGCCTTAGTTGACTGTCTGTGTGGAGTTTGCTCATTCTGCCCGTGCCTGCGTGGATTTCTTCCGGGTGCTCCGGTTTCCTCCCACAATCCAAAGATGTGCAGGTCAGGTGAATTGGCCATGCTAAATTGCCCATAGTGTTAGGTGCATTAGTCAGAGGAAAATGGGTCTGGGTGGGTTACTCTTCGGAGGATCAGTGTGGACTGGTTGGGCCTAAGGGCCTGTTCCCACACTGTAGACAATCTAATCTAATCAATTTGTCAGAAGAAAAGCACGAGTGTTATCTCTCTAAAGAGGAGAAAGTGAAGATAGTGGATGCTGGAGTTCAGAGTTAAAACATATGGTGATTGAAAAGCACAGCTGGTCAGGCAGCATTCAAGGAGCAGGAGAGTCAATATTTCTAGCATAAGCCCTTCATCAAGAATGTGTGATGAAAAGCTTATGCTCAAAATGTCAATTCTCCTAATCCTTGGATGTTGCCTGACTAGCTGTGCTTATCCAGTGCCACACTTTTCTCTCTGAAGATGAACTGACCAAGGGGTTAATTTAATTAGTCAGCATCTTTTCACCAACAAAAGCCTTTAAGAAAGATTGTCTGGGCAAGGAAAAAAGGTCATATAATTGATGCATTACTTAAGGATAAGTGCAAGAATGAAGCCATAGTGATAGTTCAACACTACTGCTATCTCACCAAAGCACATAACATTAGTAACAAATGTGGTTTGTTGCACTTATCCAAAAGCAGTCCAGTCTTTCTTTACATCTGTGAATCATGTGATACCAAGGGACACTGGACATAGACGTGCAGGAAATCTCAGTCCAAAGGCCATGCCAGACCCCAGAACAAAATACAAGTGACAAAGAAAATAGTACAACATCACAATACTGGCAGAAACAAAAGTATTAAGAAGATTTACAAATGTAAATACATCAATGAAGCTTAGAATCAATCTGGTGATGAGAAAGTTTAGAAGATGAGCAAGCTTTTCATATTTAAACCTCAAGCACCATGTTGACTGTATATGAGCTATCACTTTTATGACCATTCATATTATATGTCCTGAAAAGGCAGGTGGACAAACATCAAACGCTAAAATTGACACAGACGTTAGTGCCAACATATTACTACAATACATCCTGAAATAAATATATCTCAGCCAGAGGCACTCCATGGCATAACCTCAAAAAGATTGTCACACAGTATCTAATATGTCACCATTCTTTACATTGGCACAGCAATGTCAATACACAAGCTCATCCTGATTTCTCCAAATCTTCAACCAGGTAGAGATTAATGCTCCAACAATGGTAGGCCCAACAGTATACACAGATCTCAGTACGCCACAATTTACCAGATTTAAACTATGGTGAAATAGACTACACCTGACAAAACATTGTTAAAAACATGCCCCTGGAGTGATTTGACTTGATCAGCAACTTTAAAGGTGATGCAATATTACAATATTGAACAGAGAGGACAGCTAACATGTGAATCTATGAAGTGACTAGAGATGTCTAACTGAGACTATTTTCAACACAACTTGCTACTTTCCTTGGATTCCATGAGTTTTAAATTTTCTGACCAATTTACTTAATGGGACCTTATAAAAAGCTTTGCTGCAATCTGTGTAGAATATATTAAATACATGATCCTTGTCAGTCATAAAAAACAAAAAGAAAAAGCTGGAAATACTCAGGCAGCACCTGTGAAGAGAAAAACAGTTAATGTTCCAGGACAATGACTTTTCATCCAAACTTTCCTTGACAAATCCATGCTGACAGTCATCGATTTTTTAAATGCCTTTGTCACAAAGCTAGTCCCTTTTACTTTAAAAGCCGTTCCTTGGCTTAAGGAGACTCTGTCCTTGATTTTTTTCAGAAGGGCAATAAACCAGGTTGGACTCTGATCAGTCAGAGATGAAAAGGAGTTTGCAAGGCCTTTTGCTTATGTGTAAACAGATGAGACTTCAGGCCAAAGTGCTCATGTTTCAGAAGTGACCTGTATAAAGAGAGGGGAGTGGTATACTCTTTAGCTAGCTGAACTGAGCAGTTTTAGTTCAGTCTTGAACTGGGAAATTCAACAGGCAGCTGTGTGGAAACACTCTCTTTTCTGCCCTTCATCTTCAAGCATGTGTTCCATTTATACTGGGTATTAAAAGGGGTTTGCTTATTGGGATTGTTGTGTGTATTGGGAACAGCATAATTAAGTCTAGCTGGATAGGTTGAGTTCTGTAGGGGTTCTTTATTCTGTTCTTTGTCTTTCATTGTGCAATTTTGTGAATACATTTTTTTGTCTGTTTTAAAATTTAGTAGTCAACCTAGCTCTACTACTCCGGGTAATTTTCCCTGTACACTCACCAAAACAAATTGCAAAGTTAGGTCTAGGGTTGCCTGCTTAAGAATGTTTTGGGTGGTCTGGTCTAGTCCATAACAAACTGGGGGCTCTTTGCGGGATTTTAAACAGCGAGAGGTAGGTGCTAGTGCCTTTATTGTTGGTTTGGTTGGGTAGACAAAGCTTGGGAAAGGAATGGCTCTTTCAGTCGCTAAAAATTTTCTGGATGTGGATTTGGTGATTTTAGAAGTTTTGCAAACAATGAGTAAGACCAAGTTGCAAAAATTAGCAGAGAAGTTGGAATTGGAACTGCCTGCTTCTGTGAGGGAAGGAGAGATAATTACAGCAGTAGCTCAGCATTTAAATTTGCTGGACAAACCATCAGAATCTATAGAGATGGCAAGGATTCAATTGCAAATGAAGCAGCTTGAATTAGGGGTGAGTGATAAGGAAAGGGCAGCAGAAATGAAACAATTTGAGTTATGATTAAAAGCAGAAGAGAGGGAAAAAGACAGAGCAGTAGAAGAGAGGGGGAAAGAGAGAGCAAAGAAAGAAAAAGAGAGAGTGTTTGATCTTCAAAAACTGACACTTAAACTCAGCTTAAAAGGCTGGAGATAAAGACTGAGGGTAGGCTTAGTGAGGAAGAGAGTGAGGAGGAGCAAGCCCCTGGTGGTCAGAAGCCTAGTCAGAAACTGTTTAAGTATGTTCAAGCATTGCCTAAGTTTGATGAGAAGGATGTGGAAGCCTTTTTCATCTCATTTGAAAAGATGGCTAAACAAATGCAGTGGCTAGAGGCAATGTGGGTTTTGTTGATCCAAATGAAACTTGTATGTAGGGCTAGTGAGGTATTCGCATCACTATCAGAGGAGGCATCTGGGGGGTATGAGAAGGTGAAAAAAGCCATTTTAAGTGCATATGAGCCTGTACCAGAAGCCCATAGACAACGTTTCAGGAAACTAAGGAGGGACCCAGCTCAAACCTATCTTGAGTTTGAAAGGATCAAACAGAGTAATTTCGATAGATAGGTAAGAACACTAAAAATTGAGCAAACCTATGATGCCCTTCGAGAGATCATTATTTTGGAGGAACTCAAAAATTCACTGCCTGAAGTAGTGTGAACTCATGTGGAAGAGCAGAGAGTTAGAACAGCAAGGTTAGCAGCTGAAGTGGCTGATAATTATGAGCTGGTCCATAAAACTCAGTTTGACATCCAGAATCAATTTCAGTCCTTGTGGGATAGAAATTGGGGCAAAGAGAAATCCTCATGGGGAAATGGAAAGGTAGAGCTCAGTGAAGATCATAAGGATAACTTACCACAGTGTAAAAAAGAAACAAAGGGAACAAAGAAGTTAAAAGTCTCCAGTGTTTTCATTGTAATAAAATGGGCCACACGAAATCACAGTGTTGGTGGGCTAGGAGAAAGCCAGATGTAGGAAAACCAGACAAGCCTGGGCGTTTTGTTGGACTAGTAACAAAAAGCACAAGGGAAGTTAGACAACTGCCTCAGAGTGTACAAGATGATCAGAGGTTGGTTAAGGAGGAAGTATTAAAAAATCTGCTTAAAATATATACATGCAAGGGTAAAGTTTATTCACAAAAGGCAGGAGTAGCAGGTAAGGAGGGACACAGGATCCTCGCTGTCAGTGATGCTGAAGGATGAGGAGATATGCACTCCTGAGGGACTATTGCCAGAAAAGGTACTGGTGACAGGAATTCATGGTGAGACAAAAAGTGCTCCATAATGTAAAGTGAGGCTAGAGAGTCCAGAGAAGAGTGGAGAATTTGTGGTAGGACTACTGGACAAACTTTCAGCTCCAGGAATACAATTTGTCCTTACTAATGATATAGCTGATTCACCGGTAGGCGTGCTGCCTATTCTAGTTGAGAAGCTAGTGATGATGCAGGCAACTGAAGCTCTAGAGAATGTTTATCCAGGAATTTTCCCTGATTGTGTGATTACAAGATCACAGAGGCACAAGCTGAAGCAGGAGAGATCAAAAGGCGCAGATAAGGAAGCTGACATAGCTTTATTCGAAATGTACTTTGATCAGATAAGTGGGACAGAGAAGGAGCAAATAGGTACACATGCAAGTATCTTTAGCTCTGCTAAGCTGATTGATTTACAGCAGAAAGATGAGTTAGAACAGTTACATCAAAAAGTATTTACTGAGAAAGAAAGTGAATACATTCCTGTGTGTGATTACTTAACAAATGATGTCTTAATGAGGAAATGGAGGCCATCACACATTCAAGAGAAATGGGCAGAGATTCATCAAATTGGTTTGCCTATGGGATATAGAAAGGAGGTGCTGGGAGTGGCACATGAGCTACCACTTGGAGGTCATTTCGAGGTGAGGAAAACACAGGCTAAAGTACACAGACATTTTTACTGGCCTGGACTATACAAAGATGTGGTTGAATTTTGTCAGACATGTCATACATGTCAACTAATTGGAAAACCACAGGCACCTTTAATACCTGCACCTTTAATACCTATTCCAGCATTTGAGGACCATTTCACAAGAGTCTTGATTGATTGCGTAGGTCCCCTATCTCAAACAAGAATTGGGAATAAGTGTTTATTAATAATAATGGATGTGTCGACTAGATTTCCAGAGGCAATCCCATTACACAACATCACAGCTAAAAGGGTTGTAGAAAAAATACTTAATTTTTTCCTAGATATAGACTGTCAATAGAGATCCAGTCAGATCAAGAATCAAACTTCACATCCGAACTATTTAAGGAGGTTATGGATAACTTGGGAATAATGTAATTCAAATTTACTGCATACCATCCAGAATCACAGGGAGCGCTAGAGAGATGGCATCAAACACGGAAAACCATGTGAAGGATTTATAGTCAGGATTATCCAGATGATTAGGATAAGGGAATTCCATTTGTACTTTTTTGTGATCAGAGATGCACCAAATGAATCAACTAAATTCAGTCCATTTGAATTAATGTTTGGACATGAAGCAAGAGGACTGCTAAAATTGATAAAGGAGAAATTAATAAGTCAGAACTCAGAGACCACTCATTTGGACGATGTGTTAAATTTTAGAGAATATTTAAATAGAGCTGGACAGTTGGCTCAACAGCATTTGAAAGTATCACAGTATACAATGAAACAAGAAGAAGGTAAGAAATCACAAATTCACAATTTTGCAATTGGGGATAAGGTATTGGTGTTACTTCCAGTCACAGGTCAGCCTTTAAATCAAGGTTTAGTGGACCTTATCATATTGTGAAGAAATTGAGTGAACTACTTGACCAGGACTCCAGAAAGTAAGAAATCTCACAGAGTGTGTCATGTGAATATGCTCAAAAGGTATTTTGATATGGAAGGAAAGCAAGAGGAGAAGGTGTTAATGATTACAGCATGGAAGGAAGAAACAAGTTCTGACACAATATTCCAAGTGTGGTCTCACCAGGGACTTGTAGAGCTGTAGCAAAACCTCACAGCTCTTAAACTCGATCCCCCTGTTAATAAAAGCCAAAACACCATATGCTTTCTTAACAACCCTATCCACTTGGGTGGCAACTTTGAGAGATCTATGCACTTGAACACCAAGATCCCTATGTTCCTCCACACTGCCAAGAGTTCTGTCTTTAATCCTATATTCAGCATTCAAGTTCAACCTTCCAAAATGCATCACTTCGCATTTATGCAGGTTGAATTCCATCTCAGCTCAGCTCTGCATCCTATCAATGTTGCGCTACAGCCTGCAATAGCCCTCGCTACTATCAAAGGCACCTCCAACTTTTGTGTCATCGGCAAATTTACTAACCTGCTCCTCAACCTCCTCATCCAAGTAATTTATAAAAACTACAAAGAGCAGAGGTCCAAAAACAGAGCCCTGCGGGACGCCACTCACCACTGACCTCCAGGCAGAATACTTTCCATGTACAACTCTCTACCTTCTGTCAGCCAACCAATTCTGAATCCAGACAGCCAAATCTCCCTGTATTCCACACCTCCTGACTGTATGAATGAACCTACCATGGGGAACCTTATCAAATACCTTCCTGAAGTCCATATACACCACATCCACTGCTCGACCTTTGTCGACCTGTCTCGTCACCTCTTCAAAGAATTCAATAAGATTTGTGAGGCACAACTTGTCCCTCACAAGGCAGTCAGATGGTTTTTAATCACTGTATGCTTTTCCAAATAGTCATAAATCCTATCCCTCAGAATTCTTTCCAAAACCTTGCTGACCACAGACGTAAGACTGACTGGTCTGTAATTGCCAAGTATTTCCTTATTCCTCTTCTTGAAAAGAGGAAAACTTCCTCCAATCCTCTGGTATGACTCCTGTGGAGAGTGAGGAAGCAAAGATCTTCGCCAGGGGCTTAGCAACCTCCTTTCTCACTTCCCGGAGCAGCCTAGGATAAATCTGGTCTGGCCCTGGAGACTTATCAATCTTAATGTTTGCCAGACTTTCCAGCACATCAACTTCATCAACCTTGACCTGTTCAAGCCTGTTTCCCAGCTCCTCGAAGTTCTCATTTCTTTAGTGAAAACCGAAGGAAAAAACTCATTTAGGGCTTCCCTTATCTGCTCAGTCTCCACACACAAGTTCCCTCCGCTATCTCTGATTGGCCCGACCTTCCCCCTGATCATTTTCTTATTCCTCACGTATGAGTAAAATGCTTTTGGGTTCTTCCTAATGCTTCCTGTCAAGCCTTTTTTGTGCCCCCTCCTGGCTATCCTTAGTCCATTTCTGAGCTCCTTTCCAGTAAGCCTGTAATCCTCTAAAGCTGTGCTTGATCCTTGCTTCCTCCGCCTTACATAAGCTGCCTTCTTCCTTTTGATGAGAAGCTCCTCTGTTCTTGTCATCCAAAGCTCCTTAATTTAATCCCTTATTGCCAATTAGCACTGACGAAACACACACATTATAGCAGAACGACCTCTACTGGGAGAGAAAACCTACTCTTTGTGAAGTAGTAAAACTGACTGGCACCCAGCAAGCTTGATGAGAAAATCATGGTTAAGCACAACGTGTCCAGGGCCACCTTACTGGCAGGACATGAGCAAGTGTCTGAATGGTGGACAGAAAGAAAGCTGAAGAGAACATCTGATGAATGTGTCAGGTTAACAGAGAATCTGGAGGAAGACCTTGTAATCTCAAATGCCGGATCCTTATTTCGAAGTGCTCAGCCGAACCATTTCTTTGTAACTGGTGCCAGCAGAGAGCACTGCAAGTGCTAGTGTCATTCATTTATAGTTATAGCATAAAACAGCTGGTTGCAAAATAGTCGACAACACATAGTTACCAGCTCTATACGTGCATGGAATCAAATGTCTCGCATCACATCGTACCAGAAATGGTACTCTCTGGAGTTATACAATATTTCCATGGTTCAAGTGATTGGCAGACAAAAAGATGGATGGAATATGTTATCTAGTTAGATGGCTGACTGTTTTCCTATTGTGATAACATCATTAACAGAGACTGCTGCTTTCATTCCTGAATGTAGAGGACAATGAGCTCACTGGAAAGAAATTGTCCTGAATGTGGCTATTCAACTGTAATAATGCCCCAACAGAACTCATTACATTTGGAGCAGGGAGTTCTCCCCCAGACAGTGGAGCCTTCATGTTCTATTCTGTAGACTGGAACAAGAGATGACTACGATTCTGGATTAGTGGTGCTGGAAAAGCACAGCAGTTCAGGCAGCATCCGAGGAGTATTGCTCCTCGGATGCTGCCTGAACTGCTGTGCTTTTCCAGCACCACTAATTCAGAATCTGGTTTCCAGCATCTGCAGTCATTGTTTTTACCTAAGAGATGACTACGAGCCAATCCACAGGATGGGCCCAGGTAATGGATGAATTAGTAATGCAACATAACTGACTAGTTGAATTCCAGTGCATGGTAAGAAAGGACATTAGGAAGGCTTACAACTGTTTAAGGCAGCAGGACCCAGACACAGAGAGAGAGAGAGAGAGAGTGTGGGAGAGAGTGGGAGAGAGAGTGGGACAGAGAGAGAGGGGAAGAGAGAGAGTAGGAGAGAGAGAGAGAGGGTGAGTGGGAGTGAGGGAGGGATAGAGAGAGAGAAAGAAAGATACTCTCAAGACCCCAGTCTTTCAGAAGGAGAACATCATGGAAAGACCGGGACTCATTCTGGAGAAGACAACTCAAAACTGGGAGTTGGAAAACAGTACCCCTGCACCAAGTCTGATCAGCCTGGGAACAGATGAGTAATCTCACACACAGTTTTTGTTTAGTTTGTGTCGTTATGGTATTTCACAAGTACATTGCTGTCAGTGTGTAAAGTATTATGATTGTTCAAACTGTAATTTGTATCTCAGAGTTGTGACTCAATATAACTGGCAAACACCTCGGACAGTAACCGGACAGAAAGTCGACACTATTTCAATGATGTGACCTGCGAATACAGCAAGTAATATGATATCTGAGAGTGCTTCACTTGCTCTGATCAGTTGAAAATGAAAGTTTTGTTCTTCCCATTGTTGATCTCAAGACTAAAAACTGGACAAGCAGCCTGACATTCAACTGGATTAAGAGAAAATGGTAGAGACGTTGATCTGGGTATTGGTCAGTGTCCGTGTAGAAACTAACCCCACCATCTGGAAATTATCCTACCAAGGGCAGTTTATGGACAATATAAAGCAAGAATAAGGTTTTTGGGTGCTGCAATAATGGAACGCTGAAGACCTGAAGCTTGAGCGAGAGGGTCGAATGAAGGAATGTCATTGTTCTCACCCTGAATATGTAAGAAGAAAAAATAAAAATAATGAAATGTTTATGCGTTGACTTGTGTAAATGAATATGTTAATGTCACAGTTTGTTTAATATCTATATAAATCACCATGGAGTGTATGCGAAGGACAATTTTATTATTTGGTAAAGAGCACCATCTACTGGATTGTAATGTATCCTCTATTGAACTTCCTGATCTGTTTCATGAAATGTGAGGCCATTTGTAGCATAAAATAAAATTCAGAAATTACCAATGGTTTGATCTATAATATTAAAATTCTTACCGTAAATTCTTATGTAAACATTTCCAATTGAAATTGCATTGTTAAAATGTCAGCACGTACCTCTTACCTGTAATGCCATTTAAATTGCACTCCAAATTGAATTCCAAAGTTAATGTGTTGAGGGTTTGAAAGTTATTTTGTAGTGCACTATCTTCTCCAAAGCAATTGATTTTCATCAGTTCCACTCAGCCTCACTGCAACATCTGTCCCTTTGAGATTTCCACCTGTAGTTTTGTACTTCAAGGTTTGTGCTAATGAATATTGATGATTCCTTGTTCAAACTGACTTATTCCCTCTGCTCCGTACATTCTTTTGCCAAAGGCACAGGTCGAAGACAACCACAGCCTGGAGATTTCCCATGGTATTGCTACAATTTGCCATCTATTAGTGACGAGCAAAATCTAAGCTGTCAGTGTAAGTGATTTAGAAGGAAGAGTTTGCATTTAAAAACCTAGAACATGTACAGCACAGAAGGAAATTTTCAGCCCAGAAAATAAGCTATCCAGCTTAATCCCACTTGTTAGCTCTTGATTCTTCATCCTGCAGGTTATGGCACATACACTGCACATCCAACTACCTGTTTTAAAAGGCCAGAAAGGTTAATCCCCTAGCACTCTTTTGGGCAATCGGTATTTGGATGAAAAGTCTCAATTTCCCTTTAACCTTTATGTTAATTTCCTTATATCTATTCTCCTGATTACTGGCGTCTATGCTTTTGGAAAATACATTCTTCCCATCCACCCTCTCATCAGTGAGAAGTATAAAAATACATCTCTCCTCAGCCTCTTTTCCTCCAAAGGAAACAACCTTAAATGTTTCAATCTTGTCTCATAACTAAGATTCTCCATTCCTAGTAACATATACATAAATGTTCTCTGCAACATTCATCCTATTATCTATCCTATTATCCTTCTCACTGTGTTATTACCAATGTTTAATACAGTTTTAGCATGACCTTGTCTGCTCTTATACTCTATGCCTCAATCAATAAAGAGAAGCATTCCAGCTGCCTTCATAAATGTTTGTGGATTTTAGTGTTCCCTTTGTTGGTTCACTTATCTCATCATCCTACCATTTCTTGAGAACAGCTAACTAGGAAAGTACAGAGTGTTTTAAACTAAAACCTTCTAACCCTCATACTGAAAAGCAACTGTTACCTTAAGGGGGAATGGGAGAAAGAGATCGGGACAAAGAACATGAATGAGAGCAAGAAAAGAAATGATTAGGAATATAAATGCAGTGAAAACTCAGCTTAAGGTAAGTCATCCATAGAATTTGAGAAACGTTGAAGGACTGCTTCATCAAAAGCTATTCAAAAGATCATCATGAAATCTCATGCCTTGGAGAGCAGCTGGAACATGGAGATGAACCTAAAGTGAATCACAGGGAGCTATGGCATATTTAGATTGAACTCCAAACTGCGAAGTGAATGATCTCTATGGATCTCAATTAATACTTTTGGTAGAATTAGGAAAAAAAAAGCACAAAGCTTTTACATGCCAAATCTTGACAAACTATACTGTTAAATTAGTTTATTTAATTTGTTTTATGCACCCACAGTATGTGGTATCTCTGGCCAGGTCAGCATCTATTGCCCATCCATAATAGTCCAAAGGACAGTTAAAAAGTATATGGAATTCACTATAACAGGATTTAATTGAAATAAATGCAATAGATGTACTTAAAGATAGATTGGATATGTGTATGATGGATAAATTAGAAAGGATTATTTTGATACTGTTAGATGTTAAAGGACAGCAGGAAGCATAAAGACTAGATGTGGACAGGTTGCACAGAATGGCCGATCATGTATATTTCTTTGCAATAAGAGAACATGCTTTCAAATAGCCTCATGCTTAAGTGACATAGTGAACGTTATGAAAGGTATTCCACACATTAAAAATATTTCCTGGTATTGCATTGCACAAATGCTGTAAAGTTCCTTTAAAATTTCCAATGAATCCTTGGGGTGTAAGTGTTGATTGTACCAGTCTGATGGATATTGAATATAATGGCATGTTGAATGTGTCTATGAATAAAGGTTATTAATCAGGTGACTCTCTAAATCTTGGGTCCTCATGTGTCTCTATGGTAGCAAATGAACAGGAGCAGGCAATTTAGCTGGTCATGCACACCCCACCATTCAATGGTCTAATTGAACGTGGCCTTTTACCCAACCTGTTCCCATAACCCTGAATGCATTGGGAATCAGAAACCTATCAATGTCTATCTTAAATATACTCAAAGACTGAGCTTCCATAGCCCTTTGTGATGCAGAATTCTAAAGGATTACAACCAGAGTATAACAACAGCTAATAGCACATGTGGCTTGTAAAGAGGAGAACACTTGCTTGATGTCGTTAATGTGCAAGGACAGTTGGCTCACCCACAATCGTCATTACCAGATGAATACTCTGGCATCGGATTATCAGAACTGAAACATCCTTCTCACAACAGGAGCTGTGTGATAGGATTCCATCAGCTCATCAGCAGCTGCTACTGTCAGGTGTCCAAACATATCAAGCTTCCTCTGCGACTCACTGGTGAACCACATATCTTGATCACCCAAGTGGCATATTGGAATAAGTGCATTGTAGTATTGTGGTGAGTAATTAATCAGTGGTTGTTGGGACAGAGCTACTGTATTTCAATGGTATGTGATTAACTTCCTCAGTCTTCTTAGAAATGAATTATTTTTGAGTTGTTACCTTCATCTGATTTGATGGTAATTTCAGAATCAATATACGCGCTCACTTCCAACTAGTCTTTATTGACTCCCCATAAACTGTAGCAGGATAAAACAATACTCTGTTCAAAGTTCAATAGTTTATTTCTTGTGAGTTTGGCTGTAGGTCAGGGGAGGTACTGGTATAGTTGTAAGATCACTGGGAATCTCAAACCACAGGCTTATGTTGTGGGGACATGGATTAAAATCCTGCCATGGCTGTAAAAAAATGGCAGATGGTGACATTTAAATTCAGTGAAAACCTCGAATAAAAGAAAGCTAGTCTATTGGTGGCCATGTAGCCATTGTCAATTGTTGTAAAAGCTCATCTAGTTCATTAATATCCTTCAGGGAAGGAGGTCTGCCATCCTTACCTGGTCTGGCCTCCACATGACTTGACATCCACAGCAATGAGGTTGACTGTTATCTCCCTCTGGGCCATTAGGGATGGACCAAACACTGCCCACAACATGAACAAATTAGAAAAAGGTGACTGTGACTCTGAGCTTCAGTGTCCAAACACATCAAGCTTCCTCTGCGACTCACTGGTGAACCACATATCTTGATTACCCAAGTTGCAGTTGGTAATAAGTGCATTGTACCATTGTTGTGAGTAATTAATTAGTGGCTGATGGGACAGAGTTACTGCAATACCATTATTGTTGCTCACCACTCTCTGTTCTTTGAATCTGCAGACGGCAACAGCCAAGAGGAAAGTCAGCCATGACTAGTTGTAAATGGTCATGAGCGTGAGGAGGATGATTCGCAGACATCAGGGTCATGGATGGCCTAAGGTAATGGATGGACACACAGAAGATGAGAATAGTAAACACTGTCAATCCCACAATACAAACCTGCCACACCGACTTGAATACATCACTGCTCCTTCACATTAATAAGCTGTCAGGCTAGAAATGGAAGTTGAACTCAATATGTTCAGCATTGAAATGAAATGCTGAACATACTCTTGCTCTATGTGGTAACTCAGGGACACAGCTGATGTCCCTGGCTCCTTCACATGCAGGAAGTGTGTCCAGTTGCAGCTCTTGTTAGACCACATGATGGCTCTGGAGCTGTGGATGGACTCACTTTGGAGCATATGAGGAGGCAGTGGCTAGCACATTTAGTGAATCGCAGATTATGATTGCAGAGAGAGAAAGGGAGTGGGTGACTAAAAGGCAGAGAAAGAGCAGGAAGGCAGTGCAGGTGTCACCTGCGGTCATCTCCCTCCAAAACAGGTGTACCATTTTGGATACTATTGGGGGAATTGGCTCACCAGGGGAAGGCAGCAGTAGCCAGATTGCACCATGGCTGGCTCTGCTGTTCAAAAGGGCGGGAAAAAAAGAGTGGAAGGGCTATAGTCATAGGGGATTCAATTGTAATGGGAGTAGACAGGCGGTTCTGTGGTTGAAAATGAGACTCCGTTATGGTATGTTGCCTCCAGGTGTACGGGTCTGGGAGGTCTCAGTTCGGCTGCAGAACATTCTCAAGGGAGAGGGTGAACAGCTAGTTGTCATGGTGCACATAGGCACAAACAATATAGGTAAAAAACGGGATGAGGTCCTTCAAGCAGAATTTAGGGAGTTAGGAGCCAAGTTAAAAAGTAGGACCTCAGAGGTAGTAGTCTCAGGATTGCTACCAGTGTCACGTGCTAGTCAAAGTAGGAATGATAGAATAGGGAGGATGAATGCGTGGCTTGGGAGATGGTACAGGAGGGAGGGGTTCAGATTTTGGTACATCGGGACTGGTTCTGAGGGAGGTGGGATGATTACAAATTGGATGATCTCCACCTGGGCTGGACTGGAACCAATGGGGACACTTTTGCTAATGCTGTTGGGAACAGTTTAAACTAATGTGGCAGGGGGTTGGGAACCATATGGTGTTAGAGGACAGTAAGGAAGCAGTAACTAAAGCCTGCGAGGAAGGCTTTAGTTACTGAATAATGACTTCATACTAAATAATGATGTCAGCATGCCTATGGGGAAGAGGAGGCAGGGAGCAGATGATGAATGCAAAGGGACTGGTGGTCTGAGGTATTTGCTTTAATACAAGAAGTATAGTAGGTAAGACAGATGAACTTAGGACTTGGATTAGTACCTGGGAGCCTGTGTTATTGCTATTACTGAGACTTGGTTGAGGGACGGGTGCAGTTGGCAGCTAAACATCCCAGGATATCGATGCTTCAGGCAGGATTGAGAGGGAGGTAAAAGGGGTGGAGGAGTTGCATTACTGATCAAAGAAAATATCACAGCTGTGCTGAAGGAGGGCACTCGGGAGGACTCGAGCAGTGAGGCATTATGGGGAGAGCTCAGAAACAGGAAGGGTGCAGTAACAATGTTGGGACTGTACTACAGGCCTCCCAAGAGCGAACATGACATAGAGGTACAAATATGTAAACAGATCATGGAAAGATGTAGGAGCAACAGGGTAGTCGTGATAGGAGATATTAATTTTCCCAACACTGACTGGGATTCACTTAGTCTTAGATGGAGCAGAATTTGTAAGGAGCAGCCAGGAGGGTTTTCTAGAGCAGCTTGTAAATAGTCCAACTCGGGAAGGGGCCATACTGAACCTGGTGTTGGGGAATGAGCCCGGCCAGGTGGTTGATGTTTCTATAGGGGATTACTTCACGAATAGTGATCATAATTCTGTACGTTTTAGAATACTCCTGAACAAAAACGAGAGTGGTCCTAAAGGAAGAGTGCTAAATTGGGGGAAGTCCAACTATACCAAAATTCAGCAGTATCTGGGGAATATAGATTGGAAGCAGCTGTTTGAAGGTAAATCCACATTTGATATGTGGGAGGCTTTTAAAGAGAAATTGATTAGAGTTCAGAGGAGGTATGTTCCTGTGAAAATCAGGGATCAAAATGACAAGGTTAGGGAACCATGGATGACAGGTGAAATTGTGAGACAAGCTAAGAGGAAAAAGGATGCGTACATAAGGTCTAGGCTACTAAAGACAGACAAAACATTGGAAGAATGTCAGGAATGTAGGACCAATCTGAAATGAGGAATTAAGAGGTCTAAAAGTGGTCATGAAATATCTTGAGCAAACAGGGTTAAGGAAAATCCCAAAGCCTTTTCTTTCATATATAAGGGGCAAGAGGGTGACTGGACAAAGGAGGAAAGTTATGTGTGGAGTCAGAGAAAATGAGTGAGATTCTTAATGAGTACTCTGCATTGATATTCACAGTGGAGAAGACATGACGGATGTTGAGGTTAGGGAAATATCTTTGAGTACTCTAGATCAAATTGGCATTAGGAATGAGGAAGGTTTGGGTATTTTAAAAGGCATTAAGGTAGTCAAGTCCCCAGGTTACTAAGGGAAGTGAGAGAGGAAATAGTTAGAGCTTGAACAGATATCTTTGCAGCATCCTTGAACACAGGTGAGGTCCCAGAGGTCTGGAGAATTGCTAATGTTGTCCCCTTGTTTAAGAAGGGTAGCAGGAACGTTTCAGAGAACACCTCTGGGACACCCGGACCAACCAACCCAACCACCCCGTGGCTCAACACTTCAACTCCCCCTCCCACTCCACCAAGGACATGCAGGTCCTTGGACTCCTCCATCGCCAGACCATAGCAACACGACGGTTGGAGGAAGAGCGCCTCATCTTCCGCCTAGGAACCCTCCAACCACAAGGGATGAACTCAGATTTCTCCAGTTTCCTCATTTCCCCTCCCCCCACCTTGTCTCAGTCAAATCCCTCGAACTCAGCACCGCCTTCCCAACCTGCAATCTTCTTCCTGATCTCTCCGCCCCCACCCCACTCCGGCCTATCACCCTCACCTTGACCTCCTTCCACCTATCGCATTTCCAACGCCCCTCCCCCAAGTCCCTCCTCCCTACCTTTTATCTTAGCCTGCTGGACACACTTTCCTCATTCCTGAAGAAGGGCTTATGCCCGAAACGTCGATTCTCCTGTTCCTTGGATGCTGCCTGACCTGCTGTGCTTTTCCAGCAACACATTTTCAGCAGGAATAATCTAGGTAATTATAGACCGGTGAGCCTGACATCAGCGGTAGGAAAGCTGCTGGAGAAGATACTGAGAGATAGGATCTATTCCCATTCGGAAGAAAATGGGCTTATCAGTGATGGGCAGCATGGTTTTGTGTGGGGAAGGTCATGTCTTACAAATCTAATAGAATTCTTTGAGGAGGTGACAAAGTTGATTGATGAGGGAAGGGATGTAGATGTCATACACATGGACTTCAAGTGAGGTATTTGTTAAGGTTCTCCATGGTAGGCTGATGGAGAAGGTGAAGTTGCATGGGATCCAGGGTGTTCTGGCTAAATGGATAGAGATCTGGCTGAGCAACAGGAGACAGAAAGTAGGAGTGGAAGGGAGTTTCTCAAAATGGAGGCCTGTGACTAGTGGTGTCCCACAGGGATCTGTTGTCTCTTGTTTGTGATATACATAAATGATTTGAAGGAAGGTGTAGGTTGCCTCATTAGCAAGTTTGCAGATGATACTAAGATTGGTGGAGTAGCAGAATGTGAAGGGGACTGCCAGAGGATACAGCAGAATATAGATAAATTGGAGGGATGGGTTGAGAAATAGCAGATGGAGTTCAATACGGGCAAATGCGAGGTGGTGCATTTTGGAAGAATCAATTCAAGAACGAACTATACAGTTAATTGAAAAGTCAATAGACAATAGACAATAGACAATAGGTGCAGGAGTAGGCCATTCAGCCCTTCGAGCCTGCACCGCCATTCAATATAATCATGGCTGATCATTCCTAATGAGTATCCTGTTCCTGCCTTATCTCCATAACCCTTGATTCCACTATCTTTGAGAGCTCTATCCAACTCCTTCTTAAATGAATCCAGAGAGTGGGCCTCCACTGCCCCCTGTGGCAGAGCATTCCACACAGCCACCACTCTCTGGGTGAAGAAGTTTCTCCTGAGCTCTGTCCTAAATGGTCTACCCCGTATTTTTAAGCTGTGTCCTCTGGTTCGGCATTCACCCATCATTGGAAATATGTTTCCTACTGCCAGAGTGTCCAATCCTTTCATAACCTTATACGTCTCAATCAGATCCCCTCTCAATCTTCGAAACTCAAGGGTATACAAGCCCAGTCGCTTCAGTCTTTCAGTGTATGGTAATCCTGCCATTCCAGGAATTGACCTCGTGAACCTACGCTGCACTCCTTCAATAGCCAGAATGTCTTTTCTCAAATTTGGAGACCAGAACTGCACACAGTACTCCAGGTGTGGTTTCACCAGGGCCCTGTACAGCTGCAGAAGCACCTCTTTGCTTCTATACTCAATTCCTCTTGTTATGAAGGCCAGCATGCTATTAGCCTTCTTCACTACCTGCTGTACCTGCATGCTTGCCTTCATTGACTGGTGTACAAGAACACCCAGATCTCTCTGTACTGCCCTTTACATAAATTGATTCCATTGATGTAGTAGTCTGCCTTCCTGTTCTTGCTACCAAAGTGGATAACCATACATTTATCCACATTAAACTGCATCTGCCATGCATCTGTCCACTCACCTAACCTGTCTAGGTCACCCTGTAATCTCCTAACTTCCTCATCACTTTTCACCCTGCCACCCAGCTTTGTATCATCATCAAATTTGCTAATGTTATTGCTGATACCATCTTCTATATCATTAACATATATTGTAAAAAGCTGTGATCCCAGCACGGATCCCTGCGGTACCCCACTGGTCACTGCCTGCCATTCCGAAATGGAGCCGTTTATCACTACCCTTTGTTTCCTATCAGACAACCAATTTTCAATCCAATCTAGTACTTTGCCCCCAATACCATGCACCCTAATTTTACTCACTAACCTCCTGTGTGGGACTTTATCAAAAGCTTTCTGAAAGTCCAGGTACACTACATCTACTGGATTTCCCTCGTCCAACTTCATAGTTATATCCTCAAAAAATTCAAGAAGATTAGTCAAGCATGATTTCCCCTTCATAAAACCATGCTGACTCTGTCCTATCCTGTTACTACTATCCAGATGTGCAGTAATTTCATCCTTTATAATAGACTCCAGCATATTTCCCACCACTGAGGTCAGACTAACTGGTCTATAATTACCTGCTTTCTCTCGCCCACCTTTCTTAAAAAGTGGTATAACATTAGCCACCCTCCAATCCTCAGGAACCGACCCCGAATCTATTGAACTCTGGAAAATAATCACCATGATTTCCCGAGCCACCTCCTTCAGTACCCTGGGATGCAGACCATCAGGCCCCGGAGACTTATCAATCTTCAAACCTAACAGCTTCTCCAACACCAAATCCTGGCAAATATAAATTCCCTTAAGTTCAGGTCCTTCAGCCACTGTTACCTCAGGGAGATTGCTTGTGTCTTCCCAAGTGAACACAGATCTGAAGTACCCATCTAATTCCTCTGCCATTTCTTTGTTCCTAGTAATATATTCCCCTGTTTCTGTCTTCAAGGGCCCAATTTTTGTCCTAACCATTTTTTTGCCTTGCACATACCTAAAAAAGCTTTTACTATCCTCCTTAATATTCTTGGCCAGTTTACCTTCGTACCTCATTTTTCCTCTGCGTGTTTCCTTCTTAGTAATCCTCGGTTGCTCTTTAAAAGCTTCCCAGTCCTCAGTTTTCCCACTTATCTTAGCTATGTTATACTGGGGAAAATTGACATAGAGAGGGATCTGGGTGTTCAGGTCCATTGTTCCCTGAAGGTGGAAATGCAGATCAGTAGAGTGGTCTAGAAGGCATACGGCATGCTTTCCTTCATCAGTGTTGAGTACAAGAATTGGCAGGTCATGTTACAGTTGTATAGGACTTTGTTTCGGTTGCATTTGAAATACTGCCACCTTACCAAAAGGACGTGGATGCTTTGGAGAAGGTGTAGAGGAGGTTCACCAGGATATTGCCTGGTATGGAGGGCAAAGCTATGAAGAGAGGTTCAGTAGATTAGGATTATTTTCATTAGAAAGATGGAGGTTGGGGGACCTGATTGAGGTCCACAAAATCATGAGCGGTATAGATAGGGTGGATAGCTAGAAGCTTTTTCCCAGAGTGGGGGTCTCAATTACTAGGGGTCACGAGTTCAAAGTGAGAGGGAAAAGATTTGGGGAGACATTTGTGGGAAGTTGTTTATGCAGAGGGCGATGGATGCCTGCAATGTGTTGCTAGTGGAGGTGGTAGGGGTGGGAACGATAGTGTCATTTAAGATATATCTAGACAGATACCTGAATGGGCAGGGAGCAGAGGGATGCAGATCCTTAGAAAATAGGTGGTAGGTTTAGATAGAGGATCGGGGATCGGCACAGGCTTGGAGGGCTGAAGGGCCTGTTTCTGTGCTGGAATTTTCTTTGTTCTTTGAAATACAAGAAAGTGCAAGTATGTTCATTATACTTAAGTACAGGAATAATCAGTTTATTCAGTTTATATTCAATTCCCATGAACAGACTTTTCTCAAAGTTTTTAACACAGTCATCAATATGAGTGGATTGAAACCTTGCATGAGATGATGCCTATTAAGTACAGCTGTTCAGAATTATAAATCTTTACTAGGCCAAAACAAATCATAATCAAATATTTTGCAACAGACTTCCTTTCAGCACCTGTGCATATATTGAGAGCTAATTATGAGAATTGCCTCACAAAGTCCTACGCTAGCCACTTCCAAGAGAACATAGCATTACCTAATTTAACCCTTAATATATATATACAAGTGTATTTAATATTGTTATTGAATGATGACTAGATACTTGAGAATTCTTCCTGGATCCTAAAACTTATGAATTTATAATGTAGAGTACAGCTGGCCAAGTTGTATGAGTGTTTATGTACTGAACTGCCTACAATGCTTTAGCAACAAAAACAAATGTGGAGAAAGAACCAGCTCCCATTTTGAGTCAAATGTGACATTTCTTTGGAACTCATCAGATTTGACTCGAAACATGAACTCACTTTCTCCCTCTGTCTTTGCTGCCAGTACTGATGAGTTTTTCCAGAACATTGTTTATAACGTCAATAACATAAACCTTTCCGACAATATATGGTCAAACTGTCGTACGTAAGAGTCCAGATATCTTGATTAGCCACTATAAGGAAAAAGCTTCAGGAGAAATAGCTTCAGCACATCTAAAGGGATAAAATAGTCATGTATAAATTGAAGCAAAGACAGCAAAACATGTTAAAATGGTGATAGGCCACTTGAGAAAGTCTCAGAATTATCAGAACCAAGTTACACCTCAGTGAGGCAGGATTCCAGGCTTATCTCCTGAGGTAATGCTGGGATCATTAATTATAGTCCATGCCATATGCTGGAATGCATAATGAAGATAAGAGCAGAGCACTCAAAATCTCAACGTAATCAGGCAGAGTTCACTAAATTTTGTGAAAGGAAAATTATGCTTTCAAAATCTGTAATCACTGATGATGGCAGCTCATCATGAAGGGAATGTTTGTAGTTCTATTTATTCAGTTTGCGGGATCCAGCCCAGCTCTGGTAAAGTCAGAGATGTACAACAATGCCCACTCCTTAAGCCAGACAACCTTTAGACTTTTTTTTGAAAGTTCATTAACAACATATATATCAAATTATTTTAATAAAGCTTCATCATTGAGAGAAGTCTTAAAGTGTTTGAGTCAAACAATTATACCAGAAATTTGTATCCTACTGGGGTGTAACCTAAGGAAGAGGACAATTCAAGAAGCCAATGCATCATGAAAGCTAACAAACTAATTTTAATTGGATCCAAAATTCCTATCACAAACCAAATGTTCCAAGTTTGAGCATGAAACACTGGCTGTGGTAAGCAGTATCAGAGGAGTTTATGTATACACAGAATTGTTCTGCAAAACAGAACATAAATCACTTCAAATGATTAACAATTCCTGGATGGCAATTGTTTCTGGGGTGTTTCTTCTAGGTGCTCTAGTTTCCTCCCACTGTCCAAAGCTGTGCAGGTTAGGTGAACTGACCACGCTAAATTGCTCATAGTGTTCAGGGATGAGTCGGTTAGGTGCATTAGTCAGGGGAAACATAAAGTAAGGGGGTGGGGAAATGGGTCAGTGTGGACTGGTTGGGCCAAATGGCCTGTTTGCACACTGTTGGTTTTCTATTATTCTATGATTCTAGACAGTACAGACATTAAGGTGAGAGTTGTGGGTACAGTTGATTTGATGAATCTTGATCAACAAAAACATGACCAAGCTCAGGAAGAATTAATGATCCATGACAAAGGGCATTTGAGAACGTCATTATAAGAATAATCTGACACAACATCAGAGGGGACAAACATTCTGATGCTTTTGGGCATATAAAGATTAACACAACATCTCTTTTAAGCCGGTGTGCTCTCAGGCTGATAGCATCATTCTGTCTATGTACATTTTGTCTTTTATCTTTTCTTTATCACCTTCAGGGCAGGTGTGTTGACAGGACTGTGGCTACAGCATTGGCGGTGTGGACCGGGACACCTGGAGGTGGTGGCAGTGCCCAGAGTAGAGCATTCTGACAGCAGTAGGCCCGAAGCCTGGACTCTTGGCAGTGTCTGCGATGCAGCAGCAGAGCTGGGGTCTCCTGGGACATCGGTGTCAACCTTACTGTTCCCCGAGCAGGACGCCTCGAGGACCAAGACACTTTGCAGCAGCTCCAAAGCCATGCTTGAGACCCAATTTGAATGGAAGATGTACTTTTATTTAAGTAATTTCTTCTTCTCCTCATTGTAATTCAAAATGGCAGCAGGTGACAAAACACTTTTCACTGTATCCTGAAGATATGTGTGACAATAAATTGTCTGTCAATCTATCCATCCATCCATTGGGAACTGAGTGCTTATGTGGAAAGATTTCTATCTGGACATGTCATCACAGCCACGTCAGGAACATATTGGGATAGAGTGAATTCCACACCTAGTACAGGATACTGTACATTGACCAGGGATCAGTGGCACTGAGAAGTCAGCATGATGAGAATCCTGGGCAAGAATTGTCAATTTGTTATGCTTCTTGATGGGATACCCCCAAATGGTTAAACTCCTAGGTGAAGACGGACGCACTATTTCCCCTCTTTATTCAATCCCTCCCTCATTGTTTGTAGCAAAGCTAAATTTAAAAAAGGGTCCCTTCCCTTGGTGATACCATTTCCAATTCAAATTTATTTATAGTTTACAAAAAGCCAAGTCAAAGGACAAGTCAGCTGATTAGCTTCCAAAACACAACTAAAGATAATAAAACATATATATTCAGGTTAGGAAGAAAATGTGACAGCCCAATAAGTAAAAATAGAAGCTAATTTGCAAATTAGAGTTTGCTTTGCCTATGATGGATAAATGATGAAATGTTGAGACTGTTAATATGGTCACCTCCGGTAGTGCTACCTTTGAGTAGTTGTTTGGATGTTCTTGGTTCTTCAGTTATCTAGTTTCATTCAGCAGTAGCTTTGTTGACTTGCTTTCAGCAGAGAGAAACTTTATTTTGTTTTATCTGCACACCCAGATGTGTCTTGTAGATATTCTCTTCACAGCACACTTTATCCCAATGGAATGCTCATGTGAGCTAGTACCTTGTCAGAAGTCACATGACACCAGGTTATAGTCCAACAGGTTTATTTGAAATCACAAGCTTTTGGAGCACTAATCCTTCATCCTGGACTATAATCTGGAGTCATGTGATTTCTGACTTTGTCCACCCCAGTCCAACACTGGCACCTCCACATTAAGGCTAATACATTGGTATGCCAGCGCTTTAGCACACAGAAACCAGGTGTTGTAATTCAGCTTTTAAACCCTGGGTTTGCTGTATTCCTGAATGGGTAAACATTTATGTCTTTGACCTAGAATCACCTTTCTTTTAACTCATATAATCTTATTACACAGCCCAGCAGATGGATTTCTGTTGACAGCAGGCAATCAGCCTTGCATTTTCTGTGGCCACAGGAGATAACAGTGGTTTTTTGATGGTATCTCTCCCACTGAAGTGTTGCTATCTGACATTTCCTTGACACTCGTCAGGTGCAACATCAAGTATAAACCACATGGTGGTCTTCCAGACAGCCACTGAAGTTATATACCTAAATATGGCAAGGAATATGGGTCCTTCTTTCTTTGGGGTGTCATGGTGGCTCAGTGGTAAGCACTGCTTCCTCATAATGCCAGGGACCTGGGTTCAATTCCAGCCTCGGGTGACTGTCTGTGTGGAGTATGCATATTCTCCCTGTGTCTGTGTGGGTTTCCTCCAGGTGCTCTGGTTTCCTCCCACAATCCAAAGATGTGCAAGTTTGGTGAATTGGCTGTGCCAAATTGAACTTTAGTGTTCAGAGATTGTAGGTTAGGTGCATTAATCAGGGGAAATTTAAAGTAATAGGGTAGGGGAATGGGTCTGGGATGGTTACTCCCGGAGGGTTGGTGTGGACTTGTTGGGTCTGTTTCCACACTGTAGGGATTCTATTTTATTCTAAATAACATGTCCTATTAAAATGTTTAACATATTGGAGTGTTATTTGGGGTTTTAATCTATTGCCATGACACACTGAGGATGTGCAGTGTCCTCACATGAGGCTACAGCCTCAGTTTAATCAGTCCCTTCATCCAAAATTCAAATAGTTTTATTCCCTAATGCTCTTCTAGTCACGTCCAAATGTTCAGTTGTCACAGTGAAAAAACACTTCAAATGTGTTTTTGGCAAACATAGGAAAACAGTAGTGGTTGATGGAGCTCAGTCAGCTTCAGGATACCTCTGCAGGAATTCCTCAGGGTAGTGTCCTAGGCCCAACCATCTTCAGATGCTTCATCAATAACCTTCCTTCCATCGTAAGGGGATGTTTGCCAATAATTGTACAACATTCAGCACCATTTGTGACTCCCCAGATACTGAAGCAGTTCATGTTTAAATGTAACAAGATCTGGACAATATCCAGGCTTGGATTGAAAAGTGGCAAATAGCACTTGTATTTTGCAAATGCCAAGCAATGACTACCTCCAATTATCAAACCAATTATAATCCCTTAACGTTCAATGGTATAACCATCACTGAATCTCCAACTATCAACATCCTGGGTTTTTTACCAGAACCATTTAGCAGAAATTGATCTCACCATATAAATACAGTGGCTACAAGAGCTGACTCAAAAAGTGTGGTGCTGGAAAAGCATAGCAGGTTAGGCAGCATCTGAGGAGAAGGAGATTGATGTTTCAGGTATAAGCCCTTCATCAAGATTGTGATGGAATATTTCCTGCTTGCCTGGATGGGTGGAGCTCCAACAACACTCAGAGGATTCCTGATGAAGGGGGTTTGGCCAGAACATTGACTCTCTTGCTCCTCGGGTGTTGCCTGTCCTGCTGTGCTTTTCAATGCCATATTTTTCAACTCTGACTCTCCAGCATCTGAAGTCCTCACTTTGTACAACAGCAGGTCAGACTAGGAATATTACAGTGAGTAACTCACTTTCTGACTCCCCAAAGCCTGTCCACTAGCGACAAGACACAAGGAGTGTGATGGAATACTCCCCACATGCCTGGATGGTCTATCTCCAGCAACACTTAAGAAGCCTGAGATAATTACTGAAAACCTGCTCTGCCTTCTGTTAGTCAGCCAATCCGCTATCCATGCCAGCACCTTGTCCCGAACACCAGGTTATCCTATTTAGCAGCCTCCTGTGCAGCAACTTGTCAAAGGCCTTCTGGAAATCCAAGTATCCTTTGTCAAATTTGCTTGTTATCTCCTGAAAGAATTCCAACAGATTTGTCAAGCATGAGCGCCCATAGATAAAGCTGATGTCTCCATTAGAATAAGCATTAATTGTTATCAAAAAAGTCTAATACATTGAAATTGCTTGAACTAATCCCTGGTGTAAACAACTGCGTCCATTTTAACTGCAGTTGGAGCTATCCATCAAAATGCTCACTTGACAACCACGCCATTGAGAATCTGATAGCTTGCAAAATCAGCACAAAGGCTACAATGGCTTCCAACAACTGGAATGCTGAAATACTGAGCACTTGTTTTTCTAATTTCACATATATCTTGGACAGTTCCTCAGTAGTTTTGTCCATCCAATCGTCATTGCTAGCATCAGCATGGTGAGGGAAGGGGTTATTGAAAAGTCGCTTCAGGAGTGCTGAGTTTGGGTTTGCTCCACAGCCATATGGCTCCTGATCTCATTGTAACCACGATCCAAAAGTGGACTGAAGAGCTGAACTCCAAAAATAAGGTGAGATCGATTGCCCTTGACATTTGACAGAGTACGACAACAAGACATCTGAGCAAATATGGAGTCAATGGGTATTGGAGAAAACTCTCAAGTGGTTTCAATCGGATTTAATACAAAGGAACCTAGTTTGGGGTGTTGGAAACTAAGCATCTCAGCTCAGGACATCTCTGCAGGACTTACTCAGAGTAGTGTCCTAGGCTCAGTGCATCACCAATAACTTCCCCCCTATCATAAGGTCAGAAGTGGGGATGTTTGCTGATAATTGCACAATGTTCAGCACCATTCGCAATGCCTCAGATAGTGAAGTAGCCTGCATTCATACAGAGCAAGACCTGGACACATGTTGGCTTCAACTGACAAGTGGCAAGTAATATTTGAACTACACAGGATCCAGGTAATGATCATCTCCAACAAGAGAGAATCTAATCATCACCTCTTGATATTCAACTGCATTACAATTTCTAAATCCCCCATAATCAATATCCTGGGAGTTAACATTGACCAGAAACTGATTATATAAATACTGTGGCTACAAGAGCAGATCAGAAGTTAGAAATTCTGTGCCATGTCACTTTTCTCTCATTTCCCTAAAGTGTGTCCATCATCTACAGAACAGTCCAGGAGTGGTGGAGCACTGGGCAAGTGCAGCTACAACAACTCAAGATGTTGGACGAAGCATTCCAACTGATTGGCACTCCAACTCCCATCTTCTGTACCCATTCCTTTCACCATAGTGACTCCCTGGCAGCACTGTGTGTGCACCTACACTCAATGTACTGCAGGAGTTCAGGTATACAACCAAATTCCGCAACGCACTTAGAGATCAGCAGTTGAGCCACCTGGTAACACCCAGGTCCATGAAAGAATAAGAGATTTATGCACATACCATCTTGTCTAATTTTTACAATCCCCAAGAGTGTCTTATCTCCAAAGATGTCCTGGGATCAAAGTCTACCTTGCCTCTTCGCAAGTGTCCTCTGGCAATTGAAAAGAAATGCTCTGTGAATGGATCTAGTATTGTATGGTCTAATCTCCATACTCTATGGACTCTCAAATCTGATTTCAGTGGAGGAAGCTAATCAGTTAAATGGCCAGCTTCCACCAATAACTGCACGCACACAAATTATGGACCACTCCCTATCCTGCTTCTGCTAAATGTGGGCAATGCTAGATTCAGGGGCAAGGCTTGGGTTTCCCGGCTTCTGGCAGCATTCTCACCATGGCATGGAGGCTCTCCATTCCAGTGAATACCTGGATCTTGGCAACAAGCACAAATTCCAGGGAATTACAATCTGCTAACATGACATTTTGTTGTAGTAACCTCCAACATGCCCTTGCTAAAATAACATTCGGTACAACTAACTGGAACACCTGTGTAACAGGCCTGGATGGCATTTTAGTGAAACCAAGTGTTAAGAAGTTGGAATTTGTGACAATAATTTCCTACAATCGACCAACAGCTGCACTTCAAAGAGTGTTTTATTGCCTGAGGTCATAAAAATGTTACGCCACTGCAAGTTTTTTTCTCATGCATAGCCCCAGATTTGGGTACATAGCCTTTAATATTTATCAAAATAATTGTAAGGAATCAAGAGGTATGTCTCAAGATTGTAAAAAATTCACGAAGGTGGAAGCTGACAATCCATCTGCTCAATTGTCCTCATTCTTGAAATTAGGACTTAGCCAACTAACAACAAAATAAAGTAATACATTATTATCCTTCATTGTGCAGACAATGTCTGCATTGCTCTCCCCCAAGTTATTGAAAGTTGGAGTAAGTTTGAGTGGGTAAATAGCCTCCTCCTGGTTCTGTTTTAAGATGTTTGATTATAACAAAGCATGGTATGAAAGGAAAATATGACTTAAGCTTTAAAAGTTAAAATATTGAACAGAGGTTTTTCTCTCAAGTATTTCTCTCAATCTTACCTGATGATAGGTGCCATTGAGTTTGAAATATGACTTTTGGATTTCTAAACTATTTCCAGCTCACTCCTCACCCCTTATCTGCTTATTTTTGACAATAGGTTTTTGAATAGACAGAACATTGTTGGCAGAGGTACAATGTACTATTCGCAATGACAGCTTTTGTCTGATTAACTTAATATCTGGAAGGCTACAACTCTCAACATCCAGAACAAATTGACCACAAAGACAATTGAGTGACACCAAGATAGCAAGACAATGTGTGCCTCAGGTAAAGTACTCAGCATCAGGAAAGTTGCTAAGGCAGCTTTTACAGTAATTTCCAACAGAAAAGACTTCTAATATTTACCAGAAACAATGGAGCTTAATAACACTTCTTTCCATGAAAATGAAATAAAAAAGATCAACTTGATCTTTACTAAAAGCATTATTGAAAATGGATAACATTTTATCCAACTTGGAAAGTAATCATTCCGTATGTTAGTTAAAAATCACACAACACCAGGTTATAGTCCAACAGGTTTAATTGGAAGCACTAGCTTTCGGAGTGCTGCGCCTTCATCAGGAGCGGTGCTCCAAAGGCTAGTGTGCTTCCAATTAAACCTGTTGGACTATAACCTGGTGTTGTGTGATTTTTAACTTTGTACAGCCCAGTCCAACACCAGCATCTCCAAATCATTCCGTATGTTAGTGAGAGTTTCTTGACTTTGGTTCCAACTTTTCCTTTCATTAGTTTGAAACTGTTCAATATTCAAGTTAATTCACAGGTTGCCTGGATTTCCCTTTTGTGTTTCTTTAACAACCGTGTACACTTATATATATATATATAAAAAATCCTCTCTCAGGTTTCCTTTCTAAAGTAAGAACAGCCATCTCAGTTTATTCACTGTTAGGTTACTGGCATGACAAATCAGGCTCATGATGTCTCCCTGTACATTTTGTTTTGCTTATACGTTAATAATTTTAATTGGGCACAGCGTTCAAGACTTTGTTTTATTTGAACACTGCACAATCCAAAGATGTGCAGTGTAGGTGAATTGGCCATGCTAAATTGCCCATAGCGTTCAGGGATGTGTCGATTAGGTGCATTAGTCAGGGGTAAATATAAGATAGGGGTATGGGTCTGGTTGGGTTACTCTTCATGGGTCGGTGTGGACTTGTTGGGCCAAAGGGCCTGTTTCCACACTGAAGGGATTCTGTAGGGATACTAAGATTAAACTGTAACACAACTTCCTCACATTCTATCCGCTTCTACAGTTATTGGGTCTATTAGTGTTTAATCTACCAAGACTGATTTTTGCCTGATGACCCATCTGTAGTTATTTTAATAGCATACACAGGAGGATACGTCACTTCCCTTTCGTGAAATCCATTGCCTGTAAATATACTTGGATATTGACCTGGTGACACAGTTACATCTGGTGCAACATGATGAGCCAAAGAGCTTCCTGCTGTGTGATAAATCTTTGTCTTTGACTTGAGCAGGGATGTTCTGGTCAATATTTCTCTCTCAAAAAACAAATCAGGTCATTATCACATTGGATGCCGACAACATGGGTTTAATTTCCGCACTGGTTGAGGTTATTATGATGTTCCTACCTTCTCAACCTCGTCTCTGGTCTGGTTAAACCATCACCAGTTCATTTCTGACTCTAATGAGAGAGCAACCTGATGGTCCTCTGGGACTATGGTGACTTCAACTTTATCAAAGCACATAGTGGATGGCATAGTGGCTCAGTGGTTTGCACTACTACCTCGTTGCACCAGATTCGATTCCACCCTCGGGCGACTACCTGAGTGGAGTTTGCATGTTATTTCCGTATCTGCATAGGTTTCTGCTGGGTGCTCCCGTTTCCTCCCACAGTCCAAAGGGTTGTAGGTTAGGAAGATTAGCTGTGCTAAATTGCCTCAATACCCACGGATGAATAGGCTAGGTGGATTAAATCAGGATAAATGCAGAGTTACAAAGATAGAATGGGGGGAGCTGTGTCTGGGTGGATGTTCTTCAGAAGGTCAGTGCAGATTTGATGGGCTGCATGACCTCTTTCTCCACTGTAAGGATTCTATGAATACTCAAGCACACACTCCTGTTGGTAGAGTTCACCAGGCCAGGGCAGTCTGTTTGAGATTGATACTACTATGTTTGAATACCTCACACCAATGGATATGTACTGGAAAGGACTTGAGTCCTTTCTCAAACACAAAACAAATATTAGACCCAAGTTAATCATTTTTATGTAACTAACTAGCCCATTCAAATCACAAGAATTACATGAAGTGCAAAAATATGTACTTATTTTTCCAAAATATTGAAGACAGTTTTTATTAAAAAATATCATTTGTTGTCCATTTATCTCAGCAGAGTCATTAGGGACATTTAAGCAATTGCTGGACATGCGCATGGATAGCAGTGAGTTGAAGGGTGCGTAGGATAAATTATTATATTTTACATTAGGATTAAACCTCGACACAACACCGTGGGGCAAAGGGCCTGTTCTGTGCTGTACTTTTCTGTGTTCTAATGTTTTTGTTAATTCATACTAGAAAAGTTTTACATAACTATGATCTTCTCACTCAACTGGCTACTTTTCATGTGCAAATTAAGTAGTTCAAGAAAGATAGCTACTTGAAGAGCTAATATCGCCAAAACAGACCCGGTCCTCCATCACATTCATATATAAATGGTGTTTCTAATAAGAGTCTAGCTATTTATTGGATAAATTCATTATATCATCAGTTGAAGCAATGGGATTTCTTGATGAAACTTTAAGCAGAAGCCTGTTCGACAGGCATCAACACAAATAAGTAACATTAATGCACAATGACCAAAGAGAGCCAGGGAATTAAATGAACAAGTGGATCATTCATTGAAGCCTTTCTGAACAATACATACATTGCTTTCCATTTTGTTTCCACTAACATCCTCTTTTCAAGCAGCGTCCATTCAGACTTGGCTACATCCTTTCCGGTATCAGCTGCTTGATCCCCAAAATGGCCATCGAAACGAGAGGCTAATCACAGATCATCAACAAACTATACATTTCAAGAAAGCATTGTGGCAGAGTCAATTCTGTTTGTATTAAATAACCACACACTAATTTCTAGCTGGGGTCACTGGACAGGAAACATCAATAGTTCGCCCACCTTCTTTGACAGTATTAGCGATTAATTATTTGATAGGGACCCAACACTGATAATTTGTCCTCCTTTTACAGTATTAATTAGTAAATAGGGGCACAGACTCATTGAAATAATTATTTATGCCAATTGCACCTTATTGGTAGCACTCCCCTCCTTGAGACGTTAGCATCATGGCTAGCCCAGCATTTGTTGCTCATGCCTCATTATCCATACGGTGGCGATGAGCTGTTCTTTTGAATCACTCTAGTCTGCCTGATATACCCGGTTCTCTTAGGGAGTGAGTTCCAGGATTGTTATTGAGTGATAGGGAAGGAACAGCAATATTATTTCATGTCAGGATGTGGAAAAGTCTTGGAGGGAAACTCGCAGATGCTGCTGTTCCTTTCGACTGCTGACCCTGTTCTTCAGGGGGTACCTAAGGGTGTGGAAGGATGCTTTACATGATCCCGCAATACACCTTGTACATGGGACCCATTAGGAGAAAGTGAGGACTGCAGATGCTGGAGATCAGAGCTGAAAATGTGTTGCTGGAAAAGCGCAGCAGGTCAGACAGTATCCAAGGAACAGGAGAATCGACGTTCCGGGTATAAGCCCTTTCGGGCATAAGCGAAGGGCTTATGCCCGAAACGTCAATTCTCCTGTTCCTTGGATGCTGCCTGACCTGCTGCGCTTTTCCAGCAACACATTTTCAGCATGGGACCCATTACTACAGCTTTGTCTTGGTGGTGGAACCAGTGAATCTTTAAGATACGAGGCAGTGTGCCAATCAAAGACCCTGCATTTAACCTGGATAGTGTAGAGTCTGTTGGAACCATACCCTTCAGGGGGCTATTCCTTTACAATTCTGACTTTTGCCTTGGGGCTGGTGAACAGAGTTGATGGATACAGGTAGTGAGTTACCCACTACAACATTTCCAGTCTCTGACTTACTCTTGTAGAGATGATGTTTATAAAGGCTGATCCGATTCAGTTTCTGGTCAATGTAATCCCCACAATGTTAACAGTGGGCGTTTCAGTGATGGGCAATAGCTAGATTCCTACCTTATGAAGGATCATTATTCGTGGGGGTCAAATGTTATTTGCCATTGGTCAGGCCAAGCCTGAATGCTGTCCAGCACTCACTGCAAATGGACATGGCTACTTCAGTATGTCAGGAGTTGCAAATGGTACTGAATAATGTGTAACCATCAGCGAACATCCCCATTTATGAGTTTATGATAGCGAGAAGCTCACTGCTGATCAGTTGAAGATGGTTGAGCAAAGCACACTACTCAGAAGTACTCATGCACAGATGTCTGGGGACTGAGATAACTGACCTCCAACAACTACAACCATCTTTCTTTATGCTAGAAATGACTCCAATCAATAGTGAACTACCCTCCCTGCCCCCCACCTGATTCTCGTTGACTTTGGTTTTGTTAAGGCTCTTTGATGTCACAAGTAGTCACTCTCACCTTACCTCTTCAGGTATTCATATCCTCCATCCATGTTTGAACCAAGTCTGCAGTGAGTTTCAGGGGCTATGACCCTGGCAGAACCCAAACTGAATGTCAGTGAGCAAGCTATTGGTCAGCAAGTGTTTGCTTGACAGCTCCTTCTATGACGCCTTTCAACATTTTTCCGATGATTGAGAGGACACTGATATGGTCCAGCTTCAATTTATCCTGCTTCTTGGACACAGGACATATCCAGACCATTACTGGATAGCTGCCAATGTTGTAGCTGTACTGGAACCAGCTTGGCTAGAGGTATGGCTAATTCAGGAGCATTGCTAGGAGCCATAGCTTTGCAGTATCCAATGCCTTCAGCCATTTCTTATTATAATGACATGTACCTGAGTGGAGTGAAAAGTTTTGTTTTGCATGAAGGCAGATCGTAACATACAAAGGTCATAGGGTGATTGAACACCTATAAGGAAGGTGCACAAAAAGCAAGATCAACATTAGATTTGAAATTAGAGAGGTCCATTCAGAAACCTAATAACAGTGGGGAAGAAGCTTTTCTTGAACATTATGGTATGTGTATTTAAGCTTCTGTACCCTCTACTGGATGGAAGAGGTCAGAAGAGGTTGTAACGAGAGTGGTGGAGGGGTCTCTAACAATGTTGGCTGCCTTTCCAAAGCAGTGAGAAGTGTCGACGGAGTCAATAGGTAGAAGGCTGGTTTTGCATGATGGACTGGGATGTGTTCACAACTCTCTAATTTCTTATCGTCCTGTGCAGAGCAGTGCCGTACCAAGCTGTGATATAGAATGCTGTCAATGATGCACCTGTAAAATTTGGAGAGAGTTGCTATCACATGGAGTGAACAAAATTTACTGAAGACTGGCATTTGTAATGCTGGGCACCTCAGCAGGAAGACAGGATGGGTCATCTGCACAGCATTCTGGCTGAAGTTGGATGCAAATACTTTGGCCTTATCTGAAGTAACTCATAGCTGGTTCAGTGCTGTCTCTGGTCAATGGTAAATCCACTGAATATTGGTAGTGGGGGAATTCAATGTTAACAGTGTCTAATGTCAAGGAGAGGTAGTTAGATTTTCATATTGGAAATGGCCATTGACTGATACTCATGTGGTTTGAATGCATAGTTGTACAGTCAGGAGGTTGTGGAGCTTGATTCCCATGTCAGAGGTTTAAACTCTTCTCTGTAAATCTGAGGGGGAAGCTGCTTGTCATTGGAGCTGTCATTCAAATGATACACGATAGTGCTCTGGGCTGCCTTCTTGATGAAATTCAGGAGACCCTATGACACAGTGTTCTAATCAATACTTAGCCCTTAAGTATCCACAAAACAGATTACTTGTCATTATCAGTTTGCTGTTTTGTATGCTGTTGCTGTGTTTATACGTGAAAGACACTTGGATGTGAATTAGCTTATCCTAAGGTCACAAACTTGTAAATACATGACTTCCTGTTCTGAAATGCAGTGTTGATTCAACAGTCATCAAACAACAAAAAGGGATTAAGCTTTGGACTTTGCTAATCAATCTAGTTCAGCAATACACAAGCTGCATCTTTCTAGAAGAACCTACACTGGATTTTATCATGGTTTGACAGAATTATGCAACAAAAAAAATTTAGACAGTAAAGGATTTCATTTGGAGCAGAAGCAAAGTATTGGCAATTGTGTTCCATTAAAAATCACACAAGACCAGGTTATAGTCCAACGGGTTTACTTGGAAGCTCTAGCTTTCAGAGCGCTGCTCCTTCATCAAGTGATTGTGGAGTGTAAGATTGTAGGACACAGAATTTACAGCAAACATTTACAGTGTGATATAACTGAAATTATATATTGAAAAAGACCTGGATAGTTTGTTAAGTCTCTCATTTTTAGAATGGGCAGGTTGGTTTTCGTTCTTTCATATGCAAATGTCAGAACTTTCTTAAAGTTACATTCTCAAGTGAACTTTAACAATAGGTGCCATGTTAGCCCAGATAATGCATTGAAGGTGAGGCTGTCTGTGTCCCAATGTTCAGACTGATTCTAATCTAAAAACGTGTTTTACAGAATTTTACGTGGATTCATGCAGTTTTTGAGCAAAATAAAATGTAATTCAGCAAGTTCAAATTCACTCCACAAACTTGTGTGTCTGTGTGCGCGTGTGCACACTGTGTTGGGGGTGGGGGGGATTATGACTGTCTGTGAGAGAGGATGTGTATGTGTGAGTGTGTGTGAAGGGGTATAAGTCTGTGAGAAGATGCATGTGAGAGTGTGGGAGTGTATGTGTGAGCCTATGAGAGACAGTCTCCGTGAGCTTATTGGTCTATAGGAGTGTGCACGTGTGCATGCACGTGTGTGTGTGTCGCCGTAGGAGTGTCTGTCGGTGTGTGCGTGCATGCGTGTGGTGCAGTGGGGTCACCTGCAGTGTGACATGAACCCAAGGTCCCGATTGAGGCCATCCCCATGGGTACCAGAATTGGCCAACAACCTCTGCTCAGCCACTTTGCGTTGTTGCCTGTCCCGAAGTCTGCTTGGAGATGGTCACCCGAAGGTCCGAAGTCAAATGTCCCTGACTGCTGAAGCGTTTTTTTTTCAGGTAGATTAGATTAGATGACTTAGTGTGGAAACAGGCCCTTCGGCCCAACAAGTCCACACCGACCCTCCGAAGAGCAACCCACCCAGATTCATTCCCCTACATTTACTCCTTCACATAACACTATGGGCAATTTAGCATGGCCAATTCACCTAACCTGCACATTTTTGGACTGTGGGAGGAAACCGGGGCACCCGGAGGAAACCCACGCAGACACGGGGAGAATGTGCAAACTCCACACAGACAGTTGCCTGAAGCGGGAATTGAACCCGGGTCTCTGGTGCTGTGAGGTAGCAGTGCTAACCACCGTGTTCTCCATTTGGGAGGGAACTCTCCTGTTTGTTGATTTTTGTGCAATGCCCATTCATCTGTTGCCGTAGCCTCTGCTCAGTCTCACCAATGTACTATGCCTAAAGGTATCCTTGCCTGCAGTGTATAAGATAGACACCATTGGCTGAGTCACATGAGTACCTGCCACGTACATGGTGGGAGGTGTCCCCACGTGTAATGGTGGTGTCTGTGTCAACACTGTGAGACATCTTGCAGCATCTACCGTGACAAGGTTGTATGGTGTAGAACTGAAACCAACATGCCCATTCTAAAAGATGAGACACTTAAACAATTCAGATCTTTTTCAATATATAACTTCAGTTACATCATACTGTAAACTTTTGCTATAAATTCTGTGCCCTACAATCTTATGCTCCACAACCACCTCATGAAGGAGCAACACTCCGAAAGCTAGTGCTTCCAAATAAACCTGTTGGACTGTAACCTGGTGTTGTGTGATTTTTAACTTTGTACACCCCAGTCCAACACTGGCTCCTGCAAATCACGTGTTCCATTGTAACAACCAAGCTTGTAATAGCAAATAATTAGTTAGTACACCTTTGAATAGGATTTAGAATTCAATGAAAAAGGCCCTTGATTTGGCATAAATCAATCACACACAAACTGAAATTATAAACACACTAATATGTAGCAACTAAAATGGTTTATTTTTTTACTTTTGAACTTGGAGCTAGTGAAAATGTCAGTGGTTTTCCTTTAATCAAATCAAAAACAATATAAAATGTACCTCAATTTGTTTTTTTAAAAAGCTGGCAGAGTTTTCAAATATTGTTTCAACCTCAAAAATAGAACACGATATACATTATTTACAAAAGCAAAGAAATAAAATGTTTCCTAATATTTACACAATTGAGTTGAAGGTTTCTGCTACAAAAAGAAAACAAAAGCCCTTTAAGAATGAAGTAGGAATAAATGCTTTTCTAAGTAAATACTATCTCCTTCAATTACCCATTAGACTCCCAGTGAAGACTGTACAACAAACAATGAAGAATAAGATCACAACAAAACAACTTCAGTCTTCTAGTACTTCAGTTTCATTTTAAATTCATCAGGTTAACAAAACGTTATTTTGACTTTGTTTAAAATTGAGCAAAAACGAAGCTTATTCATCAGTATCAAGGTACGTAACAGCGCTAACTTTTAAGTTTCAATGAAGCTCTCTTGAGCCTTGCCGACAGATCCCATATTTACAATGCAATAAAATTTAACACAAACAATTCCAGTGCGAACAAAGTGGAACTTCCCAAACAAAGGCCATGCTGTGGCAATGCAGAATGGCTACAGACATACAGTTAACGTTTGGCAGGATCAAATTATAGCCTAGATGCAGGGTAGTGTGCTTGATAAGTGTAAGAAATTCAGTTTTTACCACTCCAAACTTCCCTAATAAGAAATTCATACAAAACAGGTAACCAAAACATTGAACGGTTGTCCTAAGATAATGTTTCTCACGTCATCCACTGCCTCCTCCAGTTTAGTAGCACCTTTTACCTGCAAACCCTTTATTTACAACGTTAAACTACACACGTTGAGTTGAATCTAGTCAACCAACCTGAAATTATATTTTTCTAGATCGAGCTTTACTTTAAAGAAAAAAGGTGGGAATGGGGCACGAGAAAGGGAAGCCTAACAAAGTCACTGTGTGTCCACCACTCTGTTCTCACCTGCTCTAAATACCATGTGGCTGGGAAGCATACCCGCATTTGTGAGCACTATGACATGGGACTGCTGGGTTCCATGCTCGACTTGCTGGCTGGTTGCTTCCTGGCTCTCCTGCCTGGTCGAAACTTGTTTCGTCTCTGGTGCTTTGATGACAGATGCAAAGACAGTGCCTTGTGGTTGGCTCACCACGTGTTGACTGGTAGCTGCAAAGGTCACGACTGGAGTGGCAGCGCTCAGTGCACCAGGTGATGGCAGAGCTTGTGTCCCATTATTTGGTATCTGTGAACTGGTTGGAAGAACTTGCTGATCACTGGTACCACCCAGAGCGAGAGATGTTGGAGTAACTATCTTGGCAGAGACCGAACTCCCTTGCAAAGCAATGTTTTCTTTCAGCACAGTGACCGGATGAGACGATGGAACTGTTTGGAAAACAAACTTGGGCGAGGACATGGCTAAATCAGTGCTCGTGATCACAGTTGTTAGGGGGACAGTTTGTAACGTGACTGTACCAACTCGTTGAGTTCCTGGTGACACAACCACGGGAACCTGTGATGACAGCTTTATTGTTCTGGGGAAAGAAGAAAGTTAACAGATCAGGATGATATTCAGTATCTTGTGCGACTATATTTTTGTCTTAAAGGAATACTTTTGGCATTTTGGACCATTTAAAGCAGCCTGTCAAAAAGACATTATCCTCCTTCTCATTTATTTGTTACTATTTGTGGGAATCTGTGCACATGTATGCGCGCAACAAATGGATCTATTCTGCTATCATTTCCCCCCCAAAAAAACTACTGCTACAAGTCATCTTGTAGCAACAGATGCTCAGTGGCCAAAGTCATCACTTCATGTGTGACTTTATCTAATAAAATAAACTTCTTTTAAAATACGCTGTATCTGGAAATTTTTCTCTTGCTTCTCCCTGGTTTCCAAATGGCTATTTTTCAAATACTTCTAGTTTGAACCTTTGTTGACTTGCTAACCTCAGACCAGGAACTCTAGCACCTTCTGACAGTGTTTAAGTGTTATAAATTCAGCGGTAAAGGGGCAGTGGAACTTAGTACCATTTGGGTGTCTACATTGTTTAAAAAAAATCATAAAACAAGATTATATTGTGTCAAACAACTTTTTTGCATAGTTCCATTTCCCTTGAATATTTGGTCCAGAGCATGAATCAACTTGCATACTCTCCTTCGATATCCTGATCACTTCATTTGCAGAATGAATTGTTTCTCTATGAGAAAAATCAAAAAATACAAAACAGACCTTAATTTCTGGTGGCCCAATCCCAGCTCATGTGCAGTTAGGACACAACATTCAGCCTTTGTTATATCTGGACGTTTGCAGCCTGATTGTTCAGAACCAACAGAGGCTAATTTGTGGATTCTCCTGCCCTGCTTCCAGAAAGCTCAATGTAACAAAGTATCATATGGAAGGCTGGTGAAAATACTCTCTCTTAACTGCTTCAGAACAAATCAATCTCATGGAGGTATTTTATTCTCATGATTAACTCATGTCTGCACACGTCAATACCATCCACCTTTCTAAAAAGACTCTGCAACTCAGGGCGAGCTTCATCTAATTGCGATACACAGTCAAATCACAATAACCCTGCCCACAAAGTTGGGGATAGTGAGGGCTGCAAATGCTGGAGAGTCAGCTTTGATAAAGTGCGGAGCTGGAAAAAGCCCAGCAGGTTAAGCTGCTCCTGGGGAAGGGTCCCGATCCGAAACCTCGACTCCCCTGCTCCTCTGATACTGCTTGACCTGCTATGCTTCTCCAGCTCTGCACTTTATTGACCCTGCCCATTAACTAAAAAAAATGCTGGCAATAAATACCCAAGAGACTTCAATCATGTAGGGACACTGCTAACTTTAGAAAAAAATCGTGGTATCAATCGATATGCATTTTGACCACATTAACTACCAACACACTGGCATATTGGGATATATATAAACGTGTGAGAATCACCAGTCACTAGTGAAGGTCTACATTTCTGGATCCACTAATGGGTAAGGTTGGTTGGTTAACTGTTACTATTCTGAAGTAGAATATAGGAGCTAATTACTGCAAATGCTGGAATCTATACTGAAAACAACAAGTGCTGGAGATCTCAATGGGCCGGACAACGTCTAAGGAGAGGAAGCACGTTAATGTTTCAAACCGAGCTGACTCTGTATAAGAACTCTAATAAATCAATCACAGGGGAAGAATTATATTTTGATCACATTCAAAGGATTCAGTAAAACCTACACAATCAATTCTCCTTTTTAAGTACAATTAGTTGTGATGCAATTTAGCACAGCCAATTCACCTAACCTGTACATCTTTTGAATGTGGGAGGAAACCGGAGCACCCAGAGGAAACGCATGCAGACACGGGGAGAATGTGCAAACTCCACACAGACAGTCACCCGAGGCTGGAATTGAACCCGGGTCCCTGGTGCTGTGAGGCAGCAGTGCTAACCACTGTGCCGCCTTTTGGAATTCAGGTTTCACGAGTTCAATTTAGTCCAGAAATCATTTTAAAGAATCAAAGAATCACATAATTTCTATGATGTGGCTCATCATTTGGCTCATCAGGTCCACAGCGACACTCCAAAGAGCATCCCACCCAGACTCATCCCCATACACTATCACTGAATTTTCTGTGGATAATCCACATAGTCTGCACATTCCTCAACACTACGGGCAATTTAGCGTAGCCAATCCACCTAACCTACACATCTATGGACTATGGGAGGAAGCCAGAGCACCCAGAGGAAACCCACGCAGATACAGAAGAATGTGCAAACTCCACACAGACAGTTACCCGAGGCAGGAATCGAACTCAGATCCCTGGCACTGTGAGGCAGCATTGCTAACCACTGAGCCACCTGACCTTTTAGCCTTTGCGAGTTTGAAGTGATGGATAGTAACACTAATATACGGACAGCAGGCCATTCATCTCCTCAAGCCTGATCCATCATTCCGTTCTATCTTTATTTATTCAGTTTTGCCCATATCCCGCAATAACTTTATCAACCTCAACCTTGAACTAATTGGCTGAGCATCCAGAGACTTTTGGGAGAGGTGTTCAAAATTTCATTAAACATTGTGTGAAACATGAGCTTCATAACTTTTCTAAGTGAAAAGCATTTAGATGTTGAAAAACTGAAAGAAAAGCAGGGAACCTTCGAAGTGGTCAGGTCAGGCAGTGTGTGGACAGAGTTTGGAGCTTCAATTCACTGACCTGCCTTTCAGAATGGGGAAATGTGAGATGTAATGTGGGACAGGACTAAGGGAAACTCTGCAAAAGACAGGGAGAAGACAGGACAAACTAAGTGACATCTCTCCACCCTGCACCCTGCCTCTATTCCTGATGAAGGGCTTTTGCCCGAAACGTCAATTTTCCTGCCTCCTCAGATGCTGCCTGACCTGCTGTGCTTTTCCAGCACCACTCTAATCTAGACTCTGGTTTCCAGCATCTGCAGTCCTTGTTTTTACCTAGTTGAAACTAAATGACAGAAGAGTCACGTCTTACAGGGCAACGAGGTGATAAGGAAAGAAAAGAAACAAAAGATATATTTCGAGCAGCTATGCTGCTGCCTGAAAAATTAAAGTAAGGGAAAAATTATAATGTGCAAAGAAACAGAGACAAAATGTGAGGAATGAATTTATGATCTGAAAAAGAACTCAGTATTATGTTTTCATTCTCATTTTCTCCAGGATACTCGGTTTCTAATTTTAAGCTTCTGCCTCTTAGTTTGGAATATGCCCTGCCATATTCCAAACCTTACGATTTCTTTGTTATTTCATCTAATCAAGAAATGGTGTTCGACCTTTTGTTCTCTTTAGGAACTCAGTTTTAGAGCAATGACTTGTCTTTACCTCACTGACTGAGGAGCTGACACATTCATTGGTGCGGAGACGGGTACGTTTCTGGTGATGACCTTTTGGCCTTCGTGGCGAGGCGATGCTGACTGTACAACCTGTACGGTCTTGAGGACGCTGGTTGGCTGCAGCTTCTGAGTGGGTTGTACACCCTTCACCATTTCCGGCGGCAGTAGGTGTGCTGGCCTCTCCTCAACTGCTGCCTTCACAGGCGTGACCACGGGAGTGGGCTGCGGTAAAGCTTTCTTAACACCTGACATCACACACGAAGTAGCCCTGGGTTGCTGGGTTTGGACACTACTCATGACAACTGAGGACAGGACAGTTGGAGATGAACAGGATGCTGAAGCTGATGGAAGCACGTAGGCTGCAAGATTAGGAGGATTCTCTTGGGTTTCCGAAGTGAAGCTGGGGTCATCATCATCAATGTTTACCAGATTCTTGGGCATCTCTTTGAACTGGTAGACCAACCGCTGTCCCTCCACCTTGGCAAGGATTCCTCGTTGATAATAATACCTGCAAAGAAAGCACAGAAGTATTCAAATTTGGAAATATATGCAAATACATCATACTTAAAATGATTCTAAACTAAGACAGGATTTCTAGAGCTTCTGGACTAAACAGTAAAGGTGACGAAGATACTTAGAGCCATACAGCTTGGAAACAGACCCTTTCGTCCAACTCGATCATGCCAACCAAGTTTCCCAAATGAACCTAGCCCCACTTGGTGTTTGGCCCATTTCCCTCTAACCCTTTTCTCTTCATATACTTGTCTAAATGTCTTTTAAAATGTACCTGCACCCATCACTTCTTCTGGCAGTTCATTCCACATACGAACACCCCTCTGTGTGAAAGCGTTGGAACTATCGCAGGTCCCTTTTATATCTCTCTCCTCTCACCTTAAAACTATGCCCCCTAGTTATAAACTCCCCTCCCAAATGAAAAGATCTTTGCTCTCTATGACTCCATTCACCCTATCTATGCCCCTCATGATTATATAGAGTCATAGAGAGGTACAGCATGGAAACCCTTCGGACCAACCCATCCATGTCGACCAGATATCCCAACCCAATCTAGTCCCACCTTCCAGCACCCAGCCCATATCCCTCTAAACCCTTCCTATTCAGATACCCATCCAAATGCCTCTTATATGTTGCAATTGTACCAGCCCCCACCACTTCCTCTGGTAGCTCATTCCATACATGTACCACCCTCTGTGTGAAAATGCTGCCCCGTGGGTCTTTTTTGTATGTTTCCCGTCTCACCCTAAACCTCTGCCCTCTCATTCTGGACTCCCCGGCCCCAAGGAAAAGACTTTGTCTATTTACCCTCTCCATGCCCCTCATAATTTTGTAAACTATATAAACCTCTAAGGTCACCCCCTCAACCTCCTACGCTCCAGTGAACAAACTCCCAGCCCTATCCAGTTTATCCTATTAACTCAAACTTCTAACTTTTTCCATCACAATCATTCTGTCAATCATTCAGAAATGCAACGCAAATAAAATCCATAAGATACAGAACACAAAATTACACAAATCAAACTCTAAAACTTATTCACAGAGCAGATCCTGCCCTCTAATCTACACATTATGCTACAGCACAGAAGACCATTTAGCATGTCACATCCTTGCTAGCTCCAGGCAAGCGCAACTCCAGGCAACCCCATGACTGTCTCCTTCCTCACAGATATGCAATGTTATCCAATGGGACTTGGATAAACATCCAGTTCTTGTTTGAAAGTCAGATTGAATCGGCCTCTGTTACACTCAAGCAGAGCATCTCAGATCCTAACCCTTTTCCGTTAAACATTTCCTCTTGCTGCCTCTGCTTTTTTTGCCCATCACCTCGATTTGGAGTCCTCTGGATCTCAACTTTTTACCATGAACAGTTACTCCTGATCTACTCTGTCCAGTCCTATCATGATTTTAACACCTCCATAGAAATTTTCTCTTAATCTTCTCTATGGAGACTAACACCAACTTTCCCAAGCTATCCACAATGACAAAAATACATGAACAGAAATTAAGGAATGGATTAATTCTGGTTTGGAAGAAATGCAGATGAGTATGGTGTAGTAAGAAAAGTACCATTGAAGCTGACCTGACAAATTGACAAGAAAATGGTGAGAGTAGCCTTGCAATACAGTGTAGGGACTTACAACAACATCGAGAAGAGAGGGGAACAGCGACTGGATGCTCACTGACGAAGATTCTGAGATGGATGGGTGAAGTAATGAGAAAGCTCAAAGTCAGGATCTGGTACATCAGGGGACCTATGGAAGCAATCAACCAAGTAACCAAAAAGGGAGAAGGGACTAAAATGGTATAAGCATCTGTTGAAAACAGAGGCCAAGTGATGAGATGAGTACTGGAGATGGGACAGCCAGCAGGAGGTTGAAAAACAAGGCTTTAACTCCAGATAGATAGATACTGCCATGACAGTACAATGCAGATGGGTTGGAAGAATGTGTAATCGGCAGGAAGAGATAAAGGAGGAGAATTAACCAGCAGAAGAATTTACTGTTGCTGAAAATGTGTTGCTGGAAAAGCACAGCAGGTCAGGCAGCATCCAGGGAACAGGAGAATCGACGTTTCGGGCATAAGCCCTTCTTCAGGAAGAAGGGCTTATGCCTGAAACGTCGATTCTCCTGTTCCCTGGATGCTGCCTGACCTGCTGTGCTTTTCCAGCAACACATTTTCAGCTCTGATCTCCAGCATCTGCAGACCTCACTTTCTCCTCGAAGAATTTACTGTACCTGGAATAGGAAACTAGTCTTATTAACCATAAACTGCCAGATTATCATAAAAGCCTATCAGCTTTACCATGTCCTTCAGGGAAGTAGGTCTACCATTCCTATTCTGTCTGAGGCTTACGGGAGACCCATAACGCCCCCTGAAATGGCTGAGCAAACTACTCAAGTTGGATTAAACTGCTCTGAAAACGTCAAAATGTAAAGCCAGGTGGAACATCCAGCATTGAAAACCCAGCTTACACTTGAGGACTTGTGCAGAAACTGGGAGAGCCATCACATCAACAAGACAAGCAACAGCCTGAAGGTTACCCCATACTCAGAATCATATGATTCATCCAACATGCTAGACTCCACTTCCATCAACATCTCTGAGGCGATGACACATCAGCAGCCCTGACAGTACTATATACAATAGAGTCCAGTGACAGATTGAGAAATATGGTGGTTACCACCTTTATAACAATCAGCTATCCACGACGATGCATACCCATGGAATAAACCATTAAATGTGCAATGAGCACAGAAAACACTCGGAATGGAGGACTTCACTGTTCATCACTGAAAGTAGTTTGTAACATAATTTACTGACCAAGCCGATAGAGTAATAGCCTGGGCCTACATCCAGCTGGTTCCATGGAGGAAATGTGCTGCTAGAGGCTTGGAGAGGCAGGTTTTCCAGGCTCAGAACAGGAAGCCCTCAGGAGCCACAGGGCGTTTGGGTCCATCCTGTAAAAAGCTAGGTCTTGCACTTCCTCCTGAGTTTTGGGAGAACCAAGTACATTTTGTTTCATGAAAACCTTTTTCTTAAATGCTTCATGATTTCTCAAATTTCCTCTTCCAGCCTTGGTGTTCAAACCCAGCACAGCAGTTGGTTTTCGGAATGAATACGGCTGCATTGCCCACTTTGAGTGTAAAGACCACTTCTCAACATTTCAGAATGATGCCCCTTCTGAATTTTGCAGGTCAAATTCAGGAAAAGTAAAAATCTAAAATGGTTGCTGGCTACGTTCCTCCTGTATACCTACCAGTAACAGACTTGACCCTTCCCTGATATGTGCTGGATTTTCACACTCTATTAGTACAACAGAGTAACTTACCGGAGAGCTCGACCCATCGTCTCGTAGTTCATGTCTGGCTTATTTTTATGTTTTCCCCAAAGTCTGGACACAGCTTTTGAGTCAACCAGCTTGAAGATGCCCTTTTCTCTCTGAGTCCATTTGATGTATCGCGGACATGTACTCTTGTCCTGAAGCAATGCCAGCAAGAATTCCCAGAGGTAGATTGTGTTTCCTGCAATTGTATAATAATGCTGTTAGAGGTTGAGATTGAAGGTAAATGTACATTTGATGAAGGACAGCCAATTGTAGCAAATGTGGCAATTATTATATACAAAAGACCAAACCGTAAAGCAAAGACAGAGCTGCTTTTTGATGAAAAGGTTAATAAAAGGCTCGACCTTTTCACAATCTCATGATTCCCCTAAAATGCTTTACAACCAATGAAATAGAGCAACCATGGTAGCCAATTTGTGCAAAGCAGACACCCAACCAAGCAATAATATAACAACCTGATTACCAAAACAGATTATGTTGATCGGGAACAAAATACCAGTCAACACATTGAGGAGAGCTGTTTTCTTCTTTGAATAGCATCTTTGACATCCATCTCAGAGGAAGTCAGGGTATCAGATTAACACCTCATCTGAAAAGAAGCATCATTGACATTGAGGCATACCCTGAGTAATGCACAGGAGGGTCGGTCTACTCCAGAGTAGGACTTGCCTCTATGTCTTCCTGACTCAGAGAGAACAGTGCTATCACTGGGCCAAGACTGATGATATTGACAGAGGGATAAATGCTGGTAGATGAGAAGAACTGTAGATAGTACGACATGATCTATAATGTTGCCCAAAGGTAGGCCATCGGTTTCAAACAGGATACCTGTGGCTATGCAACGTTCCTCCCGCCCCAATGCACATACGCAAAGTATAGCACTGAACATACAATCCTTCAGTTTCCCATGAAACATTAGTTTTTTAGGACCAAAAACATTTTTTGAATACACAAGAAGAACTGAAGCCACACTATTGGCCTTTGCAAAAGGCTGGACATCTTACAATTTTCACTGATGGAGAGTTAAAGGGAATGAGAGCAACCGAGCATGTACATTATCCAAGGGCAGTATTACCGCCTCCAGCAAATCCTCAAAACCTTCTGCAGTAACCTAATGACCCTCCATACTGTTATGGCCAGGGAAGGAAGGTCAATTTGCTCTCCTCTTTTAAATCCTTGGTTGCAATAAATATTTCTATTTTTTAACATGCAGTATAATACTCAAACGACAAACCCTGCCAACTAGGTCACATGAAAGCCAATTACAAGGTTTTGAGTAAAGCAAAAGAATTTTATTACCTGCTCACTCAGAGGAAAAACAAATAATAAAAACACATCAAACACAGACACAAACAAATACAGGTAATATGTTTATCAGCTCAGAGTATGATACAGATAGGAAGGATGGAGACTGCCCAGGTTAAAGGGCTTTGAATACCTTGAGAGGTTAGTTTTCTTTTAACCCACCAGTCAGTTATTTAATTATTGGCTGCGATCCTCAGTAGTGGCAAAGTTTGAGTGACTGGGTGAACAGTTGTTTATTTTAATTTACATCTCCACTGGCTGCTGTGGAGGTTGAAATAGGTAGAATGAATGGCTTCACGTCCTTGCTATTATCAATCCATGTTTTCCCATTGTGTGCTGCTGCTCAAAAGCAGTTGCTGAAAGATAGTGGTGTCCGTATTGCCGTGTCTGATACTAGTGTCCTTCCAAGCTCGCTAACTCACAAGGCATGCCTTCCATTTCCCTATATGTGAAAATCACACATATGTGATTCAACACAAATGCAGAGGAATTCTTGAAACTGACTCAGTTGTGCAGTTTAACTGTCTTCAGATAAAAATGGTAATTTACGCGCGGACAGTTCCCTTCGTTGCATAGTAATCTCCAGGAGCTTGTCCCAATCTGTGGTCAAATGATCACTGGAGCCATCCTAAACCCATGTATCATCCTTTTTAAAAAACACTTTCATCAATGAAAGCTATCAGGTGAAAAAGTGACATAATTAAAGTTAAATTTGACCAACTATATTTACCATGTTAAAAATCACACAACACCAGGTTATAGTCCAACAGGTTTAATTGGAAGCACACTAGCTAATGGAGCAACGCTCCTTCATCAGGTGATTGTCCTGATGAATCACCTGATGAAGGAGCGTCGCTCCGAAAGCTAGTGTGCTTCCAATTAAACCTGTTGGACTATAACCTGGTGTTGTGTGATTTTTAACTTTGTACACCCCAGTCCAACACCGGCATCTCCAAATCATATATTTACCACCACTGTAACAATATTAATAACACTTTGATCTTCTTTTAATACTAGGGTGTACTTGAGGGCACTTACAGATTGAGTTCTATAACAGAGGAAACTGTCACCTCCATTGCAGAGGAAAATAAAGAAAAAAAACAGGCCATGATAAATGAGAAAGATGTACATTCTGAGCTGCATCTGAATGGGAAGAAACTTAATTCAGTATCAATCTTCCCAAGACTCACGTTTAATTCTTTCTTGCAGGCCAGTTGAGCCACCAATTTTGAACAATCAGACATTCCCCACCAACCCTGATGGGGACAACTTCAGAACCAAATATGTTCCAAATACTTTGGTCAACACTGAAAACAAGCATTTCAAACACCTCGCTCGATGTGTGGCTCCCTGTTATTGGATTCCAGTAAAGCATATCCATTTGTGCTAGCCATTAATGAGGAGTGCATCGGTTGAATTAAGCATTAAAAAGGTTATGAAACACAGCCCAATCTTCATCACAAGAATTTCCCCTCAAGTCAGCTTTTGTATTTGGTATTGCACCCAGGTGTTTGAGGATCAGGGAGTATGCTAACCTTCCCAGGAATTGGTCGAAAACAAAAATGAGATCCGACTAATTTGCAAGAAGCACAGAGTGTGTCAACCATAAGAGTCACCTTTCTTCTCATTTCAATGCTTAAGCCAAAAAAAAACCTGTAACTGTGAAAATAAATCACGAATTCTACTCAGGTACTACAAAAAAAAGCAATGTTAGTGATTCTACAGATGAAGAATACATGAGTTATTATTGTTTCAGATTGACATCTATGCTGTAAGTTCGGTGTCTTCAATCATTACTAGCATTGTCATGTACATGTAAAAACATCATTGCAATGCTCTCCTCAATGTTTAAAGTTTATGATCCATGCTGATGGCCTTTAAAAGCCATGAATTAAAACAATTGCTGGGCACCAGGAAGTCGCTTAGAACACAGAATATTACAGCCCAGTACAAGCCCTTCAGCCCTCGATGTTGCGCCACCCGGTGGAACCAATCTGAAGCCCATCTAACCTACACTATTCCATTCTCATCCATATGTCTATCCAATGACCGTTTAAATGCCCTTAAAGTTGGCAAGTCGACAACTATTATAGGCAGGCCCTTCCACGCCCCTACCACTCTCTAAGTAAAGAAACTACTTCTGACATCTGCCCTATATCTATCATCCCTCAGTTTAAGGGAATGCCTCCTCGTGCTAGACATCGCCATCCGAGGGAAAAGGTTCTCACTATCCACCCGATCTAGCCCTCGGATTATCTTATATGTCTCAATTAAGTCACCTCTCAATCTTCTTCTCCCTAATGAAAACAGCTTCAAGTCCCTCAGCCTTTCCTTGGAAGACCTTGCTTCCAAATCGGACAACATCCCAGTATATCTCCTCTGAACCCTTTGCAAAGTTTCCACATCCTTCCAATAATGCAATGGTCAGAAGTGTACACAATACTCAAGTGTGGCTGCATCAGAGTTTTGTACAGCTGCAGCATGACCTCATGGTTCTGAAACTCAATCCCTCTACTAATAAAAGCTAACACACCGTATGCCTTCTTAACAGCTCTATCAACCTGGTGGCAACTTTGAGGGATGTATGTACATGTACACCGAGATGTCTCTATTCATCTACACTACCAAGAATCTTACCATTCACTCAGTACTCTGCTTTCCTGTTACTCCTTCCAAAGTGAATCACCTCACACTTTTCTGCATTAAACGTCATTTGCCACCTCTCAGCTCAGCTCTGAGCTTATTTATGTCCCTCTGTAACCTACAACATCCTTTGTCACTTTCCACAACTCTACCGACCTTAATGTTGTCTGCAACTTTACTAACCCATCCTTCTCTGCCCTCATCTAGGTCATTTATAAAGATGACAAACAGTAGTGGACCCAAAACAGATCCTGGCGATACACTACTAGTAACTTCACTCCAGGAAGAACATTTCTCTTCAGGTAGCCAATTTCTGATCCAAACCTTTAAATCACCCTCATTCCCATGCCTCCATATTTTGTGTAGTAGCCCACCATTGGGAACCTTACCAAACACCTCATTGAAATCCATATACACCACATCAACTGCCTTACCCTCATCCACCTATTTGGTCACCTTCTCAAAGAACTCAACAAGGTTTGTGAGGCACAATCTACACTTTACAAAACCATGTTGACAATCCTTAATCAAGTTATTCCTTTTAAGATGATTATACATCTTATCTCTTATAACCTTTCCAATGCTTTACCACAACCGAATTAAGGCTCACTGGTCTATATTACCATGGTTGTCTCTACTCCCCTTCTTGAACAAGGAAACATTTGCTATCCTCTAGTCTTCTGGCTATTCCTATAGACAATGACGACATGAAGATCAAAGTCAAAGGCTCGGCAATCTCCTCCCTGGCTTCCCAGAGAATTCGAGGATAAATCCCATCTGGCTCAGCGGACTTATCTATTTGCACACTTTCCAGAATTGCTAACACCTCCTTCTTGTGAACTTCAATCCCATCTTGTCTAGTAATCTGTTTCTCACTATTCTCCTCGACAATATTGTATTTCCATCTGGACCCTCAACTTTGCTCAAGTGCTTACGTGAGGATCACAAGAATATCTACACTCATTCCTGATGAAGGGTTTTTGCCTGAAACATCAATTTTCCTGCTCCTCAGATGCTACCTGACCTGCTGTGCTTTTCCAGCACCACTCTAATCTTGACCCTTTTCTCCAGCAAATGCAGTCCTCACTTTCACCTCGCAAGTATATTTACGCAATGTCAATAAAACTGGGTTCCAGGTTCAATGATGCGCCATCCAGAGGCTGCTTCACAGATTTATTATCTTCAGTTGGAATCCTTACAAACATTGACTCTATGTTTCTGAAAACTATAATGGATTACCTTTGCCATCTTTGTTTTTTCTTTTCGCAGGCAGGTCTGGATTTGTCACCGGTGAGGCTGGACGCAAAGTTTTGGGTTTCCGTCCTGGAAGCCAAGTATTGGAAGTTTCAATTAATTTTACACGTGAACAGAAATGAATTAGGAGCAGGAGCAAGAGCAATGGTACTGTAGCAAGTAAAATTTTAAGGGTTGAACAAAATTACTCCAAAAACACTTTACACATGCACAAAAGTAAAACCATATGTCACTCCGATAACCTAATGTAGCCCCTTGAAATTGCCCTGGATTTGTACAGAACTAAACATGACAATAAAAACTGAAAGACCTGTGGATGCTGTAACCAGAAACAGAAATTGCTGGAAAAGCTCAGCAGGTCTGGTAGTATCGATGGAGAGAAATCAGGGTTATGTTTCAGGTCGAGTAACACTTCCTCAGAAAGCAGCACCATCCTGATTTCCACTGAACAACTTGCTATATCTCATTTAAAAATAAACATATCCCACATGTTCAAATTGGCTTGCTTACTGCAATGATCTGCTACTGATACATTCCACTCTAAATATTCCCCCAGGGTTGGAACGATTACAACAAAGCTATCAATTCACGACCAGGCAAATGAAACAATTGTTGATTAAATTCCAACTTCAAAATGGATCAATATTTTATACTTCCATGATGATTTCAGAGAATCCTCTAATGCACTAACTCAAAAGCAAGACAATTCCATCCCGATAATTTATTGCTGGGGATTGAAATTTGAATCCCAACATGGCAGATGGTGGAACTTGAATTCAATACAAAGAAAATCCGGAATTAGGAGTCTAATCAAATTTTTGCCAATTGTCAGAAAATTACATTAGGCTCATGAACAAAACTGAAGTCCTTACCTGGTCTGGCCTACACGTGACTCCAGGCCCACAGCAATGTGGCTGACACACAATTACCCTCCGGGCAATTGTGGTTTGGTAATAAATGATAGCCTTGCCAATAATACCCGCACCCCGTGAACAAATTTTTAAAATTCTCATTTTACACTTATGCTAGGAGGCAGTGTCATCATCGGCTCGGTGTATGCCCACCAACTGACCAATCCAACTCATTTGAAAATGCACGTGGAAGGTGACCTCCTCCTTGGTCTGTGCCAAAGACTGACCTTTCCTTTTTTTGGTTTGCTCCAATGATTCGCTGACCACTTCCTGATGGGCAGCTTCCTGCATCAGGATAATCTCTTGTGCGTTCTCCACCACTTCAGGAACTCCATCGTCCCGCACAGAGATGTGTGTGATGGGAGCCGGGTCCACCCCACTTGTTGAAGGCATGAACACATGTGCTGAGAAAGGAGAGACGGGGCGGGGGGGGGGGGGGGGGGAGAGAAAAAATCAGTGGGTCTAGTTACCACAGCAAAGCCTGAGCAACAAGCAGAATTTGTTATGGTCGTGACTGGTCAGTAATTATTAGGTTATTATTTGTCAATTGCTCCAAATACTTAGGAGGAAATCAACAACTAACCTGTGGCTCAAAACGCAACTGGCATATGACTAGAAGATGCCAATAATTTGTTCCATTTTAACTCAGAGATGCATAGGGCACATTGTATCTGTATTTAGTTCCCCTCTCTGACAATAGGTGCCCTCCAATGTCTAAGGTTACACAGGTTAACTTTAGTCACTGATCAGCCATAATTCCCTGCACTTTGCTTATCAAATAAACCAGACCCTCAGAATACAGACACTCAATTGTTACAAGGATCTCAACTACTTCTTTGGAATCAGGTATTTAGTTGTTTTAAGGTAATACTGTGATGTGATTGGGAAAGGGGGGGGGGGGGGAGGCAAGCTTAGTGAGGATAAAACGAGACATATTGAGAATTGCAAGAGTGTTGTAGCTAATAACAAAAAAATGCAAACAATTAATAGTTGAAAGGATGACAATGAAGATTTCAAATTTCATACTTAAAAAGTTATGCTTAAAAATAATGAAAGACACTATTAAGTAATAGAGAGACAACTTTATTTTAAAACACAGAACACAAAAGCCCTATTTTTGTTTTGGCACAACTGAGATAGTGCACTTCACAGCTGAACATTACCATGTTTTTTATGTGGACATTCAACTCTCCCGACTTCCTAGCCCAACGAAACACCTGGATAAAGTAGCATTAGGGGAATATCCAGGAGAAAATGATCATAGTATTGTTTCTTCTAGATTAGTTGTGGAAAAGATCGAAGAGTGATCCAGAGTAAGAATAATTCATGAGGGGGACACCCAATTTCAACTGGGTGAGAACTCTGGCTCAGTAAAACTACAATTAACATTTGGCAGGGAAAAGTGGAACAGAGCAATGGTTGTCTTTAAAGAGGTACAGGGACAGTCAAAGTACAATCCTAAGAGAGGTACTTAACACGTGACAAATTGGTAATGCAACTGAACACAAGCAAGAAACTTTAGACTGGAACAAGAAATATAAGTAGCAAAGACAGAAAGAATAGAACAGGAAATGGATAGCACAACAGAAAAGGGAATCCCCCGTTCTTCCACAGGGACATAAACAATAAAAATATAATTAAAAAGAAGAGGAAGATCAAGCAAGGGATTTACTTTTGGAGGTGCAGGTAGTTCTTCTATAACGTGCAGTTCACCAGCGTAAATTGGCTATAATGCAATTGATAAATTGTGGTTGTTGTTTGCATAACACAAACTTTCTGCTAAATGGGTACATCAGGTTTTCCACAGTGCGATTTTCTAAAGCAGGAGGTAATAGGTAACTACTTTGTATTTCTGAAAACAAGAAATGCTGGAAATAATAGTGGGACAGGCAGTATCCGTGAAAAGAGAGCAAGCTAATGCTTCAATGAGGAGTCATCTAGACTTGAAACAATAGCTTGTTCTCGGTCCACAGATGCTGCTTGACCCTCTGTGATTTCCAGCATTTTCTTGTTTTCAGTACAGATACCAGCATCTACAGTTTCTTGCTCCTACTTCATATTTCTCACCGGCTTCAATAACACTTCACCTGAAGAAGGAACAGCGCTCTGACAGCTTGCGATTTCAAAAAAACCTGTTGGACTATAACCTGGTGTCCTGTGACTTCTGATCTTCCACCCAGTCCAACACTGGCATCTCCACATCATCACTTGGTTTGACGAAGGAAAAACTCAGATTTGGGATGGGTTAAAACTTGAAGAAGGAAAGGTATCAGAAAGATTAGACCCTCGAGGTGAAACCTGGCATGGCCTGGAGTCAAGGCTGGGTGCAGACTGGAGACCAGGTGCCAGAGTGGCCTGGGTTGGAAGGACTGCTGCCCTGAACATTTTATTCCACTACTTCCTAATTTATTCCTACAATCTGAAATGCTGGACTTCTTATTTCTCTAATTATTTTTCTTAACAACTTACACTGAAGAATCTGTACCTAGGTAATCTTATACCTAAGATGGCATCGTAAATGGAAACTTGTAAACTTTTCGCTGTATCCATTTGAATACATGTGACAACAAAGCTAATTCGATTCAATTCAATGTAAAAGTTGACAGGTCACCAAACAGATTCAGACAGTAAGTCAGGCAGCATCCAGGGAACAGGAGAATCGACGTTTCGGGCATAAGCCCTTCTTCAGGAATGGGGAAAGTTTGTCCAGCAGGCTAAGATAAAAGGTAGGGAGGAGGGACTTGGGAGAGGGGCGTCGGAAATGTGATAGGTGGAAAGAGGTCAAGGTGAGGGTGATAGGTCAGACTGGGGTGGGGGCGGAGAGGTCGGGAAGAAGATTGCAGGTTAGGAAGGCGGTGCTGAATTTGATGGATTTGACTGAGACAGGGTGGGGGGAGGGAAAATGAGGAAACTGGTGAAATCCGAGTTCATCCCTTGTGGTTGGAGGGTTCCTAGCCGGAAGATGAGGCGTTCTTCCTCCAACCATCGTTTTGTTGTGGTCTGACGATGGAGGAGTCCAAAGACCTGCATATCCTTGGTGGAGTGGGAGGGGGAATTGAAATGTTGAGCTACAGGGTGGTTGGGTTGGTTGGTCCGGGTGTCCCAGAGGTGTTCTCTGAAACGCTCCGCAAGTAGCCGGCCTGTCTCCCCAATATAGAGGAGGCCACATCGGGTGCAGAGGATGCAATAGATGATATGTGTGGAGGTGCAGGTGAATCTGTGGCGGATATGGAAGTTTCCTTTGGGGCCTTGGAGGGAGGTGAGGGGGGAGGTGTGGGCGCAAGTCTTGCACCTCCTGCGGTTGCAGGGGAAGGTGCCGGGAGTGGAGGTTGGGTTGGTGGGGGGTGTGGATCTGACGAGGGAGTCACGGAGGGAGTGGTCTTTACGGAATGCTGATAGGGGAGGGGAGGGAAATATATCCTTGGTGGTGGGGTCCGTTTGGAGGTAGCGGAGATGACGGCGGATGATGCGCTGTACATGGAGATTGGTGGGGTGGTAGGTGAGGACCAGTGGGGTTCTGTCCTGGTGGCGGTTGGAGGGGCTGGGTTCAAGGGCGGAGGAGCGGGAAGTGGAAGAGATGCGGTGGAGGGCATCGTCGACCACGTCGGGGGGGAAATTGCGGTCCTTGAAGAAGGAGGCCATCTGTGTTGTGCGTTTTTGGAACTGGTCCTCCTGGGAGCAGATGCGGCGGAGTCGAAGGAATTGGGAGAATGGGATGGCGTTTTTACAGGGGGCAGGATGGGAGGAGGTGTAGTCCAGGTAGCTGTGGGAGTCGGTCGGTTTGTAGTAGATGTCCGTGTTGATTCGGTCGCCTGAGATGGAAATAGAAAGGTCGAGGAAGGGGAGGGAGGAATCTGAGACTGTCCAGGTGAATTTGAGGTCGGGGTGGAAGGTGTTGGTGAAGTGGATGAACTGTTCAACTTCCTCGTGGGAGCACGAGGCGGCGCCGATACAGTCATCGATGTAGCGGAGGAAAAGGTGGGGGGTGGGGCCAGTGTAGTTGCGGAAGATGGATTGTTCCACATACCCTACGAAGAGGCAGGCATAGCTGGGGCCCATGCGGGTGCCCATGGCTACTCCTTTCGTTTGGAGGAAGTGGGAGGATTGGAAGGAGAAGTTGTTCAGGGTGAGGACCAGTTCAGTCAGTCGAAGGAGGGTGTCAGTGGAAGGGTACTGGTCGGTACGGCGGGAAAGAAAGAAGCGGAGGGCTTTGAGTCCTTCATGATGGGGGATGGAGGTGTACAGGGACTGGATGTCCATGGTGAAAATAAGGCGTTGGGGACCGGGGAAGTGAAAATCATGGAGCAGGTGGAGGGCATGGGTGGTGTCCCGAACGTAGGTGGGGAGTTCTTGGACTAAGGGGGACAGGACCGTGTCGAGGTATGCAGAGATGAGTTCGGTGGGGCACGAGCAGGCGGAGACAATGGGTCGGCCGGGGCAGTCAGGTTTGTGGATTTTGGGCAGGAGGTAGAAGCGGGAGGTGCGGGGTTGTGGGACTATGAGGTTGGAGGCGGTGGATGGGAGACACATTAACAGCTCTGATCTCCAGCATCTGCAGACCTCACTTTCTCCTCAAAGATTCAGACAGTAATGCAAGGATTAGCTCAGCATTGATAAACCAGTCAGTTTAAACTCAGTGGTGGGAATGGTCTTGGAACAACAGAATGGAACAAAACTTTACAACCACTTGGACACAGGTAGATTAATTATGGAAAACATCACTGGATTGTTGAAATCGAATGGTGTTTAAATAATTTGTGTTTTTTGACAATGTTGCAGATAGGGTTATTGAGGATAGTACAGGTAATACAGACAAAATTGGACAGCAAAAGGTGCCACATGGACAACCAAAAGGTGCTTCATAGAATGCTACAAAGCAGTAAAATTAAACCCAGTGGAATAACAGCAAACAGAGTGCTGTAAACTGGATTTGTTCCACACTAAACCGAATGTTGTACCTTTGTAATCCACAGCCTCAGAATTGGGCCATTGCCGGACAAGATAATCCGTTGAACCAAGAGAGGTCACCTGTCTCATAAACAGCGCAAGCTCACTGCCTGTGCCATACCATCACAAAATCAGACACACGGCCTGTCCGTCGACATTCCTGGAGAGAGGGAGGTCTCGTTGCTAACAACAGAAAACATTGAGGACTATTTCAGAATATTAACATCACTTGTTCGGGGTATGATCATGAGTGGAGGCAGGGGAATTTAACCAGGACACTAAACTAAGTAACCATGGTCCATAACTTGCAGGAAACTCTGGTGACAACACCTAATCTCTTAGTAACAAGGAATTACTGAGTGCTGACTTTTTAAAATGGTAGTCACACCTCAGGTAAAAGAAGAAGGTAGATGGGTTACTGTCAGGGGACGGAAAGGCAGGCAATGCAGGGATTGTGGCCATTCCCTTCAACAATAAGTATACTGGTTTGAATACTGTTGGGGGGGAATGCCAGGGGTAAGCAATGGGGCACAGGTCTCTGGTAAAGAGTCTATCCCTGTTGCTCAGAAGGGAAGGAGGAAGAGGAGCAGAGCATTAGTCATTGGGGACTCCATAGTTAGGGGGACAGATAGGAGGTTCTGTGGGAGACTCTCAGTTGGTGTGTTACCTCCCAGGTTCTAGGGTTCGTGATGTCTCTGATTGTGTTTTTGGGATCCTTGAGGGGGAGGACACCAACACAAAAGGAAGGGAGATTTAAAGCAGAAATTCAGGGAGCCAGGGTGGAAGCTTAGAGCTAGAACAAATGAGTTGTTATCTCTGGTTTGTTGCCCATACCAGGAGTTGAACATGTGGCTACAGGGATGGTGCAGGAGGGAGGGTTTTGGATTCCTTGATAATTGGGGCTCTTTCTGGGGTGGGTGGGACCTCTACAAACAGGATGGTCTTCACTTGAACCAGAGGGGTACCAATATCCTGGGGAGGAGGTTTGCTAATGCTCTTCAGGTGGGTTTAAACTAATTCAGCAGGGGAATGGGAACCAAAGTTGTAGTTCAAGTATATGGGAGGTTGAGAGTAGTGAAGTCAGAACTAAGATTTCAAGATTGCAAGAAAGCACTGGCAAGCAAGAAGTTGGTTTGAAGTGTGTCTACTTCAACACCAGGAGCATCTGGAATAAGGTGGATAAACTTGCACGAAGTGTTGGTACCTGGGATTTCAATGTTGTGGCCATTTCAGAGACAAGAGTAGAGCAGGGACAGGAATGGTTATTGCAGGTTCCGAGATTCGGATGTTTCAGTAAGAACAGGGAAAATGGTAACAGAGTGGCATTGTTCGTCAAGATCAGTATTATAGTTGCAGAAAGGACGTTTGAGGACTTGTCTGCTGAGGTAGTATGGGCTGAGATTAGAAACAGGAAAGGAGAGGTCACCCTGTAAGGAGTTTTCTGTAGGCCTCCAAATAGTTCCAGAGATGTAGAGGAAAGGATAGCAAAGATGATCCTTGATGCAAGCGGGAGTGACAGGATAATTGTTATGGGAGACTTTACCTTTCCAAATATTGTCTGGGAATACTATAGTTCAAGTACTTCAGATGGGTCAGGCTTTTGTCCAATGTGTGCAGGAGAATTTCCTGACATAGTATCTAGACAGGTCAACAAGGGGAGAGGCCATATTAGATTTGGTTCTGGGTAATTAACCCGGCCAGGTGTTAGATTGGGAGGTAGGCAAGCACTTTGCTGGTAGTGACCAGAATTTGATTATGTTTACTTTAGTGATGGAAAGTGATAGGTTAAAAACTGCAGGGCAAGAGTTATAGCTGGGGAAAAGGCAATTATGATGCAATTAGGCAAGATTTAGGATGCATAGGATGGGGAAAGAAACTGCAGGGGATGGGCACATTGAAATATGAAGCTTATTCAAGGAACAACCACTGTGTGTCCGTGATAAGTAAGTAGCTGTCAGGCAGGGAGGAAGTCGTTGAGTGCAGTAGGCATGATTTTATAAGGAAGTTGAATCTCTGGTCAAGAGGAAGGCGGCGGCTTATGTTAGGATGAGATGTGCTGGCTCAGATAGGGCACTTAAGAGTTACAGGTTAGCCAGGAAAGACCTAAAGAGAGAGCTAAGAGGAGCCAGGAGGGGACATGAGAAGTTGCTGGCAGACAGGATCAAGGAAAAACCTAAGGCTTTCTACAGGTATGTCAAGAATAAAAGAATGATGAGAGTAAGATTACAGCTAATCAAGCATATTAGTGGGAAGTTGTGCGTGGAGTCACAGGAGATAGGGAAAGCGTGAAATGAATACTTTTCATCAGTATTCACACTAGAAAATGACAATGTGGTCAAGGAGAATACGGAGATACAGGCTACCAGACTGGATGGGATTGCGGTTCACAAAGAGGTGGTGTTAGCAATTCTGGGAAGTGTAAAAATAGATAGGTCCCCCAGGCCAGATGAGATTTATCCTAGGATTCTCTGGGAAGCCAGGGAGGAGATTGTTGAGTCTTTGGCTTTGATCTTTATGTCGTCATTGTCTACAGGACTAGTGCCAGAAGACTGGAGGTTAGCCATTTGGATACAGAACTGGCTCAAAGGTGGAAGACAGAGGGTGGTGGCGGAGGGCTGTTTTTCAGACTGGTGGCCTGTGACCAGTGCAGTGCCACAAGGATCAGTGCTGGATCCTCTCCTTTTCATCATTCATAGAAATGATTTGGATGTGGGCATAAGAGGTATAGTTAGTAAGTTTGCATGTGACACCAAAATTGGAGGTGTAGTGGACAGCGAAGAGAGTTACCTCGGATTACAATGGGATCTTGATCAGATGGACCAATGGGCTGATAAATGGCAGCTGGAGTTTAATTTAGATAAATGCGAGGTGCTGCATTTTGGGAAAGCAAATCTTAGCAGGATTTATACACTTAATGGTAAGGTCCTAGGGGGTGTTGCTGAACAAACAGACCTTGAAGGTTCATAGCTCCTTGAAAGTGGAGTCGCAGGTAGATAGGATAGTGAAGGCGGCTTTTTGGTATGCTTTCCTTTATTGGTCAGAGTATTGAGTACAGGTGTTGGGAGGTCATGTTGCAGCTGTACAGGACATTGGTTCAGCCACTTTTGGAATAGTATGTGCAATTCTGGTCTCCTTCGCATCAGAAGCATGTTGTAAAACTTGAAAGGGCTCAGAAAAGACTTACAAGGATGTTGCCAGGATTGGAGGATTTGAGCAATAGAGACAGGTTGAATAGGCTGGGGCTGTTTTACCCAGAATGTCGGAGGCTGAGGGGTGACCTTACAGAGGTTTATAAAACCATGAGGTGTATAGATAGGGTAAAGAGACAAGGTATTTTCCCTGGGGTGGAGGAGTCCAGAACTAGAGGACATAGGCTTAGGGTGAGAGGGGAAAGATATAAAAGAGAATTAAGGGGCAACTTCTTCAAATAGAGGGTGGAGCATGTGTGAAATGGGCTACCAGAGGAGGTGATGCAGGCTGGTACAATTGCAACATTTAAAAGGCACCTGGATAGGTATACGAATAGGAAGGGTTTGGAGGGATATGGGCCAAGTGCTAACAGGTGGGACTAGTTTGGGTTGGGATATCTAGTCAGCATGGATGAGTTGGACTGAAGGGTCAGTTTCCGTGCTGTACATCTCTATGACTCTATGGCTTTAATTGTTGTTCCCTTGTTCAAGATGGGGAGTAGAGACGCCCCTAGAAATTATAAACCCGTGAGCCTTACTTCGATTGTGGGTAAAGTGTTGGAAAGGGTTATAAGAGATAGGATTTATAATCATCTAGAAAGGAATAAGCTGATTAGGGATAGTCACATGGTTTTCTGAAGGGTAGGCCGTGCCTCAGAAACCTTATTGAGTTCTTTGAAAAGGTGACCAAACAGATGGATGAGGGTAAAGCAGTTGATGTGGTATATTTGGATTTTAGTAAAGTGTTTGATAAGGTTCCCCACAGTAGGCTATTGCACAAAATATAGTGACATGGGATTGAGAGTGATATAGCGGTTTGGATCAGAAAGTGGCTAGCTGAAAGAATACAGAGGGTGGTGATTGTTGGGAAATGGAAAACAGCAAGGATCTGTTTTGGGTCCACCGTTGTTTGTCATTTTTATAAATGACCTGGATGAGGACACAGAAGGATGGGTTAGTAAATTTGAGGATGACACTAAGGTCGGTAGAGTTGTGGATTATGACAAAGGATGTTGTAGGTTACAGAGAGACATGGATAAGAGACAGAGCTGGGCTGAGTGTGGCAAATGGGAGTTTAATGAAGAAAAGTGTGAGGTGATTCACTTTTGGAGGAGTAACAGGAATGTAAAGTACTGGGCTAATGGTAAGATTCTTGGTAGCGTGGATGAGCAGAGAGAGCTCGGCTTCCAGGTATATATATCCTTAAAAGTTGCCACCCAGGTTGATACAATGTGTTAGCTTTTATTAGTAGAGGCACTGAGTTTCGGAACCATGAGATCATGCAGCAGCTGCATAAAACGCTGGTGCGGCGGCATTTGGAGTAGTGCATACAGATCTGGTCACCGCATCACAGGAAGGATGTGGAAGCTTTGGAAAGGGTTCAGAGGAGATTTACTGGGATGTTGTCCGATATGGAGAGAAGGTCTTCCAAGGAAAGGCTGAGGGACTTGAGGTTCTTTTCGTTAGAGAGAAGAAGGTTGAGAGGTGACATAATTGAGACATATAAGATAATCAGAGGGTTAGATAGTGTGGACAGTGAGAGCCTTTTTCCTCAGACAGTGATGGCTAGCACGAGGGGAAACAGCTTTAAATTGAGGGGTGATAGATGTCGGACAGTAGTTTCTTTACCCCGAGAGTAATGGGGCCTGGAACACACTGCCTGAAACAGTAGTAGACTCACCAATTTTAAGGGCATTTAAATGGTCATTGGATAGGCATATGGATGAGAATGGAATAGTGTCGGTTAGATGGGATTCAGATTGGTACCACAGGTTAGCGCAACATTGAGGGCCGAAGGGCCTGTACTGCGCTATAATGTTCTATGTTCTATAACCTCAAAACCACACTGCTGGGAGTGAGACAGGACAGTAGGATTCCTTAAAGTGGGAAGACTTGCGGTATTGGACTACCGGCAGAGATTGTTGGAATACCAAGGGTGCTGGACAGCGGGTTTGCCTAGGGCTTGGTTTTAGGACATCTGCTTCCATCAATCTTAGTTATTCACCAGACTTGGGTGTATACAGTACAATTTTAAACCTTACCTATGACAAAAAAAAAACCCAAAAGTATTGTGAACTGCAGAGAAGAATAGTGATAAGAGCTCATGAGGACACAAGCCAGCTGATGGAATGTGTGGATTCATTTCAGATCAAGTTTAATTCAGAGAATCATGAACTGATGCATCTTGTTAGGAAAAACAGGAAAGGAAAATCATGAGTGGCATGGAGAGGGTAAATAGACATGGTCTTATCCCTGGGTTGGGGAAGTCCAGAACTCGAGGGCATAGGTTTAGGGTGAGGGTGGAAAGATATAAAAGAGACCTAAGGGGCAACCTTTTCACACAGAGGGTGGTACGTGTATGGAATGAGCTGCAAGAAGAAATGGTGGAGACTGGTACAATTACAACATGTAAAAGACATGTGGATGGTATATGAATAGGAAGGGTTTGGAGGGATATAGGACAAGTGCTGGCAAATTGGATTGGGTTAGGATATCTAATGGACCAGTTGAACTGAAGGGTCTGTTTCCATGTTGCACATCTCTAAGACAGTATCAAATAAATGGGTGTAATTCTAAAAGAAACAGAAGGATCTGTTCACAAATCACTGAGATGGGATGGCAGGTTGAACGTGTTGTTAGTGCCTTCCAGATTATGGGCTTTATAAATAGAGGGGCAGAATGAGTACAAAAGCAGGTCTGTCGTGGTCAGCCTTTCTAACATGCAGACCAGCTTCAAGTGGATTATCATGTCCACTTCTGGGCACCACACTCTATGAAGAATTTGAAGGCTTTAAGGGGAGTTTGTAAAAGATTTATGAGAATGATTCGAAGGATAAAACTTCAGTCACACAGATATTTCGGAGATAATGAAGTTGTTGCTTTTGGGAAGAAGGAGAAAGTTGAAAGGAGATATTCAAATTTATGTGGAGTCTAGAAAGAGTGGGAAGAAAATATTCCCATTGGCAGAAGAGAAGAGAACCAGAAGGCAGCAATTTCAAGTGACTGGTTAAAAAATGCAGATGTGACAGGAGGAAAAATCTTTTTAACCAGCAAACATTTTAACTGCCTTCTTTGCCTGATCATGTGGGGTTAGACACTAATAACTTGAATACTGATGAATGCCAGAAGTGAAGTTCATAACATTGAGATGTTGTCTCTGCAGGTCTGGATGTTGCCTGAGTTCTATCTATACCTGCTTGGTCTTTGGGGCAACCTACATATGGAAACAATGCACCAATGTTCTCATTCTGCCACCCAGAAAACAATCCAGATGTGTGCCTTGGTGAACCAAGCATCAGCCATGGTACAATGATGCAATGTAATGCCCCCTCTGATAGCAGGAAGGAGTTTCAGGATGGAAAAACTCAAGTCAGTGGGGAACCAGAGGGCAGATTGCAGGAAATGCCACCAACTCTGTTCCTGTTAAAACTCTGGCCTGAAAAGGCACATATCTGAAGCCATTTGAGGATGGACATATCTGTAACAGAACTGAGAAAATAATCACAGATGCAGTATATTGGAGCTCGATAAAGGGACCTCAATTGTTGCATCTCTTAAAGTAAACAGGCTCCCAGATGAATGAATAATGATTATTCTTTTTAACAGGCTGATTGAGGGGGGGGGGGGGGGGGGGGGGAGAATGAGGGCAGCAGGATGCTGCAATGGCAGAAGGGTAAGTGCAATAGGAACTATCCAGATTTAGCCATCAAACACTGAGAGGACTGTCGCATTTACAAACTTCCTAGGCTGCTAATTGGAAAAGGAACACAACTAAAACTATGCAGCTGAGGTCACCAAGCCAAGAGAGGTGGAAGATCAATAAATTCTTGAATGGGCAGGGAATTGAGGATCATTGGGAAAGGGCAGGAATGTGGATGCAAGGAATGCCAGATCAGCCACGATCTTAGTGAATGGCAGAGCAGGCTGGTCCTATCTCCTGGTCCTATCTCTTATGGAACACAGTAAACTATTGTCATAACATCAAGCATTGGTAATGCACGTGTTACTGATTCCAACTTGTAATATATTCCGTAATTAAACTGCTGTTAATTTTATTTTAAACATGTATAAAGAGCTTTGATGTAGTACTCACTTATCCTTTTCTCTTCAAAGGCAGGGCCAGGTGAGTCCATATTGAGCAGTGCCTCAGCAGCTTCAATTGTTTCCATCGTCTCATCTCCATTTTGACAGGAAGCCTCCACTGCAACACCAGAAACACAGATAATTAATGGAAACACATCATAGCATGATGGAACGATGATACCATAATTACACAGTGGCTGAGAAAGGGAAATGAAATCCCTGCCCTCAACTCACCCCAGCTCCTTCAAGTCACACATTCCTGTGCCTTTCTGACTCTAGCCTCTTATACATTCTGCTTGTCTCTGGATCAGTGTCATCTTAAGCTACTCTGTCTGCCTACACAAAAGACACTTCAAAACCACATTTAGTGACCCAGCCTTCTATCCCATCACTGCTTAACAGGTATGTACTGCAGCAAACTGAAACAGAACATCCAAAGGACACACAGTAACTGATATGCTTGCAGAGGTACATACGCTAAAACTAAAGAGTTAAATTGCAAGTACACCTTGGAAAAATGAACAATTTAACCACAGAATCCCTCACATTTTTCACTTAAGTATTACAAAATATTTTCTCCCTTCAAGGGGCTGTACTAACATTCATTGCTCATTGGGTTAACTGTCTTAGTTATGACCTGCCAGTGCTGCTAATTGGTGTCAGAATGACTAACATGGATTGAACAGGTCCCAACCATTGACACACAAGAGGAAGGCAAAATAGAAAAGTCCTAATGATAGTATGACAAGTAAATCAATAAGAATTAATGGGGAAATGCAGGCATGTCTGGGGAAATGCAGGCATGTCTGGGGAGATGTGGGAATGATGGGGGGGATGCGGGAATGACAGGGGGATGCGGGAATGACAGGGGGGACATGGGAGATGGGGGATACAGGAATGACTAGGAATGTTTGGGGAGACGTGTGAATGACCGGGGAGATGTGAGACCAGAGCCAGCAGCAAACAGAAGAGAAGCCAAGTGCTTGGAAAGTGATTGATTAGATGAGATATTGACCATGAGTCTTCACAGCTCTCATCTCTCTTTGGAAATCTCTAAGGTAGTATTATCACTTGGAACACTGCACCTCAATAAATACCAATTTTCTATTACCTGGACAGTTGATGATTAAGAAAAGCTTAGATTAGTTTCCCTACAGTGTGGAAACAGGCCCTTTGGCCCAACAAGTCCACACTGACCCTCCGAACAGCAACCAACTCAGACCCATTCCTCTACCCTATATTTACTCCTGTTTAATGTAGCTAACACTATGGGCAGTTTAGCATGGCCAATTCACCTGGCCTGCACATCTTTGGACTGTGGGAGGACACCGGAGCATCCGGAGGAAACCCACACAGACATGGAAGGAATGTGCAAACTCCACACAGACAATCGCCCAAGGTGGGAATTGAACCCGGGTCCCTGGTGCTGTGAGGCAGCAGTGCTAACCACTGAACCACCGTGCCACCCCAAAATTACATATTTACTGCCCACATCAGACCGAACAACTCTGTTCAAGAAACCACTGCTCACAGTTTTTATTGGGGATTGGTGCTGACTGGGGAGCAGAGCTGGATTAGAGCCAGCCAGGAGATGGAGGTGGAGTCGTATAGGATTTCCAACTCTTACGCAAAGCTCTCTGTGACCTGCAATATTTAGATGAAAATAAAAAGCAAGCTTGCATTTATGGGATACTTCTGGGGTTTCCAAAATGCTTTCCAGCTAGTTCATTATTTCGAGGTAAGGTTAGTGTTGTAAGAAACAGACAGAGAAGTCCAACAAACTGCAGTGACATCATAACCAAATATTATTTGTGAAATTATTTAGTGGGTTCTTGAAGAATAACTGTTGTCTAGGGCTTAAAAGAAAACCTCTCAGTTACTCTTCAAAAAATTTACCATGAGTTCTTTTAAACAGACCAAAGTGAATTGGTTTACCAGCTCGTCTGAAAGATAAACCTCCAAAACCTCAGCATTCCCCTTCAGTACTTCACCAGAGGGTCAGAGTTGGAGGTATGTTCTTTCCATTCAGACACAACTCATACATTCAATAGTAAAGGGATCAATTTGCACTTAATCCATTTTAAAAACCAGAGGACTACAATATCTCATACCCTTTTGCTTCTTTGAAGAAGTCAAATGTTTTGAAACATCTGAACAACTATTGAAAGTTGCATGTAAACCTTTTGCACAGCTGCAGCCAGCAGAGTAAATTACTGTAGACCGCTGCAACACGGATTGAAAACAAATGCAGAAATGCTGCTCCCCTCACATCAGCTCTGAAGTAGAGTCATCTAGACTTGAAAAATTAGCTTGATCTCTCTCCATGGATGCTGCCTGACCCGCTGTGATCTCCAGCATTTGTTGTTTTCATTGCAGTCAATAGAGTTTTGTTGGGTAAAGGCAAAGGAGCCAAGGTGAGTAAACGGAATAGTGTACAGAACAGCCAAGATTTACCAAACTGGTGTACCGACGACGGATAAATGGATGACTGATCAGCTTTTCAATACAGCGGGTTAATACTTAGGGCTGTTCTGCAGTCATCAGTAATTTTTAGAATTGAGTCAGTTCTGTTTTGAAGCTATTGGTTAGAATTCAATAACTCTCTTTGTTAGGGGTGTGCACCTCCACTATTGTTCTCCTCAGGAAGTGACACAGATACATGAAATACGTTAAACAGTTCACGTCTGTTAACCCAGTTATTTACTGTGTTTTTTAAAAATGAATCAAATTAGACATTTTGAATTAATAGAACTTAAGTACATTTGGTGTTCAAATACAGCAGTTAATAGTAGTTGCCTTTATTAGAATATGCAAAACCCATGACTTGTTACCAAAAATCCATCACCAGCTGGTCAGTTTTTAAAATCCTCCCAGCAATCACCATCTGGGTAAATTTTGTGCAACATCTGTTGTTACAGATGCTCCTTACTGATTTGTTATTTAATAATAAACGTCAAAGAGTGGAACTGCCAGATTCATAAGTACACAGAGCAATGTAATGATATGCCAAAGTGTTCCCCACAGCTGTCAATAAGATGTAGGCAGACGGGAGAGAGAGAGAGAGAGAGAGAGAGAGAGAGAGAGAGAGAGAGAGAGAGAGAGAGAGAGAGAGAGCGCAGAGGAAGTGGGGGGGGGGGGGGGGGGGGCAGTACACTTTGATACATTCCAGACGTGGATCCTGGCACAGAATAACACATGGTAGATCACAGCAACGATTCTCCTGATTTCCCAGTCAGTCATGTCATCGAACTGGAACATCAAAAGCACTGAGCATCTCTAATCAGTCTCTCCATTCCACACTCCTGCCAAGTGTCACCCAAGACTCTGAACATTTACCTTTCATGAATACCTGTTTAACACCGCAGGCAAGTAATAATGATGAAAGAAATCAGGAGATAAAGGACAAAATCATAGAATCCCTACAGTGTGGAAGCAGGCCATTCAGCCCATCGAGTCACACTGACCCTCCAAAGACATTCAACCCATACCCACCCCCTTCCCCATCCCTGTAATCCTACATTTCCCATGGCTAATCCACCTAGCCTACACATCCCTGGGCACTACGGACAATTTAGCTTTGTCAATCCACCTAACCTGCACATCTTTGGACCGTGGGAGGAAACTGGAGCACCCAGAGGAAGCCCAGACAGACACGGGGTGAATGTGCAAACTCCACACGGACAGTCACCCGAGGGTGGAACTGAACCCAGGTTCCTGACGCTGTCAGGCAGCAGTGCTGACCACTGACCCACCGACCCACCATGCCACCCCACTGCTAGCAGTGCACAGCAAAACCTGAAAGCAGATTCCTCAAGTGTACATACATCTCACTCAGATAGTACTGTCTTTACTCTGAACAGAGTAGACAAGCAGGAGACTGGAAGAACACAGCAAACCAGGCACCATCAAGAGGTGGAAAAGTCGACGTTTCGGGATTCCTGAAGAAGGGTTACACCCAAAATGTCGACTTCGCCACCTCCGGACGCTGCCTGGCTTGCTGTGTTCTTTCAGCTTCCTGCTTGTCTACTTTGTATTCCAGCGTCTGTAAATGTTTTGTCTTTATTCTGAACAGACCTGACAGAGAGCAGATACCTCTTCACGTCTAAAGTGTAGTTACCGGTTGTAGGTTTTGCTCAGTAACTGCATCTTTCAACTCCACATAGTAAACTGAATCCTCCAAAGGCTAAACTTGGTCCACACCAGGGTAGTTCACACGGTGGTAGCTCAGTGACGTTTGACAATACGTACATTAACACACTGAGATAATACCAGATTTAGCTTTGTGTGAGAGATGGGGCTGAGTTGTGCCAAATGGAACTGGTGAGCAGAAAAAATGTGGAGATGCTGGAAATCAGAAGCTGCTGCTGAAACATAGCGGGTCAGACAGTATCTGTGGAGAGAAAGCAGGTCAGACAGTATCTGTGGAGAGAAAGCAGAGTTAATATTTTCGGTCCAGTGACCTTTAATCAAAACTGATTTTAGTTAGGAACAGGCACACATGCCAAACTTTTCTTAGCTAAAACCAATTCCGAAAGAGGAGCCAATGAACCTGAAACATTAACTCGGCTTTCTCTCCACAGATGCTGCCAGACCTATTGAGCGTTTCCAGCTATTTATTTTCTTTTTGATCTGTTGAACAAATTCCTTTTTTTCAACACTTACTCCTGCAGCTATGATATAAAATGATTTTGACAACTGCTTGCATTTTTGGTGAGTCAGAAAGTTACAAATCTAAGCCAGCCCCATTAAGAATTGAGCATGACATTTGAGCAGTAAATGTTGGCAAACTCCCCAAGCAAGGACTACATTTGCTGTTTCTACTCGTACACAGGGGGGAAAAAAAGTCTTGGGAAATAAAGGGGTCATATTCTCGCCTGAAACAATCCACATGACCAGTGTTTCAAAAATGTTCCAGTTGAAGCTCTTTTCTCCTCCAGCTCTCAGAATTCCTTTTCTGTGAATGTGCTGAATTGAACTCAAAGTGGAATTAATGGCAGAGCTTTGTTAAATTAGAGGAAAACGTGTGGGAGCACTGATGTCCTTTGTGAAGCTTATGAACAACCATTTTATAAGAAACATTATAAAATCCTGAGGGGCATAGATAAGGTGCATAGCAAGGGTCTTTTCCTTAGAGTGGGGGAGTACAAAACTAGGGGGCATATTTTTAAGGCAAGAGGAGAAAGATTTTAAAAGGACACAGGGGGCTACTTTTTGTTTCAAACAGAGATACTTAGTGTGTGGAATGAACTGCCAGAGGAAGTGGTGGTTGCAGATACAGTTACAACATTGAAAAGACATTTGGACAGGTACATGACCATGGAAAAGGTTTGGAGGGATAGAGGCCAAATGCAGGAAACCAGGACTAGTTTGGTTTGGGAACACGGTCAGTGTGGCTTTAATTGAACCAGGGTCTGTTTCTGTGCTTTAGGACTTTGATTCACCCTAGTGTAGAAGCAATAAGTGACCTGAATACAGGTCACTTATTGCAAATAATCCAAATGTGAATTTTATTCTGCAGCTGTTCAATCCTATGGTATTGCAGGGTTCTGAAGCAGGAAACAAAAGATAATGCTTTGAATCCATTACATTCAACAAGGAAATAATGAAAGAGATGGTGGAAGAAACATCCAAATCTATTCCACAAGCTGACAAGCTGTTTCATTTCTCTACGCCTCGAATCAGTTAACAGGAGATTGAAATTTTCCATCTCTACTTCTTTGGAATAAATCAGAAGCCATCTCAATTTTGCAACAGCATTGTTTGACAAAACTGGTCACTTCAGATTCTGGCATCAACAGCATGTATTTATTTTCCATGAGATGAGGTGGTAAGGTATGTCCAACTTAGCACAAAGATAAGATTCAACTCTTACTGGTTTGTAATGACAGTTAAAATGGTTCCAAACTACTTTGCATGCAGCTATAAAATGCTTTTCTGTATAAATGAATAATTCATTATCGAGCCAAAGCCAGACTGACTATTTGGAGGGCAGTAGTTCCGTTCCACAGATTCAGGATTTGCGCTACCTACCAGTTTCACAACAAGGGGCCAAACATTTTCATTTTGAGGTGCCTGTTTAATGATCAGATGGCAGGAAAACATGCTGTGCCAAACACCGGAGCTGGCATCAATGCCATATTGAGGCTGTCACATCACCTGAATGTCAGACACTCAACTTGGCAAAGTGAAGCTTCTGTGGAGAACATGGGTCTGGAATGCACTCCCATGGTGGTCAGAGGGAGCATGACACACACACCCTGAAGGCAAAACTTAGGAGGAGTTCTGATAGTGACTCAAATCTATAGAACAACCTAATTTACAAAAAATGTGACATCCTTCGAAGGCAAACACATATGACAGCAAGGAGTGGGGACCTTACTCAGAAACCCCACTGCAAAATCTCGTCTTCTTTGCAGCAAAATCTTCCAGGTGCAGTCATCTGTGTCTCAAAAGGATGAGCAAGAAAATGCTAAACCGGGCAGCAAGTTCAATATCACAAAGATTTTCAGTAGAAATAGTGTGTATGTGTGCGCGCATACACACAATCAACTAGAAGTATCAAGGGCAGAACGAAGCTATTCACTGTTATGAACCAGACTAAACCTCCTTCAAGTATATCCAGGAGATAACCTGCACCCTAACTTTTCCTATTTAAAGGCAAGTATTCCAGATGTAATTTGATTGGTTACACTACTTGGATTTAAGCAAAACTTTACTCTTACTCTTAAAGTACAAAGAAAAGATTAATATAACTTTAACTCAAATGGAAAACTTGTCAGAATCATAGATTATTAAACAACAACTGCTCTAATATAGTAACATCCCATAAACACACCCTTAGCAAAGGCAAATTCAGTAAAATAGATGGTCTTGCATAGGCCGTTTCTCCAGTCCAGGAGGAAAAGAACACCAGGATAAAACGCCAGTAGAGAGGGAGATATGGTAGCTTCCATAATCAACTTCAAAACTCCAACAACTGTTGAAAACTAAACTAAAACCCTAGTTCTGTGGGAGCCTGACCCCACCCATTCATGCTGCTTCTATTGTTCCAACTTAAAAACACCCCAAAGGCCTCACAGGCTGGTTACTTTATTGGCCTGGAGCAGACCGCTCAGCATCTCTTTCTCAACCTCTCATCAACAAAAAACAGGCTAAATAAAGCCATTGTCAAGTCACATCACATCATTGTGACTGTATTGGTGTTCAAATGTTACCAATTGAATGTACTCCCTTGTTTTGTCACCATGGCCATACAGAAGTGTTTTTATAAACAATCTAATTTCCTTTTAAAAAGTTACTACCGAATCTGCTTCCACCACCATTACAGGCAGTTTGCTGAATTTAAAGTTCATCTTATTTAATGCCAATTATTTAACGTCTACGTTCTCTGGTTACCAAGCTACCAGCTAGTGGAGAGTACTCTGCCTCCTGCCTATCTGCTCCACTTACTTTTATACAATGAATACAAATCCCCCGAGTAAAGCAATTGTCTGCTCATTTCAGTGTTTAAAGTGTAGTCTGTAGAGGTGCACCCCTCAGTAATGTGTAGGTAGGTGTGTGTGTGATCAAGGCTTTGCATTGTGTCTCCAGTTAGGGATGTTGGCTGTACAGGGTTCCTGGTTTGTTCTAAGACTATTTAGCAAGGACTACTTTCATCATGGTCAAAGCCTACCAATCAGTGAATGCTTGGGGTTTCTCCCTTAATTGACCTAAAGAATATTTGCAGTGGACTTTGCTCTATACAGGGTGTACAGAGATGGAAGACAGGCAGTAGACAAATTGAACATATCATTATACGACTATCAGAAATAGGAATAGTAAGTCATTCGGCCCCTCAAACCTGCTCTGGTTCATGGCTGATCTGACACTCCTCACGTTCACTTTACTGCCCTATCCCCATAAAACTCGATCAAGAATCTATCTCAGCCTTAAATATACACAAGGATTCTGCCTCCACAACTCTCTGTGGCAATGCGTTCCAAAGACTCTCAACCCTCCGACTCAGCCTCCAGGAAACCAGTTCAAGGAAAGAACAATGTATGATGGGTAATCACTTGGCTTCCCTCTCTCTGCCTTTGTGAACATGGGTATAACCTTTGCAACTCTCTATTCCTTGCACCATTCACATATCAAAGCATGCTTGAATGATTTGGACCAAAGTCCACATTAGGTCCAAACTTATCCCCTTCGGAAACCTACGATCCATTTAATCTGGACTGGATGACTTTCATATTTCAAGTGCTGCTACAACTACAAATTTTACAAACAAAAAATCATGTCCAATTGTTTGGCTTCCTTCTACATGACTGAAGGAGCATTCACTGAAAAAAGCACAAACAACTTCAGCAAATCCTTAACCTCAATAAGATTTACTTTTAGTACCTTAATCAGTCCAGTCAGTTCTTTTGACTATCCTTTTAACCTTTATCATATCAAGATTTTTCTAATTAGTGACTAATCTTCTCATACTTTCTCTTTGCTCATTTCCTTTCTGAGTTCTCCTTTGCATTGTGAAATTAGTTTCATTTTGTAGCTTCTTATTAACCTGATGTCAATCACGAGCTTTCTGTTCCTGTTTCATTTAAATCTCAACTTCTTCAGCTCTGCAATGGGGTGCTTGGTTTGGAGACCTTTCCTTTCTCTCCAGGAACTGAGATTTATGGGGGGGTAGAGGACAAGAAGCCGGTTATCTGAGCATGAAACTAGTCACATCTGCAAGTGACAAAGACATGGATGAAAGTGCCAACAGCAGATGGGCTCGGGAAGGTGAGGGGGACACAGGGCGAGGTTATAGACTGTCAAAACATCTTCATGATGGAGAAGAACGAGGGGTAAGAGACTTAGCTCAAGGTGAAATTCTTTGCAACTCAGGTAACTTAATCCAAGCTAGGCAGCGGCTAGGAAGGGGATGGAGTCAGGAGGGAGTGTGGGGTAAGTGGGCAGTTCAGGGGGTAAGTGAGCAGTTCAATGGGAAGTGAAGGTAACATTGGTCTTCTTCTCCATGTTTAAGTGCAGGTAACAGCCACTGGATGCCAGGCAGACAGCAGGGTCAACAGCATAGAGGAAGAATAGCTGGAAGATGCCAAGGTAATTAGGGAGGTTGGCACCATGTCTTCATCTGCCACAGATGAGGAATGAAGTGAATCAACAATTGATTCAGGAGGCATTCCAGGCAGGGGTTCTCGTCCCCTCGGTCTGTGAAATGATTTGAAAGGGTCTGCCAGAAGTAACCAATTAAAAGTCAGAAGAAAAGTTTGAATTCATAACAACTTTCTACCTAAAAGATTAACATACGTGTCGCAGGGTTAATTTGTCTACTTAGGTGTAGTTGCTGTCTAGCTTTACTCACCTTTCTCTCTAACTTTCTCTATTCCCAAGAACCCTAACATATCAGTTTTTCCTCCAAAACCGACCTATTACATTTTAATCACTCTACCATAATTAGCCAGCTGCCTAGATCCTAAGCTTGAGAGTTTCCTCTCAACATCTCTCTAACTTTCCTTTCTGCCTTCTTCTGTTGACAGTCTCTTCGAAATCATAACTGACCAAACATGGATGCACCTGCATTAATGTCTGAAGTGATACAATCAAGCTTTGTTTGACAATATTCCTATAAAAACACTTTAAGATGTTCTTCTACATTTATGTTGCTATGTAAGTGCATGCTATTGTTACTGTATTTTAGAATTTGACACCCAATAACTTTTACCATCAGCAGAGACCTTACTGGGATTGTCCCCTTTTCACCAATAATTCCAGTTTGTAAATTATAGTTAAATTTATGCTATTGACTATCCAACTAGGAGAAAACAATTCACATACAGGGACAATAGAGTCTCAGCTGGACCAGAAACAAATAATGAGAAACAATGAAGTGACATATATTAAGGCAGAGAACTTTCCAGGATTTCTGGTATAATCAAAGTAAAAGTAAATAAATGCTTAGGTGACATTTCTTGTGAAATCAAGTTAGCTTTGTCAAACAATCATACTACCAAAGCAATGAAGACAAAAGTAATCCATGACTGTCTGGAGTAATCAATCCTCACTTATTTACTTTGTTTAAAAAAATGTGTTCGATTGAGGTGGTTAACAGAAACCCCACTTACAGCTGATACTTCCTACAAATCTACGAGATAACTCACAGATGTTTGAACCATAAGTTGGTTACAGTCAAAACAAGAAAAGCAAATTAGAAACCCACATTAGGCTTATCAACAAGGTGCAAACATGTACTTCTTCCTGCCCCCCAACCCCAACTGAATGATCATAGGAGAACTGAGTTGCTTTCATGGCAAACTTTAGTGCAGCTACCATTTTGCTGCAGCTCGATTCAAAGCTCAACCCTCAAAATAATTTTATTGTGAATTTCTAGCTTGTACTGAGCTTAAGAATCAAGAGACGCTTCTTACTCTGCTGGGTTCTAAGAATACAAGGGGACAGAAAGTTCCATTTCAAAGCAACAAGTGAGGGTTTTGGATCATTGATCAGTGTTCAAAACCTCTTTGTTGAAGAGTATTATGATGAGGTAAGAAGGGGTCCATTGGCTATCCTCTGTTCAACCTCCTACATTTATTAGAACAAAGGTTCAAGTTATTTTTGCATGAGGAAAAACCTCTCTCCAAATTAAATAGTTTAAATAAAAAGTTAACTATTTCCACTGAGAGTAATAAGGAGTCAATTATCAATAATTCCTGAGTCAAAAAATGACAATTTATTGCTATTACATTTGAGAAAAAACAAACAGTGTCTAGCATGTAACTTTCATACAGTAACTTGAACCTTACACCACATACACGAAAGTTCACAGTTAAAGGGGAGTGGGTGACCAAAATAATTTAGATATTTTTTGATGTGGACTTTTTTTTTTGAGGCACAAGGTTTTAACTTGAGCCTGAAGTTGTTCATGACCGGTTTCTTGGATGCTGTCAGTTGTAGGAACATTGCAGTTATTGAAAATTTTCAGTCCCTTGATAACTTTTCTCTCTAGCTGTTTCCACAGGAACCAGGTGTTAACGTTTTTTTAAAACAGAGAAACAATTGGAGGCAGCAGTTTCTCTTCAAATATCTGCCTGAAATCCTCATGGCAGGTCCACTGAAATGCACCTCCCAGGGTACTTTTCCAAGAGGATTTTTAGTTGGTGGTAGCAATCTTGTTACTAATACTCTGCATTTGTTAATATCCTTTTGAGATCGTGATAGGTTTCAATGGGTGAAATCCGGGTTGTTGAACCACAAGGGTGACAATCCAGTTTTACAGAGTTTTGACAGTCAGAGTTTCAATGTTAACTGAAAATAACAAACGCTGGAGATCACAATGGGTCAGGCAGTATCCACAGAGAGACAGCAAGCTAATGTTTTGAGTCTAGATGACTCTTCATCAGAGCTGGAGTAAGTCGGAGTTGTGGGCGGTTGCTGAGAAAGGAAACATGAGTGTGGAAGCCAGTTTTGGCAAACACCTTGTTGTACACCAGCAGTGAAATGGAAAGCAACAAAGACGTACACAGTGAAAGAGACAACCAGAATTGCTGTCAGAAGTAAGAGCAAAATATCTTCAGGGTAGACATTCCTCCAAGAGACGTGGCAGTCGATTAAATCCAAAGTAGGAACAGATTACTGCAGATGCTGGAATTTGTATTGAAAACAACAAATGCTGGAGATGACAGCAGGTCAGATAGCATCCACGGAGAGAGAGCAAGCTAATGTTTCAACACTACATGACTCTTCAAAGCTGAGTTGCAATGTTAACCTCTGATTTGGACAGGATGGTAGTGGCAGGGTTGAAATCGCCTCGTTATACAACAAATTTAAGGTTTAAGTCTATATTCCAGCAATCCCTATGGTTAAGAAGTCTTATCCTATGCAGAACAGTTGAAGGTCTCGTGAGCTATATATTCCAGATGATGAACATTAATGTCCAGATAATTAGACAGGCTTTTCTGGATATGGTAGTTAGACCCTGCTCTCAGACATAGATTTCTACATTCCTGAGAGTTCGACTACTTTCAGGTCAAATGAGTTCAATGACCATCTTAACGTTTTCCAGCTCATTTTTACCGGTTTTTCTCTCAACCCCAAAGTCCCAGAGAAAGGATTTACAGATTCCAATCACAGCCGAATTGAATGGTGCAAGAGACTGAAATGGACAAATGGCTCCTACTCCTAAACTCAATGTTCCAATGTAACTTAGAATAAGGACTTGGATGGGATGGGTTCAATAATTGAACTAGGGAACAGAATGAATCACTACTTTAATTTGATTAATCTGATGAACACGCCACTGGATGACAGAAATGATGTGCATTTATATAACACCTTTAATATCGAAACAGAAATGTGACAAGACACTACAGGGAGATGCAACGGTTGCGGCAGGGGGTGGGGGGGCAGAAAGTGAGATTGAGCCAAACTTTGATGGATACAGCAAATTTTGTTTTAACTGGCACCTTATCAACCTGCACTCTTAATAAACTGGCAAAAATTCTATACTGCAGATACCATGCTGAGTATTTATGCTCAAAATAAAGCGTATACCGCCTGCATTAGATTTCTGCTACTGACTGTGTGTTTTTACATTGTGACGTGCTGATGTTGTTGCACTGATATTTTGAGGGATGTTGATATCTCAAAGCTTCGCTTGGTCAGGGTTTCCCTGTAGTAATGCGTACCTCCTGCTTATCAAGTACGTTTGATGAAGTAGTGCAGTCCTGGCTGTATAAGGCGCTGATTAATATAAAGCTTGCTGCATTAGCAAGGGTCAATATGGCAGATTTTGAAAGAAGAAGTCAGTGGAGATGTTCCACCTGGGAAATAAAAACACTCATCGAGCGTCGTTCGTCCCGATCTTAAGAGGATTTTCAGATCTACAAAACTTAGAGAAAATATTGAAGGTCACTGATCCATCTACAGGTCATTAAATCCAGAGTAATAGACAAAAGCAAATAAACTCCAGTGTAAATTTTCTTGAACAGCTGCAATTGGATCATTAAGTATACCTTTGAGGAGAAAGTGAGGTCTGCAGGTGCTGGAGATCAGAGCTGGAAATGTGTTGCTGGAACAGCGCAGCAGGTCAGGCAGCATCCAGGGAACAGGAGAATCGACGTTTCTGGCATAAGCCCTTCTTCCGGAAGAAGGGCTTATGCCCGAAACGTCGATTCTCCTGTTCCCTGGATGCTGCCTGACCTGCTGCGCTTTTCCAGCAACACATTTCCAGCTCATTAAGTATACCAAATGCCGACCATCACTCCCCACATTGACCACAGGCATAGTTTACTGCTTTAGTAACCAATTATGAGTTGATAAAGCTAAATGTTGGCACAACTTAAAATTCTTTCAATATTTAATTGATTTATCTTCATTCACTTGAATGGACTGTACAACAATAAGAATCACAACACTTCCTACTTTTATAAGTGATTTCAAACTTCTTCCTTTATTATTCAGTATACACTCACATCTCTCTCTAAACAAATCAGCGAGAGGATTTATTGCAATGCTGGTTTGTGCAAATGTTGTATTGTCCCTCACAACCAGGGTAAGCACGTTGCAATCTTCCCGAACAAGGATATCGGCCATTGCTGACCCAGTGAGAATGTTCATTTAAAAAACAGACAAGAACAGGAAGAGGCCATTTGGCCCCTCGAACTGCCTGATCTTTCAAAATGATTGTGGCTGATCATCAAGCTCAAAACCTTAATCTTGCCCTCTTCCCCCCCCCCCCCCGCCCCCGCCTATCCTTACTATCTTTTTATCACAAGGCATAGGTATGTAGAGAGTTCAATGGATATTAAGGTATGAGGCAAAGATGGGTTGAAGGAAACCTTAGTTAGAAATAATGCTAAATAATTAAACGTACAGCAACACGTTAAAGTCTTCAGTTGCCAACGTTTTTGAAATTGGTTTATAAAGTTAAGGGGAGGCAGTCAAAACTCAAAAGTATTTTTTCTCCCACAATCTATCACAGTTCTTTTAGGATAATGTCAGAAAATGCTAGAAATACATAGATTAGGCATCCATTTATACAGAGAGAAATAGAGAGTTAACGTTTCAACTCTTCATGCTCTTACAGTTAAAACAGCTTTTAAGCCAGACAGAGCAAAGGGGACAGGGAGTAAAAAGAATAAAGGTACAGGAATAATAGTGTGTAGGATAAAGTTAAACAACTTTATATATAACATTGTTAATGTTATAAAAAGTTGTCCCAAAAACATCAAATGAAAAAATGACCCAAGGAGCATTATGAAATAAAATATCAGACCAAGCCACGTTAGCAGATATTAGGGATTATCAGAAGCTTGGTCAAAGAGGGATATTTTAAACAGCATTCTAAAGGAGAGTAATGGAGAGGTTATGAGAAAGAATTCCAGAAATTGTGAATGCACAAGACCCCAGAATTTGAAGAGCACAGGTCTCTCAGAGTTGTGGTGCTGGAAGGAAACGGTGAAGCCATACAGGGATTTGAAAAAGAGGATGAGGATTCTAAAATCAAGCCTTTGCTTGACTCGGGATCCATGTAAGTCAGTGAACATATAGTGATGAGTGAAACTTGTTGAAAGATAGAAACAGAAGTTTGGATGACCTCCTCAGGTTTATGGAGGGTGAAATGAAGGAGATAAGCCAGGAGTGCATTGGAGTAGAGGCAGCCAAGGCATGGATGAGGGATACAGAACAAAATATAGCAATGTCACAGAGGTGGAAATTGTAATGGCATGACTGTGGTCAGAAGCCGAGGTCAGTGTCAAATATCATACCCAAGACTGGAAACAGTCTGTTTTAGGCTCAGATTGTTGTCAGGTTAGAAATATAATCAGAAGCTTGAAAATGGAGGGATAAAAACAATGGCTTTGGACTTCCCAAAAGTTATTAAGAAAACTTCTGCTCACTGTCAGTCCTCAACAGTCGAGAGGTGGTGGTAAGGTAGAGCTAGGAGTTGTCAGCATATCTATGACAACTGAGCCTCTTTTTGGATAATGTCACCGTGGGGTAAAATGTAGGTGAGAAATAGGAGGGGCTAAGACCAGACCATTGGGTAACGCTCAGGGGTAATGGTACAGCAGCAAGAGGAGATGACAATGTAAGTGATACACTGTCTAGGATTACGTAAAAATGGAACCAGCTAGACAGCTGGGATGTCTGCAGAAAAGCAGAGGTCCTGTGGCCAACAGGCATAGACAAGTCAAGAAATGTCAGGTATGACAGTATGCCTTTGTCACAGTCACCTTACAGCTTATTTGTTATTATGATTACAGCTATTTTCATTTTTCGTCATTTTGAAAATGGGACTGAAAAGGTGATTTTTCTTTGTTCCCCAGTTCACCCAAACGACTTCGAGTCTTTAACGGATGGCAGCAGGGACCACAGTCACATATTGGCCTCTCAAACACAGAACGAGCAGTAGATTTGTTAGACAACTGGACAGATTTCATACCCGTACCGACTTGAATCAGGTCCTTACAGACTAAAACCTGTTTCTTGAAACAATGAAGAGGGGCAGGTCTGAATCCAGTGTTCTACTGGGAGGGGAGTAGTCTTTAGACATCGTTGTAGTCTTGTAACTCTGTTACCATGGTACACTGTCAATGGCCCAAGAGTAAGCAGAAGAGTGGAAATAGTTTAGTAGTATACTAGATGGCTATACAGGTAGTTCTCCTATAATGTGGTAACTGTGTTCCTAACCAACACCATGTTATAGAAAATCACACAATATAAATAACATGGCCCAAGGGAAAAACAGGATTAAGGCGAACCACCAATTATATCAGTAAACATCAAAACAACTATAACAATTAGCCTAAACAAACAATAGCACAGACTATATATCAGTATATACATCAGTAAACATCAAAACAACTACAGTAATTAGCCTACACAAATGATAACACAGACTAAGTAAATCTTTAAATCATAGTGTAATAACACAGTAAATTTAACGATGTAACAATAATACAATCACTGACCACAGCACTGGACCTTTCACCAAGCTCTTCACCAGAAAGCGTGTGAACTGATTGACCATGTGATCCCAACACAGAATTCCAGCCCTCCCCAAGATTCTCCCCCCAGTTTGAAGTAAAGTTCCTTCTAAATGTCAACTCCAATCCCCTGTTTCAGGCTCAGATCCAAGACCTGCTGAGCTGATTGCATTCCTGCTTGAGCTGAACACACTGAATTTGCATTTTACAGACAGAGGATCCTGAGGCTGGGTTTTGCTGTTCAGGTAAGTGCTGGAGATGGAATCGCGTAACAGCAAACAGGAGTTCACTTTATATATATAATAAAAAGAGTCTGCAATTCACTAATCGCGTTACAGCCAAATCACATTTATTAAATGCGCTTTATAGGAGAACTATCTGTAATTTGAGGACTGTTTGCATCCAGTTGGCTTATTTGGGTAAATCTAAGAATAAATGATTTCAATGATAAATCTATGAATAAAAGCAACTTTATGATTAGCAGGAAGGGTTCATTTTAATAATGAATAACAATAAATGGTTTCCCCAATATATTCTACACACTGTCACCTACCCTACCCCACTTTGATGGTTTGCCTGGATAAAGTTTCTTTCTCCTCAAACGAACAAACAGTCTCCTAAAGATCACAGTGAAGAGTCAATAAAAATGATTAGAGATCTTATCCTTTAGAAATCAGCACCACAGCTGTTGTTGTATTTTTGAGACTCAGAACTGGTGCCCGAGTCATTTGGGTATTCAAGCTCATCGATGACTAAAACCTTGGCAAAAATCAATGCTAGTCTTTATCTCAAGACAGCAGAAATAAAAAAGAGGAGTAAGTCTTGGTCAGGCCTCATCTGGACTGTTGCATTTAGCTCTAAGCACGGCACCTCAAGATGGTTCTCTCATCTTTGAAGGCTATTAACTAGAATTATACCAGGAATTAATTAATAAATGGGAACAATACATAAAATTGCTTTGCTTTCCCTTGAGTTTGGAAGTTGATGGGTGACCAAATGTGTTATTATGATTCGATACAGTAGACACAAACTTATTGCTAACTCTGATGGTAAATTCAAGACCAAGAAGAGGCAATGTCAAAATTAGCCTAAAGGCCATTCCAAAAAAATGGGAATACATTTTCACATTGAGGGAGAGAATTTTGACAACCCTCTAACTGCTGTTGAAGCTCATACACTGGAGTTGATACAAGAATGAGGTTGCAACATTTGTGTTAAGTAGAGTTTCATGTCTCAACGTTGGGGAAAGGGTTAAATGGTGATGATACAAGTAAGAAAGAAACAGCAGGAGAAAGTCATATGGGCTCCTTGAAACTACTCCACCACTCAACAAGATCATGGCTGAACCTTTACTTCAACTCCACTTTCCTACCAGATCACAATTTCCACCGGTTCCTTCCAATCCTTTCACCTCTTGCACATGCTCAACTATTGAGGAACCACAGTTCTTGGTGATCAAAAATTCCTAAGATTCTTTCTCTCCAACTGTGCCCTAATGACCCACTCCTTAATTTCAGACTAAGACCCTAGTTCTAGTTTCACCAGCCAAGCAAAACCAGGTCTCTGCTCTGTTAAATCCCCTCAACTGTTTTTATTTTAATGGGAGCACCTCTCATCATTCTCAACTTCATAATAAAGGCCTAATTTACTCAACTTCTCATCCAGAAACCATTCCAGACACCTTCAATCCACTGCCTCCACATCAAGTGAAGTCCAAAACATAATCGCCACAGCTCACTGACCTTTGTTCTCATAAGTTAATACATTTCTTCAAAACCAATAATAGCATTTTCCTCAACGAATATTAGACTAGCTGGCTTGGTGTTTTCTTGCCTTCTCCTTTTAAGTGTTACATTCAGTACCTGTTCATTCATGAAGTATACTTCAGTATCTAGCAATTTTTGAAGGATTGGAAGTGTGCGTATTATCTCTGCAGCATATTCTCGGATGTGGATCTTCAATACCAAGGGAATTTCTTTTTAGACTTTTTCATTTCATCGATTGTTCCAGTTTTTTTATTGAAAGGGCTCAGAAAAGATTTACAAGGATGTTGCCAGCATTGGAGGATTTGAGCTACAGGGAGAGGCTGAACAGGCTGGGGCTGTTTTCCCTGGAGTGTCAGAAGCCGAGGGGTGACCTTATAGAGGTTTACAAAATTATGAGGGGCATGGATAGGATAAATAAACAACGTCTTTTCCCTTGGGTGGGGGAGTCCAGAACTAGAGGGCATAGGTTTAGGGTGAGATGGGAAAGATAAAAAAGGGACCTTAAGGACAACTTTTTCACACAGATAGTGTTACGTGTATGGAATGAGCTGCCGGACGAAGTGGTGGGAGGCAGGTACAATGGCAACATTTAAAAGGCATTTGGACGGGTATATGAATAGGAAGGGTTTGGAGGGATATGGGCCGGGTGCTGGCAGATGGGACTAGATTGGGTTGGGATATCTGGTTGGCATGGAAGGGTTGGACCGAAGGGTCTGTTTCCATGCTGTACATCTCTATGACTATATTAAGTACAGCACATTTCTCTCATTAGACCCATGGCTCTTGTCTATTGTTGGGTTATTTTTTTCCCTCTGTGATCTATTGTTGAAAGACAGATTCAACATTTCACACTTGTGCCATACACTTACTGTCTATCAGAATTTGCCTCAACATTTGGGATAATATCTACTTTCACTGCTTTTCGATCCACAGCACAGAAACAGACCCTTCAGTCCAAACAGTTTCATAACCATAATCCCAAACTAAAGTTGCCCCACCTGACTGCGCATGGCCCATATCCCTCCAAACATTTCTTATTCACGTACTTCCCGAAATGTCTTTTAAACGTTGCAACTGTACCTGCACGCACCACTTCCTCTGGAAGTTGGATAAGGATTCTGGGTAATCTAAGATGGAGGACAGGGAAAAATTCTGGCTGTAATAGCTGCTCCTTTTTTGAGGTATTTTAAGTGTTGGAAGTGATTTCCTCGAATTCCAGGAGCAGCAATTATTGTTTTAAATGCTGTTGCACTGTTTTGGAACTTTGGATAAAAAAAGTCAAAACAACAGCAGTTTTAAAAGGGAGAAGTACAGACAAAGGAAACACATGGTGAAGTCAGTGCAGGAGAGAGAGAGAAAGAAACTGACACAGCAGGAAACCTGCACAGTTACTGCCTTTGCTGTTTGAATTCATGTATCGCTGGACATTGTTAATTTTCCCAGACGCATTCCAAACAGTGAAATTCACAACTGATCTTGGAGGAACTGTTTGGGCGAAGTTCACGGCACAGAAGCAGATAAGTGTATTGTTTTTAAGTGAGACCTACAGAACGTCTGCAGTAGTGAGTAGAGTGGGTTCTTTTTTGATTATATGCTTTTTGAAATATGTCTCTTGATTAAACTTAAAATATAAGCCATAACTATTAATTTAACCTGGGGCAGTGTTCTGTAGTGGAAAAAGATGGTGTTATTTTCTGGATCTGTAGATTGTGAAGGAGCAAAAATGACCTTTAGTAGAGTGATATGAGCTTCTTGTCAGATGTGGGAGTTTAAAGAGAGTTGAAGGGTTACTGCAGATTATATCTGCAATAAATACTGTCGTTTGTGAATCTTATCACATCGAATGGATCGGTTGGAGAGACAGTTAGAAGCAATGAGGAATTTGCAACAGCAACAGTATGTGATGTGTGGCAGTTATAGGAAGGTGGAAAGTCTCAGATACAGTCACATAGATGGGTTAACCTCAGAAAAGTTAAGAAAGGTAGGCAGCTAGTGCAGGAGCCTTCTGTGGCTATCCCCATTTCAAGAAAGTATGCTGTTTTGGAAAATGTAGGGGGTGATGGATTCTCAGGGGAACGTAGCACAAACAACCAAGTTTCTGGTATTGAGACTGGCTCTAATGCAACGAGGGGTATGTCAGATTCCAAGAGATCAACTGTGTTAGGGGATTCTGTCGTCGGAGGTACAGACAGACGCTTCTGTGGCCAGCAGCGAAAAAGAAAAATGGTGTGTTGCTTCCCTGGTGCCAGGATCAAGGATGTCTCAGAGAGGGTGCAGAATGTTCTCACGGGGGAAGAGGGGTCAGCAAGAGGTCACTGTCCACATTGGAACTAACAACACAGGAAGGGAAAAGGTTGAGATTCTGAAGGGTGATTACAGAGAGTTAGGCAGGAATTTAAAAAGGAGGTCCTCAAGAGTAGTAATATCTGGATTACTCCCGGTGCTACAAGCTAGTGAGGGCAGGACTAGGAGGATAGAGCAGATGAATGCATGGCTGAGGAGCTGGTGTATGGGAGAAGGATTCACATTTTTGGACCATTGGAATCTCTTTTGGGATAGAAGTGACCTGTACAAGAAGGACGGATTGCACTTAAATTGGAAAGGGACTAATATAGTGGCAGGGAAATTTGCGAGAGCTGCTCGGGAGGATTTAAACTAGTAAGGTGGGGGTGGGGTGGGGGGGGGGGGTACCCAGGGAGGAATCTGAGACTGGTACAGTTGAGAACAGAAGCGAGTCAAACAGTTAGGGCAGGCAGAGACAAGGTAGGACAGATAAATTAAACTGCATTTATTTCAATGCAAGGGGCCTAACAGGGAAGGCAGATGAACTCAGGGCATAGTTAGGAACATGGGACTGGGATATCATAGCAGAAACATGGCTCAAGAATGGACAGGACTGGCAGCTAAATGTTCCAGAATACAAATGCTATAGGAAGGATAGAAAGGGAGGCAAGAGAGGAGGGGGAGTGGAGTTTTTGAAAAGGGATAGCATTACAGCTGTGCTGAGGGAGGATATTCCTGGATATACATCCAGGGAAATTATTTGGGTGGAATAGAGAAATAAGAAAGGGATGATCACCTTGTTGGGATTGTATTATAAACCCCCCCTAATAGTCAGAGGGAAATTGAGAAACAAACTTGTAAGGAGATCTCAGCTATCTGTAAGAATAATAGGGTAGTTATGGTCGGGGATTTTAACTTTCCGAACATAGGCTGGGACTGCCATAGTGTTAAGGGCTTAGATGAGAGGAATTTATTAAGTGCGTACAATAAAATTTTCTGATTCAGTATGTGGATGTACCTACTAGAGAGGGTGCAAAATTTGGCCTGCTCTTGGGAACTAAGGCAGGACAGGTGACTGAGGTGTCAGTGGGGGAGCACTTTCGGGCCACCAACCATAATTATATTAGATTTAAAATAATGATGGAAAAGGATAGACCAGATCTAAAAGTTGAAGTTCTAAATTGGAGAAAGGCTAATTTTGACGGTATTAGGCAAGAACTTTCGAAAGCTGATTGGGGACAGATGTTCGCAGGTAAAGGGACAGCTGGAAAATGGGAAGTCTTCAGAAATGAGATTATGAGAATCCAGAGAAAGTATATTCCTGTTAGGATGAAAGGAAAGACTGGTAGGTGTAGGGAATGCTGAATGACTAAATAAATTGAGGGTTTGGTTAAGAAAAAGGAGGAAGCATATGTAAGGTATAGACAGGATATATCGAGTGAATCCTTAAAAGAGTATAAAGGCAATAGGAGTATACTTAAGAGGAAAATCAGGAGGGCAAAAAGGGGACATGAAATAGCTTTGGCAAATAGAGTTAATGAGAATCCAAAGAGTTTTTTACAAATATATTAAGGACAAAAGGGAAGAGAATAGGGCCCCTCAAAGATCAGCAAGGCGGCTTTTGTGTGGAGCCACAGAAAATGGGGGAGATACCAAACGAGTACTTTGCATCAGTATTTCCTGTGGAAAAGGATATGGAAGATATAGAAAGTAGAGAAATAGATGGTGACACCTTGCCAAATGTCCATATTACAGAGGAGGAAGTGCTGGATGTCTTGAAACACATAAGGGTGGATAAATCCCCAGGACCTGATCAGGCAGACCCTAGAACTCTCTTGGAAGCTGGAAAAGTGATTGCTGGGCCTCCTGCTGAGATATTTGTATCATTGATAGTCACAGGTGAGGTGCTGGAAGACTGGAGGTTGGCAAACGTGGTGCCACTGTTAAAGAAGGGTGGTAAGGACAAGCCAGAGAACTATAGACGTAGGTGGTGGGCAAGTTGTTGGAGGGAACCCTGAGGGACAGAATGTGCATGTATTTGGAAAGGTAAGGATTGATTAGGGATAGTCAGGTTAATCAATTGATTAGGCTTTGTGTGTGGGAAATCATGTCTCAAAACTGGTTGAGTTTTTTGCAGAAATAACAAAGGATTGATGAGGGCAGAATGGTAGATGTGATCTATATGGACTTCAGTAAGGTGTTGAATAAGGTTCCCTGTGGGAGACTGATTAGTAAGGTTAGATCTCATGGAATACAGGGAGAACTAGCCATTTGGATACTGAACTGGCTCAAAGGTAGAAGACAGAGGCTGATGGTGGAGGGTTGTTTTTCAGACTGGAGACCTGTGACCAGTGGAGTGCCACAAGAATCGGTGCTGGGTCCTCTATTTTTTGTCATTGACATAAATGATTTGGATGTGAGCATAAGAGGTACAGTTAGTAAGTTTGCAGATGACACCAAAATTGGAGGTGTAGTGGACAGCGAAGAGGGTTACCTCAGATTACAACAGGATCTTGATCAGATGGGCCAATGGGCTGAGAAGTGGCAGATGGAGTTTAATTCAGATAAATGCGAGGTGCTGCATTTTGGGAAAGCAAATCTTAGCAGGACTTATACACTTAATGGTAAGGTCCTAGGGAGTGTTGCTGAACAAAGAGACCTTGGAGTGCAGGTTCATAGCTCCTTGAAAGTGGAGGCGCAGGTAGATAGGATAGTGAAGGCGGCGTTTGGTATGCTTTCCTTTATTGGTCAGAGTATTGAGTACAGGAGTTGGGTAGTCATGTTGCGGCTGTACAGGACATTGGTTAGGCCACTGTTGGAACACTGCGTGCAATTCTGGTCTCCCTCCTATCAGAAAGATGTTGTGAAACTTGAACGGGTTCAGAAAAGATTTACAAAGATGTTGCCAGGGTTCGAGGATTTGAGCTACAGGGAGAGGCTGAACAGGCAGGGGCTGTTTTCCCTGGAGCATCGGAGGCTGAGGGGTGACCTTCTAGAGGTTTACAAAATTATGAGGGGCATGGATAGGATAAATACATAAAGTATCTTCCCTGGGGTGGGGGAGTCCAGAACTAGAACGCATAGGTTTAGGGTGAGAGGGGAAAGATAGAAAAGGGACCTAAGGAGCAACCTTTTCACGCAGAGGGTGGTACGTGTATGGAATGAATTGCCAGATGAATTGGTGGAGGCTGGTACAATTGCAACATTTAAGAGGCATTTGGATAGGTATATGAATAGGAAGGGTTTGGAGGGATATGGGCCGGGTGCTGGCAGGTGATACTAGATTGGGTTGGGATATCTGGTCGGCGTGGACAGGTTGGACCGAAGGGTCTGTTTCCATGCTGTACATCTCTATGACTCTAAGTTCATTCCACACTCTCTATGTAAAGAAATTGCCCCCAAGTTCTTTTTAAATCTTTCCCCTCTCAACTTAAAAATACGGCCCCAGTCTCGAGATCCTCCATCCTCAGGGGAAAAAAAAAATCTGCCGTTCACTTTATCTAAACCCCTTATGATTTATATACCTCTGTTAGGTCATCTCTCAAACTCCGATGCTCCAATGATAAAAGTCCCAGCCTATCCAGCCTCTCCCTATAACTCAAAACCTCAATTTCCTACAACATCCTGGTAAATCTCTTTTGTGCCCACTCCAACTTAATAATACCCTTTCTAATAACACAACTGAAGAAGCTTCCCACTTCTTTAAAATCTTCTTGCTAATTCGATGTCATACTTTATTAGACTGATATTCTATCTGGTTTCCCGTCTCTCTTGACTGTTTAACTCAGTCAGCTGGATCCAGGACACTGCTGAATGCGAGGTGTGCAGATGTTGGAGAAATCAGAGTCGATAAAGTATGGTGCTGGAAAAAGCACAGCTGGTCAGGCAGCATCTGAGGAGGGGGAGAGTCGACGTTTCAGGCTTAACCCTCCATCAGCACTATTTTCTATCAATTTTTTGGCAAACCTTTAAAAACCTCAATCTTCAGGCTCACTACCCATCATGACAACATTATAATCCTTTTTTTTTAAACCTCACAGTAACATTGAGTTAATCACTGATGGATGGATGGATCACTTTTCCTGATGATTTTTTATTTCATGCCGGAACATAGTCTATATTTGTTGAGAATAATGAAATGTTTCTTTAATTTGTTCTTAAAACCAAGATCAGCAATGATTTGATTGAATGGCAGAACAATTTTTTAGGTATGAATTGCTTTTTCCTGTTACTGCACCAAAATTTTGTTTACTTCTTTAAAAGACAAGACAAATTGTATAGAAATATTGTTTTCTAAATGCTTGTTCACACTTTACCAACCAAAACTACTCTGATCTTGGTAAAAGAACATTCCACCCCACCCTGTCAGATGATTTCTGAGGAATTTACTTAATAAACCAATAATGCGACATGTATCGGAGAATGAATATTTGCTCACTGAGTCATGAATGTCCTGGAAACATGAAGCCATTTCTCAACAATTCTGTTGCAAGTCTTTCAGTTTTGTTCAGAATAGATGAGCTGTGTTTACACAGTCCCCATAATTCCAGAGGAATTATTTAAAACTGACTGATTCTCAGGTCTCGATTATAACAGACCATTATTAGAGTTTAGGGCTTTATGAGTCTGCCAGTAATGAGCAAATATCAGAATGAGTTGTTCTTTGGAACTAATGCCAAATGCACAGCTGAGCAAAAGAAGCAGCAAAAATTTTGAGCTAAAATTAGCTGCAAATAAGCAAGTTGGATTAACTATACTTTCTCTGAATAGCTATCTGCATGGTTCTAATAAATTGAACTGCCAAACATTCACTAGGTGCTAAAGAGCTGAAAGGCATTTATTTTCTCTCTTTCTCACCAACCTCTGCCCCTCCCCAGCTCTCATTAATCCTTTAGACGTTACAGTTGGTCAAAGACAACACTGATTTCGTTGGTTGTACCAAACAGTACGCAGATCATTGGGTCATAGTCCAGTATTGCGCCAATTGCATGTGAAAAACACAATGCTCTTGCCATGAGTTAAGTTTAACCTAAGATCCAGTATGATTGTATTAGTAGGATCAAAGTATGAAAGAAAAATAAGCTTCCAATCTCACCACTCTCACATTTGTATTCCCTTTCCTGCCCCAGAAGCCACGGTTTCACTGGCCACAAATTCTGCGTCACCAATAATTAAAATCACACCCTCCAGCTGTTCTGTCAATCTGACAGTTTCCAATTTGCATAATCTTTAACCTCCAGCTGAGCTGCCAACTGCTTATCTGTGCCAAGTTACTCACCGTAAATACCCAAACCTCCTCTTGTCTGATGCTGAAACCCCCAGCATTAACTTTATTATCGATGCTCTCGAGTTAGCTTTCCATCCTGAAATTTAGCTCATCCAAAGCTCTACTGCCCAGGTCTTATCCCTACACCAAGTTTCACTCACCTACCACAGTTCTGTCCTTATTAATACCAACTCAACGTCCATCAATCAGACCAATTTCAACCTGTGTTTAAATCCTCTCAAGGCTTTGCCTCATCATATTTCAGCAGCTTCCTGCTATTGACCGGAAACTGAACTAATCAGTTATATGAACAGTTATGCTACAAGAGCAGGTCAGAGGCCATGACTTATAGGTGGTGAGTAACTCACCTCAACTCCTCACTGCCTGCACCCCATATATATGGCACAAGTCAGGAGTGTATAAAACATTCTCCACTTGCCTGATTGTGCATCTCCAACAACACTCAAGAAGCTTGACACCATCCAGCACAAAGCAGGGCATTTGATTAAAAACCAAAAGAACTGCAGATGCTGTAAAATCAGAGACAAAAACAGAAATTGCTGGAAAAGCTCAGCAAGTCAAGCAGCATCTGTGGAGAGAAGTCAGAGTTCATGTTTTGGGTTTAAGGGCTACGGGGAGAATGCGGGTAAGTGGAGTTGAAATGCCCATCAGCCATGATTGAATGGCGGAGTGGACTCGATGGGCCGAATGGCCTTACTTCCGTTCCTATGTCTTATAGTCTTATGGGTCAAGTGACTCTCCTCAGAGCCCATTTGACTGGTATCCCATCCACTCCCTGCATCTGTCAACACATAGTAACAACAGTGTCCCAGCTAAAAAGATGCATTGCACCATCATCCTCTACAGGCGTGTGATGAAACTCTCCCCATTTGCCAGAACACTCAAGAAACTCAATACAATCCATGAAAATTTCATTGGTAGCCCATCCAGCACCATAAATTTTCACTCCTTCTATATCTGATGTACAGAGGCAGCAGGGAGTAGCAACTGTAAGATGCACAGCAGCAGTTTTCCAAAAATCCTTCAACAGCACTTTTCAAACTCATGATCACTACCTGGAAGAACAAAGGGAGCAGGTGCATAGGAACACCTCCAGCTACATGGTCCCCTCCAAACAACTCAAATCCTAATTTGGAAATACATCACTGTTCATCCTAACAACACTGTGGATGTACCTACCTACACCGTATGGACAGCTGTTGTTATGAAACACATGTCACCAGCTTGTCCCATTCAAGGAACTCTCTTCTTAATAGCACTATAGGTGCCCCTCCAACACAGACTACAGCATTTCACCGCTATCTTCTCCAGGACAATTAAGGATGGACAAAAAAGGGAGCCCAACTAGCAATGTCTATGTCATGAGTGAATAAAATAAAACCCTGTACCACCCCCTACCCCACCATTCCCAAATGACCTCTCCTCTAATCTGACTGTGTGTCATTATTGTTCAACCACCAACGCCCCATCCTCTGAAATTCTTTGAACTGCTCCCCCTCCTCTAACATCCTACTGAAATGCTACATCTTTGACCAAGCCTTTTGTCACATGCCATAATAACATCTCCGTCAACTCTGCTAGTCTTAAAAGCAGCCTGGGACATAATGTTATCTAAACACAGGTCTCTGTTCAATAATCAAAAACATTTATGGACAAAAATAAATGCTAGGTTCTCATTTCCTGTAAGCAATATTTTCATGTTGCGTTACTTCAATATTAATGATACTTATTTAAATTTGAAATTGAGATCAGTAGCTGAGGCTACCAGTAGTGGAAATATTGCTGAATTAACACTGAGTATATCATGACGCTTTAAAATTACAAATTTCGCAATTCCTCCAAGTTGGTTACCTTTAGTATCAACACCGCTGACTCGGTTTTGAGAAGTTATAAATTGCAATGCAAATTTTAAAACACTGTTGATGACTGGGTTGTCTCTCTAAAAATAGCAGTGCATTGAAATTCTGTCAATATCTGAGGTACCAGCAACGAAAGGTGCTTACTTCAAAACATCCATTCTGCATATTTACAAGGGGTTGAGAAAACAAGGCTTGCTTTTGCTGAATTCAATCTGCTTTCCCAACTCAAAACAAGTCTGCATGTAAACGGTAGCACTCTCTGATTTGATCAACTGCCCGTTATTTTGGCAGACTGCAGCCACTCTGCTGCCTGTGCTAAGTTTGGAAACTGTCATGTTGACATTAGTTCAGTGTACATAAATGGATATGGGCTACCGGAGGAGCTTAGCAGAAATGCCAGCACATCATTATCGTTCTCCTCCATAGGGAAGTCAAAAAAAATTCCCTGACCTCTCAACTCAGGTCAACATTTAGAAAAGCACAGTATATTAATGGGAGCAGCTCTTATAAAATGGTTGTTGAAGGGATAAGAATTCAGCTCTCACCTGAAATGGGTGGGGAATTTTATTTTCCCTGTAAAAGTGCACATTTTTTGCAGTGAACATGAGCTCCAATCCAGATTTATGAAAACTTGAATTGATATTGCACCTTCCAGGATTCCCCAAAATGATTTACAACCAATGAAGTCATTCTGAAGCATTGCTGTAATGTAGGAAATGTGTCAGCCACCTTGTACAGAGCAAACGCCCACAAATAGTGTGATAATGACCAGATACCCTGCTTGTGCAAGTGCCACAGCAAACACTCCTCTTTTTCTCTGAAATAACTGGAAATCTTTTTCACCCACCCAACAAGGTACATCGGCCTCAGTTTAACAGTTCATTCAAACACCTTCACAACTGCAGTTCTTGCTCAGTGCTGTACTGTCAGCTTATATTTTGTATCCAAGTCTATGCAGTGGGAACTAACTATACAGCCTTCTGACTTGAAAGGAAAAATACAATCACTGAGCCACAGCTGGGAAAAAAAATTACTTAATTTAAAATCTCACTCTCCATACTGTGAGAGAGAGAGTGCGTGTCTGGGCTGGTAAGATCTATTATTAGAAGCTTGAGAGAAACTTGGGTAACTTGAACATAGGATATATATGTAACAAGCATCGAACATGTAAATCCACACCCCTTCTAATAAAAGTCCAACCATTAAACATAAAGGTTTAATATACATAGAGTGATGAAATAATTCAAGAATAAAACAGGAATAATTAAATAATATTCAGCACACATTGCAGATGAGCGTTTGACAAACCATTTGCAAAAATAATTATTAACCACTGAAAGGCATGAAGCCTGCAAATCTGGCCTTGGATTTTGCAATAGTGCTGTCCACATCAACAGGTCACAGACTGAATAATGATATCCAGTGCATCAAACTCAAGCTAAAATTTACTAGAAAATTTAATTTTGGCTATCATAAATTCTACTGGACTGTTCACTTTCTACGGTTAAATAGCTTCCACCAGCATCCCATACACTTTCACTCGTTTCAAAAACAGAAGTAATCTGTTATTTTTTTCCACCTGTTACAATGTGTCTTCAATATAAAACTTATTGTGAGACATCATTTTGTTTTACAAAAGTAAAACCAATAACTTGCATTTATATAGCGCCCTTAACTTTATATTTCCCAAGGTACCTCACACTAAATGTAATCTGATCAAGTTGGCCACCATTCCACATAAACAGAGCTCAGGAGAGTACTATAAGGAGTTTAAGGAGGAAGATTACAAAGTGCAGGACATTTCGAGAAAGAATTCACAAGTTTAGGCTAAATAGGACATAAAAGCAGTATGCCAATAATACTTGATTAAATTAAATATTGATTTTTCTAGATGTGGAACTGGAAGCAAATTAAGTACAACAAAATCCAATAAAAAAAGATCAGAAAGCAATGGCATAGAGTAACTGTCCAACACACCAGACAAAATGAGTCCTCTTAATGAACTACATATGCAACACCTGAAAATAGCACTGAATGGGGGAATTCACAAGTCAAAACTCTTGCTAACTGAGAAAAGGACTAAATCTGCAAATGCACTGCACTGAATTTAGTCTTACCCATCACATACCAAGTCATGCAGGTACAGAAATCAATTTATACTCTCATCTCTTCCTGTCTGAATCCTGCAGTGACATTACATGTTCACGCAAACGTGTCTCAAATCCCATTTCCCTTTAACTTCCTGATCTCAAAATTCCCAGCTGGCCTCCCCAAACCCTACCCTCCACCCCATCCCCTCCCAACCTTGTGCACAGTTTCAAACTGCATTTCAGCCCCATCCCCACACTTTAAGTTCTTACCTGCTTTTATTAACAGATCCAGCTGGTTCCGTCCCTCATAAAGGGCTGTGGCCATTTTATTGCCAGCTCTCCCACCTACCCCCCCCCCCCCCCCCAAACCCAACCTCCAAAACAAAACCTAACAGGAACGTAGATTTTTTTTTATTGCCAGGCTCCAGATATTTTGTTTTTGCAGTCTTCCTCGGTCAAAGTAAGAATTAGAGGAGGGCGGAGTTTGGGGGGGGGGGGGGGGGGGGTGGTGAAAGAGAGAGAAGAGAAACAATCCGGAAATTAACTGCACTCCGAAGCTTTGGAACAAGGAGGAAGGGGTAGGGGAAGAGAGGAATAGGCTTTAACTCGTCCTGAAAGAGCGTGTGTAGCCTCAGGAGGAGCAGATACCCCTATCCTGCTGGGATCCCATTGCAGCTTCATAGCTGCATTGATAAGCCGGACCGTCCGCTTGCAGCAGCTCAAGTACAGGCTGAAAGTGGAGAACACCTCCAGCGCTTGGTGCAATGGTTGAAGCCAATGTTTTGCTAGACTTCCTGGATAAAAGGTCGATCCATGTGCAGAAACAGTCGGTACATCGGCACTTCCTGGAGAGGCGGGGTCTGGCAACACTTCCATAGGCTGCCACAGCACCCTGACTTCAAATAAAAACTTGCCTCTCTGAGCTGCTGTATATTCCACCTTGATGATCCCTGCAGCGACAAGAATGAATTAAAACGAAACACCCCCAAATGAGTGAGAGCTAAGCAGGGCTCCGCCGGCGCTTGCAATCTCACCAATGTACAGGAGAAAGCAGCACTTTCTCTCCCCCCCCCGCCCCCGCCCCCGTTTGCAGTGTTCCACCATCCCACAAATGGTGTGTGGCTGGAGGAGAGCCTCCTCACATGACTGTAACACTGTGCCTGGTTAATCTGAGAATTATTTCAAGACGCCGCGAACACATTTTTCATCATTTGAGCCATTTCCTCCCCCTACAAAAAGGGATGCTTACTGGGAAAATAAAATCTCGCCCATAAATAGTTGTAACACGCGACACTGACCAAGCTGGAGAATGACTTTACTCCAAAGATGATCATGCATTATTTAGACAACACCTATCCTGACCTTCAGATGCTCCAGAATAGTCTTTTGGGTTACTTTTGAGGACCCATTTTTATAATGCAGGCAAATACCAAATTCAACATAGCACATTCCTGATGAAAGACTCTCCTGCTCCTCGGATGCTGCCTGACCTGCTGTGCTTTTCCAGCACCACATTTCCCGACTCAACATAGCAAAAACCTCACCCAAAGATGTGGCAAAGACCAGGCAGTTTATTTTATTGATGCAGATAGACGTTCAGATCACCACGGAAACCTCTCCTGAGTTTAATTTTAGGTATTTTTATATCTATCTAATGTGAAAACGTAGTCAATGTTTCCTTCAAATTTTTCCTCTGAAAGAATTCTCCTTCAGAGTTGCACTGAAATGTTAGCTTAGATTATGTGCTCAAATTAGATTTGTCTTCCTTCAAGCAAGATGTTAAACTGTGGCCTCCGCTTCCTAAATTCGATGCAAAATATAGACTCATGGAGTTGTACAGCACAGAAACAAACTCTTTGTTCCATACTGACCAGTTATCCTGAATTAATCTAACCCCATTTGTTAGCATTTGGCTCGTATCCCTCCAAACCATTCCTATAGTCTAAGTTTTGGACTTACACCGAAGAATTAGAAGGCTGACTGCCTATACACAAGGAGCATGGATGGACAGTTGTCAAAGACATTCATCCTTTGGAGTGCAAAGGTAGGGTTCCCAGATCGAATGTAATGTTGAATTTCCACATAAATGTCAGCCTTAGATGAGAGGTAGCTCTCCAGATCGGGGAAACGTAGAGAAAGCAGAGTTAATGTTTTAGGTCCAGTGAGCCTTCTTCAGAACTGATGAAGAGTCACAGGACTGGAAATGTTAATTCTGTTTTCTCCCCACATATGCTGACAGATCTGCTGAGATTCTTCAGCAATTCTTAGTTTTGTTTCAGATCTTCAGCATCCACAGTCCATTGTTTTATTTTATCACAATATATCCTGTGGTTGCATGGAAACATGAAAAGCAGGAGATTTCACTTGTCTTTGGTCAATTTCATCCTCAGCCTACATCATCAAAAAGAGTATTTAGCCACTAACATTGCTGTTTGCTTTATGAAATTTCATCACCATGGACTCTGCAGTACAGCAATGACTTCACTCAAACTGTATTGCTGGTGGCAAGGGGTTTTTGGAATCCTATAGTTGTGAAAGGCATGAGATAAATGCATGTTTTTTTCCTTTCTTAGTTATTTCTTCTCATACTCATTTCTTTTCACCAGATTGCTTTTTCCCATTTTCACTATTAAATTGTTTCACACTTACACCATCAATTTAAACTTAAGACTTTAAATAGACAAAAAATTATTAATCTTCCTTACAGTGACTCCACAAATCTGACTAGTTTACCTCAGCTGGTCCACACTTTTTAAAAAGATAGTATCTGCTCCAAAGTCCCTTATTTCTAGACAATTAAATGTCATAGCACTAACAATAGCCTTCTCATCAAACTGAAGCCAAGCTTATGAGAAAATATTTTTAACATGCTTATATCATGTATCCCAATTCCCAATGAGTCGTCTCATTGAAATTCGGGGGAGCAAGGACTTTGTGTATTATTTACACCTTAGCTATATATCATCTATCCATCTGTAACACCAGAAGGCAGCACTGTTAAATTGTACCAAGTATTGCCATACCCTGATACAAATATAATTTGTTTAGTCAGAGACGGTGAATATTTGGAATGCTGCAAATAGTCAGTGCTCGAGTATATTCGACACTAGTATCAACAGATTCCCCCATAAAAGCATCAACTAAGGGACTTACAAATAGAGCAAAAAAAAGCAGAGTTGATACAGATAATCATTTTTCTTGAGCTTTATTTGAGTTTTATTGAGTGGCAGAGTAGATTCAAAGGGTTATATGGCCCATTCCTGTTTTATTTCTTATCTCCCTATGATCTGTTTCCAATTGCATCTTCAACTATTAGAACCTAGAACAGTACAGCATAGGAACAGGCCCTTCAGCTCATGATGTTGTGCCGAACATGACACCAAATTAAACTAATCCCTTCTGCTTGCCCTTGGTCCATATCCCTCTATGAGAAAGTGAGGACTGCTGTGTTGCTGAAAAAGTGCAGCAGGTCAGGCAGCATCCAAGGAGCAGGAGAATCGACGTTTCGGGCATGAGCCCTTCTTCAGGAATGAGGAAAGACTCATTCCTGAAGAAGGGCTCATGCCGGAAACGTCGATTCTCCTGCTCCTTGGATGCTGCCTGACCTGCTGCGCTTTTCCAGCAACATATTTTTCAGCCATATCCCTCTATCCCTTGCATATACATGTGCTTATTTAAAAGACTCAAACGCCCCTACCATATCTGCCTTCACCATCCCTAGGAGCTCATCCCACACTCCTACCATTCTCTGTGTAAAACAAAAGGTCCCTGACATCTCCTTTGGAATTTCTCCCTCTCATCTGAAATGCATGTCTCCTAGTTTTAGACATTTCAGCTATGGGAAAAATGTGACCATCAACCCAATCTATGCATCTCAATTTTATAAACTTATAGCATGTCTCCCCTCAGCGTCTGTCGCTCCAGAGAAAATAACCCGAGTTTTTTCTAGCCTCTCTTTATAGTGCATACTCTTTAATTCAGGACAGCATCCTGCTTAATCTCTTCTGCACCCTCTCCACAGCTTCCACATCCTTCCTGTAATGTGGTGATCAGAATTGAACGCAGTACGCTAAGTGTGGTCTCACCAAAGTCTTATAAAGCTGTTTAAAAAAAAAACTGATCACTGTCTCATTTGCAAGCGTTGCTTTACCTGCTCTATCTACCTACAACTGTGATAGATAGAGCAGGTACAAATGTGAAATGCTTAATAAATGATTAGAATCGATGTCAAATTTAAGCCTGTGTGCCTAATGCTTTCTAGGAAAAGCTTTTGGGATTGTATCACGTCAGTATGTTGCCAGAGAAGAAGATTCAGACCATGTAGGTTTTCCACATTTTTCAATGTTAGGAATTTCCTAAACCAGTGATCCAAAACACACTCTTATTAAAAATAAGAGGAGATAAATGTTGAAATGCTCTTGTAACTCAGTGGTATTGTCTCTATCTCTGGACCAGTAGGCCTAAGTTCAAGCCCCATCTGTTTCAGAATATGTCACAACATAAAACAAAACTGAAAGAACTGCAGGTTTTGGAAATCAGGAACAAATTCAGAAATTGCTGGTAAAACACAGCACGTCTGGCAGCATATGTGGACAGAAATCAGAGTTAACATTTCAAATCCAGTGACCTTTCTTCAGAACTGATGGTGGCTAGGAATACGTTGGTATTTGTGCAGAGGTTTGGGGATGGGGTGGGGGTGCAGTGAGAATAAACAATGAGGAGATGAAGCCTAAAGAGAGTCAACAAAAAAAAACAGTTGGGCAATCAAAGGAATATGTCAAGGTCAGCATGGGACAATCAATAGCTGTTAATGGAGGCTGTTACTGGCTAACACTGAGTTGTGTGTGGCAGCAGCCCATATGATGCCAAGGCCTGGCATGTGGGGTTGGGGTAAGGACATGGGAGAACATGCTTTGGCCCTAAAATTGTTGAACTCTTAACTGGATTCAGAAGGTTGCAGGGTGCCCAAATAGATGTCGAGGTGCTGTTCTTCCAGCTTGCACTAAGCTTCATGGAGTCCCTGAGACATAGATGTTGGAAGTTGGTAACTTAAGCATTCTGTAAAGCCTTCACCCAAGTCTGTGCTTCATTTTCCCAATGTCGAAAAGGCCACATTGTGAGAAATAGGAATGAAGTTCTATAAATGACTAACTTATGAGAAAATTAAATTTTAGCTGAGTAATCCTCATCAGAGAACCATGGAAGGACACCATTTGGCTGCTTTAACTATGCTGGTTCTTTGAAAGATTTCTCCAATTTAGAATCCAATTATCCTACTCCCCTGTTCTTTCCCTATCTCTCTGAAATCTATACTACATTATGACATTCGAAGGACATTTAATTTGAGGAACAAAAATGTTTGCACCTCTCGCTTCTTTTAGCTCACATTCCTTCCTCCATAAATTTGAGTCTTCCAAAACTACATCCAAACTTGCACCTGAACCTCTCCCTTGTCCTGCTTGGTGTACACTGGCTGGTGGTCAAGCAAGACCTTGGATTTTTAAATTCTCACCCTTGTGTTTAAATCACTCCCTATTCTGTTGCCGCCTATAATCTTACAATCTCTGAGCTCACGGCATTTCTCTGACTTTCAACTCTTATGAAAGTCTTGCTTCTCTTAGACCACTATTGACTGCCTTCAGTTCACAAGCCCTCAAGCAGGGAAACGCGCTGCTACAATCTTGTGGTTTCTGAATCCATTTCTCCTCCTGTAAGACACTCATTGATACCGACCTCTTTGATCAAAATATTTAATCATTTGTCTTAATATCATCTCCTTTGCTTCAATGAGAAACTTTGCTTTTCTTATTATCCCATAAAATACCTTGAAACATTTTACTACATCTAAAGCTCTGTATATAAATACAAGTTGCAGTTGTTTTTAAAAATAGGTCATTTTTAAACAACACAAAATTGTGTGCTCCGTGATAATTGGGTAGTTGCATTAATAAAAAATGATGCTGGGCTCTTCATTCTTCACAATCAAATAATTCTTTGGGGATGTGTAACTTTCCCTTAATGCAGTATGTTCAAAATTATTCAAAGCATCTTTTAACTTCTGGGTTATCACCCAGATTGCATTACAATCCAACTCTCCCACTTTTAGTGATGCATAGCAAATGAGAAACAGAGGTTCAAATTCAGAACCATTCTTGAAATTCCTCACAATTACACATTTGAAAAAGATACACCTGAGCCTTCAATGTGCACCTCAGATTACCTTTCTTTCAATACCATTTTACTGTCCAGCTGCAGGCTACTAAAAGTTCAATATATAGATCATGTTACCTGCAACAAAAGATTCTGAGTCAGTCTAATAGCTGCAAATGTCTGCAATCCTTTGATGCACAATGGGAAAATAGTTAACTAATGCATTCACCTGAGAGGCATTGTAGTGCACCAGCTATAAATCCTACCTATTACCAAGATGTTTGATTAATTGGAAATGCTTAGGGATAGAGCACAGCATTAAGAAAACTAGACTATTATATCAGCTAATACTCTCTGGCTTTCACAGATACCCCACAGTCTCACATTGCAGTACTAACTGACTAACATCAGGCAAATCTCTCATCAGGTAGAACAGAAAGAGAGCGCAATGGATCACTAAATTCAATTCAAGAGAAGCATCAAGGTTCAAGAAGAATGGTTCACAGGTGGAGAGTGCAAAGCTTAGGAAGCTGACACCACCAACTCGCGACCAGCTATTGTTATGGATGAAAATGTGTTGCTGGAAAAGCGCAGGAGGTCAGGTAGCATCTAAGGAACAGGAGAATCGACGTTTCGGGCATGAGCCCTTCTTCAGGATTCCTGAAGGGCTCATGCCAGAAACGTCGATTCTCCTTCTCCTTGGGTGCTGCCTGACCTGCTGCGCTTTTCCAGCAACACATTTTCAGCTCTGATCTCCAGCATCTGCAGTCCTCACTTTCTCCTAGAAGGTTATTATTATTACTACCTTATTAAAAATGAGCTTAGGAGGTTGCCTGGGATCTTGCTGTTTCCCAATGTACAGGGGACCAAAGTGGCTGCAGACGGACACCTAGCAGCAGGGCAGGGTGGCAGCATACCTGACAGGCATACTATAATAGGCTACCCTATACATGGACTCCTACCACCTCCCTCCAAATTATTGGTCTAGCTGCACAAAGTCACCAAGTCCCCCTTTATTTACACATGAAGAGTCCTTAACACTGATCCAGCTCCCTCAGACAGCTCACAGAATGAACAGAACCTCTGACACTCCTGTTTATATCTGTCAGCCAGGACTCCCTGATTGGGGCTATTAACCTGATTCAACCAGGGAACTCATTCTGAGAAATCCTCCTGGCTGACCACATTACAATCACTATGCCCCAATGCTAAGTCTGAGGATATAGGCTGGTTCTTTCTTTTATAGCTCCTCTTGGAGATATTTTAGCAACGGGTTGCGTTGGTGATTATTTTCCAGAGTTCGATAGATTCGGGATCAGTTCCTGCGGATTGGAGGGTGGCTAATGTTGTACCACTTTTTAAGAAAGATGGGAGAGAGAAAGCAGAAAATTATAGACTAGTTAGTCTGACCTCAGTGGTGGGAAAGATGCTGGAGTCTATTATAAAGGATGAAATTACAGCACATCTGGATAGTAGTAACAGGATAGGTCAGAGTCAGCATGGATTTATGAAGGGGAAATCATGCTTGACTAATCTTCTGGAATTTTTTGAGGATGTAACTTTGAAGATGGACGAGGGAGATCCAGTAGATGTAGTGTACCTGGACTTTCAGAAAGCTTTTGATAAAGTCCCACATAGGAGGTTAGTGAGCAAAATTAGGGCGCATGGTATTGGGGGCAAAGTACTAACTTGGATTAAAAGTTGGTTGGCTGACAGGAAACAAAATAGTGATAAACGGCTCCATTTCGGAATGGCAGGCAGTGACCAGTGGGGTACCGCAGGGATCAGTGCTGGGACTGCAGCTTTTTAACCATCTTCTATATCATTAATATATATTGTATTAGTAATAACATTAGCAAATTTGCTGAAGATACTAAGCTGAGTGGCAGGGTGAAATGTGATGAGGATGTTAGGAGATTACAGGGTGACCTGGACAAGTTAGGTGAGTGGTCAGATGCATGGCAGATGCAGTTTAATGTGGATAACTGTATGGTTATCCACTTTGGTGGCAAGAACAAGAAGGCAGATTACTACCTAAATGGAACCAATTTAGGTAAAGGGGCAGTACAGAGAGATCTGGGTGTTCTTGTACACCAGTCAATGAAGGTAAGCATGCAGGTACAGCAGGTAGTGAAGAAGGCTAATAGCATGCTGGCCTTCATAGCAAGAGGGATTGAATATAGAAGCGAAGAGGTTCTTCTGCATGTTCAAAGTCTGTGAGAAGATATGTAGCTCGGGTGCTCGTTGTTGTGGTTCTGTTCACCGTGCTGGGAGTTTGTGTTGCAGATGTTTCGTCCCCTGTCTAGGTGACATCCTCAGTGCTTGGGAGCCTCCTCACAGAACAGAACCACAACAGGTTCTTCTGCAGCTGTACAAGGCCCTGGTGAGACCACACCTGGAGTACTGTGTGCAATTCTGGTCTCCAAATTTGAGGAAAGACATTCTGGCTATTGAGGGAGTGCAGCGTAGGTTCATGAGGTCAATTCCTGGAATGGCGGGATTACCTTACACTGAAAGACTGGAGCGACTGGGCTTGTACACCCTTGAGTTTAGAAGACTGAGAGGGGATCTGATTGAGACGTATAAGATTATTAAAGGATTGGACACTCTGGAGGCAGGAAATGTGTTTCCACTGATGGGTTAGCGCCGAACCAGAGGACACAGCTTAAAAATACGGGGTAGACCATTTAGGACAGAGATGAGGAGAAACTTCTTCACCCAGAGAGTGGTGGCTGTGTGGAATGCTCTGCCCCAGAGGGCAGTGGAGGCCCAGTCTCTGGACTCATTTAAGAAAGAGTTGGATAGAGCTCTCAGGGATTGTGGAATCAAGGGTTATGGAGATCAGGCAGGAACAGGATACTGATTAAGGATGATCAGCCATGATCATATTGAATGGTGGTGCAGGCTCGAAGGGCAGAATGGCCTACTCCTGCACCTATCATCTATTGTTAGGTTCATCCAGCTCTGCCTCTAACACAGGCACAGTGTGTAATATTTGGTAGCTCACCTCTTGTGCCTGGAGGGTCTCGGAAGAAATTCATCCTCCTCTTCAAGTGACAAAGGCATCGACATCTGCCGTGCCCATCTCAGATTCTGAGGCATTTTCAACACTTGACAGAAAGGGAGAACCTGTGGGTTCTGGAAGAGTCGGAAAGGCTGTCAAGGATCTGGGCATGATTTGCTCCCGCACCATTTGAGAGTTTGTAGCTTTCATATGGTCCACGTGCCTGTTCAGGACATCGCACCGACCTGAACTTCATACATCACTGGGCATGACCTCACATTAACCATCCTCTTACCCATGCAGGGACATTCCCATGGTTGCTACACCAAACATCATCCCCTGAAGTAAACTGTCTGAGTTAGAGGAGTCTTGTGTCCAACATTGGTGTTCCAGGTGCCATTTCACCTCCCCCCGCCAGGTCTGGGAAGATCAGATTTAGCCTGGTGTGGAGTCTTCTCCCCATAGCAGGAGCTATCCCTGTCGTTACAGGAGGGATGGTCCTATAATCAAACAGGAACTGGTACAGTTTGATGTCCAGTGAAGCTGTTGGCTGTTTAAGCCTGCCTTCAAAGTTTGGACTGCTCTTTCTGCCACACCATTGGATGATGGATGGTACGGGGCTCTTCTTGGAGCTCTGACAACAGGTCATTAGACTCAAAATGTTAGCGTGCACTCTCTCCATGGATGCTCTCTGACCTGCTGTGATCTCCAGCATTTGTTGTTTTCAGTACAGATTCCAGCCTCTGCAGTCATTTGCTCCTATACAGTATGGAGCTGTTCTTATATATGGAATGCCATTTGACTTTGTGAAAGACTCTAATTCCCGGCTGGTAAATGATGGCCCGTTTCCTGTGACTAAAATGTCTGGAGCCCGTGTATTGCAAAACATGCTCACAGCTTTTCCATCATCGTCCCCATGTTTGACAAATGAACTCTATGCATGTCCAGCCACTTTGAGTGAATGTTCACATCATTAAGAATATATAGCCCATGAAATGACCTGCATAGTCGACGTTTAACCCCGTGTCCAAGGTTCACCTGGCCATTCCCACAAACATGAGGGAGCTGAAGGTAATGTCTGTCCATATTGGTACTCTGGGTACTGCTCCACCTACGCGGCTATGTCTGTTTCCAATCCTGGCCACCAGTCATAACTTCTCACCAACATCTCCATTTTGGAGACCCCTGGATGTTGCTGGTGTAGTTCAGCCAGTATCTGGGTGGCAACATTTGCTCAGGCCAATCACTCTTGCTCCCCAAAATAATACGCCATCCTCTACTGTGATCTGGTCTCTCTGGGTCCAAAAAGGTTTCAATTCTGGTTATGGTGGCCCTTTGGTTTCCCCCATTACCACCAGCTGTCTTAGTTTTATCAGGATTGGATCGTTCTGTGTGCAAAGTCTGATATTGTCAGTTGTGACTGGATGGACGTCCGGGAAATTTAAAACCATTCTGGACTCTTCCAGTTGTGGTACCACCGGTGGTGTATCTACCAGGGGGAGGCGGCTCAATGCATCTGCATTAGCTGGTTGGCCTCTTGGATGGTGTTCCAATGTGTAGTCAAACACCATTAGTATTAGAGCCCACTGCTGAATTCAGCCTGAAACTATGGGCAGCACTGCCTTGTCCGCTTGAAGTAGATCCAGCAGGGGTTTATGGTCCGTTATTATTACAAATTTGCCCTTAAAGGCTTTGGTGGAACTTCCTGACTTCAGCCAAGCCTTCCTTCTTTATTTGGGTATATTACAATCTGCATTAACCAAACTCCTGGATGCATACGCTACTGACTGTCCCTCTCCGTTGGGCCACCTTCCCTGACGCTGTACAGGGAGGCATTGCCCTGTCAACGCCAAGTCTCGCTTGGGATTATTGTGTGTCAACACCTCCACTATTTGATTTGATTTGATTCATTGTTGTCACATGTAAGTACAGGAAAAGTTTTGTTTTGTGAGCAGCGCAAGTAGACCATAACAAACAAGGACATGCAGCTCACACGGTGCTTGGACAGAGCGAGGCGTACAAGGTTATGGCTGCACAGGAGGTGCACAAAAGGTTAGCATCACATTTGAAATTAGAGAGTCCGTTCAGCAGGGAAGAAGCTATTCTCGAACCCGTTGGAACAGGTGTGCAGGATTCTGTATCTTCTGTCTGATGGAAGAGTAGGAAGAGTATATAATCAGAGTGGGAGGGGTTTCTGATAATGTTGGCAGCCCTTCCATGGCAACAAGTAGTATAGATGGAGTCCATGTCTGGAAGGTTGGCTTCTGTGATGGTCTGGGCTGTAGTTTCTTCGGGTCTTGGGCAGAGCAGTTGCCATATCAGGGCATGATGCACCAAGATAGAATGCTGTCTATGGTGTACCTTAAAAGTTGGCCAGGGTCCTTATGGACATGCCGAATTTCCTTAGCCTCCTGAGGAAGAAGAGGCGTTGTTGTGGCTTCTTGACTGTCACTGTATGCAGGAAGTCTGGGATATATTGTTGGTGATCGTCACTCACAGAAACTTGATACTCTCAACCGTCACCACCCCAGCTACATTGATTGAGTGGGGCGTCTTCTCCTCCTCCTTTCTTCCTGAAGTCAATGATTAATTTTTTATTTCGCTGAAATGGAGAGAGAGATCATCATCATTGCACTATGACACCAAGCCCTCTGTCCCCTTCCTGTATTCTGACTCATCTTGGTTTGATATCCGGCCTACAACGGTGGTGTCATAGTGATCATATGAAATTTGGCCACACAGTCACGGGTGAAAGTGAGGACTGCAGATGCTGGAGACCAGAGTAGTGTGTGTGGAGCTGGAAAAGCACAGCAGGTCAGGCAGCATCCGAGGAGCAGGAGAATTGACATTTCAGGTATAAGCCCTTCATCAGGAATGAGGTCATGGGTGTACAGGGTGTACAGCAGGAAGCTAAGTATGCATCCTTGAGGGGTACCAGTGTTGAGGATTACCTTAGGAGGATGAGAGCTGTTTCTTCTCTTCCCTGAAAGCTACAGCTTGGCTATGTGACCATTTCCAAATCTGACCCCTCTTTTTTAAAAACAAAAGTTGATGAACAGGTGTCAGGACGGAGGCCAGGTTATGTATGAACTTTGTGTAATAATTGACCAGCCCAAGCAAAGACCTACGCTCAGACTGTGCACCATTGATCACCCTCACTTTATCTTCCAATGGTTGTAATGCAGACTTGTCAACTCTTTAGCCAAGTAGGTCACTTGAAACACACCTGAAAAACGTCTGGGTGTTAAATTAGGACTTCGCTCAGGCAGCCATTTTCTTCTCGAAAAATGTTGAGCCAATCAGGGTGAATCTTTCTCGATCAATTTCGGCCCCATCAAGTTTGGGCTCGAGCCTTTCACGACAATCAGTGGAACTGAGCCAACTGTTTCTCATAAGCGAATAGAACTGAAATTGTACCCTTAATTTGAAAACGTTCCTCGATATAGGTGCTCAGTCTAGCCGAGGTCTTGTGCAAACTTAAGGGTTGAAATCCAGAGTGAAGTATGTTAAAAACTGGTCGTATGATCACTGAAATAGCCGCACCAATATCAACCTCCATTAGAACAAGGTGACCATTTCACCAGACATTTATTTTGATTGGTTCTGATTTGAATGTTGCTAAGCAATTGGAAGTTCCAATCCAGACATATGTGGACTTTCCAGGGTGTGCCCTCTTCCGGATATTGGGCTCTGAGTTCTCTTACTCAATTTCGGTCCAGTGGGACTCTTTTCTGACTTGAGTTCAATACCAGCAGCAGCTACAATGGCTTGCCAGCTCAAAACCTAAGAAAATTTTAATCATTTGACCGAGCCTTGGCTTTGTTTTGGGGTTTTAATGCAGGCTGACTGAGTGACCCTCTGTTCAGGATGTGTCCTGAGTGAGACTATGCAATTGCCTTCACTCTAGTGGTTTTCCCGAAGCTGAGTCGATCTGGCGAGGGTGTCCAGTTCCATCAGAACACCCTGCAACTCATGCTCCACTTGCTGCACTTTCCAATGATAAAGCCAGTTGCAACGCCAGTGTGAAGTCCAGTTGGGCTTCAGCTAGTAGGTACTTTTCCATGTTTACATTATTAATCCCACATACCAAATAGTCCCTCAGCATCTCATTAAAGATTAAACCAAAGGCACATGCCTTTGCCAATTGTCTTAACCTGGTCAAAAGTCCCAATATGGATTCCCCTAAATTGCAGAGTAAAACCTGATGGAATCTCAAAATTAGAGGAAGCTTGGGGGTCACAATATTCCTTTGTTAAGTCCCTCAACTCTTGAAAGGTTTTAGTGTCTGGTGCTGTGGGTCCACAAGCTGTCGGAAGAATTACTCATTGTTTTTCATCTGCTCTGGTGTCATTTGCCCAGAAAAAGTTAAAAATCACACAACACCAGGTTATAGAGTCATAGAGATGTACAGCACGGAAACAGACCCTTCAGTCCAACCTGTCCAAGCTAACCAGATATCCCAACCCAATCTAGTCCCACCTGCCAGCACCCAGCCCATATCCCTCCAAACCCTTCCTATTCATATACCCATCCAGGTACCTTTTAAATGTTGCAATTGTACCAGCCTCCACCACTTCCTCTGACAGCTCATTCCATACTCGTACCATTCTCTGAGTGGAGAGGTTGCCCCTTAATTCTCTTTTATATATTTCCCCTCTCACCCTAAACCTATGCCCTCTAGTTCTGGACTCCCTGACCCCAGGGAAAAGACTTTGCCTATTTACCCTATCCACGCCCCTCATGATTTTATAAACCTCGATAAGGTCATCCCTCAGCCTCCAACACTCCAGGGAAAACAGCCCCAGCCTGTTCAGGCCCTCCCTATAGCTCAAATCCTCAACCCTGGCAATATTCTTGTAAATCTTTTCTGAACCCTTTCAAGTTTCACAACATGTTTTCCGACAGGAAGGAGACGAGAACTGCACGCAGTATTCCAACAGTGGCCTAACCAATGTCCTGTACAGCTGCAACATGACCTCCCAACTCCTGTACTCAATACTCTGACCAATAAAAGAAAGCATACCAAACGCCACCTTCACTATCCTATCTACCTATGACTCCACTTTCAAGGAGCTATGAACCTGCACTCCAAGGTCTCTTTGCTCAGCAAAACTCCCTCGGACTTAACCATTAAGTGTATAAGTCCTGCTAAGGTTTGCTTTCCCAAAATGCAGCACCTTGCATTTATCTGAAATAAACTCCATCTGCCACTTCTCAGCCCATTGGCCCATCTGGTCCAGATTCTGTTGTAACCCTCTTCGCTGTCCACTACATCTCCAATTTTGGTGTCATCTGCAAATTTACTAATTATACCTCTTATGCTCACATCCAAATCATTTATTTAAATGACAAAAAAGTAGAGGACCCAGCACCGATCCTGTGGCACTCCACTGGTCACAGGCCTCCAGTCTGAAAAACAGCCCTCCACAACTACCCTCTGTGTTCTACCTTTGAGCCAGTTCTGTAAACAAATGGCTGGTTCTCCCTGTATTCCATGAGATCTAACCTTGCTAATCAGTCTCCCATGGGGAACCTTGTCAAACACCTCACTGAAGTCCATATAGATCACATCTACCGCTCTGCCCTCATCAATCTTCTTTGTTACTTCTTCAAAAAACTCAATCAAGTTTGAGAGACATAATTCCCCACGCACAAAGCCATGTTGACTATCCCTAATCAGTCCTTGCCTTTCCAAATACATGTACATCTTGTCCCTCAGGATTCCCTCCAACAACTTGCCCACCACCGACGTCAGGCTCACTGGTCTATAGTTCCCTGGCTTGTCCTTACCACCTTGCTTAGACAGTGGCACCATGTTAGCCAACCTCCAGTCTTCCGGCACCTCACCTATGACTATCGATGATACAAATATCTCAGCAAGAGGGCCAGCAATCATTTCTCTAGCTTCCCACAGAGTTCTAGGGTACACCTGATCAGGTCCTGGGGATTTATCCACCTTTAACCGTTTCAAGACATTCAGCACTTCCTCCTCTGTAATATGGACATTTTGCAAGGTATCACCATCTATTTCCCAACAGTATATGTCTTCCATATCCTTTTCCACAGTAAATACTGATGAAAAATACTCGTTTAGTATCTGCCCCATCTCCTGCGGCTCCACACAAGGGCCACCTTGCTGATGTTTGAGGGGCCCTATTCTCTCCTTGGTTACCCTTTTGTCCTTAATGTATTTGTAAAAACCCTTTGGATTTTCCTTAATTCTATTTGCCAAAGCTATCTCATGTCCCCTTTTTGCCCTCATGATTTCCCTCTTAAGTATATTCCTACTGCCTTTATACTCTTCTAAGGATTCACTTGATCTATCCTGTCTGTTCCTTACATACATTTCCTTCTTTTTCTTAACCTAACCCTCAATTTATTTAGTCATCCAGCATTCCCTATACCTACCAGCCTTTCCTTTCGTCCTGACAGGAATATACTTTCTCTGGATTCTCGTTATCTCATTTCTGAAGGCTTTCCAATTTCCAGCTATCCCTTTACCTGCGAACCTCTGCCCCCAGTCAGATTTTGAAAGTTCTTGCCTAATACCATCAAAATTGGCCTTTCTCCAATTTAGAACTTCAACTTTTAGATCTGGTCTATTCTTTTCCATCACAATTTTAAGTATTTATACTCCAACAGGTTTAATTGAAAACACTAGCTTTGGGAACACTGCTCCTTCATCAACCACCTGATGAAGAGCGACACTCCAAAATCTAGACACTCAAACTCTAGACACTCAAAATCTGGTGTTGTGTGATCTTTAACTTTGTACACCCCAGTCCAACACCAGCAACTCCATATCATGACCAGAAAAACAACACATTCTTTCCACATACTGGGCCCAGTTTTCGATGGCAGGATCGAATGATGCCAGAAATGCTGACCCCAATGCACCGACTGTTGACAGTGAATTTCTTCAGGAATGTGCTTTTTTCTCATCGCCACCGAAATATTTGCACAGAGGCTGGTATCCCATCACCGAGTCACCCTGTATTTACTGATGGAGAGTTATTGACTCTGACCCAGCTCCCTCAGAGCTAGCTCTCAGAGTGAACAGAACCTCTGACATTCCTGTTTATATTTTTCAGCCAGGGCTCCCTAACTGCCCCAGTCCAATCAGGGAACTCATATTCTGAGGTCCATCTGGCTGACATCATGACAATCACGACACTATGATCTCTCTTAAATATGTGTTTTCTTAAATATTTTAAGTTGTGTCTGAAAAACGTTGACACATTCAACCTTGTACTGTCCTTGGGTGCTCTTCTGAAACTGGGCAATCTCTGATCCTCCAGCTTTCACTGGAAGCTACTGACTGGCCTTAGAGACAGAACCTGTCTCAATGCCAATTAAGGGGTCACCTCACTTGAAAATTATAACTTTAATTAGTTTCCCAGGGAGTATGTTTCTGACAACTCATATTCCTGTTGCTGTTGAGAAAATTCAGCATCTCTCTCCTCCGTTTGGCATGCTGCACTTCCCCCCCCCCCAACCCTATCACATTTGAAAAAGCTGCCAAGAAGAAGAAAACTACAATGCCTTCACAGTAAACCTGGCAAACAAAGTGGTCAATGTCTCTGGCAGCACTCATCATATGGCTGTCTGTGATGATCCTGCTAATGTTCCTGCCTTGTATAAAGAAATAACTTTTGGCACTTTTTTTGTCAGTCCAGACAGCTGGCCAGCCTATTAATAAAGTATGTTGTGAAGTGTAGACAGTACAACATTGAAAACAAGGTAGCCAATTCTCAGAGCTAGATTTTATTAACTGCAATGTTATGATCCATGTAGAGACCTACAAAAAGGAAAGGAACCCTCACTGTACCAATGGAAATAATGCCGCTGGACAAGATTTCACTAATGAAAACTTTTACTGCAATAAACAAACTAAAATCAATATTTTTCAATTACTAATGAACAGGTGAAGAAGTGTATTTTAAAAAAGGATACATTTAATTCTAAATAGTTTATATAACAAGATACACTTGACATAGTTACAAGCATTCACTGTTTTCTGTATGAATTTAACATCATCGGTATTCTCTATATTTTTCCAAACTGGTTTTAATTTTGTTGAATTTTTCATTTTCCATGGAACCATTCCAGCTTAAGTTACATTAATCAACAAAATGTTCCATCCAAAGTCCCATGTAATGGCTACCAACAAGATGCACATCTAATGAACAGTCTCTCATTGGATCATCACAGTCCTTATGGAACAGAATCTCCAGAGACTCACTTCTATGACCCCTTTGATTGGTTTGGTGTGCTTAGGCACCCCTTCAACATTTATAACAATCTTTATAAAGACTGAAATCTGAAAAAAATTAATTCAAAATTCCATCTAATAGCTGAATGCATGTCACAAGGGATCATGCCTTAAGGCCTTTAATGTCACAAAGATGAAAAACATCAGTTTTAAATCAGGTAACAAACACAATCCTTTTTGCACAATTAAAACAAAAGTTCACAGATAAACTCTACATTGTCCTCTAAAGAAATATGAAAATGTTTCCAGAGTCTATCCAAGGTAGTCTTACTGTTTTCTTTTATTGTATTTCCTTTTCAGCCTGGAAACTCAATGTCAGAACTGTCACAGAGCATAGAAACAGGCCCTTCAGCCTACCATGTCTATGCTGACCAACAAACTCCAACTACATTAATTGCATTTTACCTACCCTTAGCCCACAGCCTACTATGCCCTAGCATTTTAAGCATTCATCCACATACTTTAAGACGTTGTAAGCGAATTACCTCGACGACCTTCTCAGGCAGCACGTTCCATATTTCTACAATTGTCTAGATGAAAATATTCCCTCATTTCCACTCTAAACCACCTCCTCCTCATATCAAAATTAAGCCGTCCTGGTCTTAGACATGCCTGCCATGGGGAAGACATTCTCCCAATCCACTTTGTCGAGACCTCTCATAATTTTGAATACCTCAATCAGATCCCTCCTCAGCTTCCGAGGTTCCACAGCAAACAAACCCAGTCTCTCTTCATATTTGAGGCTTTTCATTCGTGGCACCAGCCTGGTAAATCTCCTCTGCACCGTCTCCAGTTCAATCACATCCTCCCAACAGTAAGGCAACCAGTTCTTGATTCTAGTCAATAGGCTTCTACCCTGTTCAAGATCTTGACATCATTTCTCATGTAAGATGCCAGAAATTATCACAATTTTTCAGCTTGGCCTCAGCAATTGATTCATAAAACTTTAGTTTAATCTTTTTTATATTACGTGCCTTTATTGATAAAGCTCTGACTTCTATATTTTTCTTCAACAGGTTTATGAACTTGACAGAACTGTTTTATTCCTGAAAGCCAATTAGTGAAGGATATAACTGGAATCAATATTTTCACAGTTATGTTTACTTACAGAAGTACATCATACAAACATAGGATTCCAGTCCAAGATGGCGGCAGGGTAGAATGCTCCAGCTGGAACTCCTCTGCTCCAACCGTTCTTTTGCTGCTTTCTTTCCATCTTCCAACTGTCTACTTACTCGGAGGGGAATGGAGGAATTCATTCCCGGATCAGAGGTTGGTACAGGAGGCAAGGCCCAGAGGAGAGTCACGGACCGGAGGGCGTAGCAGGGAGGGGCGTCCCAGCCCAGAGGGCGTAGCGGGGAGGGCGTCGGGGGAAGGGGAGCCCCTTACAGACTGGAGGTGAGGCCTTGAGATTTGAAGCCCAGTGCGATCTGGAGGCTCAGTGCTGGCACGGACGGGGGCGAAAGGACTGTCAATAGAGTACTTTTTTTTCCCCTCTATGTTGTACTTTTATTTATTACTCTTGCAATTCTGTACCAATTACTTAACTACCTGTACCTAGGTATCTTGTACCTCAGATGGCACAATAAGCGGTGATATTGCAAACTTTTCACTGCACACATTCAAGTCTGTGACAACGAAGCTAACTCTAACCTCTGTACCTAATGACCAAAGTTCAGTATCTACCTACCTATCAGCAGGGGCTCAAGTCAATCACCAGTTAATGCCCACCATCTGCATATTGTTAAATACAATTAATATGCAACTGACAATGGCATATTCAAAGTTCTGTGCATGCACCCCATAAGCCTCTTTAATTCCAAACTCTTTAACATTGTACTGTTTATTTTATATCGTCTCTGCTCATTCTTGCTCAGACAAAGGGGACTATTTATTTTGTCTTGTCACGTTTTTCATTGAAGTAACTTCATTCATTTTCCTTGTATTCCAAGGTTGCCTTTTCAACCTCTTATTTTTGTTACCTTTCTTGCTATTGGTGCAGGGCGTCTTGCTGTTGATTGCAATGGTATGAAAGAGAATGAGTACAAAAAAAAAGAGAACAAACCAACCTGAAAGTGTGATGTCCGTTCCAATAACTTGCTCTTCGGCAACATCCAGTGAGCTGTCATTAATCATTCCATTAGTTTCCTCATCACAAGAAAGACCAGAATAGTCTTGCAGCAGGTTTGCATTGGGTACTTGCTCCACAATGACAGCAGGGAAAATACAAGAACCACTGAGCTGCAGGGAAGAAAATTACAAATGAGTTGTATGGTTAGAAGTTTAAATCCATCCTTATCATTAAGGAAAAGACTGCAGGAATGCACAGGCTGCCTAAAAATAGTTCCAATAAAAATTGCTCATAGTGGGTTGGCAGGGTCAGCCAGTGTAATACAATCCCATCAATACTACAGCTCCAGTAAGAGGTCATTTGTCCTCGGATTTATGGTTCTGCTGTCTCCACAATAGAAAATCCAGGCACCAAAGATCCCTTCTACTAAAAAGTTAAACAGTTACAGTCTAAAATATAGTGCACACTCGAAACATTGTGCTGTAATACCAGTTACTGTTACCACGTGAACATCAATGTCAAATGACTATATCTATGAAGCCAACTGTTAAGATAAGAAACGTTCCTACTTTAGAGCCAATGGGGACTCAACCACCCACTCAGTCTTCAGTTAGGAGATCAGAAATATATTCCAGTTTCAGAACGATTCCTTCTCCTTATGTATCATATTAGGTCTTAAAACAAATTGCTTTCTAACTTGTAAGACTGAACTGAAGAGTCATTTTTTAAAACTTTTGCAGTGGAAATAAATAATTATGCTCCTCTGTAAAAATGTTTTAGTCTATTGCAATCACACTCTAATATTCAAATTTGATAAATAATTAACATCTCATCTCTGTTATGAAATCAACATCTATTTAAGAATATGTGTACACAGTAATAAAATGTCAAAAAGGAGACATATCGTGAAGTCAGAGATAAAGTTCAGACTAAAGTTCCATTAATGAATGGTCAGAAAAATAGACAACAATACTTTGGGAGAAATAAGATTTCAGGAGAGGGGACAGGTGCACTTCAGCTTCTCTTGTTTATGGTTTGAAACAAGAGAGCTTAATGAAGTTGTTTCAACTGTGACATATGTCAGAAGGGAGAGCATTTGTTTCCCACTCCAGAGATTTGAGTGCCAAGTCTAGGCTTACATTCCTTGATACTAGACTGGAGTGTCAGCCCAGATTACATCTTCAACTTGCTGCATCAAAAGGTTGTTATAACGTTGGAATTGCTGTGTTTTGGATGAGGTCTAAACCAGGATTCCATCTCGACTGGATCCTATGAACACTCCAGCTGACATCACTGAACAGATATTCTGGTCATTATCTGACTGCTGTTTCTGGGAGCTTCCTGTGCACGAATTGGTGAATGTTACACAGACAATCAAAGCTTAAAAGTAATTCTGTAGCTGTAAAACATTTGAGGCATCTTGGAGATTATGAAAGGGCCAATATAAATGCAGTAGAAATGAAAAAAGGCTGGAAAAACTCAACATTTGCAGCGAGAAACAGACAAAGTGTTTCAGGTCAATAACCTTTCATCAGGACTGCAAGTCTTTGATTTAGAAAATTGTCCCAACAACACTGTCACGTCAACTGTTTGTGTTCAGTAAAAGAAATACTGCTGACTAGGCATTCTGTTTGTGGCCATTGCTTTCACATTGCTGACTACCAACTTGGTACTAAAATTGCCAAAAATCATGGCATACAAAGTTTTTTTTTCTAAACAATACCACAAACTATAATACTTCCACAACAACACCAATACAACCTGAATGCACATGCACTTGAACAAAGGCTTCTGCAATACATCAAAGGATATTTGTATTCATTAAAAACTCTTTAAAATTGAGGTTCAAGAACATTCCCAGTTCCGTCTATCCAATAGTGACGTCAAAAATGGGTATATTCTCAGGAAGAATGTGATTCTTCATCAAATTTTGTTTGGATGACAAAAATATCATCTCCCAAATCGTACTTTATTTTCTAAAATCTATATCTTACTCTGTGTTTGGAAGAGTTTTCCAAAAAGCTGCTTTTTAAAAAATATATTGTAGTTACCTGTGACTATACAAATACAAACATTATGTGGACTTACCGGTGTTGAATTGGGATGGACAAGATCAGAAGTCACACAACACCAGGTTATAATCCAATGGGTTTATTTGAAATCACAAGATTTCGAAGCGCTATTCCTTAATCAGATGGAGTGCTGACTTGTGATTTCAAATAAACCCGTTGGACTATAACTAGTGTCATGTGACTTCTGACCAAATGCAAAAATGATGAATACAAAAACAAAGACAAATTTAAAAACAAATTTAAGGAAAAATAAGACAGGTTGAAGAGATTTGACGTTAACATTGCTAAACATACTCTTCATAGCTCACTGAAGATGAATAAAGAATAATTTAGAACACCAAACTATGACAATACTACGAGTGTCAGTAAATGAAGTCGCCTTTGAAACACTGAAAATCCGCCCCCCCCCTCCAAGAACAGCGGTCAACTTATATACATGGTATAAAATGAAACATCAGAATGGCTATGGGTGAAAAGTCACCTACATGTAACATTAAAAAAATGGGCATAGCTTAATCCACGTAATATTACCTCTAATACCTGGGTTGATCCTTAACATTCAGTTATAATGTAGCGCAAAAGCTGCATTAGTGAGGCTGCCTTCTCCTGTATGTTTATCATAACAAGGCTGACAAAGGGGCCAGTTGTAAGCTTGGTATATCCAAAACCATGACTTTGGGGCCAGAGAAATCTTAGATGCGGCAATTTAAAATCATACCCATAAGAAATGTATAATACAGTGCCTTTATAACAGTTAATTTCTCCATTAGCTTACAAATAAAGCTGTCAAGATTCATTTCAATTCTTTGAAAGTTTAATTGTGCCCAAAAACTACTGCAGGGATTACAATGTACAATTATTGTCCATTTGTTCAAAGCATTCCAAGCAGAACACAAATTTTGTACTGCCTGCTCATTTATATGTGGGTGGCACGGTGGCACAGTGGTTAGCACTGCTGCCTCACAGAGCCAGAGACCCGGGTTCAATTCCCGACTCAGGCGACTGACTGTGTGGAGTTTGCACATTCTCCCCGTGTCTGCGTGGGTTTCCTCTGGGTGCTCCAGTTTCCTCCCACAGTCCAAAGATGTGCAGGTCAGGTGAATTGGCCATGCTAAATTGCCTGTAGCGTTATGTAAAGGGGTAAATGTAGGGGAAAGGGTGGGTTGCGGGTCGGTGTGGACTTGTTGGGCCGAAGGGCCTGTTTCCACACTGTAAGTAATCTAATCTAATCTTTCTTCATATTATATCTCTATGTAGCACAGCGTTAAGCACAACACTGAGTGACTGCATACCTGCCACCACTTACAGCTAGTTAGTGTGCATCACTTAAATCAGCTTGTACCTGGTCAAGTTTGCGTAGAGCAACCACTGGAAATAGCTGGGGACGATTCACTTACAAAAGAGTACAAACAGCACCTCAAAGCAAATTCTGATACAGCACAGAAGGGGGAAAAACAGGAGGTGTTAGGTCATCTTATCAGAAGGCTCTCCAGCAATAAGTACGAGAGAACAGATAGCCATGGAAATTAACACTAACCGTATCACCTGAAGGACTTTTTGAATGCAGTATCGACAGAAGGTCAATAACTTAATCAGTCATCACGTTCAGCGAATAAGTCTTCAAATGGCATTATCTTACAATTAAGCCATTAGTTTCACACACTGTTCAACGATCTTGATCAATCATAACCCCTTATTTAACACTCATTGCTTTTGTGGGAAATGAGAGATGGACAGTTGGTCACATTGGTAATGCTCACATCCCATGAATGAATAAAAACCAAATCTCATCCAGTTGGCACTGTTTCTAGCCTCATGTATGAACACAGTCAGTTATTCGACCATCACAGCTAGACCACCCAAACAAATTGCGCGCCACTCAATGACACATTCCAGCTCTTTCACAGGACCATGGGACACATAACCAGAGGTAGTATGAGTGGCTTACTGGTGGGAAATGAGCTTGCCAGCATGCCTTCACTCTCCAATAGAAGACAGCATAGTCACCACAATTAGAGAAGCCATTGCTGATGTTAGCATTGGAAGTCTGATGTGTTACGTCCCTGCCTGACCCAACTTCCTACATTCCACTTTCCTCTCATCCCAAAGTTGTTGATGATGTAACAATGCAAATTATGTCAGCATGCAACTCTTATTTCCACCAGCCTGTCACACTTTGCTCACCATCAGCCTCCCCTTGGCATTTCTCCTTTCAGTTATCAAAAATCTCCCATCGGGTCAGGTGGTGATGCAGCAGATTGAACACCAAGAGGACACTGTCACTCCATTTCACACTTTGCAGTAATCAGCTCACCTACAGACATTGTACATACTTCACAATTTGGTGCAGAAACAGGATCCAAATGTGCAGATATCAGTACCCCCCTGAACAAAGCAGGAGGAAAGGACGGGTTTCCTCCCATAATCCAAAGATGTGTAGGTTATGTGAATTGGCCATGCTAAATTGCCCATAGTGTTTAGGGATGTGTAGGTTAGGTGCATTAGTCAGGGGTACATGTAGAGTAACAGGGTAGGGGAATGGGTTTGGGTGGGATACTCTTGTTGGGCTGAAGGGCCTGTTTCCACACTGTAGGGATTCTATGGATTCCGTGAATATGTCAGCTCCCGAGAGAGTGCAGCTATCTGTGATGTTAGATGCAGAGGACTGAGATGGGGATGCAGTGGGATGGTGTTAAGAAGAATGTTGATGAGCATGCACACACAGAAATATTTGACGTGTTGAAAAACAAAGCCCAAAGAATTGCAGATGGTGGAAATCAAAAATAAAGGCAGAAGCAATTGCTGGGAAAACTCAGCAGATTTGGCAGTACCTGTGTAGAGAAAGCAAAGTTAACATTTCAGTTCCAGTGACCCTTCTTCAGAAACATTCAGAGCCAGATGCAAGACTTTTCTTTAAGAGGGATCTGGAGTGGAGTACATAGAAATTGGAGTCTAATGAGATGCTTACAGACAGTCTGGCTGGATCCTTACTGTACCATGCCGCCCAGAATTGTCGAGATTTTCCAGTAATTGCTGTTTTTGTTTCAGATTTATGGGCGGCCCAGTGGCTCAGTGGTTAGCACTGCTGCCTCACAGCGCTAAGGACCTGGGTTCAATTCCAGCCTCGGGCAACTGTCTGTGTGGATTTTGCACATTCTCCCCGTGTCTGCGTGGGTTTCCTCCGGGTGCTCCGGTTTCCTCCCACAGTCGAGAGATGTGCAGGTTAGGTGAATTGACCATACTAAATTGCCTGCAGAACTCACGGATGTGTCGGTTTGGGGCATTAGTCAGGGATAAATACAGGTATAGGGTAGGGAATTGGGTCTGGGTGGGTTATTCTCCAGAGGGTCGATATGGACTTATTGGTCCGAATGACCTGTTTCCACACTGTAGGGATACTAATTCTAATTTCCAGCAACTACAGTTCTCAGATATTTTTCCTTACTTCCCATCCCTTCTTCATGATCCATTCCACCCCCTTCTCCTTTTCCTAAGGTTCTAACCAAATTTATCATGAAACCGCATGATGGCCAGGTTGTGGAGGATGTGACAGATCAGTGTGAAGGGAGGCACATACTCCTGCGGCTATAGGAGAACTCATTCAGAAAGACTGTAGGTTCAGCATTCTAGTCACATACTAAGCAATATTTCTCAAAACAACATGGCTCTCATTGTCTCAAAGCTAGGAGCAGAAGTAGACCAATTGGCTTTTTGAGTCGATCCTGCCATTCAATATAATCATAATTGAGGGTTTGTGTCAACACCATATTCCCGCTTTCTCTCCATATCCCTTGGTGCCTTTTATATCTAATCATTTCTTAATCTCTTGAATATATTCAGTGACTTGGCCTCCACAGCCTTCTGTGATGGAAAATTCCACAGGTTCATCACCTTCTGAGTGAATAAAGGATTCCTCTTCTCAGTCCTAAATGGCCTACCTCATATCCTGAGACTGTGACAGCTGGCTCTAGACTCCCTAGTTTCGGGAAAAAAATCCTTCCTGCATCTGGTCTGTCTAATCCTGTTTGAAACACATAATATTCTATCAGATCTCCTCTCGTTCTTCTAAATTCACTCAGTCAAACCAATCTCTTCTCAAAGCTGGTTTAGCAGAAATGGACTAACCAGCTTCTTGAACCACTGCTGCACTCCTTCGATGGCAAGCAGAATCTTCCTTGCATCGGGAAGCCAAAACTGCACACAATACTCCAGATGTGTTCTGACCAAGGCCCTGGATAATTCCAGCAAGGAATCCCTACTGTAAACTCAAGTCCTCCTGCAATGAAGGTCAGTATACCATGTGCTTTCCTAATTACTTGCTGCACCTGTTTACATTCACTGACTGGGATAAAAGGACATTCCTGATGAAGGGCTTATGCCCAAAACGTCGACTCTCCTATTCCTTGGATGCTGCCTGACTTGCTGTGCTTTTCCAGCGCCACTCTCTTCGACTCTGATCTCCAGCATCTGCAGTCCTCACTTTCTCCTGGTACACAATGACATCCGGGTCACATTGTAATCACCAGTTCAGTAATACTGTCTTGTTGTTTTCCCAGACCCATAGTGTATAACTTCATATTTATCCATATTATACTTTATCTGTAAAAAATCACACAACACCAGGTTACAGTCCAACAGGTTTATTTGGAAGCACTAACTTTCAAAGCATGCAAGCTGCTGCCTCCAAAAAACCCATTGGACTATAACCTGGTGATGTGAGATTTTTAACTTTGTCCACCCAAGTCCAACACTGGCTCCTCCAAATCATACTTCATCTACCATGTGGTTGCCCACTCACAAATTGTCTAAATCACCCTGAAACTGCCTCACAACCTCATTTAATTTTGTGTTGTCAGCAAATTTGGAAATGTTACCTTTGGTGCATCATGAACAGCTAGGGCCTAACAAGCAATCTCTGCAGTATATTATTAATTGCAAAAGCAGAAATTGCTGGAGAAATTCAGCAGGTTTGGCAGCATTTTTGGAGAGAAAGCAGAGTTAATGTTTCAGGTGCGGTGACCTTTTTTTCAGAACAATTTGCAGTGAGGAGAAGGTTGGTACTTATGCAGAAGATAGGGAGGGGTGGATAGGAGGAGATGAAGCCCAGAGAGAGAGAGAGAGAGAGAGAGAGAGAGCGAGAGAGAGAGAGAGAGAGAGAGAGAGAGAGAGAGAGAGAGAGAAACAGCCGGGCAAACAAAGGAATGGGTCAAGGTTAGCCAGGGAGAATCAGTAACTGCTAATGGCGACCATTATTAACTGACAATGGGTTGTGTGTGGTAGCTGCCCATGTCAAGGCCTGGTGTGTGGGGTTGGGTTAAGGACATGGAAGAAGGTGCTCAGATCCTGAAGCTATTGAACTTGATTTTGAGTCCAGAAGGTTGCAGGGTCCCCAAGTGGCAAATGAGGAAGCTGTTCTTCCTGCAGAAAGCTTTGCTGCAGCACTGTAATGAGCCTGAGACAGATGTTGGCCAGGAAACAGGGTGAGGTGTTAAAGTGGCAGGCAACTGGAAGCTCAGGGTTATTTTTGCAGGCATTGCGGAGATGTTCTGAAGTGGTCACCCAGTCTACGCTTCATTTCCCCAGTGCAGAGGAGACCACATTGTGAGCAGTGAATGCAATAGCCTAGATTGTATGAAGTGCAGGTAAAGTGCTGCTTCACCTGGAAGGTATGTTTGGGCCCTTTGGATTCTGAGGAGGGAGGAGGGAAATGGGCAAGTGTTACACCTTTGGCAGTTGTAGGGGATGGTGGCATGGGGCTGTTGGAATGAAGGAGGAGACCAGGGTGTCCCAAAAGGAACAAACACTACAGATATACAGGTATTTGTGGCTGGTGTTGGCATCCTGCTGGAGATGGCAGTAACAGTGGTTAATGCTCCATTAGATATGGATGTTTGTGGGGTGGAAAGTGAAAACTAGGGGGTCCCTATTGCTGTTATGGAAGGGAAAGAGGAGTGAGGGCCAAACTGTGGGACATGGAGAGGACATGAGGGCTCTGTCAACCATTGTGGGGAATCCTCAGTTGAGGAAGAAGGTGGACATTTCAGAGGGGGCATCACCAGAATACAGATGTGATAGATATGGAGGAACTGAGAGGATGGAACAGAGTCTATACAGGAAGCAGAGTGAGGATGTATAGTCAAGGTAACTGTAGGAGTCAGGTTTGTAGTGGATAGTGGTGGCCAGCCTATCCCTAGAAATAGAAACAGAGATGTTGAGGAAGGGAAGGGAGGAGTCAAAAGACGGACCAGACAAAGGTGAGAGCAGGGTGGAAATTGGAAGTGAAAATCAATAAACTTTTCCAATTACAGATGAGAGAGGGAAGTACCACCGATCATATCATCAATATACCAGACACAGAATTATGGGTGGGGGCCAGAATAGCACTGGGACAAGGAATGTTGCATGTACTCCACAAAGAGACAAGCACAATGGGGACCGATGTTGGTACCCATGGTCACCCCTTTGACCTGAAGAAAGTGAGAGAAGTAAAAAGAGAAGTTGTTCAAAGGGAGGACAACTTGGACCAGGCGGAGGAGGGTAATGGTGGGTGGGGACTGCGTGACCCTGAACTGAGTTCTGCAGAAGGGTCACCCGAAATGTTAAGTCTGATTTCTCTTCACAGATGCTGCCAGACCTGCTGAGCTTTTCCAGCAATTTCTGTTTTTGGATTCTGATTTACAGCATCCACAGTTCTTTCAGTTTACACTTATTCTCACATTCTGCTGCCTATCTGCCAACCAATTCTCAATCCATGTATGTATTATACTGTGTGCTTTAATTGCACCCACTAGTTTCTTCTGGCACCAAGAAACACAGTCACCCCTTTGAGGTAGAAATCAATTTTGAACTGGGCTAAGTTACATACAGCACCTGCTCCAGCTGGGAAGGTCCTAACACACAGAATTTCAAGGTCTTCGCCACGTTCATATACATTGGTAGCACTGGGGGTCTTTCACCTACACGGAGGCTGTGCATCTGTTTTTGAGGTGACAGAGTACTTCCTTCCGAAAATGCAGGTCATGATGTACACAGTGCTCAGGTCTTAGAAGGAACTAACAGCAGTGTTCCCAAAAAACACACCTTCAGGCAGAGTCTTGTTCAGAGTTTTTTTCTCTCTTCTCCTCCTCCTCCTCCTCCCTCTGCAAGCAACTTGGTCGCTTCTCTGCAGCCCACATTCCATCTGCCTCTCAATCCAATTGCAACTACGAATGTGCTGATAGAAAACAAGTACAACCCAAACAACCAGTCACAACTGGGGCATGGTTCAGGTTCAGGTTCAGCATGACTCCCTCATCTTCACGATGCTTAAAGCAGTCAGCGCTACCACATGCTCAAACACAGCCAGTGGAGACTAATTCCTCACTAACCTGGGAGTTGTTCATGGGGAGTCCTCCCTGCTTTTTTTTCAGAGCAGAAAAGTAGCTCTGTTGATGGTTCAACTATCTTTACACTCATGAACAGTAAGCCTGTCCAGTCAAGGTTGTCAGCTGAAAGCTTCAACGAAGGGTCTCCTGTGGCACAGTGGTAATGTCCCTATCCCTGGGCTAGGAGGCGTTGGTTCAAGTCCCACCTGCTCCAGAAGTGAGACGCCTGAACAGGTTGATTATAAATAGGTAAAGCCTCCACCAAGGGAACATTTAGGAAGATAAATTATTAAGTCAGCTACTTTGGAATGGGTTTTGTAATGAAATGTCCTTTCCCCCAGTATGTTTTAAACCAGCAAAAGTCTTCTCAGCATATAGCATCTATGATAGCAGATCCAACTTTGTTTTAAAAAGGTTTACCAATATCAGCACTCCGAATATTAACTTAAAAATTTTAAAATATAGTTAACTTGGTGCAGTCTATTGAAGACAAAGTTAGAAGACTATACCTTTTTAAAATTGTTCCTGAATATTTTATTGAAAAAAAACAATTCATAATTACGTACAGATACATGCTGTGTTATAGAACAAAGACAGTTATAACATGAACAGTCACTTTAAATATGTACGCAGTGTTTAAAATCCACCTTAAAAACAATAGCTATTTAATAAAACAGGTTCGAAGAAAGCTATATTCACAACCAAGTATAAATTTGTGTGAGAGAGAGTGTGAGAGAGAGTGTGAGAGAGAGTGTGAGAGAGAGTGTGAGAGAGAGTGAGAGAGAGTGTGAGAGAGAGTGTGAGAGAGTAAGAGAGAAAGAGAGAGAGAGAGAGAGAGAGAGAGAGAGAGAGAAAGAAAGAAAGAAAGAAAGAGAGAGAGAGAGAGAGAGAGAAAGAGAGAAAGAGAGAAAGAGAGAGAGAGAGAGAGAGAGAGAGAGAGAGAGAGAGAGAGAGAGAGAGAGAGAGAGAGAGAGAGGGAGGGAGGGAGGGAGGGAGGGAGGGAGGGAGGGAGGGAGGGAGGGAGGGAGGGAGGGAGGGAGGAGAGAGAGAGAGAGAGAGAGAGAGAGAGAGAGAGAGAGAGAGAGAGAGAGAGAGAGTGTGTGTGTGTGTGTGTGTGTGTGTGTGAGTGAGAGAGTGAGAGAGAGAGATGCCCATTAAACCTTCTGATTTTTCCTTAGTCTTGCACTTTTCTACAAACTTAATTTTATTAGTTTCTTAACAGGTATGCACAATTTGAATACACGTGCCTTCATTGTCATTAAAGGTGTTAATTAAGTTAATATGAATGAATCTTTTCATGAAATTGATCTCTTCCTATGCAGCTGCAGCATCAAGGTTTAACAAAATGAATGCTGGCATCATCTGTGTTACACATGAACGTTATAATCTATCCACGCTGCATACTTTCAGCATGTGATCCTCAAGTAAATATGAACCCCTCCCCCAAGATGACATTTGGTGCAAGCCACGATGGGAGGAAATGTCGAGCAAAGGACACTTACAGCACCAAAACAGTGAGTATTGCGGAGACCAATTTTACAACAATTATACTTTATGACATTTGTTGAATGGCTGGCTTTGGTATTCTTCCATTAACTTTAGACAGCACGGTGGCTCAGTGGTCAGCACTGCTACCTCATAACGCAAGGGACCCGGGTTCAATTCCAGCCTTGGGTGACTATCTGTGTGGAGTTTGCACATTCTCCCCATGTCTGCATGGGTTTCCTCCGGGTACTCTGCTTTCCTCCCACAATCCAAAGATGTGCAGGTTAGATGAATTTGCCACGCTAAAATGCCTACAGTGTTCAGAAATGAGTAGGTTAGGTGCATTAGTCAGGGGTAAATATAGGATAATAGGGTAATGGAATGGGTCTGCGCGAGTTATTCTTTGGAGGGTTGATGTGGACTTGTTGGGCCGAAGGGCCTGTTCCCACACTGTAGGGATTCTATGATTCTAAATGGAACTCTCTCTCCCAGCAGCACCACTTGATGAAATCAACCCTTAGAAAGTGAACTGAAATAATCTTAAGATATTATAACAGAGCTATCAAATCTAAAATTTGCTGAACATTATTTTCCCTTCTCCAAATTGCAAGTTTCAAAGTACCCAGGAGGAAGTGAGGACTGCAGATGCTGGAGATCAGAGCTGAAAAATGTGTTGCTGGAAAAGCGCAGCAGGTCAGGCAGTATCAAAGGAACAGGAGAATCGACGTTTTGGACATAAGCCCTTCTTCAGGATTCCTGAAGAAGGGCTTATGTCCGAAACGTCGATTCTCCTGCTCCTTTGATGCTGCCTGACCTGCTGCGCTTTTCCAGCAACACATTTTTCAGCTCAAAGTACCCAGCACCATATTAACCTTCATATCAAGATAAAACAAAAAAGTTCACATATTACAAGTAATGTATCCAATTAATCTTGATGTATCAAAGTTTATTCCATTTTTTGAGATTTTTTTCCACCAAGTGCGTATACAACATCTTAGAATAGCGATTTGACTAATATTATTTAACACCACAAACATATCCTTGTTGATCTCACTCACAGGGGTAGAAGGGCACCGCAACTTGACTTTGGAAAACCCCTTACGCAGAGAAATTCCCCAGAATCATTTGAAAGATAACGGCCAGTAATGTGCAGAATATCTGTAATTACTTCCCTTACAGAAAAGAAGCTTCAAGGGCAATTAACTGAGGTGTTCAAACTTCTGAATAGGTTTGGTGGAAAAGTGAAGATTTGGCAGGTTTGGGACGGGATGTTGGTAATACTAACATAGAGTCATAGAGATGTACAGCACGGAAACCGATCCTTCGATCCTACTCGTCCATGCCGACCAGATATCCCAAACCAATCTAGTCCCACCTGCCAGCACCCAGCCTCTATCCCTCCAAACCCTTCCTATTCATATACCCATCCAAACGCCTCTTAAATGTTGCAATTGTACCAGCCTCCACCACTTCCTCTGGCAGCTCATTCCACACAGTTACCACTCTGTGTGAAAAAGTTGCCCCGTAGGTCCCTTTTATATCTATCCCCTCTCACCCTAAACCTATGCCCTCTAGTTCTGGACTCCCCGAACCCAGGGAAAAGATTTTGCCAATTTACCCTATCCATGCCCCTCATAATTTTGTAAACCTCTATAAGGTCACCCCTCACCTCTGAAGCTCCAAGGAAAACAGCCTCAGCCTGTTCAGCCTCTCCCTATAGCTCAAATCCTCCAACCTGGCAATATCCTTGTAAGTCTTTTCTGAACCCTTTCAAATTTCACAACAGCTTTCCAATAGGAAGGAGACCAGAATTGCATGCAATATTCCAACAGTGGCCTAACCAATGTACTGTACAGCCGCAACATGACCTCCCAACTCCTGTACTCAATACTCTGACCAATAAAGGAAAGCATACCAAACGTCTTCTTCACTATCCTATCTACCTGCGACTCCACTTTCAAGGAGCCAGGAACCTGCACTCCAAGGTCTCTTTGTTCAACAACATTCCCTAGGACATTACCATTAAGTGTAAAGTCCTGGTAAGATTTGTTTTCCTAAAATGCAGCACCTCGCATTTCGTCATTGGCAGAGAAGCAGACAGTTGGTGATACAGAAAACTTGGCTATGGGGAGAGAATGAAGGAAAGGAATATCTTGTTAGCAGTTTGAAGGGCTGGCATGTGCATGATTGGCTTAATGGTCTCCTGCTAGACAGCACGATTCCACTCCTAATGAGTCAGTTAAATCTTGCTTAATGCCTCCTCCACTGCTTCACAATTAAAAAGGAAAGGATAGTTATTAGCTGGTGAAAGATCAGCTAGCAACTTCTGTGTAAGTTATTTCAAGCCAGCTGTTCTGGAATGATATGTCATATCTATCTGGAGATGGAGTACGGCCCAGAGTTAGGAACACTACCACTGCACCACAAAAGCCCTCAGCAGCTCTCTGTCATGCTGTGTATGTTTCTGCTTTCGAATCACAGAATCCCCACAGTGTGGAAGCAGGCAATTCAGCCAATCAGTCCACACCAAGCCTCCAAACAGCATCTTAAACAGAGCAATCATATTTTTCAGGTTTATCAGACAGTAAAATAATGTCAAAATTACTTCTTGCCTACAGTCTCTCAGATAATGAGCTAAATGCTCACAACTGTTATACTGCAAGAAAACAAGCAAAAATAAAATAAAGGATAAACATAAGGTGATATTGGATCTGCATATGATGATATACACCCACACATCACACAAAATAATATTGTCTAGGATAAGGTCCAAAAACAATGAAACATCTAAGGTTATGATGACACTGACAGATCAGTTAAACCTCCACTAACAGTTTGCGAGGTCAGCACAGTTTATCAATATATTCCAGACTAATGTTAAAAAGTCCAAGAGAATATCAACCACAAAAGTACCATTTATTACCACAAGATTATTTCTTGAACAATGGCATACAATCCAGTCTATCACAGGCATGTTTGGAAATTTAATCTCCAAACTGAAATTTTTGCATTAATTAGCCTTGTCCCCAATTAAAAGCAGGATTAACCATTCTGAATCAGCACTATTAATCCCTAGCTGGGTGTCCTCTGCATTTTACAAAATTCTCTTTTTATGGTAGGCTAGTTGAGCATCATTTTATTATTGTTAACCAGTTCAGACACATTAGGACACACCTCTGGGGCGGTGAGACTTAAACATGGATCATCTGATAAGAACTTATAAAGGGTATGAGCAGGTAGGGAAAGAGTTAAGTTCTGAGTTTTGTGAAACAAGAGGTTCAGCTGAGCATGACTCAGATCAGATACGAACTTAGAGTTAACAATGGGGTGCTGGAGGCAAGGGTAATGGGTTAACAAGGGTGGAAAAGCATTCATTATGTAGAGCCATTTAACAATATTAGAAGCGTTCAGTATATAAGGTCAGTTTAACAAGGTGAAAAGTATTCATTATGTGAAGCCAGTTAAGGTTAAGAGCATTCATAGTATAACAGCAGATGGCTTAATCTTTGCTATTGACACTCTCTGATTGTAACGGTCACCCAATCAATATGTATATTGCCTTATATGTATGTTCCTCCCTGTAAAATGACTAAAACAAATCATTAAGTAACTGCTATTCCAGAGAAGACAGAACTCATGTCTCTGAGCATATGGCTGATCATTCTCTCTCCCTCCAGGGCCCGGAATAAAGATGAAAGAGGTAAAACTACAACGTATTTGAGCATTTTGTTTCAACTGAGGGGGGAAATGGGATGACACTGGTTCAGAGATAGGGACATCGCCAGTATGTCAAAGGCCCCTATTTGAGTGCTGTTTGTACATAATATGGTCTAGTCAATTACTAGGAAAAGATTAATTATTTAACAGTAGCTATTGATTTAAATTAACACAACACTTACATTCATTTAGTGTTACATCATCAGGTATTGAACATTAACAGGAAACAATAGATGGATATTGCATTGGCTGTACCTACATATTAATCCTAGATTACAGAGATTAGTTAATAACTTCTATTTAACCATGTATGGCTTTATCTGTATTACACAAGACTTAGTATTCATTTTTTGGTACATGAAAGTTGAACCCTATGGATTAAGTTTACAAAACATTAGCATGCTTGAACAAAAAAAAAATTACATATGACTGCCAGGAACTAATTTATACCTAATATGTTGTACAGTCTGTTACTCTCACTAAATTATACACCTGATTAATTTCAACAGCTTGTTAATCAGGAGTTATGAGCTGCTGAAATTAATGTGCTACTGACACTTGTGTTGTGCAAGAGCTTTCAAGTGAAAAATTCAAATCTTGTCAAGTCTTCTATACTGAACAGTTTTATGGGCATAACAGACAGCAGGTACTTTGTACACCAGCAGTTTGTCAGGATATCGAATGCAGAGTTTATTACAGTAGTCACAGCTTGACCACTACTCTCTTGATGATTGGGTTTCCAGCTCTGCCAACCAGAGAACCCTCATGGAACTCAACCTTCTATTTTTCCCTCAACCACTTAACACACTGAGGAGCACTGGCAAGGCAGCAGTAAGAAATTTCACCAGTCACTGGTGAGGAACTCCCACTTCAGAGCCAGCCAGACATATGGAATGGCATCTCTCAGAGTCCCAATGGTGCTCCTGAGGGTGGTAACCTATTCAAGGCCTACACACAGTCCTCAGGCTTGGAGTTATGATGGAACTAAGCATGGGCTCACGCGGGAGAGGCAGGAACGGAGACTGAGAAGTGGCATGGAAAGGTGGATGGGAGTTATGAATGCAAGGCCAGGCCGATGTGTGCAGACCTTGGGGACACGGAGATTTGGGAGGGCACTGGAAACGAGGAAAAGGATTTAGATGTGGCCAATCTGGGATAGGAAGCTCGGAATGAAGGTGCCTCCCACTTCTGATCAGATACCTGAACAATTTGATCAGCTGGGCATCTCCCCCATCTTCACTCTGGCTCCAAAATTACATCTGGACAGGAAGTTTCCTTTAAGAGCCAATAACAGGCTATTTAAGGGCCTCAAGTGGAACGTGAAGGTTTCCAGGTGGTCTTTGAATCACCTGCTGCCGTAAAATTGAGAACTGGGGAGGTCAACTCCCACCCCCCCCTCCACAAACTTGCAAATGGAGGCAGGGGGAAGGGGGAAGAGACAGTAAATCTCAATCCCAAGAATCAGTGGTTGCTTACACCTGGCTAATATGATTTGTGTTTCTAAAGGAACACAGGAGCAAATGATCTGACTTCGTATGCCAAGTCCATCTCTGTTTAGCAAAAAGTGAACAAAGTATTCAAGCAGTACCTAGGTTATCAGGCCATTCCTAGATAATGATCTTTTGCAATTGCAATTGGTAACTGCCGAAGATGAGCAACAATTCACACTGGCTCAGGCCAAAGTGTCATACAGTAACCTGGAGAATTGTACTAGAGAGCATCAATGTGCAGATCAAGTGAAACATCCTGATTTTTGTTTGGGTTGGTCAATCTACTGAGCATCTCAGACATAATCATCCTGGGAGGAGAAAGTGAGGACTACAGAAGCTGGAGATCAGAGTTGAAGAGTGTGGTGCTGGAAAAGCACAGCTGGTCAGACAGCATCTGAGGAGCAGTAGAATTGACATTTTAGGCAAGTGCCCTTCATCAGGAATGAAGCTTGTGGGACAAGGGGGCTGAGAGTTAAATAGGTGGTGTGGTGGGGCTGGGGGGGGGGGGGGGGGGCGGAGAAGAGGAGGAGATTAGGTTGAGAATGCAACGTGAACATGTGGTGAAAGTGGTGGTAGGTCGGAGATTTGGAGAGGAGGGTGGAGCAGATAGTTTGCCTTTCCTTTTGTTTACTCTGATCTTCATTAATGCGTTCAAGTTTGTGCATCCTCTTAACACTTTGCTTGTTTCCTGTGTTGTGGTGATGTATTGCTTTGTTGGTCACTTATGTTTTGTTTTGTGTTCGCTGTTGACCTTTGGAATCGGGACTACCTGCACATGCAAATCCGATGTCTCCCGGTACCACGTGCTTTATCATGAAAAGATGGGCATCAATTGGGTAGGTATGACCAATCTTGTTAAAGATTTTGTTGATTTGGTGTACTGTGCTGTCCGTGGCTTTCGTGCTGTCACTACCCAAGGCATCCAATTGTTGGTCAAGCTGTCACTATGGCTTCATACGTATGACTTTCCTCAAGTAATGTCCTTTCTCTTGCCCAAAAGATTCTTCCAAAAGGCTTTAATTGCAACAACTAACTTAATGACCCTCTCTTACAGTTCCTCTTCAGAAAAGTTGCACTCTTGACCTTTTGTTGCATCATCTTTTAATAATTTAGTCAAACATTCTTAGAATTACTGTCTGTATAACAAGTTAGAGTCTGGTGATCCGGAGTTAGTTGTAACTTTGGGTTGGTTTTTGAACACCTTCCAAATCTTTTCTGGATTTCTCTCATCCATAGAAAAACCGGATGCATTATGTTTGCAAAAACCCTCCTTACTAATGGCAAGTAAGATTTTTTAGATTAGATTCGATTCCCTACAATGTGGAAACAGGCCCTGCGGCCCAACAAGTCCACACCGACCCTCTGAAGAGTAACCCACTCAGACCTCATTCCCCCCTGACTAATGCACCTAACACTACGGGCAATTTAGCGTGGCCAATTCACCGACCTGCACATCTTTTGGAATGTGGGAAGCACCCAGAGGAAACCCACGCAGCCATGGGGAGAATATGCAAACTATATTGAGGTTTCTGCTGTGCTTGAATCCACCTTAAAGATTCTGCACTGTACCACTATAAGCCACGTGTAAACTAAAACTGCTATTCCACTTGATCCCTTGAAAAGACTCCTTTTTTTTTAAAACTATTGTAGGCTTGTCATTTATGAATTGCCTCTGGCAGTAACAGGTTTCTGCCTGTAGTTGGTATTCACACTAAAGATGAAATGATGACATCATATAGGTCTGGACACAATGTTTTTTAAATGTAGAAAACCAATTTTTTTTGTATATATAAGCTGTATTATCTTTTTGAAAGATTTTGGAGCTGTGCTTTCAGGATCATATAGCTGCTGTTTTTATTTTAACTTCGATTAGCAGACGCTCAGGTGAATTTTTTCCAAGAGAGAGAGCAAGGTAGAGTATTTACTGTGCTTCAGTGCAGATCTGAAACCTTTAGGTTTGATTGCATTTGTAACTTCAGGCTTTTTATTTTAAAGTAAAGCATTCTTAATAATTTCTGTTATCTTTAAATAAACTGATACTGTAACAAAAATAAAATTAAGTTCTGTGTTCTTGGTGTTTAATGGTCCATCTGCACATTTGTACAATCATCTGTATTCAGAGAAACTGCCACTGCTGATTGTTCAAATTCTCTGATCCTAAGGCTACATTGGCCTTTGATTAGTTTTCCAACTATCAACCATCCAGTTTTGAAGGTCAAATAAATATGGCTGTTGCTACTAATCATCATGTAAGTTTACCACCATTGGGGTGTCTTACCTGATTGGTCAAAGTTTTCTAAGCCTTAAGTAACCTATGAAACTGGGCATGTATTCTATACAAAATTTTTGTATTCTATACAAAAATTGCAACCACAGGTACATAGGTCTCTGAGCTAATATAAAGGCATTAGATTAAAACTGAGCAGAATACTTCAAGTAGCATGTTGTGCATCTCCGAACCAATGCCATCTACAAGTTTGCTGATGACACCACCATAAGAGGACAGATATCAAACAAAGATGAGTCAGAATACAGGAAGGAGATCGAGGGCTTAGTGTCATGGTACAGTGATAATAATCCCTCTGAATATCAGGAAAACAAAAGAAATGGTCACTGGGTTCAGGAAGAAAGGAGGAGGGCACGCCCCTACTAACATCAACAGAGCTGAGGTAGAGAGGTTCCAAAGGGTCAAATTCCCAGAAGTGACAATAACTGACAATCTGCCCTGGGCTTCCCAAGTAGATTCAATGGTCAGGAAGGCACAACAACGCCTCTTCTTCCTTAGGCAGCTCAGCAAATTTGGCATGTCCATAAGGACCCTCACCACCTTTTACAGATGCACCATTGAAAACATACTGTCCGGGTGCATAACGGCCTGGTATGGCAACTGCTCTACCCAGGACCATAGGAAACTACAGAAAGTTGTGCACAGCCCAAACCATCATGAAAGCCAATTTTCCATCCATGGACTCCATTTACACTTCCCATTGCCATGGAAAGGCTGCCATCAAAGACCTTTTCCACCCTGGGAATACTCTCTTACAACCTCTTTCATCAGGCACAAGATACAGAAGACTGAATATGCACACTAATGGTTCAAGAACAGCTTCTTTCCTGCTGTTATTAGACTACTGAATGGACAGGGAAGAAGTAAGGACTGCAGATGCTGGAGATCACTATTCACTCCACCCTCCTCTCCGACCTATCACCTTCACCACCCACTTTCATCTATCTATCTATCTATCTATCGCATTCCCAGCTACGTTCCCCCCAGCCTCACACCCCCCACCACCCAATGAAGGCCTAATGCTCGAAATGTCGATTAGTTTTGGATTATGTTTGGCATAGACTGGTTGGACTGAAGGGTCTATTTCCATGCTGCCTGACCAGCTGTGCTTTTCCAGCTCTGAACAAACCTCTCTAACTTCAAAGATTGTTGATCTTGCTTTGTGCACATCCTGTACAGCTGTAACCTGCATGCTTTGCTCTGTCTAAGCACCCTATATCAGTATGTCCTTATTTGTTATGGTCTGCTTGTACTGCTCACAGAGAAAACAAAACTTTTCACTGTACTGCATACATGTGAACACAATAAATCAAATTAAACTGATCCAGATGCAAAATGGAGTATGATCCATTTATCCCCTCAGGTCAGATATTCTGACACACAGTGATGACATCAGACAGTGTCCCTTAAAGATACACTAGTATGCTGATAATGAGACAGAACTTAACACAGATTCAGCAAGTACAGTCTTGAAATAATTTAATCTAGAGGTAATAAATACATCTATGATGATTTCAGCAGCAGTTGAGCTAAGGCAGGGTCAGATTCTCAGCACCATATCAATATGGATCAAATATATATTGTAGCTTTAGCCATTCAGAAGCTATAGCAACCTGGTCAGTTTCAAAACATATTTCAATTCAGAAACTTGATCTAATCTAAGCTGACACTCCTCGTACAGTACCATGGCAATGTTGATCACAGGGTTTGACCACGATAACAATGGAACTTATGTTCATTTTGCATCTTAAAGTAGTTCAGCATCACAAGACAATTTTTTTTTTTTAAGAAGTTCAGTCACTAAAAGAATTTACTATGAGCCAGAGGAGGAAACATTATGATAGTGAACAAAAATTTATTCAAAGAGGGAAGCTTTAAGGGGCACCTTTAAAAGGAATAGTAAGAGATGGAGAGGTTGGGTGAATTCCAGAGCCTTGGCTCGAATCTTGAAAGCAGAAACATAATACAAAAAGATTAACCAAACATATTTCAATTATTGACAACCTCTTGTACACTAAACACAAGACCTTTAAGTAGCTCTGGACTCAATTAGGGCTCACTCAGTCTGGTGCAGCCAAAGTAAATGCTGTGCACACTTTCACAGCTCTGACCCGCATGTGACTTTACAGGGATTTCTGCTTTTTCACGTGGTCTCATGTTCACAGTGCAATGTGCAAACTGCAATTGAGTCAGAGGGGAGTGAAGGCAGGCCAGTTAAGGGAGTGCTGTTGCTCTGACACCCCCCCAGCTCCCAACATTGTCTAAAGGTCCCATAAACTTCACTCAACTCCCTCACTTCACACACCACCCCACCCCTCCCCACCACTATTTCACATCCTCAACAAGTCCACTTCTGTGAGCCCCATATATCCTCCATGACCACTCACCCAGTAGGTACAATCTCCAGAGTCATGAAACATAATGGTAATTACTGCAAAGTAATAGGAATAGGATTTGTGCACTGAAACACACCACTGGGATAAGGGAAAAAACAAAATGCAGTAACTCTCAGATGCCTGGATAGGTTGGGACGTTTTCACTGGAGTGTAGGAGGTTGAGGGGCGATCTGGTAGCAGTTTACAAAATAATGAGGGAAATAGATAATGGTTGCTTTTTTTTCCCTTGGATGGGGATTTCAAGACTAGGGGGCACGTTTTTAAAGATGAGAGGAGAGAGATTTTAAAAAGACGTAAGAGGCTTTTTTTTATTTTTACAGAAGGGGTGGTTCGCGTGTGAAATGAACTTCCTGAGAAAGTAGTGAATGTGAGTACAATTACGTTTAAAAGATATTTGAATAGCTACATTAGGAAATGTTTGGAGGAATATGGGCCAGGAACAGGTAGGTGGGACTAGTTTAGTTTTGGATTATGTTCGGCATAGACTGGTTGGACTGAAGGGTCTATTTCCATGCTGTATCACTCTATGATTCTAAAAACCATAAAACCTTAGACATGATACAGCACAGAAGAGGGCCATTTAGCCCATCTTGTCCATGCTGACCAAAGACATCTGGATGCCCTTTTAATCCCATTTTCCTGGCCTTAGCTTTGCAGCTTAAAGCATTTAAAGGTGCAGATCCAGGTCCTTTGTGAAAAAAAAAGTTTATAGAGTCTCTCCCTCCACAGGCAGCAAATTCCAGACATCTGCCAGCTTCTGCATAGAAAGAGTCTTTCCTCATGTCCCCTCTAATCCTTCTGCCAATTAGCTTGAATCTATACACCTAGTTTTTGAAGTCTTTACCAAGGGAAACTCCTGTCTACTCTATCTCTGCCCCACAGTTTTGTATACTTCAATCACATTACCTTTCAGCCTTCTCTGTTCCAAGGAAAACAACTCCAACTTCTGCCATCTCTCCTCAAAGTTACAATTCTCCAGCCCTCGCAACATTCTAGTAAATCTGCTCTGCACTCTCTCCAGAGTGATTACCTTCTTCCTTTAATATGGTGACCAGAACTGCCCACAATATTTCAGTTGTAGCCTTACCGTTGTCTTACAATTTAATATATAAATAATACATAGCTCATGTTAGTAAATTTAAGACCAGGATTTTTTTCTATGCTGAATAGATATAGCTCTGGCTGTTCTCTATGGTGCCCTGCCCCCTGAGGAAACTGGCAAACCAACACTGAAGTCAGCACATAAGACTGTTCTGGTTGAAAAGTACAAGCATACAGCCACACAAAAACTGACAGAGCAAGAAACTGCTCAGGGAACTACAAGCAGCCAACGTTATTTTCAGGTACTTCAGATTTCAGCCAATTCACTGAAATAAAATGAGATTCAATGCAAGGGTTGGGAACCATTGAAAATCATTGGTATTTCAAGACTCAATATAACTTTGACACAAACTGACTCATTAAAATGAAGTTTGCTTCACATCGGCCTTCTGCCAGGATTCTGGATCTCAGGTGCTGCTTCATCCTTCCTTGTAAATTTCGGACAACAAGCACAAATAAAATTTTACACAGCTGCACTTACTCTCCTTTGTGAATAACCAACAATTTTAATGTCGCTCAATGAGTCCCCGAGAAAATCTTTGCCAAGAGTGTGAAATGATCATCTTACCTCGTGTGTGTCTTCCATGCCATTATTTGTAAATTCAAATACAACTTCATTTTGCCCAACTGCAGTCGCCATGGCAGTGCATTCCTTGTGCTTTAGCAAGTGAGGTGGTCCACTTAATACTGGACGAAATGCAAGGGAGGTCTTTCTCCTCAAAAGGTGTCAGCTTCCATCACAATTAAAACATTTCAGTTCATAGCTACTTTGGAAGAGGTGGCGGACAAATGGAAGCCTTTGGGTTCAATACAAGATCCAAAGAAATGGGGGATTCCCACAGTGGCAAAAGGACCGTCAAACTTCAGGAGGAGGGAGCAGCAAATCCTTACCCTGGATCGAATTTCCGCATTTAATCTTTGTTCTGAAGACCAAGTTGTCCTGAAAATAAAATGTATCATTTAAAACAAATTTCAAATGGAGGAAAGCTTAACAAGAGTCAAATGAATCATGTCGATCTGGTAGTTTCCTTCGTTTCTTGTAAATCAGCAGTGACATGTAACATGGCTAGAGTTTGAAGACCACTGCTTGTTCCAAGTTGAACTAACACAACCAAAACAAAGACAATAATCACATTGTTTTTACACTAAGCAGTGAGAGTTGCCTTGCTCATCAAATGCTGTCAGGGTAACTTTATAAACGTTGTTTTACTAACCTTCTCAGAAGAGTCTTGGTGAGTTTTGTTTGTGCAAAGCAAGCTTGAGCTGTTGTTTCCTTATCTCTGTTCCAACCTTGCAAGAAGCAGGAAGGAAGCAGCACTAACTACGTCATGGCAAAGCCGAAACTGCAAACAAATTCTCTCTGTGGGCCCACGTGAGAAATATAAAGCTGCAGTTCAGGCAGAGTGGAAAATAAGTCATTGGCTAGTTTAACGTTCAACGTTTCATAATTTTCCTCTGGGCAGAAGCATGTGGTTAGGTTTGACCAGAATTATACTCTGCAAAGAGAGGTCTAACTGTTAACCTCTCTGGTATCAGCAGTTAATTTTGTAAATTGGCCATGATGTACCACACAGTATGATAAATCCGTAACTAAAATAATTTATTTAAAAATTTATTCAATCGTGGGATGTTGGCATTACTGGGGTGGCCAGCATTTATTCCCTATCCCCCAGCTGCTCGAGAAAATGTGATAGATTGTCTTAAACCAACTCAGTTCATTTGTGTAGATACTCCCAAAATGTTGTTATTATGGAGGGAGTCCACAATTTTGAACCTGTAGGAACAGTGATATATTTCCAAATCAGGATGGTATACAAGCTTTGGAGAGGCGGGGTGGATAAGGAGATGAGTTACTCACTGCCATATTCTTAGCCTCTGATCTTGCAGCCACAGTACTGTTATAACTCGTCCAGTTCAGTTTATAGTTACTTGTAACCTGCAGCATATTATCAGTGGGGGAATTCAGCATTTATGTTACCATTGAATATCAAGAGAAAATGATTATATTCTTTGTTGGAAATGGTCTTTGCCTCACACTTGTAGAACACAGAAACGTACAGCACAGAACAGGGCCTTCAGCCCACAATGCTGTGCCGAGATTACTCCTAATCGAAGGTAAAATAACCTAACCTACGCACCCCTCAATTCACTGTTGACCACGTGCATGTCCAGCTGTATCTTAAATATCCATGATGACTCTGCTTCCACCACCACCACATTCTATTCATTCACAACTCTCTGCGTAAAGAACCTACCTCTGATGTCTTCTCTATACCTTCCTCCTAACTCCTTAAAACTATGACCCCTTGTCGCAGTCAATCCTGCCCTGGGGAAAAATCTCTGGCTATTGACTCAATTCATGCCTCTCATTACCTTGTACACCTCAATCAGGTCACCTCTCTTCCTCCTCCTCTCCAGAGAGAAATGTCTTAGTCAACCTCTTTTCATAAGACAAGCCTTCCAGTCCAAGCAGCATCCTGGCGAACCTTCTTTGCACCCTCTCTAAAGCCTCCTCATCTTTCTTATAATAGGGTGACTAGAACTGGACTAATATTCCAAGTATGGTCTCACCAGGGACTTGCAGAGTTGTAGCAAAACCTCACGGTTCTTAAACCCGATCCCCCTGTTAATGAAAGCCAAAAAACAGCATATGCTTTCTTAACAACCCTATCCACTTGGGTGGGAACTTTAAGGGATCTATGCACTTGAACATCCAGATCCTGTTGTTCCTCCACACTGCCAAGAATCCTGTCTTTAATCCTATATTCAGCATTCGAGTTCTACCTTCCAGAATGCATCACTTTGTATTTATCCAGGTTGAACTCCATCTGCCATTTCTCAGCCCAGCTCTGCATCCTATGTTGCACTGCAGCCTGCAGTAGCCCTCTATACTATCGACAACACCACCAATCTTTGTGTCATCTGCAATTTTACTAACCCACCCCTCAACCTCCTCATCCAAGTCATTTATAAAAAACTACAAAGAGCAGAGGCCAAAGGACAGAGCCCTGCGGGACCCCACTCACCACTGACCTCCAGGCAGAATACTTCCCATCTCCAACCACTCTCTGACTTCTGTCAGCCGAACAATTCTGAATCCAGATAGCCAAATCTCTCTGTATCTCATACCTCCTGAATTTATGAATAAGCCTACCATGGGAACCTTATCAAATGCCATGCTGAAGTCCATGTACACCACATCTACTGTCCAATCTTTGTCAACCTGTCTCTTCACCTCCTCAAAGAAATCAATAAGATTTGTGAGGCATAACCTCCCCCTCACAAAGCCACGCTGACTGCCTTTAATCATGCTATGCTTTTCCAAACAGTCATAAATCCTTTCCCTCAGAATTCTTTCCTAAACCTTGTGTGCTGTATGTGTTGCTTGCCACTTGTCAGCTAAACATGGATATTGTCCACATCTTGCTGCATTTGGACATGAATGACCTTGATAGCTGAGAAGTTGTAAATGGTGCTGAACACTGACTGTACAATGAATTTTGCCACTTCTGATCTGATGATAGGTCATTAATGAAACAGCTGAAGATAGTTGGCCTGGGACACTATACTCAGGCACTCCTGTAGAGATGTCCTGGAGCTGAGATGACTGATCTCCAACAACCAACTTCACATGTGCCTGGAATGAATCCAAACAATGGAGAGTTTTACTCACTGATTCCCACTGAGTCCAGTTTTGCTCGAACTTCTTTATGCCACACTCAACAAAACACTGACAAGGGCATTGATGTCAAGGGTTGTCACTCTCCCCTCCCCTGTGAGATTCAGCTATGTTTGAACTAAGGCTGTAATGAGGTCTGGAAACAAGTGACTTTGGTGGAACCCAAACTGGGTATCACTGAGCAGGTTATTGCTGAACAGGTGCTGCTTGATAGTACTGTTACTGACACCTGCCGTCACCTTACTCATAACTGATGGAGAGGTAACTGGCCAGATTGGATTTGGTCTGCTGTGTGTGTACCGGACATAACTGGACAATTTTACATATTGCTGGGTAATTAGAACTATGCTGTTAGTGTTAGAACTATGAGAACAGCTTGGCTAGACCCTTCAATACTATTGCAGAAATGTTGACAGCATTCCCTTGAAGTTGCATAAATAGTTAATAAACGTTCATTAGAGCTGATCTTTTGTTGTGGGATCACTTAGCTCTATCATTTCCTGCTTATGCTGTTTGACAACCATGTAGTCTTATTGTGTAGTTTCACCAGATTGGCATGTTTGTTTCAGGTAAGGCCAGCACTGTTCCTGGCATGCCCTCCCCACCTGCACTCAGCTATTAATGAAAATGTGACTGGCTTGGATCATCCTCCTGTTTTAGGAATTATCAATCAGGCAAATTCCAAACTTTGGAAACCAATGCTCGACACATCCTGCCATTTGCACCTTATTCTTGTCTCTGAGAGATGGGGTGGGCTTGGAAAACATCAGCCTATGCGAGACATCAGCCAAACAAAACACCAGCTACTGGTGCCCTTTGCAATGACTCTGGAGTGAGCTATGGAAGACAACTCTGATCATTGCACTGCAAGTCTTCAATGTTGATATCACTGATGGACAAAAGAAAAGATTGTTCTGTAAAAGACAGTCCATTAAGAAAACTACCCTTGGTGTACTCACTAACCATTGCTGTGTCTGTTGTGTACAACCAGAGGGTAGAGATAACCCTGGAAGAAGGTACTCCAGTTAAACCAATTTATTCACTTTAGCACAAAGTGAATCACTTATGTTAATATCTAGAGATTCATCATGTCAGATGATCTACATCAACTGGAAAGGAGACCTTCGGGAACACGTTTCTAATTGAATTCTATTGAAGTATTTCCTTGAAGTTGCATAAATAGTTAATAAACGTTCATTAGTATTCACTACTATGGTTTTTGTAGTAGTAATGATTTACACCGATTCCTGACCAACCCATTGCAACAGTCTCTCCCTGCTCAGTCTGGCAAGTCCCACCATATTAAAAAAAATCCATCACAGCTCTCTGCCAGTTGGCAAGTTAGCACACAGTTCGAATGCAGTGCCCCTCATCAGAACTCAAACCCTCCACCATTTACCAGCAACCGTGATTTGAATGCAATCTGCCTCAAGGAGACAGCATACTGAACACTCCTGTACTTACACTGAACTGCACCTCCTCACAGCCCTCTGGCTCCACCAACACTGCCAATGTGGGACATTGCTAGCCACCCTGCCACATGGCATGTAATCCTCAGGCCACCAATCCAGGTCCAAAGCAAACCCTCATCATTTAACACACCATCCTCTTGATAACATTCCACCCCATAAAAAACTAATGATACAAGGGACAGCAATTGCTCAGATATGAAACTGACTAAGAGAGAGCAGAAAGTAGTCGTCTTTTCCAGACAGGATAAAATTGTAACAGTGTCAGACCACACCTCTGAGATAAATGAATAGGACTGGGATACAGAATGCTCGTATTCAGAGGTCACAATGATTTATGCATAGAAACAGTGAGAAGGATAATACTGGGCAGCACCTGGTGAAATTAGCAGACACATGGGCAGATGAAAAATGATGTAATGAAGTGATGTACTTTGGAAGAGAAAATAAGGAATGGTAATATTAACGAAATGATGAAAACAAAATGCAGCGACTCAGACACTCAAGTGCTCATATTGACAATGTTTGAGGTGGAAGAGGAAGTGAATAATGATGTTATATATAAGGATCCTTGTTTTATTTTTCAAAGTAGAGATATCAATTGGAAATGCTTCAAAGTTACAGCAAGCGCTTACAAATCACCATCCAGGCCTCAGCCAAAAGGACTGCAGCCAACATTTGTGCGCTGCATTTTGGGAAGAACATCCTGACCTGGAAAATGTGCAGCATTGTATGAGGCACAAATTTACATAGGTGAAAGTGAGGACTGCAATGCTGGAGATCAGAGTCGAGAATGTGGTGCTGGAAAAGCACAGCATGTCAGGCAGCATTTGAGGAGCAGAAGAATCGACGTTTTGGGCAAAAGCACTTCATCAGGGAATGTCTCCTGTTCCTCGGATGCTGCCTGACCTACTGTGCTTTTCCAGCACAAATTTACATGGCCAGCTCTACTGAGAGTTCAAATGTTTAGAGAAAATTTAACAAAGATGCTGAGAATGATCAGGTTTTTCACAGGTAGCAGGATGGTCAATAAACAGAGGACACAGGTTTATGATTATTAGCTAACGCACTCAGGGTTCAGGAGTAGATTCTTTTTCATAAGAGATGTATTATATTGTTAAATGCACTGCCTGGAAGCAGATTAAATAGTAATTTTCAAAAGGCTATTGAATACTTCTTTGAAAAAGAAAAAATAGGCAATAGCTCCAGGGAAAAAAGGATAGGGGAATGGAATTAGGTTGATATATTTTTCAAAGACACAGCAGAGGGATAATGGATCAAAAGGCCTCGTCAGTGCCATATGACTCCACAATTCTCTAAATGTGCATCAAAGATATTGTCCAATAAAACTGCTTCTGCAAAAGAGTAGTTTGTTTTTTGGCGTATCTTAGAGAATGAACCAATGCCTCATAAGCATGTTAATTTCTAGCTTCTGCAACACTGTTCTCTGCATGTAATAGATTAAGCAATACAGTCAGCGACAATAGGTTGTATGTAATGAAAGAAAATAATCATTATTAGAGAAGCTCACTGGTGTGTTGTCAATGGATTAATGGGTGTAACATCCCCCGAGGTGATCTGTGGTAGATTCACATCTACTTTTAATACTAGTAAATCCACTAGACTTCAAAACTAAACATTTAACCCTTAATGTGGGCAGTGCAAAATTAAATATGGTTATTCTGTAAACTCTATATAAGAGAGAGAATAAGTTTACACTGTGGCTCAAGTCTGGACATTTGGCAAGGGGGTGGAAGAGTTCCCGGCTGATTTCAGAATTAAGACTGTTCATTCTCTACTTTCAGATACAATTCAGAGCTTATTTTCATTCGGTCAAGTCATCCTAAAACAGAATGACGATGACATTAGCGTGGGATCAACAGATTTTCCAAAATTTCATGCTGGCATAGACTGCCGCCATTTTAAAATTTTGCATGCTATACTGCCTGACCTTTTAGGTAGTAGGCTTCTGCACATGTAAATCGTGGTTTTAATAGGACATTTAGAAACTTCAATTTCAAGGACACATGGGTGGATCTCAGGTCTTGTTAAAAGAGGCTGCTGTTGGCCACAGGAAAAATGATCTCAAAAATTCTCTGGAATACATTCTTGTGAAGCGAGGAGCAGCAATGAGTCCGGATTTCACCTTCTTGGAATTTGCATCATCTCATTTTGCTAAGGTTTTAGTGTCCACTGTAACAATGCTGTGGCTTTAAGAGGTGTGTTTTGTCTTGGTTTATTTTAGTGAGGTTGGGGAACAGGTGTTAAGCAGTCTGTGAGAAGACAAACAACTAAGGTGTGATCAGGCTCTCACTCTCAGAACCAGGGATTTCGAGTTTTTAGCTTTCAGCACCAATTGCTGTTGGGGTCGTGAAGTGAAAGCTATTTTTCCCCCTCTCTCAATTAGAGCCAAAAGTTGGTAGTCTCTTCCTTAGCTGTTGGATTGCATGTCTGACAAATCTGTTTTCTGAATTTGCCTTTTGCTCAGGGTATTTATGTGAAGTTACTATAATGGAACAGTTAATTAGTTAATAGTTACTGTATTCTGTTACGTTTTCCAAAAGATTAAGTTATGCCAAGTTCCTCTTTCTTTTGTTGTACTTTAACTCTAGTGTTTGAACAAAACTTGTATTGCTTATCGTCAAGTAAGTTAACAAATTGCATTGCATTTGGAACACAGCACCTGAAATGTGTCTTTAAAATATGAAAAAGTTAGGGTCTAGGCTACCTTCTTAATAATATTTTGAAGGGGTCTGACCTGGCCCATAATAATACTCTTTAACAAATCCACCAGTGAACAGATCATTGTTGACTATTAATTGAGTATTAACTGTGATGGAGAAATTGTTCATTGATAACTCAGATGAGCACAAATACTTCTGAAAGTTTTGACAGCAGCAAACCAATCAATAGAATTAGATGTTATACTTTTCCCGAACAAGAGAGAGAGTCACATGAGAAATTTCTTAAATCAGAATAATTAATTGTTAAATGATTGACAAACCAATATAAATATAATGGTGAATAATATACTCTTACTACCTGTGAAATTTAAATATAGGCTTAAACATAGCAAGGCAAAAAATTTGATATTTCTCATTTTTAAATTACAATTGAAGTCCATGAACCCAACATACACCATTGCACAATATTAAGGTATGATCCCAAAGATTGGAAAGCCTGATATTAGACCATAAGACTGTAAGATATAGAGCAATAGTTGGCCAATCAGCCCAATGGGTCTGCTCTACCATTGACTGAAATCGTGACTGATCTGATAATCCTCAGCTCCACGTTCCTACCCTTACCTCCTCACTATTGGTCACCTTACCGATCCGAAATCAGCCTCTCTGCCATGACTATAGTTAATATGATTAAAATCTGTCGCAACTTTTAATATGATGACCCAGCCCTGACAGCACCCCTGATAGAGAATGCTACAGATTGACCATACTCAGAAAAGAGAAATTTCTCCTCATAGCACGGTGGCACAGTAGTTAGCACTGCTGCCTCACAGCGCCAGAGACCCGGGTTCAATTCCCGCCTCAAGCGACTGACTGTGTGGAGTTTGCACATTCTCCCGGCGTCTGTGTGGGTTTCCTCCGGGTGCTCTGGTTTCCTCCCACAGTCCAAAAATGTGCAGATTAGGTGAATTGGCCGTGCTAAATTGTCCATAGCATTAGGTGTAGGGGAATGAGTCTGGGTGGGTTGCTCTTCGGAGGGTCGGTGTGGACTTGTTGGGCCGAAGGGCCAATTTCCACACTGTAGGGAATCTAATCTAATCTAAATTCATAATCTGTACTGACTGGAAAGTCCCTAACTCTGAGAATAAGCCGTCTGTTCCTAGTCTCTGCCCACAAGGGAAACAACCCCGACACATCCTTTCAAGTCTCCTAAGCAGCTGATACCCTAGGAAAGTCTCCAATCAGTACAGACCCATTCTACTCAACCTCTCATTGGAGGGCATCCACTTAGATGGCAGTAAAGTGAAGCTGCTGAGCCTGGACACGACCACATTTCTGTTTGTTTTTTTCTTTTTCTACCCCGCCCTCTCTTCTCTCACTTCTTTTTCTCTCTTCCATTTTATTTTACTGACATCTGGGGAAGAGCTCGGTCAGAGAGGGCTCCAGGGTGATCCAGCAGGATGGGAGGTGGGGTCTCCAGAGTGGCCCAGTGGGGGTGGGGGGTGGCTCAGCGGTTGTGGAGGAGATGGGTTTAGCTTTCCCAGCGTCTGCGCCCAGTGCAGATTCACGAAGATGGCAGCCGGCCGGGGGGGGGGGGGAATTTGGGCTCAGTACGAGTACCCGGCAGAAATCAGCAGCTGCTGCATCAGCGAGGTTGGCACAGAATGGACTCATGGCGGGTTCGGTGTGGTACCCGGTGGTGTCTGCATTGGTGAGGTCCAATGATGTTTCACTGGAGAGGGCACTGATGGAGGCAAGATGGCACAGAAGTGTGGGCAACTTCTATTCCAGTGTTGGCAACACAATGAGGGGGACTCGTGCCTGCCCTGCCCACCAAGACCATGACAGAGCACTTCACAAGATGGACTATAATGATGGAGAATTACTTCACTTTTCTCCCTTTACATTCTGTGTTTTGGTTTATTTTTCTGTGATTTAAGATGGCACCAGAGAGGGGCGACATTACACAACACTTCACTGTATTTTGTAATAAATACACGTGACAATAAATAAATCAAATAAATCATAAGACCATCCCTCCATATCTGGTATCAGCCCAATGAATATTTTCTAGACTGTCTCCAATGCCAGTCTAGATTTCCTTTGGTAAGGTATCTGAAACTGTTCACAGTATTCCAGCTGTGGTCTGACCAGTGCTTGGTATAGTTTTAGCAAAACCTCACTCCTTTTATTCCCCATTCCCTTTGAAATAAAGGCCAAGATCCAATTTCCCTATTACCTGCTGAACCTGGATAATATCTTTGCTAGAGTTGATCAGTTTGGTAACTATGTATCTGGAAGCAAGTGCAACAAGGCAGTGAGATATGAATTACTCGAAGCTACAGCCTGGAACAAGAATAGTGCATGTGTGCGAAAGTGCATAGATCATCACAAGTATAATTAGAGTAAACAGTTAACTAGTGATTATCGAAATGTTGTGGTCCAACATAATAATGGCATCGAATCATTTTGCCAGCAGGTAACAAAGGCAGTAATTATAACATTTTATTGCTTCAGCTGCCACCAACAATAGATCAGGTTGGCAGACAATAAGTGATGGTTAATTCTGCAAACTAAAAGTCTGAAAATGAATAGAGCTCCAGACAGCAGCCCAAATGGAAGGAAGGAAGGAAGGAAGGAAGTTTAAGAGGAAGAAGCCCTTTGTAGACAATAACCTTGTCAGTCTGACAATGAAGAATTGGGTTTACAATAATTCAAGGCCATTTGGCATCTTGTGCTGTGAAAACTGGGCGTGGACCAGAGGCCCACATTCTGCTAGCAATGAACAGAGGCACCCCTCACCTGTGCACAGACTCTACTCTCGGTATATTCATGTTTGACTTGAATGCAAGGAAGATGGCTATAGTCACATTACAACGATGCCAATATTTTCAAAGCCCACTATTTTCTGTTAAATATTTTGGGACATGCTGAACTTGTAAAAAAAAAAAAAGGTGCTACCTAAGTGCAAACTACTACTGTGTACTTTTCTTTTTGGATTTAAAAATAAAAACAGCCTACAATTTACCGATTGGCTGTCCAAATTTAATTCCAATGATTCAGTTCTGGTTCTTGTTGAGTCTCGGTTATGCTTGGAGTGAACCCTTCAGCTGGAAGGTTGGGAACTGGGACACAGTCTCCAAGAATAGTAAACAGGAACTCCTGACGGCAATGTGATTTTAAACTTGAGATCACTCACTGGAAAATATCTCAAACCGGAAATGAATAAAGTACGCACCATTTCTTTGCAGTTCCTCTGTTGAATTCCAGAGCAAAGACAACATTCCCTGAGCAGTTTCTTCCATTCCACTTAACTATTTCATCTCAATTAATGTTGCTTTGTTTTATGCATTAATTGAAATTTCAAAAAACCCACTTCCCATTGCAGGCAGTGCCCATATGATGTAATTTTGTAGTAGCTGAAATACCTCAATAGGAGAAGTTCTTCCTCATCTATGATGCATAGACAGAAAGGCTTGCATTTTCACACACACCTTTCCTGACCTCTGGTTATCATGAATTATGGGGTGCACAATGAAATTATTTCAAAGTGTAGCCAATGTAGGAATTGCAATATTCCATAAACAGCATTGAGATAATGACCAGATCATCTACATTCCTGATGTTGGTCAAAGAGTAACTATTGGTCAAGACACTTGCTGATGTTTTTGTAGAGTGCTGTGGGACAGTTTGTGTTGAAATGTGTGAGAACAGAGAGATCACCTTCATGATGTTCCCATTCGTAAATCAAATGACTTATTCAAATCAAACTATAGAATACTAGAATACTAACAGCACAAAGGGCGCTCTTTCGGCCTATTATATCCAGAATAACTCTTTGCAAGAGCAACTCAACTGACCCCACTTCCTAGATCTTTCCCCTTAGCCCTGAAATCAGTTTTTCTTCAGATAATTATCCAATGCTGTATTGAATTCACTGCCACAGAAGGCCGAGGAGGCCAGGTCATTGAGCATATTTAAGACGGAGATAGATAGGTTCTTTATTGTCAAGGGGGTCAAGGGTTATGTGGAGAAAGTAGGAGAATGGGATTTAGAAACTTATCAGTCATGATTGAATGGCAGGGCAGACTGGATGGGCCGAATGGCCTAATTTCTGCTATGTCTTATGAAAGTCACAAGTCATGAAACTGTCCCCAACCTGCTCCCACGTGGTGCATTCAAGACCAAACTTCTCTCAGAGTCAAAAGATTTTCTCCCAAGTCAGTATTTGTCCAATTGTCATCATCTGAGTCCTCCGGTTCTTGAGTCTTTCCCTCACGGTAAAAGTACTCTCTGTTCACATCACTATTTAGACCCCTTATGATCTTGAACATTTCTAGGAATTCCCAGAGTTATACAACTTTCCTCTCACCCTTCCTCTTGAGGAAAATCATGATTGTTTCTCCTTTCTATCCACATAATAGTCCCTTGTCCCTGAAAATTATTTTCTCAAGTCTCCTCTGGAACCTCTATAAAATTGTCACATCCTGCCACAATAGAAGTGCCCAGAGTTCGACACAATACTTCAGTTGAGGCCTAACCAGTGTTTTTTTAAAGATTCACCACAGCTTCCTAGCATTTATATTCCATGCACTGAATTGTAGATTTTTTTAGTGACTTATAGATTGCACTGAGTTTTTTTTGGAGGGATTTCTGCTGCGAGGCCTTAAGTTTTCTTGCCGTGCCTTAAAACGTGACTCATTAACAACTTCTCCCATCCCATGGTATCCCTCATGTCCCATTCTATTCCCATTTTGTCTTCACCATTCCTGGAACAACTCATCACATAGGAGATATCTTCCAAAAGACCAGCATCTTCAAACTGCTATTCTGCATCCAGACTAGCTCCATCACCGTGCATCGGGTCTGCACGGCTCCTCAGATTTACGCTGGACATGGGAAAAATTGATACCCTGCTCTGCAGGCAAGGTCCTAGTAGATTGGGTGGGGCAAGCGCAGAACATCCACTTCATCTCCACTATGCCAGCCTTGCCCCCATACCATTGCAGTCTCAGCTATCTGGGGATTGACCTTCCTCCACACTGCTGGATAAGGATCTTCTTCACTCCACCAGCACTCACTTCGCTCAGCAATCTTATACTTTAACATTAACCACTGCACCCAAGTTTATGCTCTACCACTCTCGCTGTTACATGCATTATCTCTCCAACTTCTCCTCGCCTCAACACCATTAGCTCGCATGCCTTCTGCCGACTCACTTGGAACTCCTTTGCACCTCCACCAAAAGTAACAATGGAACCAACATTCTTTTCTTGTAATACCTTCCTCGCTCTCATTCCAGGTGAGAACCAATCCCTAATAGGGCGGGAAGAGTTTTAAAAGATGGAGGGGCTGCCTAACATTCAGCACCAAACTCCATTCATGGACAGCATCCCAACCCAGATGGTCCTGAGTTCCTGACTGACTGTGTCCAAGTCTCTGGACTGATATCAAAGGCTGTTATTGATTTACCGTGCTGGGACTCCCTAACTGAAGGCTATATCCCTTGACTTGAAAGAGGGTTGCTGACAATCACGTCCAGTTTTGTATCTGCCCTAAACAGCAAGGTGCCTCTGTCAGAGGAGTCAAGATCCAAAAAGACATGCAAAGTAATGCAAGATGGGGATACTGTGAACATTCAGGTATGCTCAGAATGAGCGAGTGTGCACTATGATAGTGAGTGCAGAGGGGATGCAGCCTGATCTAGTCCCTTAGCTGGCTGTATGACCGCCCCCCATCCCTCAGTTTGAAAGGTGTCCTTGCAGCAGCATGACAATGATGGTACAGCCGGAGGTGCAGCAATCAAGTGCAGAAGCAAATTGTAAATGAATCAAAGATGCAAGGAGACACTTCAGCCAGGCAGTGGAGAATCAATGGAATTCACTGTCACAGAAGGTAGTCATGGAGGCCAGGTCGTTGAGTATAATTAAGACAGAGATAGATATGTTCTTGATTGTCAAAGGGACAAGAGTTACGGGAAGAAAGCAGGAGAATGGGGTTGAGAAATTTATCCACCATAGTGAGCTGATGCCACCAGGTACCTGCTCCAACTTCCACATCGAGAATTATTGACATTGAACTTCTGTGGTGTGTTTGCAAAGAGTGGACAATGAATATTAATGAGGCAGGGTGTGGCATTAATAAAAAAAAAAGGTGTTTAACAAGCGATACTGCCCTCGACTGTGCACTGGCCACTGCTAAGTAGGAAACTCTCCTTGCTGCTTAGCGCATGCAGGAAGATGCTCCTGACATCAAGAGAAGCCTTGCTGGATGTTCTGTCCCATTCTGCCACAAATCCCACTATAGACCACATCGTAACGCCTTGGCATTTGAAGCTGAGAATCCCATCAGCCTCTGTACCACATTCAGCAGTTTTGGATATATTCCCTCAAGTTGCTTGTCTAGTGCCCAGCTGACAGCTATCACGTTCTGTCTACCCCATATCCCTCAGACACCTGCTTGCGATATCTGTGCTCAGACTCAGATGGTGTTGGTATAAGATGCTACTTTGTGCCTAACCCAGTCTCCTTTGAGCTGGACCTAACAGTGCTACAGAGCCACATTTTGAACTCATGCTTATGTTTTACACCTTCATGTTGGTGATTTTTAACTAGCCCCTGGTCTGGGTTCAGTGCAATCGTGATAGTATAAATGATAACCTTTTCTTCCAAATTGTCTTAGATCCTTACCTACACATAACAGTGCCCTTGACAGACAAACAGGGATGTTTGTAGTGACCTCCAAAGAGTATGGCGGCTGTTTGCAATTAATGCTTTAGGCGTAAAACTTATTTTGAATAAGGCATCTATCAATTAACCTGAATGAAATGATGCTCCTTTCTTTTGCCAGTAATTTTTAAAAATTCATTGACAAGATCAGGGCAACGCTGGTGAGGCCAGCATTTATCATCCATCCCACAGGGCAGTTAAAAGTCAACCAAGTTATTTTGGGTATGCAGTCAAGTGTTCCCTGGCCAGGTAAGGATGGCAGGTTCCTTCCCCAAAGAACAATTTTGTTTTGAACAAAAGTTAAGATTGCATGAACGTGACCATTGCCTGACAGAGTAGAATCTTGTTTGTGCATCTGAGGCAGCAATGTTTGTATCAGAAGCAGGCAAATCTCATTGACTGAAATAGGGAAAAAAAAAGCGGGCCAAAGTTTCCACTCAGCATTGCTGCTCTGTGCATTGCCATTCCCGGTGAAGATTTCAGCAGCCAACCTGTTTGCAATTTTTCAGCCAAGAGGCCAATGGCAGTAACCATCTCAGTCAGTGTAGCCATTTCCCTTGTTGGGGGGAGGCAGGGAGAAAGACACACCTGTTTTTCCCAATCATCAACCTCTATATTCAAGTATGATTTTAAAAGACAAATCTTTTCATCTTGCACTTATTGGGACAATGAGCAAGAAAGGAAAAGGCCATTTTGTACCGTTTGGTATAGGAACAGGCCATTTAGCCCCAATGAGCCTGTTCCACCATTCAATGAGATCCTGGTTGATCCGTGGTCTACCTTCATAGCTCTGCCTTTGGCCCATACCCTTGAGTGCCTCTCATTGGTACAGATGCTGTCATGGAGAATGCACCAGCCAGAGGAGAGGTGCCAAACAAAACCCTTCAAGAAACTCTGCCTTATATCAGCAAGTTATCCTCATGTGATGGCACAAACCTTACATTTCTATGGGCTTCGGGTCCTTCGGTGCATTGGAGTGGATGAGTGGGTGGGGACGTAGAACTGTGGGTGAGGGAACAGTGGTTAAATAGTTGGGGACTATTGGATGGTTCAAGGTGGGTATGATGCATGAGTAAGAGAGAGACAGACAGAGGCTGGCAGAGGGGGTATCAGGAAAGTGGATGGTTTGGGGATGGTCAGTCAGGTTGGGATGGAGTCAATATCAAAACCAGTCACATTGCAAACTCAAAAAAAGAGTGATGAAACTTTTAATTGGTGAGACTTGACATGTCATGCCTAGAATGAATACCACACATAAATCTGGGATGACCCAGGTGTCATTATTGTGGTTAAAACAATATTACAACATGATAGCAATGCGTCTGCAGATCTCCACCGAATAAAGACACTCCCTGAAGCACGAGGCAAGGGAAGCAGCGAGGTGGTTTAACTCTGCAACCTCGTGGATAAAAAGCATGGTGAGGTCATGCAGGTGAGAATTCTAAAGTAGGAGAGTTGGACAAGGGATGCAAATTAGGTACAGGAAGAAGAAATAAAGAAATTGTGACGATGATAAGAAGAAAAAAATATAGTTGCAAGCTCTGCTCAGTGCTTTAAATGACTTGTCTTCCTGCTCAGAGGGTGAATGCACAGAATTTACTGAGTTTGGTCACTGCTCAATTCAAAAGCTGAACCGTCTTGTGGATCAAAGAGAAAAGAAAAATGCAAACAACAGGAAAGAATAAATAAAGCAAGGTTCAGGATCACATATCAAATCAAACTAAAGCTTGATTAAAATTGCTTTTTGATACTGTAACCTTAACAGTATAGTTTGCAACATGCAAAAGGTTGTGAAATTTTCTGCTTCTTTATTTCCAAATGCTGCTGTTACCCTCTTGTCGATCCCAGTCATTCGCTGCCAATACAATATGTCATATGGCAAACATTAATCCAAAAACTACTCCACAAAGATAATTTAGAACATTAAGTTGTTGTTATCTTGACTCCATTCCTATTACACTATTTAAATATGTATTTGATTTGTACTGACATGCTACTACCTGACACGGCCCTAGGCTACAGACTAACATTGGTATCAAACACTTAACTGTTGACAGAAACAAAATGCTTGCTCCCAAGTGAACAGGAAAATTCTCTAGTGGCACCAATATATCTTACCTTCGCAGTACTAATATACTTCCCAGCAAGTATTCAAGAAGTTGTTGCGGGATTTAGCACATCTTGCTTATGTTGCCATCTTGTACTTGCAGGTGACGGTTTGAAACTAAGGAACAACAAGCAGTTGTTTGACAGGACTGGAAAATCCAGTTCTCTCACATTGCTTTCTTACCTCCCCTCATTAGCTTACCATTCTGTCGGGGATCCAATTACAGTGCAAGCACAATGCCAGTTTGCCAAACATATCACATACCAACAGCACCTATATCTGTTTGTGCCTGTCTGCTGGACGACTCAGCCCTCATAGCCTGATCTCCTTTACCACTGCACCTTAAATATGACGATTCACTCAGACAGCTCTTCAAATACTGTATAATAAAAGTATGATATCTAAAAGTATCGAATACAAAGGCTTTAGACTTATACTCTTACAGATTTGGGTGCCACATTTTTCTAAATGCTCATTTTACTTTCTCAGTTTAATTGTTCAGGTGGGGGTAGTATTGAAAGGAAAAAGTGAGGACTGCAGATGCTGGAAATCAGAGTTGAGAGCGTGGTGCTGGAAAAGCACAGCAGGTCAGGCAGCACCTGAGGAGCAGGAGAATCAACATTTCGGGCAAAAGCCCTTCATCCGGAAATTATTGAATATTGTGCAAGCACAACACCAGTTTGCCAACATATCCCATGCCAGCAGCACTTATATTGGTTTGTGCCTGTCTGTTGGACAGCTCAGCCTTCATAACAAGATCTCCATTACCACTGCACCTTAATATGAATTATTGAATTGCTCCTCAATATTATTGAAAGGGCCCAGCAATGAGGTGGCGGTTTCATCAAGAGAAACTAGGGATGAGACTGTGTTTTGCTAATTGTAGGAACAAATTACTGCAGATGCGGAAATCTGTACTGCAAACAACAAATGCTGGAGATCACAGCAGGTTAGGCAGTATCCATGGAGAGAGAGCACACTAATGTTTCGAGTCTAGATTTCATTGCAACCTGTTTTCAGGACGGGCCAGACTGATCCCATTTGGAGAGGTGTGTCATATCAAAACCAGCCTTTTCCAGTCAGCTACAACCGTTATTCCCCAGTCACCTGTTCACACAAGGATTTTGCTGACTTGCTCTTCACTGTTCGTGCCTTTAGTAAAAGATTAAATGTTAGTCAGCACTTGTGCTTAATCTTCTCAAATGTTTCAAGAACATCAATAACACTCCAAATTGTTCTGTAGCTGTGTATTCATTGCTATGTCAGTCAAGGCTTCATTTATTTGCTTTTAGAAAATTCACTCCATTTTCCTTCAGGCACTAACACAAGTCAATTTTCCCAAATTTGAAAAACAAAACAAAGTGAACAAAATTGGAGGTTCATTCACACTTGCTGATATGTCTTCCCATACACAGGTGTTTGAAATCATCACTTTTTAAAACATTTATTCATTTGTGGGATCTGCGTGTCACTGGCTGGCCAGTGTTTTATGGCCCGCCCCTAGTTGCCCCTTGAGAAGGTGGGGGTGAGCTGCCTTCTTGAACCTCTGTAATCCACCTGCTGTGGGTTAACCCACAATCCCCTGAGGGAGGGAGCTCCAGGATTTTGACCCAGTGACGGTGAAGGAACGGCGATATAATTCCAAGTCAGGATGATAAGAGGCTGGGAGGGGAACTTGCAGTTGGGGTTGTTCCCATACATCTGCTGCCCTTGTGCTTCTAGGTGGAAGTGGTTTTGGATTTGGAAGATGCTGTCTGAGGATCTTTGGTGAATTTCTGCGGTGCATCTTGTAGATAGTAAACGCTGCTGCTACTGAGCGTCAGTGGTAGAGGGAGTGGATGTTTGTGGATGTAGTGCCAATCAAGTGGGCTGCTTTGTCCTGGATAGTGTCAAGCTTCTTGAGTTTTTGAGGCTGCAACCATCCAGGCAAGTGGGGAGCATCTCATCACTACCACCATGACAGAAAGTGAGGACTGCAGATGCTGGAGAGTCAGAGTCGAGAGTGTGGTGTTGCAAAAGCACAATAGGTCAGGCAGCTCAAGGGCAACTAGGGATGCACAATAAATGCTGGCCAACCAGCGACACCCACATCTCAGGAGTTAAAGCAAAAAGACTGATGATTTCAGTGCAGCCTCAAATGTGGCTCACTAGAAATCTTCCATGCAACAATCAGTTCCAAGCTCTTTAGAGACAATACAACAACATATAACAATTACCAATATAATTTGAGGACAAACAGCACTACACAAGTATCACGGAGCTATCCAAGGTCTTGTTATTGAAATCAATAACTTGATTCTCACCAGAAGATGAAACCTATCTGGTGTTCTTGACACTTCCACCTCCTACAGCACAGATTGCGATCCTGACCACTTTGCTCTCAGCAGCAGAATAAAGGGGCAGACATTACAGCTCCAAACATAATGTCCAATCATACATCAAGATCCCTGGTACAAACAACTATACCTAATAGTAGCATTCCTGCCTGGTCCATCCACGTGAATGTAACGGTCAGGAAAGCACAACACCTCTACTTTCTCAGGCAGCTAAGAAAATTTGGCATGTCCATAAAGACTGTTATCAATTTCTTTAGATACATCATAGAAAGAATTCTATCTGGATGCATCGCAGCTTGGTATGGCAACTGCTCTGCCTATGACTGTAAGGAACTACATGCAAGCCAACCTTCCGTCCACTGACTCCATTTACCATTCTCACTGCCTCGTAAAGGCAGCCAAAATCACCAAAGACCCTCCCACCCCGGTTAGAATCTATTCCAACCTCTTCCATCAGGTAGGAGATACATAAACTTAAACACGCATACCAACAGCTTTTTAACCACTGTCATTAGGCTCCTTAATGGCCCTCTCAAATTTAATGTTGATCTCGCTCTCTGTGCACCTTTTCTGTAGCTGTATTCATCATTCTGTTCTATTATCCTAATGCACTGTGTGTGGTATGATCTACCTGTACTGTGCACAAAATAAAAAACGTTTCACTGTACCTAATCACTCCATATTAGTCTGAACCAATTGTTTCAGCAAACGCTTACTAAGAAATGACAGAAAGTGAGGACAGCAGAGTCAGAGTCAGAGTCAAAAAGTGTAGCATTGGAAAGGCACGGCAGGTCAGGCAGCATTCCTGATGAAAGGCTTATGCCTGAAACGTTGACTCTCCTGTTCTTCGGATGCTGCCTGACCTGCTGTGCTTTTCCAGTACCACACTTTTCAATGCTTACCAAGGAATGCCAATATTATTATTGATGATAGGAAGATGCTGTTTCACAATCAATCAATAGCATTACAACATGACAAACTTGACACCTTTTCATCAGTGATGACATCTGTTTCTGAAGCAAAACACAAAGCCTCCCTGCTGTATAATATGTCCAACCACTAGAACACGATGATGTGAAAATAACCAATACAATTGTGAAAAGAGAAAAAGAGGTATTGCACAAATCAATCCTGGATTGACCTGACACCATGAAATTGAAACTGCCCGCGACAATGGAAATCTACTTGCTATTGATCATGGGATCAAGTGGTTGGTTGGTTCTACCATCAGCAAAGGTTGTTCTCCGCCATGAGGTTAACAGATGACACAGCACTTACTGACAGAAGTAAACAGAGGGCACATAAGGTTAAATCCCAACCTGTAAATGGTTAATTGTAGCAATTCTTTAACAATTGCTATTGAGCATATGTCTAAGGAGCTGGTATGGCCACCTCCAGTCATAATACTCTGTAATCTAATGGAAGAGGCATGAGCAAAGACCTGGCCTCCCATACCTCTATCATTTTTATTTATTTTTGATTATCCTAGTCCAGAGGTAGGAACATTACCACCATCCCATAACAGCCCATCAGTACAGTTGTTGCAGCCAGGAAGTGTCAGTGGTTTGCACTTGATCAGTGCCTGGTTCTCATCTGGCTTTGGCTCCATAAAGCTCTACTCCTACACAGTGACAAGCAATGACAAGAGAGAGTGTCGGAAAAACAGCAATGGGCAACAAGGAAAGGTCTGAAGAGGACTTCAGCAACAGCACCAGCAGACAATAGTGGTTGAACGAGTCTCTGACCCAGCATGTGAATTGTTGAGGAAAACCACAAGCACTACAATAACCAGCAACAAGCACAGACAGCACCACAGGAGATATGAACTTCAACTTGGGCAATGAACTCCAGGCTCCCACAGCCTGGACTATTAAAGATACTGACCGTCAATGTCTTCATGGTGCCACGGAGAAGATCCACAGACCAGAAGGCAGCCCTGCCCAAAGTGCCAATAGCTACGGCTGCAGCAATGTTATAAACCAGTGGCTTGCTAACAAACGTGGGTGCGTTTATGAAGCACAGAACAAGAGCATTCAAAAGGAAGCCCTACACAGGAAATCACTATTCTTGAAGAAATCGCAGACATGATTCACCAACACACGTTAGCTAACATTGCAGTTGTTGGATGTCACACAGACTTCAAATTAAACACCAGATCTCGAGCCAATGCTCTGTCTCCTGGACTTAGAGATTACTCTGTAGCTCTCATTTGTCAACTGTCAAGACTATCTTCTTATTTTATTTTTTAATTGAACTGAACTGTAAAAGGACTCCAAAAAGGACTAGGAAAAGTTACTGCCATACTTCTACGAAGCAAGTTACTGAAATTGTATGTGCTGTTTATACCACTGCTTTCTTGAAGTTGTTGGGGAAGATTGGTTTCGACAGGCGGCTCCAGGGCTTTGTATAACAAGGTGAGATTCGGCTGGCAACAGGTTGCTGATTGGTTTGTGGATTAGTGTCCAGTTCTGGATGCCAAACACCATCCACCTGCCAACGACTCTGTGATTGACTCCTGGGTAACTGAAGAACTTGTGGGTGTGAACAATACTGGCAGATACCATTGGCCTTTTCAACTTCCCCAAAGGTATCTCTGTCTTGCTCTTTCTCCAGGAGATTACCTAAAGCCTGAAAAGAACCAGTTTATTTTGTTCCCTCTTTCCCATTAGTTGCTCCTAGCTGGCACTTTTAGTCACTAAGCCAGAGATTGTACCATTTGTGAACCAGTCACTCTGCACCTCTAATGAAGAAGTGAGAAAACCTGATGGAGAACATTAGAAAACTGAAGGACTTGTGAAAGCAAAAAGAACACTCCATTGAATCCTGAGATACTACAGAACTGTTTACCCAGATCTCGTTCTTCCCCTCCATGCACAAGATCATTTTCTTATGTCTGTCTCTCTCTGGATGTGTGTGTAGAGGAGTTTTTGAAAGGGGTTAGAGTTTTAACTAGTAGAATTACTTGTCAACAGTTCAAGTTGTTTACCTATGGTTAAAATTATTTAAAATAAATAAGTTTTGTTAAGTAGACAGATCTAGTCCATGTTTCCATTTAACCTAGCCCCTTTAATAGGAAAATGGGGATTATGTGTACTTCCAATATAAACATTTTTAAATTCTCTGATGACTCAATGTCAAGTGAGGATTGAGCATCAGCTTGCTAACCCCAGTGAGGTGTGACCAAACGTGGGACATTTTGAAACAAGTGGGAGATTTGGGTGTGGTAGAACACAAATGAAGAAAACCACCAGGTTCTGTACCACAGTTAGGAAATGGCACTGGAAATGCAAAGGATTTCCTGCAGATGGCAGAGTTGTGGCAGATAGTCTGAAGTGAGCTTTCAAAACCCAAGCTGATTAAATTGGCAGGTAAACTTGAGGTAATGTTGCCTGACAGAGCTTGGAAGAATGAACCAACTAAACTTAACTGGTACTTGGGTTTAGTACAAACCTAAGGAGTAGTGATGTAATTAAATTAAGTAGGACTGGGTTACAGTTTACGAAACTTGAGCATGAAGAAAAGATAAAACTGATAAAATAGTTGAGTATGGAAACACAGGAAAAAAGAAAGAAAAGGAATTCCAAGCAACCAAAAGAGACAAAGGAAAAGGGAAGAGCATTGAGAAAATGAGAATTAGAATTGCAGAGAGAAGAAAGTGAGGAAACATGAATATAGACTTAAAATAATGCAGTTTGAAAAAAATCTTGATACAGGTTCCGCTGGGGAGAATTTGAAACTTAAAGTCCAATAAGAAAATGTTTACATTTACACAGGCACAAAATTTGAGGAAAATATCCCAGAGGCATTCTGCAGATTCTTTGTGAAAACAATGAGACAAAAGAAACACAACAGAAATCACTGGAGAAACTCAGCAGATCTGGCAGTAGCTGTGGTAAGAAAGCAGAGTTAGTGGTTTGAATTGGTTACTCTTCCTCAGATGCTGAGTTTCTCCTGCGATTTCTGGTTTGTTTCAGATCTCCAGCATCTGCAGTGCTTTGCTTTACTGAGACAAGTGAATGAGGTAAAAGGCAGCGGCTAGACAAACACATCCAGAGTAACTTGGGTAAAGCACAGTAAATTTACACTTCATTGTCAGCAGATTTGCCTCGGGAGAATGGCTTAAAAATAAACTACACTAGCTGCATAGAAGTTAGTGCCAAAGCATATTGGCAAAGGTTCAGAAACATAAGGAAACAGGCTGGGCAAACCTACGTAGAATTTGAAGAGGTAATTTCGACAGAGTGGATGATTTTCAGAAGCTGAAAATACACATGAAGCTCTTAAAGGGATTACTCTTCGGTGATAAATGTCCAAAGGCATGCAGGGTTGATGGTTTTGAACTGATCCATAAAACTAAACCCTTCTTTTACATCACCATCACAAAGTTAATGAAAAATGGGAGAGTGAAAGGAAATCAAGGAACCAGGGTAAGAAGTGTATAGCTGGGAATTCTCCAAGATCCCGTCCTCAGAACAGGGAAGGAAACAAGGAGGGGAAATAAAAAAAAAAATCAGAATGTAACAAGGTGAGATGGATTCGTTTAGAATGATGGAAGATTTGAAGGAAACCGATGGGACTTAGTGGAGCTTTTAAGGAGGAGTCTGAAAAGGGAACTCAACAAAGAACATGCCAAGGACCACATTGTCATCAAGCACCTGAATAGAAGGACAAACTGCTGCCATGTCACTAGCGCCAAGTTATAGATTTAGCTGCCCATGATCAGATGGAGGGAAAAACTGATGGCAATGTTTAAAAACCCTTGGAGAAAGCAATCCTCATTATGGAGCTGTGGTTTGTCGGTTATTCATGTAAAAATATGCAGCTGAATGATGATACCTTTCTTTGGAGATAACTTCCCAGATAAGAATGTCCTGAGGTCTTGTCTGCTGAATGAGGTCAGGGGCTCAGAGCAGTAAATGGAGGAAGGGGATATTAAAAAAAGAAAATCCCTTGAATCATCTTCAACAAAAAGAGAAGCTCTTTCTCCCTGCATTCCAAATCAACTTTCATCCCTCCATCAATACCATCAAAAAAATAATTAGCTAACAATTTTCATCATTTGGAAGAATTTAGCGTTTCCAAGTTGCTGTGTTTGCCTAGCCATCTGCTTTTCTTTTTCCCTTTTTTCTCTCTTTCTTTTTCATCCTGTACTTACCTCCTGTGAAGAGCTCAATTGCAGCAATGGCGCCCAGCACTGACTCGTGATGGAAGATTCCAGTAAGGTGGCAGCAGAGGGGTGAGCACAGGACCTGGCATTGGCATTGGCACTGTCACTGAGGTAGGCCCAGTGGTGAAAGATGGGGCCTGAGGATTGGTGACTTAAACATTGGTTGGGTTCAGCGTCGGTGGCTGTGAAGTGGTGGTAGAATGGGCATCTGAGTGAGGTGGGCAGAGAAGGCAGCATCTACGGTTGGGTTTGGAAATATTGGACTTCAGCTGTGGCGATGTATTGGTGTACCAATGCGGAATTGGTATTCGTGGAACGGACTGTGGAGGCACTGGTGGGTCTAGGCCTGCTGGGCAGACCCCTCTGTTTTTGCTTACATTTAAGTCTTATATCTTAATTAAAATCTCATATCTTAATATCTTCTATAAATAAAATTGTGCACGAGCATGATGATATATGACACTTTTCACCGCAATTATTTGTTAATTGCAAGTGACAATAAAACCATTCAATTCAATATACAGTTGCAGGGGTTACACTTTAAAACTACCCAGTGGCCGTGAATGGCTTTGGAATTTCATAACAAGACAAATGACAATAAAAGTTAGTCCTTTCTGCTGGAATTTAATGAGAATATTTCCAATACAGATTTTTTTTAAACAGGGCAACATTGCCATGATAAAGAATGTTAGTGCATATAACAGTACCACATTGCTGAAATTTTCCAACATGCATTAGAAGAAAATATTGAATTGTATGGCTACTTACACATAGTAATTTATAAAGAGTACTTGTGTACAAACTTGATATAGTGGCCATTATGATGGACCGTACCACGTTGTCAGGTAGCAACAGGGCCAAAGCTGTTCTCGGATTAGTAAAAGCTATAGCAGCTGAAGATCATATTGTAAGCTACCAACAGTAGGAGTTTAACAGTGCCTAAATATAGCAAGTTGCATTTCCAAAAGTGTAAATGCTGGGAGTACATGTTTGTCACTCATATTACCTCTCTGCTTTCACTTCCTGTCAGTTAGACCACCAACAGTATCTGTGCTGCTTTTGGTGAAGAGCAGTTTTCACAGCTTCTGTATTCACCACAAGAAACAATTTGACATTTTCAGGCTCTGTACATTCTCAAGTAAATAAACCTCTAATCAGGAAATCTTGCCAGATACTAATTACCCTCCACACTGTTTTGCAAAAAGCCTAGAAATCAAAGTAAATCTTCACGTACTTCCGGCGTAGTTTTCAAACAGTAATTTGTTGACAGTTACATGTGTACCCCTTTCAGCAGCTGCAGATGTAATCGGGTGTGAAAAAACAATTTTAAATATTCAGTCTTAAGCACCTCTTAAAAACTTGTATATTATTCCCCTCTTAAATTCCCTTGCGAGAAGTAACCTGGCAACTGGAAACAAGAACGATAGCTAATAAGTCACAGAGGTTGCTCTTGTTTACTCATTGAACGTATTTGAATGATTAATGAGTTGTACACAATGAGTTAAAAGGACTTCCTCGACTGCTGTACAGAAGTATAGCACCTTCAGCTTTAGATTTCTTCCTCGGAATTTATACGCCGTGCAAAAAGCAAGGGAGGCTAAAAAAAAACCTCTGGTAACAACCAAAATTATAACCGGGAAACTCCCAGGGGAGATGGGGTAGACGGGCATCCCTTCTTTGTTCACCCACCCCCTTGGATAGTCACAGTAAAGTTCATGTGGAACAGGATCCCTTCCCCTCAGGCCAGATTCAATTATATTTTAAAAGAAATTAAATCAGGATTTCTTGAGCCAAGAGAGTTCATTTAATATTGAACACAAAAATTAATAATAAACGCAACACACATTCACACAGGATAGGATTAAGAAATGCTAAACATTAATAGATATATAGACCAGTCTCTGTGAATAGTGTGAAGAGTAGGTGGTGGAACATTGATCATTGCTGTTGGGATTCTTGGCTTGAGTTAATCAAAATCATTCTGTCCTCTTTATGGTGGATGGCTCAGAGTATTTGGAGTGAGACAGTTTTTTTGTTGTCCTGTTTGCTGTTACCTATTGTCCTGTTAGTTTGCTGGCTCCGAGCACTCAATAAGAATCCTTTTATTGACAGCAAAATGGATGACTCATCTTCGATTGTGACCTTCCCTGCTACAGGGAGCATTTGTTAAATTTGAAAGGGTGCAGGAAAGATTTGCAAGGATGTTGCCAAGACTGGAGAGGTTGAGCTATAGAGAAAGATTGAACAGGCTGAGGCTTTTATCCCTGGACCGTCAGAGGCTGAAGGGTGACCTTATAGAACTTTACAAAATCATGAGGTGCATGCACAGAATGAATAGCCAAGGTCTTTTCCCCAGGGTGGGGCTGTCCAAAACTAGACAGCATAGGTTTGAAGTGAGAGTGAGAAGATTTAAAAGGGACCAGAGAGGCAATTTTTTCACGCAGAAGGTGGTGCTTGTATGGAATGAGCCGCCAGAGGACGTGGTAGAGGCTGGTACAATTATAATGTTTAAAAGGCAGCTGAATGAGTACTTGAATAGCAAGATTTTAGAGGGGTTGGGCCAAATGCAGGCAAATGTAACTAGTTCAGTTAAGGATACCTGGTCAGCACAGACAGCTCTGTGTTCATGCCATATAACTCCATAATACATTTACACCTTATTCTCTTAGCAAGATTTGAGAAGATTTGTGGCTCAGGTTGAGGTTCTGGATATAGGTTTGCTCACTGAGCAGAAAGGTTAATGAAATGAACAAATCTACATCCAGACCCTGATTCTCTTCACTGTGATGATATTGTTTTATGATGTTCATGACAGAAGCAATTCTTTTTCCAGTGATCAGGATTATCTATCAGATAAGTCACTTTACAGTCCAACAATGGGCCACTGAATCTCACTTCCAAATCATCAGCCTGCAAAGCCAATATTTCCTCAGCCACTTGAAACATTCTTGCTATGTTCCTTGCTCCCGAGAGTCTTCTTAGAAAGATGGATATGTTCTCCAGCATGGAGGGTTCACATATTTTTGTGTTCAGAAGGTTTTCCTCAGTTGATTTGAATGGATCTCTTATCTCAAGACTGCAAGTTAATTCAACTGGAGTATACCCAGGCAGCAAGTACTCAGAAATCTAATCTTTGGTCCCAATGATACGAAGTTAGGTGGACAGGCAGATAGTACTGAGGAAGTGGGGAGGCTGCAGAAGGATCTAGACAGTTTGGGAGAGTGGTCCAGGAAATGGCTGATGAAATTCAACGTGAGCAAATGTGAGATCATGAACTTTGGAAAAAAGAATACAAGCATAGACTACTTTCTAAACGGTGAGAAAATTCATAAAGCCAAAGTACAAAGGGATCTGGGACTGCTAGTCGAGAATTCTCTAAAGGTAAACATGCAGGTTGAATCCGTGATTAAGAAAGCGAATGCAATGTTGTCATTTATCTCAAGAGGGTTGGAATATAAAAGCAGCGATGTGCTACTGAGACTTTATAAATCTCTGGTTAGGCCCCATTTGGAGTACTGTGTCCAGTTTTGGTCCCCACACCTCAGGAAGGACATACTGGCACTGGAGCGTGTCCAGCGGAGATTCACACGGATGATCCCTGGAATGGTAGGTCTAACATAAGAGGAACGGCTGAGGATCTTGGGATTGTATTCATTGGAGTTTAGAAGGTTAAGGGGAGATCTAATAGAAACTTACAAGATAATACATGGCTTGGAAAGGGTGGACGCTAAGAAATTGTTTCCATTAGGCGAAGAGACTAGGACTAGTGGGCACAGCCTTAGAATTAGAGGGGGTAAATTCAGAACAGAAAAACGGAGACATATTTTCAACCAGAGAGTGGTGGGCCTGTGGAATTCATTGCCGCCGAGTGCAGAGGAGGCCGGGACGCTAAATGGCTTCAAGGCCGAGATTGATAAATTCTTGATGTCACAAAGAATTAAAGGGCTATGGGGAGAATGCTGGTAAGTGGAGTTGAAATGCCCATCAGCCATGAGTAAATGGCGGAGTGGACTCGATGGGCCGAATGGCCTACTTCCACTCCTATGTCTTATGGTCTTAATCCACTGGGTATTTTTGACAAACCCCTTAGTCATGGTTTTGGGTGTTAGATGGTATCTCTCCAAAGTTCTGAGTTTGTGGATAATATCCAGTTAACTTCAATTTCTTTTTAACAAACTGTTGATAATGTCTTGAAAAACATGAAGTTACAATCTGGTCAAGATTCTATTTCAATTGGTAGGCCATAATGAGCAATAAAAACAACTAGTTATTGTTACTGCTGCTACCTTAGCTGAAATCGTCATTAAAAGGTATAGTTTCTGAAAATCATATGGTTATATCCATAATTGTAAGGATTTGCTGATGTCCTGCTTTCCCTCTCAGTAATAATCTGACAAAATCTACTAACGCTGAGCTGAATAATTCTTCCAAATGTGATATGGGTGTCAAAGGTGTCAGTTTAATTACGTCAATACTTTCTTACTACCTAACATGCTTTACAGAATTGCACTTCACAAAATTTTAGTTCCGTAAAATACCTATTTATCAATGCTTGTGTTTTCCATATTCCTACAATGTCCCACTGTAGGAATTTGACATGCCACTCACAAATATCTCCTTACAATACCTGGGTGGTGCCATTATTCAGTGAACAATTATCCATTCTTCATCTGCAGATCCTTGGGAGTTTCCAATTCCTTATTAGTTTTTAAATGTAATGACATTCTGGGCTCACTGAGCCTGAACTTCAGCGTGAGAAGTCTGTGCTAACATACATAAATCTGGTTCTGCTTCTTAAGCCTCAATTAAGAAAACCATTCCAAATATTTCTTTTGAATTATCCTCATTCATAAAGAGGGCTTTGGCCATGCTAACATCTGCTTGTGATATTATTGTAATGTCCTTCTGGTGGTAGACAGCTTGTTCCTGTCACCACACAATGGAAAAATAACTGCTACCCATGTTTACAAACGGTTTGGTATCTTTACCCAGAGTTGGACTTTGTAATTACAGATTAAGCTATAAACTTTCAATCCAGTCAGAACATTCCCCTGAAATAAATCAACTCTGTCCACAGCTAAGTTCTTAACTACTCTGGCTACCGCTAGTCCAGACAAGATGTAACTCTTCAGTTTGACTTTAATCCAACAGAACTGCAATATACTCTCCATTTATCAACACCCTGGCTTTCAATGTGGAGGGAAAGTTAAATTCTTCTTCAGCAAAGTAGCTTTGGAGTAGCCTCTGAGTATTTTTGTATAGTTATGGGTTTGGTTGCATCAATGGAAACAAAGGTTATCGTTAATTTAGACAAAACCTTAATCCCTCTCGCCTAACCAACTGCACCTACACTTACAGCAGCGTTCACCTTCAGTTTCTCTTACAGACAAAGCTACCATTTCATCTATGGTATTTCATTTTCATGTTCCCTTTTCAGATTCATTCTTCCAAATCCCAATAAATTCCATGGGCTTACTTCACAACTTGCAGCATGTGTTTCACTTGGGTTTCCATGAAAACGTTTAGGTCTTCGATTCTCACCTCCACCTTCAGGACTTTCCCTTCCAAAACAGAGGGGTATTCTCAGCTGCACAAGTCACTTACTTTCACTTTTGAATTTATCACGGTGAGAGAAGAATGGTTCAATTTTCTGAATCAGTTCACAATCACCAGCCATTACTTCTACACATCTAGTAGTTGCAACACTTTGCTATTCAATCTTGGCTCTCATTGCAGAAATGCTTCCAAGTTAGTCAGTCCTCGTTATCTCAGCAAAGCTGGAGTAATCACAGGCAGATAATCTTAAATTATGTCACCCCTGGACCACAATTCCCAAAGACAATCCAAGACTCCGAGGCTAAACAAGGGGGTGGAGTGGATTTCCAATCACCTTGAGCTGTAAATATTTGCAAACACACAAAGTGATGCTACCTGTGTTTGATGATATGGTAGGGGGAGGCATGCTTTTAGTAATCCTGTATCACTTACAATCTCCACTATATTTGAGCAGCATGATTGATGCAAATTCCCCTGAACAACATCAACAATGGCAAAGGTCCATGTAAAAGGCATTCCAAGTCCTTCCTGCTCAGGCTACGTATTCCACCATATTAAGAACCACACTAAACTCTTAGTGGTGTGCCATGCAGATTCTGAAAGGTCACATTACTGAAGGGACCATTTTGTTTTCTGATATATCCCACACAGGTTCATTGAAAACCGTAACTACTGGCTCAAGCCACAGCAGGGGTTATTGTCACTGTGGCCAGGATGCAAGGAAGGCCTAAAGAAATCGTTGAAGATCAAGTACAATCAGCAACCCCAGGAGCAGCATGAACAGCCTCAACATGAAGAAATCACAGCTGATGATCCGTTCATGAAGTGGTGGCAGAGGAGGCCTAGTATAGATGAGTGAAGTGCATTGCGACCACAGCCTGAAGAATTCCTGGGACATTGTTACAAAGCTGTCATCTGCTGCAGCAAGGCATGCTGGGTTACCACACGTTCCCATTGCTATCAAAGGTGAGAGCTGTGCTGTAACTATAGGTAATGGCTGCTTCCAAGGACACACTGGGCACGTGTATCAGCTCTCTCAAACATCAAGTCCCAGACATGTCAGACCACATTGTTGTATCTTGTTTCCCCAGGACAAGTGCAGTATTGTAGCCCAGGAGCGAGCTGGTTTCTCCCAGAGCAAAGCTTAGAAAATACTATTTTATAACCTGCCTGAAGAGAGTTTCAGTCGATCACTTTACATCACTACCACGTCATAGGTCTGCAGCATACAGCTTGGAACCCACCCTGATGCCTATATCCTTAAGTGTCATGAACACAGCTAAGTCCATCACACAAACCAGCCTCCCATCCACTGATTCCATCTACACTTTCCACTGCCTCAGGAAAGCAGCCAATATCAAAGACCCCTCCCAGCTTATACTCTCTTTCACCATCTTCCGTCAGGCTGAAGATACAAAACTTTGTACACACATATGAATAAATTGAAGAACAGCTTCCTTCCTGCTGTTATCAGACTTTTGAAGAGACCTCGCAAATATTAATGTTGATCTCTCTCTCTCTCTCTCTCTCTCTCTGTGTATGCACCATTTCTGCAGGTGAAAGACTATATTCGGCACTCTGTTCTGCTACCCTGATGTACATTTATCATTTGATCTGCCTGTATAGCACACATAACACTTTTCATTGTATTTCGGTACATGTGACAACGATGAATCAAATCATTTTAAGGGCGGGATGACTTACAAGGTCAGTTGCTGGGACACAAGGGCTACTCTCTGCAACCATGTTCGATGACTCCAATACACAGCCCCCCACAATGGACTGAGGCCAAGTGTAGGTACAACACAGCCTAGTCTTCCACCAGGCCCACTGTGGAGAAGTTCATATGCTACACGTTGAGAATATGCTGATGTTTGGATCAGCCTCGGTGGGTGGGTGGGTGGGTGGAAGGGAAACTCGCACTAAAGTCCAGGCGGGTGCGTGTCACATAATCCTTTTATTTGTGCACAACTGGAGTGAGCAAAGGGGAGGGTGTGATGGATGCCGAAGTGCTGGGAGAACAGCTTCCAAGGAGGAAGATGAGGACATTGATCAGGAAGAACATCACCTTCACCATAACAGTGTGGTGCAGAGCAATGCAGCAAAACCAGGTAGGACTTCACTGATGCCTGGTTCCTATTGATCAGAATTAAATGATCAGTTATTGACTGTAAGTTATGGCATCAAAAAGCAAGTAGCCCCTGTTCATGCCAACAAACAAATGAAGGTTTTTTTTTCCCCTGTTGTTAATAGAAGTTAACACTTTCAGCTTTTGAAGGCTTTGAAAGACAATGCTCTCACATTGAACAACTAGGCCTAACATAATAGTCATGATGTGGAGGAGCTGGAGTTGGGCTGGAGTGGACAAAAGCTAAAAATCACACAACACCAGGTTATAGTCCAACAGGTTTAATTGGGAGTACTAGCTTTCAGAGCACTGTTTCTTCATCAGGTAACTAGGAAACAGCATCATAAGTCACAGAATTTATAGTAAAAGATTTATAGTGTTTTGGATGTACTAGCTTTCGGAGTGCTATGATCTTTTGCTATAAATTCTGTGTCTTATGATCCTGCCCCACTAGTTACCTGACGAAGGAGCAGCGCTCCAAAGGCTAGTACTCCCAAATAAACCTGTTGGACAATAACCTGGTGTTGTCTGATTTTTAACTTACGTTATCGTGGGTGTGAAGGAAAGAGTAGCATTCTCTTCGACAAGGTTTGAATATAGTTTGGCAATGAGGACAGCGTAGCTGGATCTTATAGCTGTAATTATGACAGTCAGAAAACCAGGTGATAAATGTCAGGTAATAAAAATACATTTACAAGTGTGAACTTCTGTTCGCAATGAAGTGTCACTTGGGCCCTCAGTAGGTTTTCTTTTCTGTTACACTCAGACCATTTGCACTGGGAAAGGCTGCTTGTGGTTGTCAGCTTGTGCTGGTGCATAGCTGGGATTTAAATCAGTGACGGAAGCCCAGGAAGTCCCTGAAGTGGTGAGTAATACTGGCTAGCACAAGATAGAGCAAATGCAGCACTATAGACATGCAGTGCATACATAATGAGGTGAGCAGCAGAGAACTAAGATAACATGCTCCAGCTCATGGAGAGAAACCCTCCACGAAACTCCCAGAGATGGATACCTGTTGATTTTTGGCAAAATTCAGCTCATTATGCTTAATCCTTCTTCATAAACAGTCAGTATTGATGAGAAGATAATGCACCCATAAATTAATTAAAGCATTATTAATGGAAATGCTTAAGAATTTCCTGTTACATTTATAAAAGAATAACTGGAATGGGATATGGTGCATAAATTAATTTACTCAACCACTGCTCCATCCTGACAGCGAATCATTAATCTTATCCCTTACTAATCAATGAATCTAATTTAAGACTTTACCAGATGATACCATAAAACATTGCTCAGGGAACTTGCTGATTCACTTGTACTTTAGGTTAAAGCCCAGCTCTAAACAAACTACATAATCCTGAAAGGAAGACAAATAGAGCAGTATTCCAGCTCAAACAGGAACATTAATCAAGAGCAGTAGCCCATTCAGTCACAAGTTTGTTCTCGTATCTTACCTGCACTCAAGTCACTCTTCCTTGTTATAGTTTTGAAATTGCTTCAGAATTCACATTTCATAGAATCTACAACGTGGAAGCAAAGCGCATCCCACCTCCCCCACCCTATCCCTGCATTTACCATGGCTAATCCCCCTAGCCTACACATCCCTGAACACTACGGGCAATTTAGCATGGTCAATTCACCTAACCTGCACATCTTTAGACTGCGGGAGGAAACCGGAGCACCTGGAGGAAACCCATGCAGCCAAAGAGGAAAATGCCTTTGTTCAGTTTGCACGGTTTCGCAAGGGTAGGATTGAACTCGAGTCCCTGGTGCTGTGAGGCAGCAGTGCTGAGCCACTGTGGCACCCTATTTGGGGGAAAAGAGACTTCTTAATTTCTGATAGATTCTTTGCTTTTAAAAAAAATTCCTGATTTTGTTTACTTGATAAGTTTACACCCAACCTCTGCCACCAAGGGAAATAATTTCTGCCTACTTTAACATCCTAAACCGAGCAATGTGCCCTGAAGAGGTTACCCCTGACATCAGTGGGATCCAAAAAAAAAAACCAGGTCATATCCCTGCAGCTAAAAGCACTAGTGGCAGAGACAGAGGTGGCCACTGGCCCCTGCAAATTGAGAAATTCTGTAGCAAGCTAAAATTTACCCCAAAACCTTGGAATTGTTGTCAACACAAGTGGAAGGATCACAGGGCTTGTGAAGCACCAACTACTAGTGGAGGCATGCAATAATAGGTCTCTCCCATAATAGGGAGAAAGTGAGGACTGCAGATGCTAGAAATTAGAGTCAAATAGTGTGGTGCTGGAAAAGCACAGCCAGGCAGGCAGCATCTGAGGAGCGGGACCATCGACGTTTCAGTCATGAGCTCTTTGTCAGGAAGATGAAGAGCTTATGCTCGAAACGTCAACTCTCCTGCTCCTCGGATGCTGCCTGACCGGCTGAGCTTTTACCACACTCTTCCACTCTGTCCCACAACAGCATGGTTCAAATAAGAGAAAGGATAACATTGATCTTGTGCATTGCCATCACAATAACAAAATCTAGCAAGTGCAAAGAAACACTCTGCCTAGTCATACAACATTCCCTTGTCTGTTACTTTAGACAAGTTATGAACCCATTTAAAAATCAGTGGATGTGGATACCTACATTAAAATTGCAGATTGACATTGGTCTCAGAAATTGGACCTGAAAAATTGCAGAAGCATAGTAATTTGGCAATGGAATAGCTTATCTGTGCAGGTACTGGTTGCACTGATAAATTAGTGGGGTTCTTTATTGTTGTGTCTGGGGCAGGTGGAGGGTAGGTCCCTTCAGTATGAAAACGAGACGTCTATTCGAAGGAGTGTATCTAGATATTATGTGGCTGTTGATTCTTTGGCAGCAGCTGCCCATTAGGGAAAAAGAAAATCCCTGCTGTGGAGGAGTTCTGTGACTTCACAATTCAATATATTTGGTTAAGCATGTCCCAACCTCCCCAAATTAATCCACATTTCTCCCTGGAGGTGTGCCCAGTTCCCCAGCACTGTGCTGACATATTACTCAAAATGCATTGTCCAGAAGTGTGCGTGTGTGTGTGTCTGTGTGCAGTGAGAGTGTAATGGGGGCATGAGGTGGGGGTGGGGGTGGGGGCAAGCTCGTCATGTTGATGTCACTGGAGAAGCCATCCAGAATCCAGGCTAATGTTGTGGGTGAATGGTTGCAAGTCTTGGCACGGTAGATGAATACACTTGAATTGAATAAAAAATTGGAATAATAGCCTGATCTAATGGTGACTGTATAAGTACTTAAGTTTTGAGAAGATTTGTAGCTCAGGTTGATTAGAAGCCTGTAAGTTAGCTCACTGAACTGCAAGGTTTGATTTCAGACATTTTGTCACAAAGATGAGGTAACATCATCAGTGAGAGTCTCCGGTGAAGTGCTGGTGGTATGTCCCGCCGTATAGGTCTTGGTTTCTTCAGGTGGGTGATGTCATTTCCGTTTTTTTTCCCCAAGGGAAGGTAGATGAGATCCAAGTTGATGTGTTTTTTGGAGTTTTGATTAGAATGCCATGCCTCTAAGAATTCTCGTGCATGTCTCTGTTTTGCCTGTCCTAGGTTGTGTGTGTTGTCCCAATCAAAGCGGTGTCCTTCTTTGTCTGTATGTGTGGAAACTAGTATTAGTGTGTAACCACTATAGATTTAGCAGATGTGTTTTTAACAGCAATGTCTTTTAGGGAAGGAAATCAGTAGCCTGTAACTAGAAATGGGCAATAAAATGGACTCAACTAGCAATGTACGCATCCCATGAGTGAATAAAAAATATGATTGAGCCGGTATTTGTCAAGCTGAAACCAGACATCATCTCTTTTATGTTAGTCCTATAGATAATAAAGCCTAGTGCCTCCTCATAACATTTGAATGATCTCTTAGTTGTCATCATTTAGAAAGTTTTATCATTTTCTGTCCAAAGTGGTGATCTTACATTTGATATATTGATTTCAATTTGCCATCATTTTACCCATTCATTTAATCCACAATAATTGGTTTGTAATCTTGTGTTTCCAAGAATACCGCTTATAATACCACCTTTGTGTCATCAGCAAAAGTGCATTTTACAGCTTTATATTGCATCTTTTAATTCATTAATGAATAACTAATATTGGAGAACAAAATCAGGTATTTTGTGGGACACCACGTGAAATTTTGCCAATTGGAGTCGCTGCCCATTATCCAGTTCTATTTCCTATTGTTAAACCAGTTTTCTAAACAGTTCAATTATCTATCTTCAATTCCAGGAGCTTCAATCTTACCCAACAGTCTCTGATCAAATTTCTCCCAGAGGTCCATGTAAATAGCATCCTCTGACATTCCCTATCCACTACTTCAGTCAGCTTTTCAAAACCTTCACAACACATGATGTTACAAATCCACACTGGCTCTTTTGGATTACTGTTCTTTTCATGGATTCCTAGAATCTGGGGGTCACTAACAAGGTCTCTAACATTGGCTCACCCAGGCTGTGGTGAGCCACATTCTTGAACTGCTACTGTTCATGCAGTCCATTTGGTACCCAGGCTGCTGTTGGGAACAAGGCCCAGGACTTTGAGCCAGCAACAATGAAGTAGCAATGAGATATTTCCAAATCAGATAGTTTATGATAGGGAGGGAAATATTCAGGTGAGCAGAGTTCCTCAGCACCTGCCACGCTGTTCTTAAATGTGTTCAATCACCCCACCCTTCATTACGAATATCAGCAATTCTGCAAACAATACATTTTAAGTTAACCAATCTATAATTCCTTAGTTACTCTTTGTCACCTTTGTAAAATTCCACATATCACTGTGCTACTAAAGAAAGCTTCTAAATTAAGAGAATTTTGGAAGATTATAGTCAGGGCACTGCAATGTTCTCATCTACCACCATCAAAACTACAAAGCCATCCTGCCCTTTGTATTTTGACACTCTTTAGGATTATTACTTTTATTCATTAGGATAATTTTACTTACAATCCGTTTGGAATGTTTCTGTTCTGATTTAATATTATTTTTCTTCCTCCCCTCTAAATATTAACACTAAGTAATTATTCAGCAGGCGGAATCTTATAGTGAGGCCCATCTTGACAGTTGAAGCATCTTTCTAACAAGTGGTATGGTGAGTTTCTCCCACAGCAGTGAGTTGCCATTTAAGGGGGATTGTTGCATGTTAAATATCTCGTTAGCAACCCATCTTGCTTCATCAATGTTCAGCCTTCTGTCTTACTTTCCAAACAAGCTAAAGGCCAAGACAAATCACTATGGAACCCAGAGTGCGTACCTGGTGAATTCAGCTCACCATTCGCTCCAAGGGACTTCCATTTTGGACACCAGGCACCATCATCTCAGGACACACTCCATGGGCACTGGCCACACAAACCCACAGCAACAGACAATGGCATTCGACACGTGGCATCCTCTAAGAACCTTCATGACACATCTCTTTCCCACTTTCAGGGTACTTTGAATCATACTGCACAGAAACAGACCTCTCGGTCTAACTCATCTGCACTAATCAGAGAGCCCAATCTGACATAGCTCCATTTGACAGCACTTGTTCCAAATTCCTCTAAACCCTTCCTAATCATGTACCCACCCAGGTGCCTTTTAAACGTTGTATTTGTACCAGCCACTTCCTCTGGCAGCTCATACACGCACCGCCCTCTGTGCGAAGTTGCTGCCTCTCAGGTCCCTTTTAAATCTTTCCCCTCTCACCTGAAACCTACGCCCGCTAGGTTTGCACTCCCCCACTCTCGGAAAAAGACCTTGGCTATTCATCTATCCGGTCCTCTCATGATTTTATAAACCTGTACAAAGGTCACACTGCAGCCTCCAATGTTCCAGGGAAAATAGCCCCACCCTATAGCTCAAACCCTCCAATCCCTGTAAACGTTTTCTGCCCTATTCAGCAAATATTTTTGTAATCTCTCCAGCAAGGATCCAGTTCGGTCAGACAGATACATCCAGTTTACGGATTGGACTAAGCTGCATTTCCAGGCTCTTCATCTCACACACACACACTCAGGGGTTCGGGATTAGGATACAGAGCTCAATGAGCAGCCATGATTATACTAAATGATGGAGCAGGCCTGAGGTGGTTGAATGGCCTGCTCCTGAAGTCTACATTGCTATAAGTGCCCTTGATGGTCCAAAACCTCCACGTAAGCTGCCATTCTCTTGCTCAATTACTTTGACAACTGTAACACGCGACCTTTAAATCAATCTGAATTCTTTGCCACTGCTGACTTTAACCTTAAAGATACGATACAATGAAACAAAAGCATTGTGTTACTGAGTGTTCATGGTGTGTAAAGAACTGTGATCCTACACAGGACCATTGAGAGACGGGAAACAGTAAGGACAAGCTGCTGATCTAACCTCAATGTCTCAACACGCCAGCAGGAAACTAAAACTTGGACTTCTGCCCGATTCAGGTATAATTTTGCATGTTGCTCTAGCAGGCTCCATAAGAGTTATCCCAGAATTACCAATTCAAGTCAACGTCCCATCATCCAGAACTGGAAATGATGGAAATGTAACAATATGAAGGCAGAGAAAGCCGGCAGGAGAGAAATTAGGAACAGTCCTCGATAGGATGGAAGATGGGAGTAATTAAATCACAAAAGGGTTGATGGTGGAATGTAAAAAGGGAATGGTAATAGAACAGGTAAAGAAACAAAAGATGGGTCTAAGTGGGTGGAAATTATGGTAACAGAATCATTATCAAACAGGAACAAAAAATGGACAAATAAGTTATGGTGTGAAATTATTGCATTCAGTAATGAATCTGGAAAGCAGTAAAGCTTCTAAATAAAATATCAGGTATGATTCCATGAGCTTTTCAGTTCCATTCAAATGAGTGTAGGATGCTGTGGATACACATCTCAGAATGGATAGGGAATTAGAAACACAGCTGATTGGAAGCTCAGGGTCATGTTAGTAGTATGAATGTAAATGCTTCACTAAGCAATCATCCTACTCGCCTTTGGCCTCTCTGGTGTAGTTCAGAGTAAATCATGAACAAACAATACAATCTCACTGAAAGAAGAGCAAATAAATTTTCACCTGGAGGGCCTGTCTGGACCCGTGGGAGATGGGAAGGGTGGAGGCTTAAAGGTTTGTGTAGTGAAGGTGCTCCCACAAGAAAGGAGGGTGAAGGCAGAATTGCAGAAATATGATTCACAATATTGCTGACAGTGTGGGTGAATCTTCACAGGAGAATAATGGAAGCACATCAGAAACAATACAACAGAAACATGGGAACAGATTAGACCAATCAGCCTTTTGAGGCTGCCCTGCCATCAATAAGATTGTTGGATAAATTAATCAGATTGTAGTCTCAACTCCATTTTTATGTCCACCCACCCATAATCCATCAGTCTCTTATTTATCAAAAATTTAACTAATTCAGCCTTGAACAAATTCATTCACCTAGCATTCACTAGTTTCGATGGAAATGAATTCTGCAGAGCCATGGTCCTTGGGAAAAAAAAATCTCCTTAATCTCGAAGATGGAAAAAGAGAGAACTCATTCTTAAACTATCTCATCTTCACCACAAGAGGAAACTTTGTATTCTCCCCTTCAAATTCCCTCACAATCTTACATGTTTCAAATAAGATTGTGTCTCGTTGTTATAAACTTGAATAGTGGGGGTTCAATCAGACAAATGTTAGATTACTTCCAGTGTGGAAACAGGCCCTTCGGCCCAACAAGTCCACACTAACCCTCTGAAGAGCAACCCACCCAGACTAACACTACGGGCAATTTAGCACGGCCAAGTCACCTTACCTGCACATTTTTGGACTGTGGGAGGAAACCGGAGCACCCGGAGGAAACCCACGCAGACACAGGGAGAATGTGCAAACTCCACACAGACAGTTGCCTGAGGCGGGAATTGAACCCAGGTCTCTGGCATTGTGAGGCAGCAGTGCTAACTGCTATGCCAGTGTGCCGCCCATGTTCTTCACAAGATCAGCCCTTCATCCCAGTAATGAGCCGAATAAACTTTCACTGAACTGCTTCTAACACAATTAAATAAGGAGATCACAAATGTGCACATTTATGTCTCACTGATGCTTTCATATAATAGCAGCAATATTTCTCTACTTTTATATGCCATTCCCTATCAAGAAAGTCAACATCCCATTCATCTTCGCATCACTTGCTGTGTCTGCACATTGACCTATTCTGATTCATGAGGGCTCGAAATATGAAAGAGTGTGTGTGTGCGCGCGCACGCGTGTGCGTGTGTATTGGAGTGGAGAGGGAAAAAGAGTGCTTTTCAAAAAAAATGGGAAGGTGCCGGTGTCAGACTGGGGTGGAAAAAGTTAACAATCACACAACACCAGGATGATAACCTGCTGTTGTGTGATTTTCTAAAATATTTTCAGGAAGAGACATAGATGTAGGTAGCCAGGTAGGTAGAAAATTAGACAAATGAGGGCAAAAATAAAGCCATAAGATTGAAGGGCGAGTTGCATGAGACAGGAAAAGACTGAAACAAAGTCAGTCTATGAGAAGCATGTTTGTGGATATTTGGAAGGAAGCAGAAATAGACTGAGATTTTCGGGAACTACGATTAGGAGACCATGGTTGGAAGATCTCCAGAGAAGATGACATTATTGACAGTCTACGTCCATGGGCAGCAGAAGGTGTTGTCCGAGCACTGACATTCAGTATCTGCATCACAAGAGGTCCATTCATTCAGTAAAAACAAGTCCAATGATAATACTTACATTGGACTCAAAAGAATGGAGTGTGGCAGGTTAGGCTTGGCTCAGTATAAAGATTTTCTGACAGTATGGGACTGTTTTTAAACAGAAAGACTACAGCACCAATCTCTAATTTACCTTGAATACATATTTAAGCTCAAAGTGAAACTCAGTGACAACTAGTCAATTAATTCAATTTCCCAGCTCTTCCATCACAGCCCTGTAAATTTTTCCTTCTGAAAATTGCAGTCAAATCCGTTTCCATCATTCTTTCAGGCAGTGCCCACCCAGCTCATCACAACTCACTGTGTAACAAAACAAAATCCACATTTCCCCTACAGTTCTTTGCTAATTGTCTTAATTTTATGCCCTCTGTTACTGACTACCCATCATTGTGTTTTGGGTCTTCGTGAGATCTACTCTAATGCTTACAGCTTCTTGCTTCAATATAATATCTTGTTCTCTCTGCAAATCCATTCAGGCTTGACTAATAGCACAAAATAATGAAACAACTGTTGAACAACTGAAAACTCCACATTGCAAACTGATTGTCCTTACTTATACCATTAGAAGGGCTCATTAGATTTTATTCATCTCAGCTAGGGTAGTAACAAAGGCATCACAATTTCCCTCAGCAAATAGCTAAGAGGGAGAATACTTACATGTCCTCTAAGGAATGAAAAAACAAATACATCACAGATTCCGAAGAACATTGGAAATACGCAGGAGACTGGTCATATTGTGGCAAAGACAAGATACAAAGTAAGCTGAAAGCATGAAATATGCAAATATAGAGAAGCAACTAAAAATCATACCACGAATGCAGAAAAAAAAATCTCAAGATCCTTCACAGGAGTAAACTCAGACCAACTAGGACAGACACACAGATATCCTGCTGATGAAGACCTTGGGTATCTGTGGTATGGAGTCCAGCACCTTAAAAGGAATGCTTTATCTAGAATATAGCTGCATTTTCTGAAAATGACCCAAGTAGAACACAGTTACAGAAAAAGCAAGACAACAAACAGCTACTCACACAAGAGGCTACAAGGTAAAACAGTCTTTAATTTAAAAAGTTAAAAGTCCCACAACACCAGGTTATAGTCCAACAGGTTTATTTGGAAGCACTAGCTTTCGAAGCACTGCTCCTTAATCAGGTGGTTGTACAATTTTGTTTTTAAATTTTAAATAAAGTGGAAGGTGTTCCCAGGGGGGAAAACCAAGTGTTTCTGAAGTAGCCTTTTGGTGAGAGAATACAGAAATGATCATTTTAAAATTGCAGCCAGCTTTTCCGCACCTAGACATTGCTTTATGGGAGAGGTCTTTTCTACATCTACACGATGGTGGTCCAACCGGTCTTATCTCTACACAATGAGTACCAGGAGTTGTCTTGTTAAATCTGCTTGCTGCTTTGCACAGACATAACTTCCTATCCTGGACTTTCTCCTCTTCCTCTTGCTGCTCTTTGCTGGCACTCACTTCACTGCTTTCTTAGTGCCCTTCTCGGGAACTTGTCCTTTCTTTTCCTCAACTGTGGTGACAGCCAACTTCAGGCTATCTTTGTCGTCAAAAGAAGTCACAGGCTGGTCTGTTTTGACTTACCTCATCCTGCGTTAAGGGTTTTTCCTTGTAGCTCTATTCCCATTTCTCAATGTGGCATTCTATGGGTCTGTCTCCCTCTCCAAACAGCCACTTAATTTACATTTGCAACCATTTTATGGGCGGCACAGTGGTTAGCACTGCTGCCTCACAGCGCCAGAGACCCGGGTTCAATTCCCACCTCAGGCAATTGTCTGTGTGGAGTTTGCACATTCTCCACATGTCTGCGTGGGTTTCCTCCCACAGTCCAAAAATGTGCAGGTCAGGTGAATTGACCATGCTAAAGTGCCTGTAGTTTTAGGTGTATGGGGAATGGGTCTGGGTGGGTTGCTCTTCAGAGGGTCGGTGTTGACTTGTTGGGCCGAAGGGCCTGGTTCCATACCGTAGGAAATCTAATCTAATCTAATCATTTTTGATTATATCAGCCCTCTTTTGAAAACAGATTTTTGAGTTACACTTTGGGGTTCTCACCCCTGGTCAGAGCACTGGACTATTCAACACACTATCTATAGTCAACAGTGCAAATACATGGTCCAGGACTTAAAATAAAAGGTATGCTGCAAGTAACTCTCCAACTCAAGGAATGTCAGAGAACCTATATTTGTACTCCTAAATCATAAAATTCCCACTTTGAGTATGAATGACGTCCTTAATCCCAATCTTAATTTAGAAGGACTCAAATTAATTAAATTCAACAAAAAAAAGCAGCCCTGTAACAGTTAGTTATGGATCAGCAAACCAAAGGAACATTTCGTTAAGGAACAGCCAGTTGTGAAATGTCCCAAAGACAGGCATGCTGGCACAATGGTTAGCACTGTTGGTTCACAGTGCCAGGGACCTGTTCGATTTCAGCCTCAGCTGGCTGACTGTGTGGAGCTTGCATATTCTCCCCGTGTCTGCATATATCTCCACGGAAACCACAGGTGAGAAGGGATAGTCAATATCCAAAGAGCCAGGATACATCTAAACAAGTTTACCTGGTTCTGACATAGAGGAAACTACAAAAAAAAAACAGGACAGCGGTTGTCTACAAACAGAAGTTCAAAAGCCTTCCAGGTGGAGCAACTGCCACCATCTTCTAACATTAATAATTCTAATGGGATGGGAAAAGAAGCTTGAGGAAGATGTTGCATAAGAGTGTAATGGTCTGGGAAGGTCGATACTGTGGAGTACCTCAAATATCACCAATAATGTAGTCACACACATTTATTAGAGAACAGATTAGGATCTCAAGACAATACGGACGACCATCGAGTCCCCCTCTGTAGCAGCGTCTATCATTTCAGTGTAATTTGTACTTAGTTTCTAACATGTAATTAATTACAGTTTCTTGAAGACAGTCAAATGGATGACCTCTACCACCCCGGACCACCTGGCTCTTGTAAATCTCTGCTGAAAAAGAAGATGGCGACAACAAAACTAACCACATGGCAAGCAATAATGTGGTCAGCCTTAGATAACAACATGCGGATTGCTCAAAAATAAACTGGAGAATTCAAAAGATGAAACTCCAAATCAAAGCTTCAGGATGATGTTAGGAAGCACTTTTAGGAAGGCCAGGATAAAGCTAGAGCTCTGTCTGCTTATACAAGCTGAAAGAATGGAAAACAAAGACAGACTGATGGATTTCTGAAAGCAAGAGTATGAAGGGTCACAAGAGTTAATAATGGAAAATGAAGGTAAGACACAGATCAGCTATGATCAAATGAAATGCTGCGGTAGGCGAAAGGGACTGGTTAGTGTGTTCCTGTGGTTATGCTTCTAAATTCTTGCAATTTTTTTTAACTCATTGACAGGATGTGGGCGTCACTAGCTAGGTCAGCATTTATTGCCCATCCCTAATCACCCAGAAGGCAATTAAGAGTCAAACACATTACTGTGGTTCTGTAGTCACATGGAGGCCAGACCAGGTAAGGATGGCAGATTTCCTTTACTGAAGGACATTAGTGGACAAGGTTTATTTTTCCAAACAATCGAGAAAGGTTTTATGGTCATCATTAGACTCTTAATCCAGATTTATAATCAAATTCAAATCCAATCATCTGTCAAGGTGGAATGCTAAGGGGTGGATCTAGCATTTACTCACGAGGGACACAGACTCTCCAAATGAAAAATGTAACTCAGTGACTCTTTGTATGTGGTGCAATTGAACAGGATGAAATCCATTCACAAATGGCAGAGGTAAATACAGACAGAGAGGTAGCTGCCTTTCTGTGCAGTATGTTGGTTCAGCGACATCAAGGTTCTAGTAGGACAATAATGTGGAATGTTGTGTTGATTAAACATCAGAGCAATCACATCTACTTGACGATGCCACTGGGCTACATCCACCATCTAGAGATACTTTAACTAAAAAAGCAAAAACCCAAGACACAACAAAACAAAAATGAAGTTCTGTGAGAACAATCCTTCCCAAGTCAGAAACATTCAACAATGATTCGAGTGCCAAGATTAACTTTTGGTCTCAGTTAGTGTTTAAAGCAAACATTAAATTATTCAGGCAATGTTTTACTGCCACACCCTTCATTTTCAAGTCCAACCTCTCTCACAATTATTTGAAATAGAAAGATTCACTGCCAACATTTCCCACACAGAACCAGCAGCAGACAGTATTGAAAACTTTGATTTCTGCAACAGTACTTAATTCCCAAATACATTCATAGATTGCACAAATGAATGCCCAATGATGTCAGTTACCTGAGAGGTTACTCCATCTTGTCATGTTTTAATATCATTTCTCTTTTCACTTTGTACTGCCTCCCATAACTGCATATGATTTTGATAAGCAACAACAAATCTGAAACTCGATACCATATACTTTTCTCTGACAACTGATAATCACAGACTAACATGGCACAACGGTGTTCATTAGAGATCAAGGTGTGTTAAACTCACCCAGTTCATATTGCCATTTGCACAAGAGGTATAGAGCAGTCCCCTCAATATTTCCACCTCTGAATCAGCTAATTTAATGCAATGTTACTTACTTTATCCTCTACATATATCAACTTGTAAAAGTCCAAACGAAAATGTAAATTTTCTTGCTGTAAAATATGGCCACTGGAGATTAGGGAAGTACTGATTCTGAGTCACAATCTGTACCAAAGTGTTTCTGGGAGTGTCACACCCATGTTGCTGCAGGCCAATGATTGCACCCAATTGCACACATGCAAATTTTGTAGGTAAGCAATTGGTTTCATGAAACTGCAAATAGGTAAGAGAACAGCAGGGAGCATATCCACAAAGCAAAGAGTAAAAGGCTGGAGCAAGCCAGACAATTCTAGTTACTGACAGCCTGCTGCTACAGATGTTCCTGTCTGGACATGCAGAAGGTCTGAAAGCTGCCTGATCAGGACACTTTTCAACGCTGTAAAAAAGCAAAGGAGCATGGAACAAACTGGACTTTGAGGTCTCAATGCCTTCTTCAGTTATGAAGTAATAAGTGCCCCAAAACATTTTTCACTTTCAGTTTCCTTTGGTCGCAATAACTGTCATGTGAAAGCCTTTTTTTTAAGTAAATGTAGTAAATCATAAATTAGAAAAAAAAAGACATGGTTTCCTGTTATTAAAATATATAATTATGATTAGGTAGCACCTTTCATAATTTTAGAACCACCCAAACTGCTTCACAGCTGATAAATAGCTTTTGAAGGGTTCTGTGTTGCAATTTCAGAAACATTACAAACAGTAAGATCCCACAAATGCCAACTGAATAATGTCTGGGCACTTGTCAGTGTCTAGGTGCATCTTGATTCCAAACTCCTGTTGACTTCAAGATGAAGGTGTTGTTTTGAGCCACTGTTGACATTGATTAATAGATAAATGGTTAGAAAGTGTAATTTTAGAATTGATATTTATAATCAATTTGGCTCAGTGACAGACATCACAAAGTCTGTGTTATATGAGGACACAGCTCTGCGATCTGTGGGGAACTAGACCTTGGATCATTGCCATGTGATTAGATCTGGGCCAGTGGAGCAGAAACCTGAACTCACTGGATTAGAATAATGTATTTGTGCTCTACGCTGTAATATTTGAGAAAACTGTCTTCCATCATGGAGTACTCAATAACGTCATGAACGCCTTCAGAACCTGACTGGAGACAGAGAGCTAAAGCACTGATGCAGTAAAAGCAGAAACCTGGGTGAAAAAAAAAACACAGGCCTGAGGGAGAAACAGAGTTCATGCTGAATTTTCATCTGGGAGGTGGGAATCCAGAGTTGGGGAATCTCCGCTCTGGCAGTGCTGGGCAAGAATGGTGACATGGACAAGTCCAAACTCTCTCAAAATATTCTAAGAAGATAGCCTAGATCCTAACTTATTCTTATTTTGAAGGCAAATGTAAAATGCCATGTTCCAGATGCAGCACAACTGGTCAAACTACTCGACGTTAAGCAAAACACAATTTATATTAACACTGTCATTAAAAATACAACCAAAGAAAGAGGAATTTAGAATAACCTAACTGTTGGAAAACTTAACAGATTATTAGATACATTAACTATTACTATTTAACTGTCCCATTTTAGTAACATCTCAAAAACCCACCCCTTGGCAAAAAGGAAATTTCAGACACAGATTCTCACATGCAGTTCTCCAATCCAGGAGGAATAACATCAAGAGAAAATTCAGAGACAGTAGCAGCCTGGAGACATTCACTGAAGCTTCCAACTCTGTTGAGACTCCAACAGCTTCTGAAGCTCCTGAAAAAAAGCCAAAACCCAGAAATCGTGATCTGTGGGAGCTAGCCACACCCACTAATAAACAAAAACCCAAGACAACCCAAGCTGTTTACTCAAGTGGTCTTCTGTAGCCAGCTCAGTACCTCTGCCTTACAACCTCTCCTCAAACTAAAACTAGGACAAAATACACCTCTTAAAATGATAACATCATCACGATAGACTGCAATGGAATTGGTGTCTCCCATGCCAAAACAGAGATAAAAATGATAGCATAAACAAAGGTGGATCAAACCATCCTTGGGAGTCATGACAGATAAAATGTCCACTTCTGCTACCATCTTTGTGTCTCAAGAAATGCAAGGTTTCCAGTGAAGGAAATATGACTCTGTACAATATAGAAGCAGGCCATTCAACCCATTGAGTCTACACTGCCCCTCTGAAGAGCATCCCACCCAGATCCCTATAACCCTGCATTTCCCATGGCTAATCCATCTAACTTATGTATCCATGGACACTGTTCACAAGTTAACATGGCCAACACACCTAACCTGCACATCTTTGGACCATGGGAGAAAACTGGAACACCTGGGGAAAACCCATGCAGACCGGGGAGTACGTGTAAACTCCATACAGAGAGTTGGCTGAGGGTGGGACCGAATCTGGGTCCCTGGCGCTGTGAGATTGGAAGTGTTGGCTGAACATCAAACCTGAAGTGGTTAGTGAAATAACTCCACGAAGCCCTGTATCTCATGGGCTTTATTCACACATGCATTATAAATGACACTCATCCAGCTCCCTCAGAGACAGCTTTTGGGGGGGGGGAGGGGGGGGGGGGTGAACAACAGGATGTCTGACACACCTGTCTAAATCTGTCAGCCAGGGCTCCCTGATTGGACCATATTCTTTGAGGTCCACTTAGCTGACTGTGTTAAAATCAGTATAGTTAGTCTATCATTTTTGTCATCAGCTTAATGTTGCTGCGTAAGTCGGCACAGTGTGACCTCACACTCCATTGCATGTCACTTGACTATATGTTCTGATGCCTGAGGAAACACAATTCTGAGTGACCGAACTAGCTTCTGCACTCCCTTGCAAGGGGCTGAACACTCCCATCTGAACTTGTAGCAGTTCACAGCACCTCCAAATGTGCATGATCATTCAGGCAGCTGTCCACTTTTTGCCCTCAACTGAACTGCCCTTCCCACCCGCTCTCACCCTACAGAGGAGGCCAGTCACTGAGCACTTCCATCACCAGCACCAATTCATCCCAGGATATGTGTGTCCCCTCAAGGAGTTCTGGCCCCTGAGAACATTAAGATACAATATCGAAATATGCCACATTACACAGTGGTTCATTACAGTGACTCAGTGGTTAGCACCTCTGCCTCACAGTACCAGGGACCCAGGTTCGATTTCAGCCTCGGGTGACTGTCTGTGTGGAGATTGCACATCCTCCCCACGTCTTCTTGGATTTTCTCCCTCAGTCCAAAGGTGTGCAGGCTGGGTGATTTGGCCATGCTAAATTGCCTATAGTGTTCAGGGATGTGTAGGTTAGGTGGATTAGTCAGGGGGTAAACGTAGAGGAATGGGTTTGGGTGGGATATTCTTCGGTGGGTCGGTGTGGACTTGTTAGGCTGAAAGGCCTGTTTCCACACTGTAGGAAGTTTAGTTAAGCTGAGGCCACCATGCCTGGAAGTAGTGAACACTTGTAACTGGATGGTAAGTTATTACCCTCTCTCTATCATCTAAGGATGTCAAACAAATGGTGCAACATTAAAGATTCATTGAGTAACTTTGAATGTCTCCAGGGCAATCTCTTAAGATCTTCTCTGGTGTCTCAGATAAGTCTTTGTAAGATGTGTCTATCTTTAGGAGCTAAGGAATCACTCATATATCAGGAGGAGGAGGGCAAAAACTACATGGAGGTCAGAGACAGTGAGCGGTAATCATTAAGGCACATTACATGTGCTTTCTTCCGTACAGGGATGATGGTGGTCATCTTGAAGCAGGTGCAGACTTTGGATTGTAGGAGTTTATAAAATTCCTTAGGATGGGGGATTTCAAGACTGGGGGTACATTTTTAAGGTGGGAGGAGAGAGATGTGGGCAAATCTTTTACACAGAGAGCTGTTCGCATATAGAATGAACTTCCTGAGAAAGCAGATGATATGGGTACAATTACAGCATTTAAAAGACATTTGGATAAATACATGCATAGGAAAGAAATATGGGCCAGGAGCAGGCAGGTGGAACTAGTTTAGTTTGAGATTATGTTCGGCCTGGACTGATTGGACTGAAGGATCTGTTTCTATGCTGTATAACGCTATGACTGATGACTTTCTGTGGGAGAGAAAACAAAATCTCCTTTTGTCTGTCTTAAATGGATGACCGCTGAATTTTAGACAATGGTGCCTGGTTCTAGAAGAATGGACCTCCTTCCCACATTCACTCTGCCAATGGCCCCCGGAACCTTATATGTTTCAATCAGGTCACCCTTGACTCTTCTAAACTCCAAAGGTCTGAGCCATTTTGGGGACACAGTGTTTCAGGTTTAATTAGAACTGGAAAAGGTGAGAGGTTTTACAGATTTTAGTCAAGGTTAGAGAGAGGGAAACGTGACAAAGGAGAAATGAACTTGGAAGGGATAGATTAGGGAGGACAAAATACAAATATGGCTCCTAATGGAGAACAAAAGTGGATGAAATATTTACCTCAGCAATTCATAGATTTAATCTCAGAGGATACAAAGATGTAAAAAGTGTGCAGTCCTGGTGATGATGTGGATAAGTTACTAATGGCAAACACAGAGCCAAAGTTGTGACCATTCATTTGAATCTCAAATGGTGGCAAGAGAGAGTACTAGGTTTAGTAACTAGAAATTGGAGTTCTGGGAGGGGTCTAAAGAAAATGGCTTTGCTCTTCTGAGCAGTTAGTTGAAGGAAATTGTTGCTCAATTGTTTTTGAATCAATAGTCTACCCTGGCTCTTGGCCATGCAGGCTAGACAACACTTGGTCTACTCTTGGTTTGAGCCCCAATTTAAAAGTCCAAATAATTTAATAAATTCTTGTCAATTTCTTAATCAATCCTCAGGCTAGTCGGAACTGTTTGGGTACAGGATACACTCACCTGATTCCTTGTTTGACTTCTGAGCAAGTCTGAAGTGGACTGCAACCTGTCGTCATGGTGACACCAGTTCATCTGGTGTATGCGGTGTGGTTGAGGTTCTTTGTGTGGTCCAAGGGTCAGGAAGTGGGTAAGGCTTTTTTTATCACTTTGCTTATGTCTTGGGACTCCAGTCATGATTAGTTGCTTCAGTTATTTGCTGCGGCATTTTCGTGAGTGTACTCTGCTGTAGAATCAGCTTTTCACACACCCAACTTTGTTCAGGCTCAGGTAGGATCCTTGGGGTAAATGCTGATAATCTGCTGTTGCCAAGAATTAAGATTACATCCAAGTCTTAGATGATTTTGACAGATGAGGACTGAAACCCATTCTAGTGCAAACTAATGATGATTTATTAATTATTTACTTAATGATAACAATATGGTTTTGCAAGACTCCATCAGAAACATCTTCACTCAGTTCCATGTGATGTAACACAATCTGACACCACGAACAAGGCACTCTAGATATTAACGTAATAGTTATTACAATTCACAAGCAGGCGATTGCTGAATTGGACCATCTCCTTCAAAAGACTCAACAGTCTCACAGCACAATGGGGATGCTGCCACCAGTGAATGTCAAGGCGACTGTCACTCTCAGCTTTGATGATGGTTCGAGCCTTCAGACTAGCAGAAGCTAACATTGCTGACAAATCCCCAACCTGCTGTGGACACCATTGCATCAGGGAGGTGATGCAGGGCCTGTGTGTGAGGAGAGGAGAGCTCTAACCTGATACTAGCTATTATTAATTTCAGATGTATTTACTAAGTTAACATAGATTCTATAGCATTTGAACTAATGTCTCCGATCATTATTCCAATTAGGCAATTCCTTGGCATCTGGAACCTTCTGAGAGAATCCATAAAATGCCCAGTCCAAAGATATGGATTGACCATGCTAAATTGCCCATTGGTCATGAGGAGTGCAGAGTTATTGAGAGCGCTCTTTGGAGGGTTGGTGTGAACTTGATGGGCTGAATGACCTGCTTCCACATTCAAGGGGTTCTATAATTCTATGAAATGTAGATAATTCAATCAATTCTGCTGCTGAAATAGTTGCCCAAGAAAATTTAGATGATAAAACAAAATTTTGTCTAACTCCAAGATGGATGTTAAGTTGACCCCATAATTCACTACACATCTCCCCTGCCCTCCAACTACACCTCTCCCTCATCTACACCATGCCCCATCTACACCTCCTCCCCCAACTATATTCACCCCCAATGATGTCCCCCCAACTACATCTGTTCCCCAACTACACTTCCCCCAAACCCTTACATGCCCCAGACCCTGAAAACTATTCCATGCTCCCCTCCCAACATCTCCTTATCTCTCCCCACTCCCCCAGTCGACAGCAGGCACCACCTCCCGCATACAACTCAACATGATTCCAAAACGAATGGGAACCGATATCGATCCTTTGCTACTGGCCCGACATTTCCCCAATGCCTACCAGCTTTAATCCGCCATCAGTGGTCCTGGTGCCATCAGCACCCATTAACTGGACACACTAACTCCTCCCCCCCACTCTGTCTGGCACCTGGCAGACCAAGCAAGCTATTTATTACTCTTTACCTTGTATTATCCCCACCTGGCATCCTACTTCCTGAAGCAGCTGCCATGCTTACCTCATGACTACCTTCAACATGTATCCTTCAGCAGCTGTCAAAATGTCTGGATGTGTTGCTGAACATTTAAACCTCAGAACACAGCAAACTGGCTGCTGCCAGAAGGGTTGTGGTTTGACTTCCCCTGACTATCCTGTACCATCGTGTTAGTTTCAGCTCTGCTCCCTATTTCAGAAGCGGTCAGCATCAGAATTCCTGGCTCAAAAGGCAGAACTCAGCTACGGAAAGGAAAGGAAAGTGAATGAAAAGAAAGAAAGGACTAACAGGGAAATGCAAGGAAGACATTGAAAAAAAAATAAATTTAAAAAGTTTTAAAACTTTGAGGAACAATTTATTATTGTTTTGATTTGATTTGTTGTCACATGTCCCAAGATACAGTGAAAAGTGTTATTTCGTTGAATCTATTTGTAAATGTATTTAAGCTTTTATATCTTTTACCTGATGGAAAAGGATGGAAGAGAGTACAACCAGGGTGGGAGGGGAATTTGATTATGTTAGTTGCTTTCCCAAGGTAGTTGGATGTATAAATGAAGTTAATGGATGGAAGGCTGGTTTGCATGATGGACTGAGTTGTGTTCATGACTCTCTGTAGTTTCTTGTGGTTTTGGGATGATCAGTTGAGATACCATGCTGTGATGCATCCAGATAGGATGCTTTCTATGGTGAATTTGTAAAACCTGGTGCAAGTCTTTGAGGACATGCCAAATTTCCTTAGCCTTCTGAGGAAGTAGAGGTGTGCTTTCTTGACCATTGCTTTGACGTGGATGGACCAGGAGAGATTGTTGGTGATCATCTGTCCCAAGAAATTGATGCTGTCAACCATCTCCACCCCGGCACCATTGATGCAGTCAGGGATGTGCTATTCACTTTACTTCCTGAAGTTGATGATCAGCTTCTTCGTTTTGCTGCTGTTAATGGAGAGACTGTTGTCTTCACACCACGCCGTGAAGCACTTAATCTCTTACCTGTACTCTGTTTCATCATTGTTTGTGATCCGACTTAGAACAATGGTGTCATCAGCAAACTTGTAAATGGAGTTGGAACAGAATTCGGCCACACAGTCATGAGTGTGTAAGGAGTATAGTGGGGGCTGAGTACACAGCCTTGCTGGACGCCAGCATTAACGATTATTGTAGAGGAGGTGTTGTCACCTACTTTTACTGATTGCAGCATGTGGATCAGGAAGTTGAGGATCCAGTTACCGAATGGGAAGCAGAATTGGAATTTAGAGATGAGTTTGTTTGGAAAGATGGTGTTGAAGGCTGAGCTGTACTCAATAGGTACGAACCTGACGTAGGCATCCTTATCGTCTAGATGACCTAGGAACAAATATAGTGCCAGGAAGATGGCATCTACTGGTGGGTGAATTGCAAAGGAAGATGGCAGGCTGTGGGGCTGGAGCTGATGTGAGCCATTATTAACCTCTCGAAGCATTTCATAATTATGGGGATCAGAGCCATCAGGTAGTAGTCATTGAGGCATGCTGCATGATTTTTCTTTGGCACTGGGATGATAATGATCTTCTTGAAGCAGGTGGGGACTTCAGATCAAAATAAGGAGGGGTTAATGATGTCAGTGAATACTCCCACCCGCTGCTCCACACAGGGTCTGAACTCCCACCCGCTGCTCCACACAGGGTCTGAACTCCCACCCGCTGCTCCACACAGGGTCTGAACTCCCACCCGCTGCTCCACACAGGGTCTGAACTCCCACCCGCTGCTCCACACAGGGTCTGAATGCTTTGCCATCTGGGCCAGTCACTTTCTGTTGGTTCACTCTCAAGAGAGACGATCTGACATCTGCGATGGTAACCATGTGCACAGGCACATCCAAGGCTGTTGGGATAGGTGACATGGTATCACTGACCTCCTGTTCAAAGTGACTGTAGAATATTTTCAGCTTGTTGGGGAAGGATGTACTTTTGCCTGCGATTCTGTTTTGTAGCCCATTATGTGATGTCACTGTGCCACAAACAATGGGCATCCGTGTGGTTAGTCTGGGACTCCAACTTAGCTTGGTATTGCCTCTTGACATCTTGAATGGCTTTGTGACGGCTGTACTTGGATTTCCTGTAGAGGTCAGTGTTACCTGACTTGAACACCTCAGACCAGGACTTCAGTAGGAAATGGATCTCCCAGTTCATCCATGGTTTCCAGTTGGGGAATATTCGGATTAAATTATTTGACCTGCAGTCTTCTACATACTTAATAATGAAATCTGTAACAGTATTGGAATACTCATTTAGGTTGGTTGCTGATTTCTTGAATATGGACTAGTCCATTGACGCTAAGCAGTGCCATAGAATCCCTTCCATTGCCTCAGACCAACACTGAAATTCTTTCTGAACTGGGTCCTCATGCTTCAATCTCTGCTCGTAAACCAGTAGGAGGAACACACGGATCTGATTTTTCAAAATTGTGAGATTACATAGTTTAATTGTTCTCCTATTTAATTCCAAAGTTGACTGTCACATCTATAGCATAGATCCCGTCATTAACCAGGTGGCGAAAAATGATTTGTACTCATAGTGTAAAATCTCATAACTTGTGAGATGTCATTTTAAAAATATTTTGTGATGTTAACAGTGGCCTGGGGCAAAGCGTTCAGTAATTTGTGGTGAACCTGAATTCGTAGCTTCCTTTTCCTTTGCTAGGAACTGCTTGTTTTTTAGCACATCAATAATATTGTGCACTGTTACAATGGGACTCACAACATTCCCAGAATTTTCTGGGAGATAATACTGCATGATAATGTTGCCTTTGCCAGTTATGTACACTTTATTTTCTCAAGTAATCCCCTCCTTTTAACATGTTTATGAATTAATAATAGCCAAGGACCTTTCCCCCGGGTAGGGGAGTCCAAAAGTAGATGGCATAAGTTTAAGGTGAGGGGGGGAAAGATTTAAAAGGGACTTAAAGGGCAAAATTTTCACACAGAGAATATGCACGTATGGAACGAGCTACCAGGGGATGTGGTGTAGGCCAATACAATTACAATATTTAAAAGACATCTGCATGGGTACATGAATGGGAAGGGTTTAGAGCAATTTGGCTGACTGCTGGCAAATGGGACTAGATTAATTTGGGACATCCGGTTGGCATGGATGAGTTGTACTGAAGGGTCTGTTTCCGTGCTGAACATCTCCATGACTCTATGACTCTAAAACATATTAAGGAATTGACGGACTGTTTAAAGGATTTATTTTGGACATAAAAATGTAAGTGGTTATGATTGCAGGAGATATATTTAAATTATGATACACAGAAACAAAAAAGGTGGTAGTTCATCTGAAATCACTCTCAGAGGACAGTTTTGATTTGGCTTGATTTTTCTGAAATGCAGAAAATGACATCTTAGTGGTTGTCAGTTAATCAACTAAATCACAACATTCCAAAATTATTTGGTTTTCTGAAAAAATAGGCATGTACTCCATAACATACTACAGATATTTTAAGAAAAAAAAGGAGAAACAAAATTGAGTAGAAAAGGAAGGAAAAGTGAGAGGCAGAGACAGACAGTGTTATTAACACAGAATTATTCATTTCTCAAATATCTGAAAATGCTTCACATTTCAAATTATTTTGAAATCTCATCATAAACACATTTGACAAAATGTGTACAACACGCTTCTATGAGAAGTACTGAGTTTCATGTTTGGTTAAATTTGTTTGTTGCTAATGGATAAATGTCAGTTACAACATTTAAAGAACTCACTTTCCTGCCAATAGCATCACCTAAAGAATCAGAAAAGGCCTTTGTTTAGTCTCTCATCCAATAGGCAGTAGCTCTGACAATCCAGTGTTCTTATAACAGTGCATTAATGTTAAGGTTTGTTGATTCTGTGACTTGAACAAAGTCTGGAATGGCCCAAATTTGAACTTGTATACAGGGGCAAAAAAAAAGGTTTTCATTGCAATGTTAGCAATTTCAATCCCTTTCAGATTTCAACCCTCATTTACAAATTCAAAGGTTGAATTTCCTGGAAGCTGGTGAGGGTGAGGATATGTCTAGTGATGGGGAAGGGGACTTTGGGAAGCATAAGGATGATATGGGAAATACAAATGAATGAACCTTGACGCTAAGGCAAGGCCCAAAACAGCGGACTAACCCAGGTCAAGGAGAGATGATAGAGAGCTTCTCCAGAGGGTGTGGGATTATTGGTGAGTGACACTATTTGTGTTTTGCTTTCATAACACATTGCCTCACCACAAGCTATTTGTTATTTACACATTAAAAACAATGTGTTTTGCAGATTTGCAAATTCTGCATCAACCTTATACTGCAGCCTGTACCATTATAATGACAGGTCATATTACAATGCAGGATGCAGGATTGGTACAACTCAAACTACAGCCCTTAGCAGTTACCTTTTAATGATGAGTGATCATAGATTCTATCAACATTTAACATTAGAATAAAGTCACATTCAAACATTACTAAAGAATACATGATTTTGTGAAAACTGTTTATTACTGTATTAGTCAGAACAAAATGCAAAACCTTTGCTGCATTGTTATGGGGCAGGAAGGCAATTCCTTTTAAAATATACAAAATCTTATTTCATCTTTATCGAATAGTTTAAAAAAAACAATATTGTGTTTTCCTGTCCCCTTTTATATTTTCTTATCTAATAGTTTTCATTCATAACCTCTTGAAATTTCAACTTAATTTTGGTACACACAAAACACCAGCTTTCAACAAGTTTACAGAATGTTCCCCAAACCCAGAAAAACAAATTACCAGGACAGTGATCATTCTGTTTTGCGTCCAACAAGGTCCAGTAATGACATTTACAAAAATACCAACGGAGACTGCATTTGGTAATCTCTTGATTTGATCAGAGGTTCATTCAGTCTGATATAAAACCCTAAAAAAAGGACTCTCTATCTCTGAGCTCTTACCACAACATCCCTTGATGATGTCTCATTATTTATTTTCAGTGTTAGGTGAGGAGTACATTCCTTGCTTTATAAAGGATGTCACCATTTTGTTTACACCATACAGAATAAACTTGAATTTTTTATTGATAGTTGTCACAGACTCTGTAAAAGATTTTGTTCTAGCTTACATCATTCTTAGGACAAGAAATCGAATAGAACACTATTCTAATAAATTCTAAGGACAAGTGACCTGTTTGCATATTTAGGGTACAAATTTTCAATGCAACATTTATGTTATTGTTTATGTGTTTTGTTCTAACTTGAAATAAATATATATCTACATTTGTTTTTTGCAAACATTGTATTAATCTGCAACATTTCTAGTGGATTTAACATTTTCACATGTAGATAATTTAACTTCATGCAAAGAAAAATAGGTTTCAAGGAAATCAAATGAACCATGACCATGAATGACAATCCTGCCCTGGTCTGATCAAATGCTGGGCAACTTTAAAGGAGTAAGTTATATGATACAATTGTATAGCACAGAAAGAGTCCTTTCAGTACTGTGTGTTTGTGCCATCTATTGGAAAAACCTCTCCAGCAAGACACCTCCCCGCCCTTTCCCTTTATTTTGCCAGTATATAACCAATTCCTTTTACAAAGTTGTTGTTGAATTTGCATGTACTTTTTCAGTCAGTGCATTGCAGATCATACTACTGGCTACTTAAAAAAATGCCCGCTCTTCTCCCCTTTGGTTATTTTTCCAATTATTTTAAATCTCTGCCTTCTGTTTATTGAGAATTGGAAACAGTTTCTGGTGGAACTGAATCATCCTTAATTGATTGAGTGTAAACAAGATGTCTAATTTGTCCCTCATGTGACATGGCAAGAGAGGCAATATTCATGAAATGTGGTTGTTCATATTTTGGAAAATAGCCCTTGATTGTGTTCTTTGTCAAAGTACATTATCACAAATAGATCAAGTGATTGATTTGACACAAAAGGGAGAATAAAAGACAAACAGCCCCAATATATTTAGCACAGTGCAATAGCTGATGAAAACAAGGTAACAAACTGGTTAAAGGCTTTCTTTATAGCAAAATTTGCAAACACTACAGAATAAATCAATGTCCATTGCTGCAAACACATGGGATCATCTCTGAGAGGAAATGACAAGGAATTGAAAACTCCATCATAGACTGTGAATATCACAGACCATGTAAAAAATACATATTTGTTGCACAGATTGAATAGTCGTCAATCTATCTTTTGAAGTTTCTTTTTATTTGATTACCAAGCGTGCTTTGTTACTTTTCAATCAGCTTCTTCTTCCTTTTAAATAACAAATAAATTTGTAATTGCAAGTTTTGCAAAGTCCTTTCCATTCATTAAAAAAGATTGGGAATAGGAACAGACCATGTCTATTGTTTAGTTTTGGTCCTTCACCCACTATAATTTAGTGCTTTTTATTGATAGTTCTCATGGATGTTCACAGTCATTTAATAAAAATAATTGAGTGACATTGTGTACAATGTTTCCATATTGTTGCTGATCATATAGTGCCATTGTGTTAGTTTACTTCATTTTAAATTGACATTATCTTTCTTGTGTACTTATACGAATTGACTTCGGAAGGCGTCGATAAACCTTCACAACACAGCAATAACTCACACCTTTGCCTGGTAATGTCATATATAGATTACAAGTAGTTGTGAACTGTCTTACAAGCCTATTTAAGAAGATGGTATGATGTTACAAACAAAGAAGCTTTGTTTATTAGTAACAACTTACATCTCAGGTTGTATTGGGTTGGTTTGCATCTTTGCCCATTCGGCATTAAACATGAACTGCTTGGGGCCCAAAGGGACCTTATGTCTGAAGGATTGTATACTGTTCATTGATAGTGCCTTATTTTCCCTCTGTTGAAATTGAACAGGTTCTGTTATCACTGGAACTCTCTGAGCATATTCTTTGTTACTGATGTGTTATTGACTGATTAAACCAAAGTTGTGGAAAGACCAACAAATGGATTTATTTCCATTTACTCCACATTCTTAATTATATTTCCCATCTGGAGCCAAGCACAGCCTCACAAGGCAATGAAGAAATTCCAAGAAGGAAAGATCTGTCATTATCTTTGGTGGGTGAGTGGCTCGGGGAAAGAAAATTGCGCCGATGCTGAACATTGTTCTGTTCTGAGACATACGCAATCCCGACTGATTTTGGTCTTCGTGACTAATCTAATGCATTGGAGGGAAGCGATGTTTGTTGCCAATTTACAATTCAATTTATACTTGCTAATGAAAAAGAAATGTCACTTCCTTAACTATCTTGGACTTCATTGACTAACCAACATCAGTTAATGTTCCTGAAATTCTGATGGAGCAAGTGCTGCTGGATACAAGACAAATTACTTTATAAAACAAAGGGCAGCCTCAATAGGAATGATATTTAATGACTTTCTCTGTTAAAATCATTAATGATTTCACCGTTATTTCACATTCTACAAATCCATTTCCAATAAAGCAATCTATGAGAAAAATCAATAAAAAATTCCTATTGGGGTAATTTACAGTTGTTTAAAATTAGTTGACATGAAAAGAATCTCTCAGTATTATGATTAATGTTTCTGAACTTCTATTTAGTCACATCAAATGTCCAGTATCCACTTGGATTGAGTGGGTCAATGTTACTTAGTCCTGAGATTTAGTTTAGTTTAGGAGATAGCTCTGGAATAATATTTTATCGTTGGATGTATTTGCTTTCCTTGCTCTGCTCATGTGCACTGGGGTGCTTAACATCAATTGCAAATGGCTGTGACTGATAGTTTTCCATGTGCAATGTTTAATGCCACTGTTCAGTGCAAACTCTGGGGGAACATTATGTGTAAGCAACGTTGTTTTAGAGAAAAAGCATGGATAGGAAACAAAGAGATCAAGACATCCATCATCACTGGTATCTATAGTAAGAAATCAGAACACATGGAAAATTAGCATTTTAGTTAACCATCAAGAACCGGAAGAGTACTGACTTAACAATAGTTTCATTTCATCTGCTTGTATTGCAAGTGTTTATGTAACTTAACACTCATTTATCTATGACTTTTCATCCATTTGAAATCGTGAATGGGAAGATAGGAAAAACATCCCTGCCTTGAGTCACCATGTCTACATAACAGCAAGGAATGAAGATAAAGGGATAATGAAGCTACTGTCATTTTTTGTGCCCTAAAGATGTTCAGTCCCGACATTAATCAGTGATAATTTAAGTTATTTATAATGAATCAGAATTAGGATCCAAAAATTGAATTAAATGATAATCGGACTGAAACCTGTAAGTCAATTTTCTTGATCAGGATAACACAAAATTGTAACATTTATTTGTGAAAAGAATCAAATTACAGACAATTCAAGTAAGACATGGACACCCCCACCCTAACCAGAGAAAAGAAACTGGCTAGTATTTGAATACAAAATTTAAAGTTGCTCAATTTAAATACTCAAGCCTAAAATCTGTGTGCTTGAGGCAAGCGAGATACATTTTGAATTTGGTGTCAGCACAAGAAGTTTAATCACTCCACAAGTACTGAAATCTACTTCTTCCGTTCCACAGTGTATGCACAGTGTCAATCTCAATCCATAATGACTTGTGTTGTATCACTCCTATTCTTTACACAGCAGTTACCTAGTGGACTGGAAAACAACTAAACATCTTTGTAACCAAGGTCAACCATTACTTTATAAGCGGTGCCTCAATGGAAGTGAGGTTAAAGAACTGCATGGAAAATTCTCGAGCTTTTGAACATAAACACCTGTTTAGCTGGTCATAAGATTATAGAAAACATAAATATTAGTTAATTAACTTTTATTTTAATTGATAATTGAATTTCTAAAGAATGATACAAAATAATACTTTGTATTCTTCATTTGATATTTTGCAAAGTGAAACAAGTTTGTCAAAATGAGACTGATGTATGCATAGGATAACTTTTTTGGCTTCTGAGGTTAACTGCCTATAGTGACTAAATTTGTGTACTCAACTCAGAATGAAAAGGTACTGGCTTTTTAAAAAAGTTTAATTGTTCAAAATGTCATTTAACCTTCTTGTCTTGATTAGGATGTCTATTGAGGTCCTCAACATTCCACCTTCAGTTGTAACAAAATGATTCCCAGAAGGTCTAGAATGATCAATTTGCCTTGGATTGAGAGAATTGTCTATCATATAAACGTAAACAAATTCCAATTAAATTAAGTTTGATTTGTGCAGTAAGGTCAAAATTCTCAACTGGTCAAGGAAAGTAAATTGGATAGATCTGGATTGGGGATTAGGGTTAAAGATTTCAATATTCTCTGAAAATTCAAGAAGCTGTTAAACGTCCAAAATCATCTTCTCACAGCAGCTGTGTCCTTCTGCATGATGGATTTAGGAGGAGGTCAAATGTCCCTCGGCTTACCTTTGTTCATTCAGTTTGTTTGTGCAACAATTGTGCGTAGCATGGGGCCTCAGTACATGCTTGTATGCTTTTTGTTCTTAATATTGGCTGCAGCCAACCACATGTCTCTTCCTCATATAAAATGGGAACAATAAACTGGGAACAATAAACTTTTCCATGGAGAGAAAGGACAGTTAACATTCAGCTCCACCATGATGCAGTTTTTTTTTGCCTTACTGCAAACCCACAGGATGTAACAGCTGAAAAGAAAAAGGACTGGGTGGGAGTACGCTCTGACTAAAAATACAGAAAGTACAGACAATGTAACAACTCATTTAGTGTTGAGAAATTGTTCCAGGAAACAAAAGTTCTGCAGCAACTAGTGCAAAAAACAAAAGTCTAAACATTAAAACACAGTGTATAAAATAGCATGAGAAATCAGTCTTGTCTTGCAAAGTCTTTCAATCAGTAAAAGTTGTATCTTTGTTGATTTGAGGCTGGCTCCCAACTTCTGTTGTTTCATAACCTAGATGACCTGGTAAGCTGTGATTTGGAAGCTAGTACAACCAGTTCTGATCAGATGTGACCGTCATCCTTGAATAGTAAGCCTGTAGTGTGCAAATCAAACAACAGCATAAGTCCTTACTCATCACTGGTTGAGTTATCTTCCCAAGTTGCAAGCCCTCCAAAGTCCAATACAGTACTAGTCTGTGTTGCAGAGACTGTCACTACAGTATGCAACAGGATGAGTACCAGGACACATAACTTGAGTCTACTATTACACAGTCTTGACGCCACAGATGAGGCAAGTGAGGACCTGTGACACAGCGGTGGATTGGTTGTTTCTCTTGTCCCTTTGGATTGTTTATTTGAAACTGAACTATGCAACTCCCACCTGACATCACAACACTCTTGCTCAGGAGTGGTTGGGTGACTGTTGGGCAGCTCTGTGTGATAAAGAAATCAAACAATTAAACATGCAAATATTATTACACTCTCTTGTAATAACACATAAGACTATTTCACACATTTTTAGATTAACCTTTTGTATTCACACAGTTTAGCTGTACAAATATCACATGAACTTAGTATTTTTTGGAAGTTCTCAACATATGCATTTCAAAGGTAATGCCAGGCAGAAGAGATAAGGCAAATAAATAATTACATGTTTGTTATGTAGTACCGTTTGCACTGGCAGTCAAAGACAGTTTAACTGGTGTATGGAGAGATATTCTTAAATTATGTCCCATGTTCCCATTAAGTTGTGCAGCCACTGAGATAGTCTGTGCATGCTGATCAGATTGAGGATGTATTGATATCCACTTCTAGAAGTTGCTGCTGTACATGGACCTCCAAGGTTCCCTGTAACAGCAGGAAAGATTAGACGGAACAAGGAGAGGAACATATGAGTTAGGAGGAGGCCACTCAGCCCCTTGAGCCTTCTCCACCATTTTGTACAATAATAGTGGATCTAGTTGTGCTTTCTACTACAAGGACAGTGTCCTTTTTATTTTTGTGTTTTCAAAAAGTGTGCGCCATGATAAGAAAAGATTGTTTCTACATATAGTGATTTACCAGGATGCCTGCATAATTACCCAACAAGGAATTCTATCCCTATTCTGAACTCTGTTGGTGTGGGGTTCCCACAGAATGCAGATGAACAGGAGCCAAGAAGGAGTTTACAAGAGAAGCTGACTGGTTCTCAGCTAACTAACTGAGAAAATTGGAACTGGAAACAAATCACAGAAAGAGTCAAAAAGAGGCACAGAGGTGTTTGCAGTTGTTCTGCCCAGCAGAAGCTGCCAGTTTTCTGCAGTAAAAAATAATTCAGTTTGAACCATTACCTTTCCTGCAGAAGTTGTTATGAGATGTAACTTTTGAATGGATAAATCAGAGACATTTTACAAGTGAACCCTTCACTCTGTTTCTCTTGTAATCCAGTGGAAGTATTTAGAATCAGGCAACTGAACACCAGGGGTCTGGGTAACCAAATAAGTGTCATCTCAACATCAGAACCCGGAAGCACAAAGCACAGAGCTCACTTTCCACTTTTTCTACCTCCACCAATAATTTATATTCCCTATTTATTTTCTGAGCATGTAAGGGGAATTATATAAGAGGATTAAAACTTTAATTAGTAGTCTTACATGCCAATGGTTCATATCTATGTAGCGGCACGGTGGCTCAGTGGTTAGCACTGTTGCCTCACAGCACCAGAGTCCTGGGTTCAATTTCAACCTTGGGTGACTGTCTGTGTGGAGTTTGTACATTCTCCCTGTGTCTGCATGGGTTTCCTCCGGGTGCTCTGGTTTCCTCCCATAGTCCAAAGATGTGCAGGTCAGGTGAATTGGCCACGCTTAAATTGTCAATTAGGTGCATTAGGCAGAGGGAAAAGGGGTTTGGGTGGGTTAGTCTTCAGAGGGTCGGTGTGGACCTGTTAGGCCAAAGGGCCTATTTCCACACTGTAGGGAATCTAATCTACTTATAATAAATAATTATTATTATTCACTCCAGAACCCTATTCCCACTTTCTGTCAACCTTGGTCTGAAAGTCTGGTAAATTGGATATATTGTATACTGTAAAAATGACTCTGGAAATATTGGCTTGAATTATAGAAGCCCTACAATGTGGAAGCAGGCCATTCAGTCCATCTTGATCCTCTGAGGAATATGCCACCCAGGCCTAAATACCCTTCCTTATCCCTGCAATTCTTAATTTCTCGTGGCTAATCCAGCTAATTTACACATCCCTGGACGGTATGAGCAATTCACCCAACCTGCACACATTCGGACTGTGGGAGGAAACTGGATCACCCAGAGGAAACTCACACAGACAGGGGAGAATGTGCAAACTCCACACAGACAGTCACCAAAGGGTATAATCAAACCCAGGTCCCTGGCGCTGTGATGCAGCAGTGCTAACCACTGAGCCACTATGCAGCCCAGTTATGGCAAACTGCCTCAGTAAGGGGTGACACAACTCTGCTTGATTTTGTCCGTTAGGACAATACTGCTTTCTGCACATTGAGATACCGGTCCAGAGTATCTCTGGGCGAGTGACCGTGAATACACCGTTCTGGAGGCTGCTTGCTCCTTCTCACTCATGGTCTTCAATTTCTCATGTACTGTCACATTTCTTTACTTAACATCTGTACATAGTAAGTTCTTAAATGTTGTTCTGTAGTTTTATGTCGAAGACCGCTCACCACATGCTCATTATTGATGGGTATTTTCTCTCTTATTGATGTCAGAGTCCATCTGATCAGTTTCATCACCATAATTTACATGAAATGTATTACACCACATATTCCATTTTCCCAAGCCCACCCTGCCCATACTCTTGACTCCCTTGTCTGTCCAGGAATTCAATCTAACCCAACTTTGAATCAATAACCCAGTCATCTTTGCCTCCTGGAGAAGAGAATTTGAACCAAGGTCAGCCCTATCCTCATGTTCTTGATTGGCAATTGTGTTAACATCTACCATTTGTGGAACTATCAATCTTCCAGAAAACAATTGACTTAATTCCAACTGTTTCACAACTCAATCAGTAAGCTGTTTGCAAACAAGCCATTTTTTATACAGCTAAATCCTTAATTACCACATTTAATTTCACTAACACAAGATTTAACAGATTGCAAGATGTGTGTGATACATTATCTGTCTTCTCCGCTCTGATAAATAGCCATCAACAACTGTCTTTGAATGAGGCACAAGTGAGGAATTTGGTTTTGGTTATCTGGTAAAAGCAGATATCTGATGTTTAGGGGCTAGTGCAGACGGCGTGGAGCTAGGGTAAGGAATGGCTGCAAGTTAGCATTTGGGAAACCTGGAAATATGAATTTAAAATCAGGATGTGATCACCATATTTGGAATCCCACTGATAGGCTGGTAGCCTTTTGGGAAGACAGACCCAGCGCCATAACCGGGAGGTGGAGGGAAATCTTTAGAAAGGTCAGTGAGGCTGAAATAACTCCACAGAGCCTGGCATCTCATCACCAAGTCCTCTTTTATTTACATGTGGAGTGTCTTTGAAACTGATCCAGCTCCCTTAGAGCCTGCTGTCAGAGTGAACAGAACCCCAGACACTCCTGTTTATATCTGTCAGCCAGGGCTCCCTGATTGGACCAGATTAACAGCCCCAATTAAAGAACTCATATCCTGTGAGGTCCAACTGGGTGACTTTGTCACAATCACAACAGAGGCCAGAGACGAAGAGTCATGTTTATGTTGCTGAGAGCAGACTTGGCAACAGCCTGAAAGGATTTGAGCAAGGAGTTATAAGAATGATAAACCTATACCTTGGAGGAAATGTCAGATACAGGAACTGAAACAACAAAGGGAGAATAGAGACACAGATTCAGAAAACATTGAGCAAATCCTTGTGAAAATTAAACATTGCATCAATCAGTCAGATTCGTTGATTTAAACAGCAGCCAGGATTGTGATACATCATGAGATTTATAGCTTGCTTTGTGTCAAATTCAGTTTTCTTGACTCATGGTTTCACACTGTGCTGTTGTTTTTGAATCAGCCAACAAAAATCAACAAATTTGTTTTTGACTCATTGCCAATTAATGGTGAAGAGGATAGAATGATGATTTATTCCATTCATTGTCTCAATTCAATTCAATCAGTCAAGATACTGACACTTCAGTAAATTAAGCAGCGGACATCACCATTATATGTTTATATCCCTTGATATACCAATCTTTGTCCCCTTTAACTTTATCTTCTGAGCCAAACCCAAGGCGGCCTTACATTCCAAGAGGTGCTTATTTGTGAGAGACCTTGTCAGCTTGTAGAGCAAGACAGTTGAGGTCAGAAGTAATAGAATATTTGCCAAATTTGCCTCTTTAACAGTCAACTAAAAAAAACAAGTTGAAGGACAAGTCATACACTTAACACCATTCTCCTCATTTCATTCAATTGTCCTCCCACAGTTTGGCACGGCATCTAAAACCTGAGCAACTAATGGTGTTCCTCTGCCAATGACATAATTATTGGACTGATTAGAATTCATTTCAGCAAACTATTGATAAAAAGATATGAATTTGATCAGACATTTTGCACAGCCAATATTAAACAGTCATAGAGAAATAGAGATGTATAGCATGGAAACAAACCCTTTGGTCCCAACTCGTCCATGCCAATCAGATATCCTAACATCATTTCGTCGCATTTGCTGGCACTTGGCCCATATCTCTCTATAAATGATTTCTAATCATATACCCATCCAGATGCCTTTTAAATGCTGTAATTGTACCAGCCTCCACCACTTCCTCTGGCAGCTCATTCCATATACGCACCACCCTCTGTGTGAAAAAGTTGCCCCTTAGGTCTCTTTTATATCTTTCCCTGCTCACCCTAAACCTATACCCTCTACTTCTGGACTCCCCCACCCCAGGGAAAAGATCTTACCTGTTTACCCTATCCATGCCCCTCATGATTTTATAAACCTCTATAAGGTCACCCCTCAGCCTCTGATGCTCCAGTGAAAACAGCCTCAGCCTATTCAGCATCTCCCTATAGCTCAAATCCTCCAACCCTCATAACATCCTTGTAAATCTTTTCTGAACCCTTTCAAACCTCACTACATCCTTCTGATAGGAAGGAGACCACAATTGCATGCAATATTCCAAAAGTGGCCTAATCAATGTCTTGTACAGTCGCGTCATGACCTCCCAACTGCTGTACTCAATACTCTGACCAATAAAGGAAAATATTTCAAACACCTTCTTCACTATCCCTTTGTATCTCAACTCTTGTTTCAAGGAACTATAAACCTGACTCCAAGGTCTCTTTGTTTAGCAACACTCGCCAGGACCTTTCCATTAAATGTATAAGTCCTGCTCTGATTTGCTTTTCCAAAATACAGCACCTCGCGTTTCTCTAAATTAAACTTCATCTGCCACTCCTCAGCCCATTGACCCATCTGATCAAGATCCTGATGTAACCTTCTTCGCTGTCCACTGTATCTCCAATTTTGGTGTCATCTGCAAACTTACTAACTGTACCTCCTATGTTCACATCCAATTCATTTATATAAATGACAAATAAATGGAGAATATTCTTTTCTAGCTGTAATAGGGTGACAAGCATCAAAGAAAAATTCACTGAAATATTTCACCATTAGATGCAATGTTTCACATACAATAGCTCACCTGTACAAAGGAAACTTGGCAGTCCACCATAGACAAGATCCTCATTGTCTGGTAAAACAAATGGACATCTGGTCTGGACCTCCAAACAGTATTGCTTGCAAGGAATTCTGGAACTACAGTGAAACTGTGTGGCCTCGAAATACTGGGAACAGAGCCAGGCTTTGTAGACAGCCTATAAAGAAAATACATGGAGTGAGTATGTGTGGGATTTGAGTTCAATAATTGAAGTAAATTTGAAGGGGTAAAACAGGTTACATATGACAGTAAAGTGGCTTTAAATGCTAAATAAATCAGGTTAAAAGTTTCCATGTATGTCAAGATTTGCTGATACTGACATTGCAACTGCAGCACTTGTGTGATTGAGCTCACTTTGCACAGGTATTGCTGTTAAACTGTCAGTGCAAGCCTTAAAATAATGAGCTGAACCCAGTCTGGTACGAGAGAAAAGCAGATTGAGACTTCTGGGAGGACAGAGTTTTACATCCTTTAATTCTGACCTGTTTAATATCCAAATTACACTGTGAGGTAAGTGTTGGCAGGATAATAACTGTGTTTCAAGAGCATTTTCAGGTCTGTCTCACACTGTAAGTGTAGCACTGCTGGGGTTCTCATTATCGATAGGAGCTGTTTGCGAATAATCTTTGAATGACTTGTCAATTTCCCTGCATTTGTTATAAAACGAAATGAATTTCAAATTCATCTTATGTCCCAATAGCAAATTAAGTTGAAGATAGAGAACAATGAGCGCACGAGTTTAAACAGTACAGAAATGTTACAATTTACCTCTTATCTTTCCACTTCACTGTAAAGCACCCCATTTCATCAACATAGCTTATTATTTGTGTTAAGTTAAAAATCACACAACACTAGGTTTTTTAACTTTGTACACCCCAGTCCAACACCGGCACCTCCAATGTCGCTCCAATGTAAAGCTCAATGTCTTCTTATTATTTGTTCGTTATTGTATCATCCATTTCCTCAGTCACCATTCACTCTGTTTGACCTCTGAAGGTGTTGATCCCTTATTAGAGTATAGTTTCCCTAAACCTGGTAGAACCTTGAGTATGTCATCCATGTGAGCCATTATTGGTTTATGAACCATGACAGTGAGTGCTGTTAGTAAACTATTCCATCACAGGCAGCATCATATCAGAGCCTGATGTGATCTTTATGTGATATTCTGCACGTGTTTATGATCAACAGAAGACACTTAATTGTGACCTCGAGAATGTCGCCGAATTGCCCCCTCCTAGCTACTGGCTGCTGAAGGAACTTTTGCTGCTCCAGTTTATTGATGGAGCATAACCTAGGACCTTCTTTCTATAGACCTCAAATATTCTTTTGATAAATTAACCGAGGCATCATTCAGGTATTATTCTCTTTCATATTTTAAACAGACATTTGCCCCAATCTTAACGGGAGTGGGAAGGAGAGTCTAAAACACCAGCAAGACCGAATTAGCTTCCTCACTGCAGAGTGTTCACTTCACCACATGTGTGACTACAAGAAAGCCAACTTGATAGAGTGGAATAGCTCCGGATTGGGTGGGAAATGCTGTCGGAGACATCCATTCAACAACAGATTAGGAGTTTACTGTTGGGGTAGTTATAACCATGGTTGTGTTTTGCTACATGCCTGGCAGCGGCTGGTGTGGTGGTGAGGGCAGAAATCCTAGTCTTCAGGAGTCTACAATCCTGAAGCATTGCCTGCAATTGATACAGCATGAGAAGTAGGTAGGGGGAAAAGATCCTGCAAGCACTCTTATAAAATCACTTCACTTTCCCATGCTGACACCTATCAAAACATATTATTTGTCAAATTTCCAAAAACCAGAGAATTCAGCCAGCCAGGTAAAACATGGAAGTAGATATGTGGGAGATGGATCTCACTTGAAGGTTTTACAAGTTTTGCATCCCATCTAATCCAAACTCACTTGTTTTTCCGAGATTAAAAGTCCCCCAAACACTTTTTGTGAAATCATGAAGCAAATGGCTGAGAAAAAGTCATGTCAACTTGAACTGTGAGCCTGGTCTCTCTCCATGGATGCTGTCTGACCCGTTGTGATAACCAGCATTTGCTGTTTTCAGAAATTTGCTCCTACACTTTCATCTCACCTCTGAAATTCAGCTCTTTGCTCGATTGTTGAATGTTTTGATCAATTTAGTAATGAGATTTGGAGTCAAAGGTCCATGGCAGAGTTCAGACTGATTATTGATGAACAGACTGTAACACTGTAAGGGTTGCTTCCTAGTACTGTTCCGATATCAACTATTACCTTGTGGATAATTGAGAGCAGAAGAAAGGGGGGAACACTGGATTTTTCTAAATTTTGTACAAACTTGGGTATTGGCAGGTGGATGAAAGTGATGACCAAGTGATATTATCGCTAGACTGGCCTACATGTGACTCCAGACCCACAACAATGTGGGACAACCACCTGACGAAGGAGCAGTGCTCTGAAAGCCAGTACTTCCAAATAAACCTGTTGGACTATAACCTGGTGTTGTGTGATTTTTAACTTAACACAGCAATGTGGTTAGCCGGTGAGGGCAGAATCCAGTAGGTTATTCTCTTTGTCATTTCTCTCACCAGCAACTGTAAGCCCAGTCAAGTAAATCTGACTCAATTAGCAGTGGCATCATTGTGATAATGACAGACATTAAGCCACCTGCCCACCCCAGTTGTACACTTTGTGCTGCTCTTACTCTTGATGTTTCTTCGAAGTTGTGTTGAGGACTGGTTCATCAGCTGAGTGGGGACAGACGGCAGTAATGAGTTTACTTGGAAGGTTTGCTTCTCCATTTTTGAACTGATGCATGAAACACCAGCTGGTCATGACGATGGATGGGTTTGTGACAAGGACTGTAAGGTGTATTTTGGTGCATGTGACTATGTCAAGTTTGTCTAATCTGTAGACCGGCTTTTCCAGAGAAGGGCTTTTGCCTGAAAAGTCGATTTTCCTGCTCTTTGGACGCTGCCTGACCTGCTGTGCTTTTCCAGCACCACTAATCTAGACTCTGATTTCCAGCATCGGCAGTCCTCACTTTTGCCGGGCTTTTCCAGATGTTAGTGACGAGGATATTGCAGGGTTGTCTCGGCAGAACGTGTATTTGTCATTTCCAATGCCCTTGTGACGTTGGCTGCTCCATCTGGCTTTATCCTTATTCAACTCTTTTGTAGCATTTTGACTCAATAACTTCAGTAACCTGTTAAACTATTTTAGGGAGCATTTAAGGGACCAACATTATTGTTTCAGGGATGAACATTAGTGTTGATCTGGAGTTATTCTTAGGCGGGACTGAGTTAAAACAGTAGATTTTCTCTCATAAAAGATACCTGTGAACCAGAGGGACTTTTACAACAATCCAGTAGTTCTATGAACAATTGCTGATAGCTAGCTTTTTCGGTTCTATTTCCTCATAAATTGAATTTAAATTCAAGCTGCTGTGTTAACCTCTCTGGAACCATTCAGGTTGGGTATTGGATTTCTAGCCCAGTAACATCACCACCGTGCTAACAATCCCCACAAAAGCTACATAATGCACTGTAACACCCAGCAAAGGTCAGTTGACAACAACTTCCAATTCCCAAATCTCTAGCTTCTTGAACATCAATGCAACATACATCATTAAAATCTCCTTCTGAGGATGTACCTAAGCACATGGACTGCATGATAATGAAGCCAGCTCGCCACTATTTCTTCAAGGGTAATTAAGAAGAGTAACAAATGTTAGCTTTATCAGTGTTGCTTACACCCATTGAACAAAGGTGTGATGATGTGATGGGGTTGATAGCCCAACAGATGGTCAACTAGGATGCCAAAGTCAGAACAGCCTGCTCTAACCTGAAAGAATGACCAGTGAGGGCAACAGAAAAGCTTACAATTTATGAATCTAGGGCTGTGTCCAGCAAATGTGAAATGAGTTCCATTCCACTTTTCCTTTGTCTGCATCAAATATTCATAACAATTCAGGCAATCATCTGAGATGTAGTGTTTTTCATGTAATATGGTGAATATAAGGTCAGGCTGAAGACCATTTCCTGTTAGATTTTGTAGAAATGTCTTTGAGCCCAAAATTAAGTCATCTTTCTGTACAAAAAGAAGATGCAATACATTTATTCACCATTAGATGGTGGCATATATCCTCCATATGCCCCATAGCAATCCAAAATAAAGCTAAATGTAACAAGGCAGATACTGAACTCCCTGCCTAACAATACAGCTGCTGAGAAATCAGTTCAAATTAAGCTGCTATTAAAGACATTAAGATGCTAAGTTAATGGAGCAATATGGACTGTCATGTCAAGACTATTCATTTGGAAACTTAACAATGACATGTATACTGTTGGTTATTAATACGCAAAAACAAAACAGCAATGTGATTGTCCAGTTTGGAGAAAACACTGCATCTTACTTCCACAAAACTGCCATCTACCCACACCATTTCTAACACTGTGAATATGTAATAAATGTGGGTGTGTGTTAATTGTGGCTCAGCCTTGTAGTAATTTTACTTCTGAGTTGCAAAAAGTTGCTAATGGCAAAGATCAAGATTTACATTTCAGCAGTGTACTGAGGAATTGATGCGCTTTTGGTAGTGACATCTTTCAGATGAGATTTTAAACTAAGGCCCCATCTCCTCTCTGATGGATGCCAAATATTGCACAGTGCTTTCTTGAAGAAGGGAGGTTATTCCCAGAGCACTGGCCCTGCATGAGAGTCAATTATTTTTTCCTTAAACTGAAACTAATTCAAGGACCAAGACTTTAGAATGCTGGGGTTTCACTTCCCATTCACTCAAAGGATTGCTGGCAAATGCATCACCACCAAAACAAATCTTCCTGCAGCTGTTTGCATGCCAACATAACAATGATTGGCTGGAGGTGACACGTCACCAGCCCTCACTCAGCAAGACATCCTCCTTCAGAGAACCATCAGCCAACCTGATTGGTAGTTGGCACGTTGTAGCATTGCCAGAAGGTGCAGTGTACAGGAATGGTGCAGGAGGCCATTCAACCCACTGTGTCTGCACCAGCTGTCTGAAAGAGCATCTTGATTTAGTCCCATTCTCCTGCCATTTCCCATAATCCTCAACACTGTCACTCTTTAAATAATCATTGAAAGCCCTCTTGAATGTCTCAGATGAATAGCCTCCAACATACATTCAGGCAATGCATTCCAGACCCTGACCACCTGCTTAGAAAATGGTGTTTTCTCACATCACATTCCTATACCTGTGCCCTCTCATTCTTGATCATTTTATGAGTTGGAATATTTTCTACCTATCTACTTTGTTCAATCCCCTTATGATATTAAAAACTTCTATCAAAGCTACTCTTAACCTTCTTCTCTTTAGGAACACATTCCTAACTTCTCCAATTTGTCTTCATATTGAAGTTTATTATCGCTGAAAACATTCTCATAAACTTGCAATCTCTCCAATATGCTTAGATTGTTCCTAAAGTGTGGTGTACACAGCAGGCCAGCTGAGATCTAACTCGTACTTTTTACAAGTTTAACTTAAATTCCTTGCTCTATGGCCCCATGAAGAAAGCCTATAGTTCTGTATATTTTAATAACTGCTTGATCTACCTGTCCTGCCACCTTTAGTGACTTATGCACTTGTTCATCCAGGTCTCTTTGCTCCTGTACACACTCCTGCATGTCCATTGTCTTCTAACCAAATTCTATCATGTCACCATTCTCTGCATTAACTTCATCTGCCCACGTCACCAACTTGTCAAAGCCCCTTTATGGTTTTCCACTGTCTCACGGTTTACAATGTTTCCAAGATTTTTTTACCATCTGCAAACTTGGACATTGTCTCTACACACTAAGATTGAAATTAATGCATATCAGGAAAAGTAGGGGTCCCATTACAAACCTTCCTCCAGCTTAAAATATCCATTGTCTTTTACTCTTTATTTCCAATCCCTCAGCCAACTATGTAGCCATATTGCTACTGTCCTGTAAATTCTATGAGCTGTAACTGTTCTTACCAGTCTGTTTGGTGTCACTGCATCAATTTGCTTTTGTAAGTCCATGAAGACAATACATGAACAGCATTCTAATGATCATTTCCCTGTTACCTCTTCAAAAATCAAGTAAGTTAGTTAAACATGATTACCTTTGAGAAATCTGTATTGGGGATCTGAATTAACCCACATTTTTCATATGACTATCCTGGATTATTATTTCGAAGAGGTTCAGGCCAATTGATTGGGCTGTAATTGCTGAGATTTTCTTCACTAGTTTTTTTTCAAACAATGGTGTTATTTTGTAGTTCTCATCTGGCACCACTCCTGAGTCGAGAGAACAGTGGAAGGATATTGCCAGTGGCTCTACAATTTCCGTCTCATATCCTCCAATATTCTTGGATTTATCTCACCCAGTCCTGGCACTTTATCAGTTTTAAGTATTGACAACCTTCCAGTGCCTCTTCTTTATTAATTTTTAACTCTTCTGGTGACAGAGTTACCTCCGATGTATCCTCCGATGTATCCTCTCTCACTAGCTGCTTGCCTTCCAAAAGCTTATGGCTTCAAATAAACCTGTTGGACTATAACTTGGTGCTGTGTGAGTTTTGACTTTGTCTACCCCAGTCCAGCATCAGCTCCTCCACATCATCTTTGCTAAAGAGGGAGATGTTGCCCAGGCAAAGACATTTAATACCTGAGCCATGCTCTCTGTCTCCACCTGTAAACCTCTTCTTTGTTCTATAATCAACTCTACTCTTTCCCTTACCATTATATTACGGTTTAAATGCCTATCGAAGACTTTGAATTCCCTTTTATGTTTGCTACTGGACTTTTTTCCTACTCCTTCTTTGCTTTTCTTATTGGCTTTCTTGCCTTCCTTATGAACGTCCTGTGTTTCGGGCATAAGCCCTGAAGAAGGTGGGTCCCATATAATTAACTGGGCATTTCAGGGGCAAGTTGGGAGTTAACTGTATTGGTATGGCTTGTATTTCCCTGTTTGGTTGGATCTTGAGGAGGCAACTTTTGCCTTGTTTTAGCTGGAGACTCCTCATCACCTCTTTATTGCAAAGGCCCACTTCACCTTGTGCCATTCCAATATATTATAATATTGTTATTATTTATTACTATATTTTGAAGAATGAAAGGTGACCTCATTGAAATGCACAAAATAATTAGGTTTCCCAGTTGCAGAGTCCAGAATCAAGGTCCTAATTTTAAAAAAACGTGGATGCCAAAATGAGGAGCAATTCTTTTATTCTCAGGATTGTGACCATGTGAAGCTTTGAAAGTCTCTGCCACTGAGGGCTGTAGATTAATGGACCTCAGCTTACCAATGGCTTACAGGGTTTTGGTGATGGGATCGATAAAGGGCAATAAAGTGTTCGATCAGCCACGATAGTATTGATTGATGGAGCAGACTCAGTGGGCTGAATGGCCTGTTCTTGTTCCTATTCAACAATGTCACTGGTGGACCATTAGATTACAAGAAACAGGAGCAGAATTTGGCCATTCTGCCCATTGAGTCTGCTCTGACATTCGATTGTTACTGAGCCCCATTCTTCTGCCTTCTCCTTGCTCTCCTTGATCTGATGCATTGGCCAGACTGCTGTCAGTCTGATGTCTCCCTGATGCCTAGGAACAAGGAGGAAGGCAGGGGCTGGAGGGGCTTGGTGGGAAATGGTTGAACAGCAAGGACAGGGTGGGGGCTCTGAGCAGCTCCCTCTGGGAGATTAGGCAACGAGGACCTTTGAATGAGGGACATCTCCCACCCACTTTGCCCACATAGGGTCCCATAAGTAAATACACCAGAATTTGATGGTTATGTTTCCTCATGGCAAAAGCTTATCTGCCACTCAAGTAATAACAGCGAGAATAAGATGAAACCCTTAGGTGGACATCAAGGACCTTAGTTTCTGGCAAAGTGAAAAAAGCATCCACTTCTTTTCACTTGAACCTTATCGGGGTATAGGTAGGAAGATGGCAAAGCCTTTTCCAACTCGCCTCCCACCTGATTGAATGTTCCCAGCTTCCAAACCCTCCTGAGGCAAGCTTCTACCCAGTGTTAGCACAAAAATAATGTGTGTGCTTGTATCGGGAAAACCCAAATGCCAGCCAGGATTTTCAAATTTTTATACTGAACCTAGGCCCTGAATCTTGTATTTATACTATGGAAGATACAACACAATTTATAACTACTCTATTGGTTGACAATCCCTGCTATTCGTCTGAAGAGGTTGAGGGTGAACTTATAGAGCTTTATATAATCATGAGGGGTAAAGATTAAGTGAATGGCAGGCATCTTGTCCGGCATGGAGGGGGGGGGGGGTGGATTTCAATACTAGGGGGCATTTTTTAAGGTGAGAGGAGAAATATTTTAATAAAGACATGAGGGGCAGGTTTTTCACACAGTGTGGTTCATCTGTGGAATGAACTTCCAGAGGAAGTAATGGATGTGGGCACAGCCACAACGTTCAAAAGACATTGGGATAAGTGCATGAATAGGAAATGTTTGGAAGGATATAGGCCAGGCGCAGGATGGTGGGACTAGTTTAGTTTGGGACTAAGGTCGGCATGGACTAATTGGACCAAAATGCCTGCTTCCGTCCTGTATGACTCTATGACTCAAAGGACATCATGTTTTCTCACTCCAAGGCTAGAGAGCAACACATATACGCCAGAATCAACAGTAGGAGTGAAAGAGTTAAATTAAGAAGGCAGGTTGTAGAGAACCGGCTTGCAGGAGCTCTTGTGGTACTAAGGTAGTGACCTGACTTCTGAGCCAGAATGCCCAGTTTCAAGTCCTATCTGTTCCAGCGGAGTAAAATAATATTTCTGAACAGGTTGATTGGAAATATAGAACTAGCCCCTGTATTGAAAATTAAACCATGATTGAATCCATGTGCTTAGGATAATTAAGAGAGTGAATAGAATAGACAGAGAAATAGATTCTCTCTGCTGGGTGTAAAAGGTTCAGAGAGGAGTAAGGGTATGGAATGCTTTGCCTGCAATGGTAGTAGTTTAAGTGCATTTAAGTCGTCATTGGACAGGCATATGGACGTACATGGAATAGTGTAGGTGGGATGGGCTTCAGATTAGTATGACAGGGCGGCGCAACATTGAGGGCCGAAGTGCCTGTACTGGGCTGTAATGTTCTATTTCTGTGTTCACTTGTTTGCACAAAGTGTGGTGGAAATCTGGAACTGTCTTCCACAGAAAGCTGGTGACATTCAGCAAATTGAAAACTGAGGCTGACAGATTTTTATTAGGCAAGAATAGTAAGGTTTATGAAACCAAGGTGGGTACAAGCACATGGAGCTGTGGTAGAGATCAATGTTGATTTAATTAAGTGAAAACATGGATAACTTCTTCCTGTTATGTTCCAGAGGGTTGTATCACATTGTTAATTAATTTGAAGACATCATGTGGCAAGGGCAGACCAATTTCATGAATAATCAGTAACAAGGTCTCCAAAAACAAAACTAAATGCTGGAAAAATTGACTATTTATCAATTTGGCACTGACATGTCCAATTTGCAACCAGCACAAGTCTGCTATCATTTAGTCTGGAGCATAAAATCCAACAGCAAAGATGATATGAGAAGTAAAACAACACTGAATAGAACAATTACAGGGTCATTACAGGTTTGACAGGAAGGATACAAACATACTATAAACTCAATAATAGTAAAATGGAGAAAAGTTCACTTTCATTGTAAGGGATCAAAGATAAGGGTGCAAGCTTCTTCACTAAAGGGATAAAACAAGGATACATTTCTCTTCAAAAGGGAATTAGATATCAACTTTAAAAGGGTGAAAAAAAATGGAGGGTTACAGGAATAGATCTAAGCCGGGAAACTAATTAGGTAGCAGTTTTAAAAGTGCTGGAACAGGCATGATGAGTCAAATAGTCTCTTTCTGTGGTTTAAGATTTTATGATCACCACATAGCATAGAGCAGGCATTAAAGTCCCAAGTTACAAATTATTTCATACATCATTTGTGCTGCTGTTGTCATTCTAGCATAGAGTTTTGAGAAAAAGCATGAATATTCCATGGATATACTTTGAATCTCAAATCAGGAAAGGGCACAGAATATGATTAATGCCAATTGGGATGTGTTGGCTTTGGGTAAATAATTTGGTGGTTGGAACTGAATCTTATATTCATTTGGTTAGGTGGGAGTTGCATTGATTTTTTTGGAGGGATTCTCAACATGAGGCCTCACAAGATTTCTTGCCATGCCATAGCAAATGCACCTCATTGTGCCGCCCTATGAGATTCTTCACACCTGATTCTATCTCCATCTTACCATATGCTATTCCTGAAACAACTGAACTTTAATACGCCAAAAGACCAGCATCCCTGAACTACAGCATTATATTTAAAGGGTCACTGTGCACATGGCCAGTTACTGGCATTCCAAAGCTGCCTGGTTAGTGACAGAATCTGAACAGTTGGGGAAAGGGGAAGATGATGCTATGTTTCTCCAACAGGGACCTGGAGATCCTAGTGAGGGGGTGGTGCAAAAGTGGGCTGTTCTTTTCTTGGAGGGCTGTCAGTGGAGGCCTGGACACTTGAACCTGACAGCCTGGTCTGAGGTAGCCACCTGAGTCAATGCATTTTCAGTGGTGTAGAGGAATGGCCAGCAGTGTCACAATAAGGTCAATGACCTTCCCTGCTTTGTCAGGAAAGATCCCACTTGTCTCTCTCTGCAATTCTCACACTCACTTGTATTTCCGCTACTGCACCCATCTCCTACCCAGTTCAGGATTTACAACTCTCATTATTGCCTGTTACATCTTCTCTCACTCACTGTCATTACCATCCTCAACCCTCTCACAAACTGCATGCCAGCTTACTCAAATACCCAGGGAACCTCACTGCTTCCTGACCAGCCGTACCAGCACTAACCACTGTGCCACCATTCTCACTTCATTCAATATCTCTCTTTGTCCCATCCTACAGTTGTACAGAGAGGAGCTGGACTGGTAGAGGTGTGCTTTGCCATATGACATGCCTGTAAATACTGCTGCCCCCTGTCCTTCACAATTGCAATCCACCCAGCTCCCCAGCCTGCCAGCTCCCAGTCCCAAAGAATAAGCAAGTAAGTCAGCACAAAGTGTGCAAGTAGTCAGAAAGCAGTGAGTCGCCTTGAAATACAGCTTGGTGCAATTCATGAGCTGAATGCCTGTCCCTGCACACAATGTCCTTGCAGCAGCCTGACAGTGCTAGTGGCTGATGTGCCCTGCAATGTGAATCAGTGCTTCTTTAAGCAGAATAGAAACAGTTTCCATTCTTATTTGCCTTAAGCAAAGTTATTGGAGATTGAAGCTTCAGATACCTTCAACAGTGAACGTTTTGTGATTTTGCTTTATTTTGAGATATAATTAATCCTAAACTGTGGTTGCTAGGCAACAAGATGAAAACAGTGTCATCTTCACAAAAAGTCTGCTCATTGTTTCTGAAGATAAACTTAAGCTATTGTACTATTTTCATTCATAATGTCAGTCATCAAATTGCTATCAAAGAAAACTGATCTGTGAGATTGATAATGCAGAAAAGGGATAAGAAGGATCCTTGTGTGGTATTATTCTCTGGATTTGAATATTTATACAAGTAGGAAATAATTTCTTATCAGTTTACTTTCAAAGTCTATTCACAACTGACGAGTCAATCACAATTGAAACCCACAACTATTTGCAATTACATACCACTTATAATGTAAAAAATATCCCCACGCAATGAATAGAGATGAACTCAGATGAAAAATGTACACTGAGTCAAAGACGGAGGTGTGACCTTCAGTAACAGATGGATTTTGAAACAGAGGAGAGGGAAGGTGAGGCTTCGAGAGACTATTGGAGATGGTCAGAGTTAGAGTAGACCTCAAGTTTGTTATCAGTCTGATACAGCAGCCAGAGAAAGTTCAGAAACCATTGTTAAGTTGTGGCAGGGATGAAAGATGTTAGCATCAAGGTTCACCTGTAAACATTTCTCATTTGTGACAAACTATCAGACACAATTTGACAGCTCCAGGTCAGTGGAGCGATTGAGAAGGCTTTTGCATGTAGAAGCTGATGTCATCTTGCAAGGAAGATGAGGTGACCAAGGATAAATCCATGAGGAATTTCAGGAGTAAACTGAGATGGAAAGATAAGCTACTGCTGGAGATGCTTTGGTTCTGATTTAGAGAGGCACAATATGAAAATATCCAAACTGAGTTGGACTATGAGCAGCATTGAAATGGTTAGTAGACATGGAGTTGTTTAGGAATGAGCTGATGTTGGTTTTGCAAGGAAAAGATCAATAATTGAGGTGAGGGAGCAATTTACAATGTGAGTTGCAGAGGAGATAAGGAAGGGAAACTGAATGGTCAGTGCTTCAGAATGGGATTTTGTTTCAAATCACTCGTGGAATGTGGGAATCACTGGCTGGGCCAACATTTATTGCCTGTTCCTAGTTGCCCTTGAGAAGGTGGGGGTGAGCTACCTTCATAAACCACTGCTGAAGCTGAAGGAGTTAAGACATAAGAACTGGGTCACCAGACAGGATGAGCTCAATGGGGATAACAGAAAAGACACTACAGGAAAATGCCTGACATGAGAAAAGGTTGGCCTGATGGACCTGGAGTAGCAGAGCCTCCTGACAAATTAGCAAAACCATAATGAGTAGTTAAATAGCAGCAACTGTTAAATACTTGGAGTTATAAAAGATAGGACCTGGACCTATTACAAATCAAAAAGAAAATCTGCTTCTAAAGGAGAGGGCATGGCTGAGGTACTAGAGATATCTTTGAGGAGAAAGTGAGGTCTGCAGATGCTGGAGATCAGAGCTGAAAATGTGTTGCTGGAAAAGCGCAGCAGGTCAGGTAGCATCTGAGGAGCAGGAGAATTGACGTTTCAAGCAAAAGCCCTTCATCAGGAATAAGCAGTGCCCCACCCCCTCCCATTTTTCTCTCCAACCCCACGATCTCAGCCTCATTTTTGATGAAGGGCTTTTTCCCAAAACGTCGACTCTCCTGCTCCTTGGATGCTGCCTGACCTGCTGTGCTTTTCCAGCACCATCCTCTCGACTCTCATCTCCCCAGCAACTGCAGTCCTCACTTGTGCTGAGTTCCTGGAATCTGACCCAGTGATGATGAAAGAATGATATGAAAAACATGTTTCCAAATCAGGGTGGTGTGAGATTTGGAGGGGAAATTGGTGATGAAGTGCCTGCTTCCTGCATTCTTCCCGGCTCCTGACCTTGTAGATTTAGGAGAAGCCTGAGACAGTTGCTTAGTGCGCTTTGTAGATGGTACATATGGCTGCCAAGTTGCACAATGAAGTGAGTGAATATTTAAAGATAACGGTTGGTGCCAGTCAAGCAGACTGCTTTAATGAGATTGGTGCTGAGCTTATCTGAATGTTGTTAGAGTTGCACTCTCCAAGGCAGATGCACGATCATCACCTATTGACCAATGCTGGCATTTTACCAAGGGCAAAGGAGATGTTGGGTAGCTCATCCACCCATGTACCAATTCAGCCTCTTAAATATCCATTTATTGGAGGCCACCCCAGCCAGAGTACTACCTGATCTCACATGTTGGCCCTCCTGATCCTGACCATTTACCATGCTCACTGGGGCCTGCCAAACCGCACATTGTCAAAGTACCTCCATGGACCCTCTAATCTGGCTTCAGTGTACATCAACACTGGGGAATAGGACAGTCCCAGCACTTGGCAGCACTCACCATTTGATTGGCCAGCTATCTTGCAGGCAGCACCTCCTCCAGATGAGGAGGAGGTTTCACCCTGACCTGATCAGTATCTCAATGGCCGTGGAATGGGGTCTGGTCTTCCCAGCCAGACGGAGGTTGGACTGCAGCTGATTTTGAAGTGAGGTGATTGCATCCGTGCAAAGGCTCCACCCACAGCTTTCCCCGATGACTGACATCCTGCAATATGTTGATGGATATAACTTCTTAACTTAATTCTGGTCGTCCTTCTCCATTGTCACAGAAAATGTAGGTTGTGATGCAACAAGGAAGTGAAAAGCAGCATGAACAGTCCTTATGTATTTTGCATGATCTTTCTGAAACCATTATTGTGACAGCTACAACTGTGAGAAGTAACAGAAAACAGCCTCCCACATTCCAGATGGGATGACAGGGTTGCTCCTATCTTCTGAATAATACTCTAATCTGATTTACATTAGAGGAGAGGTAAGGTTTGAGCTGAGTCATATCAATACCTTGCAGACAGTATTTTCAAATTTCCGAGATAATAGGGTGGGAGGCTTTTATCACAGAAACTATTTTCACAAGCAGCTTCATTTGCTGGGGTTTGATATTTGATGCGTGAAACACACTGTCATCAGTGACTGGAAAGTGAATGTTATTACCCAGAAAATCTTATGTGCAGGAAAATTCTGTTTCTACTTTATGAAGGCAATAAAAAAATACATTTTTTTTAAATGGAGGAAGCCTGTTTAAAAAAAAAAGAGTGGTACAGAGTGTCAGGGATTCAGGTTCAATTCCACCCTTGAGTCACTGTCTGTGTGGAGTTTGCACATTCTGCCCACAGGTGTTTCATCAGGGTGCTCCAGTTTCCTCCCACAGTACAAAGATGTGCAGACTAGGTGGATTAGCCATGCTAAGTTGGCTTGTAGTGTCCAAGGATATGCAGGTTAAATGAATTGGCTATGCTCAATTGCCCCATAGTATTCAGGGATATGCAGGGTAGATGGGTTAGCCATAGGAAATGCAGGGCTACAGGGTTGCAGTAAGGACGTGGGTCTGGGTGGGATGCTGTTTGAAGAGGTTGGTATGGACTCGATGGGCCAAATGGCCTGTTCCCCCACTGTAGGGGTTCTATCATTCTATGAAAATGAATGAAGCCATATTTGCGTTAATGGATGATCACTTCCATCAATACTCTCATGCTACATGTCAGAGGACGATATAAATGGGTGTGTTTTGGATGATCTGTGCACTTGACTATCTTCCAATCATTCATTTTCTGGACCCACGTACATCAAAATACAATGACTACTACTCCTACTTCTAACTTTCACCAAATTTTGATACAAGTCAATGAGACAATTAAGTTATGATCTAATTGAAGGGTTAAAGATGACTGAAACAGTGAGTTTAAAATGGTTGCCTTTGATATCACAAAAAAAAACACTGAGTTTGGCACCAAAGAAATCTAGAACAATTGAAGAGGTCAGGAATCAAGAGGTTAACTCTCCAGAAGGTGCAGTTTTTTAGCACAAAGGAAAATAGTTGTGCTGTTGAAGACCTTTCCATTATAAGGGATTGTTTGCTGATAATTGCTCCAAGTTCAACTCCACTTACGAATCCTTAAATACACAACCTGCATCCATATGCAGCAAGATCAGGTCAAAATTCAGGCTTGTGCTGGTAAATCATAGTATTGTTGTCATACAAATGCACAAATGCCACAAAAGGTTCTCCCTCACCAGAGTGAATCTAATTATCTCCACTTGACATTCATGGTGTACTATTGCTGAATCCCCCACTTTTAACATTCTGAATGTTCCAATTACATGGGAGTTTAACTGGCCCATCCATATAAATACCTTCCTCAGATGCATTCAATTGGCCTGCTGTCTCCCTAACACTGTCCTCAATCTACCGTGCACAAGTCAGCAGTGAGACAGAATTCACTCTATTTGACTGGATAGCAGCACGTCAACAACTTTTGTGTAAGCTGACACCATTCTGAGTGGCAGCCCATCTATCACCTCAAACATTCAGTCTCTCCACGAATGATGTACAGTGGTAACAGTGCATACTACATACAAGATGCAGTACACCAACTCAACTTTCCTCCCAGGATGGCATGCAGGGTGAGCAGGAAGTAGCGAGTGGCATGGCAAACACCCAGAAATGTGATGGTAGACATCTTATGAATAAAATGGGATTTGACAATAGACAATAGACAATAGACAATAGGTGCAGGAGTAGGCTATTCTGCCCTTCGAGCCTGCACTACCATTCAATATGATCATGGCTGATCATCCTTAATCAGTATCCTGTTCCTGCCTTATCTCCATTTGTGTCCATGTCCCAGAGAATTATCCTGGATTACCAATCCAATGACAACATCAATGTGCCAGCACCTCTCCATAAAATAAGAGGAAACTAATCCTGCTTTTTATTCAGGCATGAATTAATACAACATTTATTCAATAAAGTATAATTATGAAAGAATTATGAACATAGATTGTAATAGAAAATCTTAAAATTGGCGCCAATTTAATTATTTCAGAACTGAATTTGTTCATTTAGAACAAATCCTAAATGTTTTGTTCAGCAAGAAAACTAAAAATGAGCAATTGAGAAAGTATTATCAAACATAATAGGACAATCCATTTCTTTTACCTGAATGGAAAATGATCCTCAAAGCCACAGTAAGTAAAGTCAACCATAGATGGTCAAAGATCGAAATGAAATGTTGGCGATTTTGAGATGAAACTGACAATGAAAACACCTTGAGAAACTGTTGTCAGAAAGCTGGTCTGTGTTTTCTAAAGGCTGTTCCTTTTCTCAAAGATACTGTGTCCTTGATTTTTTTCAGGGGAGTCATAAAACTCTCCTGGTTCCAATTAGACTGGTTTGGTTACAGAGATTAAAGGGTATTGAGAGTCCTTTTTGTTTATGTGTAAACAGGTGAGACTTCAGGCCAAAGTGGTCATGTTTTATAAGTGACCTGTACAACAAAAGGGGAGTGGTCAGCTCTTTAGCTGAGCAATTCAGTCCAGAACTAGTCAGAAGTTCAGCAATGGACTGTGTGAACAGGCTGCAAAAGCTCTCTCTCCTTCTGCCCTTCCAACTTCAATCTGTAAGCATCTGTTCCATTTTTTTTTACTGTTTTTTAAGGGAGTTTGCTTATTGGGACTGTTGGGTATATTTGGAACAGCATAATTAAGTCTAGTTTGGATAGACTGAGTTCTGTAGAGGTTCTTTATTCTGCTCTTTCTGTTTCATTGTGTAATTTTGTGAATAAATTTTTGTCTGTTTTAAAACCTAGTAGTCAACCTCGCTAACTTACTCAGGGTAATTCTCACTGTACACTTACCAAAACAAATTGCAAAGTTATGGTCTGGGCTGCCTGCTTAAGAATGTTCTGAGTGGTCCGGCCTAGTCCATAACACTATCCCATCTCATCTTTCTGGATTTTGTACATCTGAAGAGGTGTTAATAATGCTGGCAGCACTCCAGGTGGAGAAGTCCATAGAAATTCGACAATGGACCAGATGGGATGCATCCCAGATTGCTGAGAGAGTCAAGGGAACAAATCACTGAGCTACACAGAAATTTTCCAAGTCCCTCCGAACATAATCCAATCATCTCTGAGAGAATTAGTGTGGGAGGACTGGAGGATTGCAAATATAACATTGCTGTTTAAGATAGGAGCAAAGGATAACCCAGGAAACTACTCACTCGTCAACTTGACATCACTAGTGGGAAAACTGATGGAGGCCATAATGCATGACAAGGTAAACATGCACTTCAAGAAAAATAAATTAGATAGTCAACATGGCTTTGTCAATGTCAGGCCAGGTCTGACAAATTCATTTGAGTGCTTTGACCAGGTGACACAGGCAGTGAATTAAGGCTGTGCTGTGGATGTTGTATATTTGGACTTTCAGAAAGCATTTGATAGGGTGCCACATGGCACGTTGGTTAACAAATGAGGAAGGCTTGGGATTGATTGGTCGCTGGCAGCATGGATTAGAAGTTGGCTAAAGGATTAGAAACAGAGGGTAGGTATAGATGAGCATTTCTTACATTAGTGATGAGCTGAAAGTGGTGTTCTCCAGTGTTGGGACCCTTGCTTTTTATGACTTATGTAAATGATTTGGAGATGGGTGTTGGAGATAAAATGTCCAAATTTGCAGATGACACTAAGCTAGGGAGAATAGTGAATTGTGACCAAAAAGATTGATGAGGGCAGAACAGTAAATGTTGTCTACATGGAGTTCAGTAAAGCCTTTGACAAGATTGTGCACAGAGGCTAATTAATAAACTTAGATCACATGGGATTCAGGGACAGCTTGACAACTGGAAACAAAATTGGCCTGACGTTAGGAGACAGAGAGTACTAGTACATAAATGCTGCCCCTCTATATTTCACTTCAATTCTGATGAAGAGTCATCTAAACTCGAAATGTTAAAGTGCTCTCTCTCCATGGATGCTGTCTGACCTGCTGTGAATTCCCATATTTTTTGTTTTCAGTGCATCAATATGAGTTGTATTGTTGATGAGAAGGTAGATAAAATCAAGATTTCAAGAAGTTCAAAATATATTCAAGTAGCAATAGAGGTTGGTGCAAACAAAGGAGATTGTGGATGTTCATGTTACAGGAAAAATAGTTCCAACAATGCTCTGCATTCAATAATATTGTCAAAAATAAAGTTCTCCTAGCTACCTGATGATACAAAGTAAATGGCTACCGTTCTATGTTACAATTGGTTTGGAACGCCACATGTTGAAAGAGTTGACGCATGCAGACCACCGGAAAAAGTGAATGTGCTGCCAAAATCGAGCAAGCAACCCAGGTATCCAATGGGGGGAGCAGTGTGCTCTATGGACTGAAGTGTGGACCTGACTAACTCCAAGGGTTGGCTGCTCTAGCGTTCAGCGCCAAATTTGTATTATTCAAATTGATACAAAACAAGACACAAAAGGTGATAACAAATGTTTCTTTTCAAAAAGCTGACACACTTCTATACATAAAAAGACAACATCTTAGGCATATTTTCTGCGAACTGTCGTTTTTATTATTAAATGGTTGAGTGTTATTTCTAACACAATCACTGTAAGATGTTTTGAGCTGTGATAATATATAAATACAAATCTAAACAAAATAAAATTGTTCAGTAATAAAAAAATGCAACTGATACAAGAGCATTCATTACATTTTCTTCTTGTATTGTAGTTCTTTATATTTACCATCACTTCAATAACTTCAAATTTTTCTAGCTCACACTTAGATGATATTCCATTGCTCAAAGTGTTAAAACTGCTTTCTCTGCCCCCTTTATGGACTCACTCCTCCCTTTTCAACCCCTGTTCCTTTGCAGCTCCTCACTTTTCCTTCCTGCCTCTGTCCCACTCCGCGGCACCTTTGCAGCTACTCTTCTCCCATCACCATCCTCTTCTGTCCATATTGCATCTCCAATTTCCCTTTGCAGTTCCTCTTCCCTGTTTTGCAGCCTCGCCTCTTCATTTCAATGTCCATTCATGGCAAGTTGCAAATTCTCAGCTTTCTTCGGGTTAAAGACATTTCTTTTAGATTCCGACTGTCGATCTCGAAGCTCCTTGGATTCTGCCTGAACTGCTGTGCTCTTCCAGCACCACTAATCCAGAATCTGGTTTCCAGCATCTGCTGTCATTGTTTTTACCTTGAGATATTCGGTGACCAACATGCACCTATGTCCTCTTGTGCTCTTTTCCTCCACAAGAGGGAACATTCCTTCTGTTCCATTTTGCTAAAGCCTTTCATAAGTCTTGAATACTTCTTTTAGTTCACCTTTTACCCTTCCTTTTCCATGAGAAAAGAGATCCTGAATTGCAAAACCTTTCTGATTTGTATTTATGGGATTATCCTTGTAAATCTTCCCGACACCCTTTCCAGATAGAGAGTCATAGAATCATAGAGGTGTACAGCATGGAAACAGACCCTTCAGTCCAACCTGTCCATGCTGACCAGCTTTCCCAACCCAATCAAGTCCCACCTGCCAGCACTCGGCCCATATCCCTCCAAACCCTTCCTATTCATATACCCATCCAAATATCTCTTAAATGTTGCAATTGTGCCAGCCTCCATCACATCCTCTGGCAGCTCATTCCATACACGTACCACCCTCTGTGAAAAAGTTGACCCTTTTGTATCTTTCCCCCCTCACCTGAAACCTATACCCTCTAGTTCTGGACTCCCCCACCCCAGGGAAAAGACTTTGTCTATTTATCCTATCCATGCCCCTCATAATTTTGTAAATCTCTATAAGGTCACCCTTCAGCCTCCGACACTCCAGGGAAAACAGCCCCAGCTTGTTCAGCCTCTCCCTGTAGCTCAAATCCTCTGACCTGGCAACATCTTTGTAAATCTTTTCTGAACCCCTTCAAGTTACACAACATCTTTCCAATAGGAAGGAGACCAGAATTGCACACAATATTCCAACAGTGGCCTAACCAATGTCCTGTACAGCCGCAGCATGACCTCCCAACTCCTGTACTCAATACTCTGACCAATAAAGGAAAGCATACCAAACGCCTTCTTCACAATCCTATCTACCTGCAACTCTACTTTCAAGGAACCATGAACCTGCACTCCAAGGTCTCTTTGTTCAGCAACACTCCCTAGGACCTTACCATTAAGTGTATAAGTCCTGCTAAGATCTGCTTTCCCAAAATGCAGCACCTCGCATTTATCTGAATTAAACTCCATCTGCCACTTCTCAGCCCATTGGCCCATCTGGTCCAGATCCTCCAATTTTGGTGTCATCTGCAAACTTACTAACTGTACCTCTTATGCTCGCATCAAAATCATTTATGTAAAAGATAAAAAGTAGAGGGCCCAGCACTGACCCTCGTGGCACTCCACTGGTCACAGGCCTCCAGTCTGAAAAACAACCCTCCACCACCACCCTCTGTCTTCTCCTTTGAGCCGGTTCTGTATCCAAATGGCGAATTCTCTCTGTATTCCATGATATCTAACCTTGCTAATCAGTCTCCCCTGGGAAACCTTGTTGAATGCCTTACTGAAGTCAATATAGATCACATCTATTGCTCTACCCTCATCAATCTTCTTTATTACCTCTTCAAAAAACTCAATCAAGTTTGTGAGACATGATTTCCCATGCACAAAGCCATGTTGACTATCCCTAATCAGTCCTTGCCTTTCCAAATACATGTACATCCTGTCCCTCAGGATTCTCTCCAACAACTTGCTCACCACTGAGCTCAGGCTCACTGGTCTATAGTTCCCTGGCTTGTCTTTACCGCCCTTCTTAAACAGTGGCACCACGTTTGCCAACCTCCAGTCTTCCGGCACCTCACCTGTGATTATCGATGATACATATATCTTAGCAAGAGGCCCAGCAATCACTTCTCTAGCTTCCCACAGAGTTCTCGGGTACACCTGATCAGGTCCTGGGGATCTATCCAGCTTTACACCTGATCAGGTCCTGGAGATCTATCCAGCACTTCCTCTTCTGTAATCTGGACATTTTGCAAGATGTCACCATCTATTTCCCTACAGTCTATATCTTCCATATCCTTTTCCACAGTAAATACTGATGCAAAATATTCATTTAGTATCTCCCCATTTTCTGTGGCTGCACACAAAGGCCGTCTTGCTGATCTTTGAGGGGCCCTATTCACTCCCTCGTTACCCTTTTGTCCTTAATATATTTGTAAAAACCTTTTGGATTCTCATTAATTCTATTTGCCAAAGTTATCTCATGTCCCCATTTTGCCCTCCTGATTTCCCTCTTAAGTATGCTCCTACTTCCTTTATACTCTTCTAAGGATTCACTCGAGCTATCCTGTCTATACCTGACATATGCTTCCTTCTTTTTCTTAACCAAACCCTCAATTTCTTTAGTCATCCAGCATTGCCTATACCTACCAGCCTTCCCTTTCACCCTGACAGGAATATACTTTCTCTGGATTCTTGTTATCTCATTTCTGAAGGCTTCCCATTTTCCAGCCGTCCCTTTACCTGCGAACATTTGCCTCCAATCAGCTTTCGAAAGTTCTTGCCTAATACCATTAAAATTGGCCTTTCTCCAATTTAGAACTTCAACTTTTAGATTTGGTCTATCCTTTTCTATTACTATTTTAAAACAAATAGAATTATGGGCGTTGGCCCCAAAGTGCTCCCCCACTGACACCTCAGTCACCTGCCCTGCCTTGTTTCCCAAGAGTAGGTCAAGTTTGCACCTTCTCTAGTAGGTACATCCACATACTGAATCAGAAAATTTTATTGTACGCACTTAATAAATTCCTTTCCATCTAAACTTTTAACACTATGGCAGTCCCAGTTGATGTTTGGAAAGTTAAAATCCCCTATCATAACTACCCTATTATTCTTACAGATAGCTGAGATCTCCTTATAAATTTGTTTCTCAATTTCCCTCTGACTATTGGGGGGTCTATAATGCAATCCCAATAAGGTGATCATCCCTTTCTTATTTCTCAGTTCCACCCAAATAATTTCCCTGCATGTATTTCCGGGAATATCCTCCCTCAGCACAGCTGTAATGCTATCCCTTTTCAAAAACTCCACTCCCCCTCCTCTCTTGCCTCCCTTTCTATCCTTCCTATAGCATTTGTATCCTGCTGCTCCTTGGATGCTGCCTGAACTGCTGTGCTCTTCCAGCACCACTAATCCTGGAACATTAAGCTGCCAGTCCTGCCTATCCCTGAGATATGTTTCTGTAATTGCTATGATATCCCAGTCCCATGTTCCTAACCATGCCCTGAGTTCATCTGCCTTCCCTGTTAGGCCCCTTGCATTGAAATAAATGCAGTTTAATTTATTAGTCGCACCTTGTCCCTGCCTGCCCTGACTGTTTGACTCACTTGTGTTCTCAGCTGTACCCGTCTTAGATTGATCTCTTTCCTCACTATCTCCCTGGGTCCCAACCTCCCCCCGCCCCCCCACACACACACACACCCCATTCCCCCCCCCCCTTACTAGTTTAAATCCTCCCAAGCAGTTCTAGCAAATTTCCCTGCCAGTATATTAGTCCCCTTCCAATTTAGGTGCAATCTATCCTTCTTGTACAGGTCACTTATGTCCCAAAAGAGATTTCAATGATCCAAAAATGTGAATCTTTCTCCCATACACCAGCTCCTCAGCCATGCATTCATCTGTTCTATCCTCCTATTCCTGCCCTCACTAGCTCGTAGCACTGGGAGTAATCCAGATATTATTACCCTTGAGGACCTCCTTTTTAAATTTCTGCCTAACTTTATGTAATCTCCCTTCAGAATCTCAACCTTTTCCCTTCCTATGTCACTTCTATTTTTTTGGATAATAAAATGCCTATGAACTGCATGGTCTAATCAAGGTTCAATACAGATTCCTGAAGAAGGGATCATGCCCGAAACGTTGATTCTCCTGCTCCTTAGATACTGCCTGACCTGCTGCGCTTTTCCAGCAACACATTTTCAGCTCTCAATACAGATTAAGCAGAAGTTCCCTACTTTTCAATAATATCCCTCCAGAAACAGTGTTTAGTTGGTTCTCTCTTTGCCCTTGCTAAACTCTGTTGCAGCGCTCAGTGATTGTTGTATTTGTACTGTCGATCTCTTTGCTCTTCTACCCCATCTAGACTTCCACCTTCCAAATAATAAGTGACCTCCCTATTTTTACAATGAAAATGTAATACATTGCATTTATCTGTTGAACTTAATTAGCTAAATATTTGCCCATTCTAGTAAGTTTATTAATGTTTATCAGCAATATATTAATTTAAGCAGATCACAATTAGCATAATTATGGAAGCTTCTCATTCCAATGTAGCAAATTCTGATGCTATAAAAATATTCAACAACATAAAAAGTGCATCACCTACATTGAGAAGAATATATATTTTTTTAAATCACTATGTTTGGGATCGTGTTTGGCATGGACTGGTTGGGCTGAAGGGTTTATTTCCATGCTGTATGACTGTATGATTCTATCACTATGAAATAGTAGAAATATTGATTTTGACTCCTGCTATACTAAAATGTAAATTTACACCAGTTCAGAAGTGTCTATACAAGAAACTTGTATTATTTAATGCTTTACATGAGGAACAAAGCTATTTCAATGAGATAGGTAAGTGTTCAGCAGACATGGCATGAAATTGACACAAAGTTAGCATGAAGTAACATTCTGGTGTGAAAACAGTTCAAAGTTTGGGAGAAGATTTGTAGCTCGGGTGCTCGTTGTTGTGGTTCTGTTCGCCGAGCTGGGAATTTGTGTTGCAAACGTTTCGTCCCCTGTCGAGGTGACATCCTCAGTGCTTGGGAGCCTCCTGTGAAGCGCTTCTGTGATGTTTCTTCCGGCATTTGTAGTGGCCTGTCTCTGCCGCTTCCGGTTGTCAGTTCCAGCTGTCCGCTGTAGTGGCCGGTATATTGGGTCCAGGTCGATGTGTTTATTGATAGAGTCTGTGGATGAGTGCCATGCCTCTAGGAATTCCCTGGCTGTTCTCTGTTTGGCTTGCCCTATAATGGTAGTGTTGTCCCAGTAGAATTCATGTTGCTTGTCATCTGCGTGTGTGGCTACTAACAGTGCAGTGAAGTCAGTGCAAACAGTGCAGTCTGGTAAAGTGGAAATTTCTTTAGAGCAAAACAATAATCTTACTGTAGCAAACAGAAAGTTTTCACAAAATCCCTGTTATGTTCTGACTGGAGTTGATGCTTTAGTCATGTGTAACAAGGAACAAAGTTACCTCACCTTGCACAAACTCAAGGAATTATAAATTTACAGCATTTTACAATTGTGGGTCATGTTGAGAATTAGTAGATCATTGGAATAGAAGAATTTTGTGGTAATGTGCTGAAATCCTTTGGTCAAATTGCAACCTGGTCTGTGATATGTGCAGTTGATGTCTGCAGTCTATAAAATGTGCCTGAATTTCACACATGAAGTATCTAGTTGAATACATTATAGTGTAAGGTATTTTATCAAAATTTAGTGATGAAGGTGAAAGAAATGTAGTGCAAGAAGAACCATCATCAGGGTGTCTCAAAGCTTTACAAATGGTGAATTAGTTTTGAAATATATTCATTGTTGACATAAAGGAGAATACAGCAAATAATTTCAATAAAGCAAGAAATGAGTCCTATTTTTGCAGTTCCATTGTTTAAGGGATGAATGTTGGCCAGGAAAATAGGGAGAAATCTCCTGATCTTCTATGAATGATAGAAAGGGATCTTTTGTGTCCACCCGAGAGGTCAGATAGAATTTTAGTTTAAGGTCTGTTCTGAAATATAATATCGATAGAGGTGCAGCACACTGTATTAAAGTGCTGGCTTTGATTATGTGCTTCAACTCTTTACATCATGACTCAGTGGTGAAAATGTTGTTACCATTAAGCCTTTTCTCAAGACTCCTCTTTAAACTAATCTGACCATAGCTACATCCATCTCAATTCAATTTAAGATTACCACCAAAGTACAGCTTTGATGTGGTCATGAAAAAAAAATCAAAGTACTTTCAGAGGAATTCTTATTGCATTTAGAATTTCCTGAAGTGTAGCAAAAAATACATGAGAGCTGCAGCACCTGTTGGAAATGGTTTACAAAGTGATCTGGCTTGTATTTCTTGAAACAATAAGCCTCATATAAACAAAAGAGAAGTTAGCAAATTATTGACTGAAATATCTCCATTAAGGAAAGTAAACAATGTGTTATCTGCAAATCAGTCTGTGATACATTGTTAAGGATTAGGAAGAGTTAAGAAGTCAGTTTCATGGCAAAAAATTATTTTTTGTCAAGTTTAATTTTCTATTCTATGGTTAACTAACCACAGTAAATGCTACTTAACAGGTCAGGAGCATAAGTTGTTTCAGTATTTTAAAATGTACACAGTACATATCACATTAAATGGCCTGAAGAAATATCTGTTAAAATCATAGAACTCCTATAGTGCAGAAAGAGGCCATTCGGCCCATCAAGAGTGCAGCAACCCTCTGAAGAGCATTCCACTCAGACCCAGCCCCCTATCCCCATAACAGCACATTTCCCAATGGCTAACCCACATGGCCTCCATACTACAGTGCAATTTAGCATGGACAACCCAACTGACTTGCATTTCTTTGGACTGTGGGGAGGAAACCAGAGTGCATGGTGGAAATCCAAACAGACAATTGCCCAAGGCTGGAATTGAATTCAGCTCCCTAACATTGTGAGGCAACAATGCTAACCATTGATCCACTGTACCACCCTTGGAATAAAGGCCAAGTACCAGAAAACGGGACTAAAATCCTACAACAAGCTGAAAAGATTGCTGTTCAATTTTAACTAGTACACATCCACAACTAATAAAATTGGAAGAAGAAATCAAACCATCATCTCCTGCCTACTCAGAACAGAGAGAGAGACCCCCATCACCTCCCCATCAAAAATATATACTTTATTTATAAAAAAAAATCTTTATCTCTCTCTCTCTGTTTATAATGTATATATATGTCTGGTTACAATTGCTGGTTCTGTACAATCAAATGTGAAGAAAACAAGCAAACATTGGAGTTTGACTCTATCCAATCAAACCAAAAGCATCTCTTACTTGAACCAGACTATATTTATATGCATTTGAGGCACTAGGAGGGTCCGTTAACTGAACTTACCCCCATTTAACTTCCACAGGCACACCACAGACAGTGGTCTTTGCCCACTGCATCTTGGCAGGAACTGCCTCACTTTTCTTTATTTCAAAAATATCCTTTATTCATAATCGATTAAGTAGCAGGAGTTATCTTTGCCATGGATTAGGATTTTAAATGGCCAAAGTCCATATCATTTAATATCAATGTCATAGTCTGACATGACTTGAACTGGATGTCATACAGACCCAGCAACTAGCAAAATTCATCTCACCTTGACATGAATATGGGGGAATAGGGTACACTCATTCATGATGATAAAGTTAGATGAAGAAAGATGGGAAAAATCTTGAACAAAGTATAATCACTGGCATGTACAGATTGGTCTGTTTCTGTGCATATACCCTTTCCAATCCTATATAAGTCTTAGAGTTAAATGCTACAATGAATAGCACAATATCTGTACAAAAAACATTCTTGGGGGCAAATTGCAGATGCTTACATTTAGATTCATTGTCTCATTTCTAAACTGGTGACTAATAATGATTGTTTTAGTGGGTGAGTCCTTTGTTGGCCTGACTTTATAAAACAATATTTTTGTTCAATTCAACACTATAAGACACTAAAATAGAGATTGTGTAAAGTATAAAGTCATGAAATTCATATATATATATATATATAGAACGTGCTGAGCAAATGGATTATAATTGTGACCATAGCCTGTGAGGTAAAGAAGAGGGATATCTGAAGTGTTGAGTAATAACATGTCTATCTTCTAGCGAAATATCTTGGTAACAGAGATGTTGGTTCTCAACATGTGCAATATTAACTATTGAAGAATCTAACAGTGTAGCACATTGGGATGCAAACATGACACCAGTTGAGGCTATAATCCTGCACTCTGTAGGAAGCAGTCTTTTACCAGTCTCCAATCACCTGATGAAGGAGTTGCACTCCGAAAGTTAGGGCTTCCAAATAAACCTGTTTGACTATAATCTCGTATTGTGTGATTTTTAACTTATTAGTGATTGTCCTTGAATTGGCCAATGACCAGAGGGTTTGCTCACTATCCAATTCAGGATGGTATGGGGGTTCTACCTGGAGTCCTTCAGCCTAGAAGTTGCAGTCTGCAGTTCAGGTAAGAAAGAATGTGCCTCCATCTCAAGGTCCCAAATTTTTAACCTGATAAACCTTTAGGGGTTCAGCAGCCAGCAGCCAGGAAGGGGCTTGAAGCCTATTATTTCTGCTGGCCCGAGTTTGCTCCTTCTAGGAGGCTACAACTGGCCAGCTGGCCAATCCTATTCAGCCCCTGACAATAGGCCTCTGATTCCCTTAAATAGGCTACCTTCACCTTGCAGGCTGCTTTATTTTCTGATCTCCTATTCTGCCTCTGGGAAAATGGCTTGGGACTGGGTGGTGTCAGCAAATTAGCAAATACTAGTGTCCACCTTCCCACTTTGCTCATCTAAGGGTGACATTTCAGTTTCCAATGTTTGAATGCATATTGAATTTATCCTTGGTATACCATACTTATATGGACAATTCTCCATCATCTCTGCATATATCATTTTCCGTCAACAAAGACTCATCAGAGGTGGTGGAAGAGTGGTATGCTGTGAGATGGAGTTGCCCTGGGAGTCCTGAACTTTGACTCTGAACTCTATAAAGTCTCACAGCATCAAGTCAAACATGGGTAAGGAAACCTCTTACTGATTGTTACCAAGCTCTATCCTCCTCTACTGATGAATAAGTTCTCTTGTATAATGAGATTGGAAAGGGCACAAAATGCATTCTGGGTGACGGAACTACAGTATCCATGAGTGGCTTGGACCACCTGCTGACTGAGGGACTGAGTCCAAAATGGAATGAACAAGAGGGAAAAAATGTACAAGACCTCAACCTCACCAAAACACCTGTGCATTACCCAAAGTAGTATCAGTAGGAATGACCACCACTTTGTTCTTGCAAAGATAAAACTCTGCCTTCCCATTAAAGATACATTTCACTGTGTTGTACGACACCATCTGCTGAATAGGATAGATTTCAAATAGATTGAGCAACTCAAGAAGGACATCTAGCAGTGGCAGCAATAGACATTGCATTCAACTGCAGCTTGCAAACACATAATCCAGCAGCAAACTAGTGGATCAGACCTGGGTCAATGGAAACTTTGGGAGGGTATATCAGGATCAGAACCAGACAGAACTAAAAAATGAGGCCTCATCCAGTGGAGCGCCAACACAGGACAGCAGTGTGCAGCAGAGTAAGCAGCATGTGATAGACAAAGGGAAGCTATCCCACAGCCAACACTGATCACATCTAACTTCCAGTGCCCTTCCACACCTAGTTGCAAATGGTGGGAGACAATTAAAATACTTATCGGAAGAGGAGTTTCAAGAAAATGACACTGGTCCTCATAATGTGTTCCTTTTAGCCCTGGTGAACCAATGTGGGTGTATCTGCTTTGTATCCCATTAAAGCCAATAAATTAATCCTGAGGTGTTATGCCCAGAACTCAGCCTGATATGATCTGTCCCAGGCACTATGCAACTGCAGTATAATTTCCTTCCATATACATCCCAAACAATTTAATAGCCTTACATTTGTGATGCAACATCTTTTGTACCCTTACTTTGCATTATTTCACTCAAGGTATAATCTAAAATAATATCAATCACGTTGAATGACCAGATACAACCCTAATAAGATTCTGACCTTCACTTTTGACAACTCAGATATTTTCCCTGAAATCCTCATATTAGATTTTGGCACTTTCTGCATATAATTAAGAAGGATGACCTCCGAATTTTCATCAGAGTCTGAGTACATAGGAAGCACTTTCAAGTTACAGGTCATAGAGTCATAGAGTCACAGAGGTGTACAGCATGGAAACAGACCCTTTGGTCCAACCTGTCCATGCCTACCAGCTATCCCAACCCAATCTAGTCCCACCTGCCAGCACCCGGCCCATATCCCTCCAAACCCTTCCTATTCACATACCCATCCAAATGCCTCTTAAATGTTACAATTGTCCCAGCCTCCACCACTCCCTCTGGCAGTTCATTCCATACACGTACCACCCTTTGTGTGAAAAAGTTGCCCCTTAGGTCTCATTTATATCTTTCCAATCTTACCCTAAACCTATACCCTCTAGTTCTGGATTCCCTGACCCCAGGGAAAAGGCTTTGTCTATTTATCCAATCCATGCCCCTCATAATTTTGTAAACCTCTATAAGGTCACCCCTCAAGGTTGATGCTCCATTTCTGGAGTCTGGAGAACTGGGGGAGGCATGTTACTGTGCCTTTGTTACAGTACTCCAGATGCTCTGGTCATGCCTATTTGGAATATATTCCGTATTTCCTATGTCTCTCATAAACAAATCAATTAATCTTAAAATGTTTTGTGCTTTGCCTTCCAAAACAATCAATGGAAATAATTTACTCCTTTCTAGAAATGTTGGAAGAATTGGTGAAAAGGGGAAATAATGGGTTGTGTTGATCCTGGATAGAAACTCACTATGGGATAATTGCTGGATATAAGGTCTATTGATAACCATCTTGACTCAGCAGAAATTCAAGTCCTTAAGTGGCCAATTAACAATCAATCCACCACCTATCCTATCACCTCATCCCTGGCAGTCAAGAAAACATTATTCCTTTCCTGACTGGGATATTGCAGTGAGCTGCTTCTTGGGTTAGGGTAGAAAGCCTCCAATGAAGGGCCATTAGAGTTGTAGATTAGATTCCCTACAGTGTTGAAACAGGTCTTCAGCCCAACCAGTCCACACTGACCCTCTGAAGAGCAACCACCCAGACCCATTTCCCTCTGACTAATGCACCTGACACTATGGGCAATTTATCATGGCCAATTCACCTGGCCTGTACATCTTTGGATTGTGGGAGGAAACCCACACAGACATGGGGAGAATGTGCAAACTCCACACAGACAGTCGCCCAAAGCCGGAATCAAATCTGGGACCCTGTGCTGTGAAGCAACAGTGCTAACCACTGAGCCACTGTGCTGACCAGATGATCAAGTTTTCTCAAAGCATATTCAGGCTATTTTTCAAACACCACTGAATTATGTCAATGTATTGCCAAACATGCATGTTGTCTTTTCTTGTCGTACTGGGTGAACAATGCACAGTTCACAAAAATATTTGCAAACTCTGCACTTATTGTATTTCTTGTGTAGGCAAAAGTCTGGACAAGATCCAACCTGTGGATGAATGCGTTAGCTTTCCCAAAAGATTTCCCCTGTTTGCCTGAAACAATAAATATTCTCATTAAAAAATGACGAGTTGTTATAAATCTGATTTAGAAGTAATACTAATGACTGTTGTCAACTGAATATTGGTGCAAATATTATTTTATGTTTTACTGAATGATCTGTCTAGTTCCCAACACATCTACATTTGCTGATTTTTATTCATTAATATTGCTGATATCTCAAAAATGTTGCCATGATTAGCTATTAAATATCTATTTTATAATCTGTGTCACAGTGTTCATCTATCAATCAGGTCACTAATTGCTCAGTCTCACTGCTGCGGCCTCCATACATTCCCCAGTCAGGTCGCTTTAGTTTGATAATATCCTGTGACCATCTGCCCCACATAAGCTGAAACCACTGTCTCAGCACTTCAGGAGGTTATTTTCAATTCATCTCTATCTGGATGATGTCCTGTGCTGTGCTTTGAATCTGACAGATATTTTACATGAAAAAAGGAGTCCTGTGTGAGCTCTGAGGAGAGCGCTTGGGCCGGTACGACAGATTCTGTCAGGGCTAAGTCACTGTGATTTTAATTCAATGGATCACTTTGTAACTTGTGTGTTATACAGAATGTCATTCTGTATTTTTGCAATGGAACATGCATCTCAGGATGACTTCAGGGTCGTGAGCCATCACAATTGGCAACCTAATCTTTTACTGAGAATTAACTGCGGTTGCATTCTTGCTGCATTCTGGAGACTGTTAACAGAAGTGAATGAAAATGTGAATATGAACAGTTAAGGTTTTTTTTCTACTGGGCAATGTGACCTCTTTTTCTTCATTCACTCATGGAATATGGGCATCGCTGGCTGGCCAGCATTTATTGCCTGTCCCTAGCTGCCCTTGAGAAGGTGGTGGTGAGCTGTCTTTTTGAACCACTCCACTCCATGTGCTGCAAGTAGACTTAAGGATGGACTACCAGGATTTTGAGTCTAGATTAGAGTGATGCTGGAAAAGCACAGCAGGTCAGGCAGCATCTGAGGAGCAGGAAAATCGACATTTCAGGCAAAAGCCCTTTATCAGGAATAGAGGCAGGGTGCCTGCAGAGTGGAGAGATAAATGAGAGGGGGGTTAGGGTTGAGGAGAAAGTAGCATAGAGTACAATAGGTGAATGGGGGTGGAGATGGAGGTGATAGGTCAGAGAGGAGGGTGGGGGAAGGTAGCAAAGAGTACACTAGGTGAATGGGGTGGGGATGGAGGTGATAGGATTTGGACTTTGATTTATGAGGAGGCAATGGCTTAGTGGTGTGTGACTAGACTATTAATCTAGAAACTCAGTTCTCTGTTCAAATCCCATCATAGCAGATGGTAGAATTTAAATTCAATTAAAAAAATCTGGAATTAAGAATCCACAGATGACCATGAAACCATTGTCAGTTGTTGGAAAACCCTATCTGGTTCATGAATGATCTTCAGTGAAGGAAATCTGCCACTCTCACCTGGTCTGACCTATATGTGACTCCACACCCATAGAATCGAATTTATACAATCCATTATAACATTTTTGAGTTTATAAAATCCATTAAGATGTTGGATTGCTAGCCCATTGAATCCACACCATCCCTCCAAAGAACATCTCACCATCCCCACCATATCCGGTCCCAGAGTAACATAATTTAGAGAATGAATGATCAATATATTCAGATACACAGAACAGCTGATTGGATCGATCATGTCCCATCAAGCCTGAGCTAACAAGAAGGAAGGAACTTAGGGAACCTATCAGCCCTGTATGATAAATACTGGAAATATGACTAATCAAGGCCAGCAACATTCATACTCTTCCCTGTTATTATTGAGTTTGTGTTGTGCATTGATATTTTATACTGGTGTTCATAAAAAACCATGGCTTTCCCGTAACAAGCTGCTCCCACTGAATCTTCTACTGCTGTGTTACAGTGGTCATAAATGAAATAAAAAAGAAAATCAAGTATTTAAGTCTTTAAAAATGCATTTGTCCCTTGACAATTGCAGATATTGATGCCCAAAGCACAAATAATGTAGTATATTAATTTATAGAGAAAGTGCACACGAGCCATGAAGTCTCCCTTACAAGTGAAATAAATTCAATAAACCAGCCTAATGTTGCAACATGTTATATATTTTCAATTACTGAGTGTTGGGCCAAGTATCCCAGCTGATTTCTCAATGTGAATCATAGAAGAATTGGTAAATTTTTCAGCATGATAGCACCACAACAAAAGAAGGGAAAGAAATGATTGTTACTCACTAGTACAATTTTTTACACCAAATTTACAGTTATTTGAAACTTACTTTAACAGAACATAAAGGCATTGCCTTGTACTTCTTATCTGGCATTAGCTTTAAGCTCTTGAAAATTATGATTTGGGCAATGCTGGAAGTATGAATTGCAACAGAGTGTGTGAAATTGATTGTGAGAGTATAAAAAAAAAAGAGTCCACTTCATCTGACAAAGGGGCAACGCTCCAAAAGCTTTTGATTTCAAATCAACCTGTTGGACTAGAACCTAAATTCTAATCATAGAAAAAGCTTGGCTGCAAGATTTATATCTAAATTATGTTTTACAATGCTTTCAGATTTCCTTTAGATCTGTGATATCTATTCAGAAACTACAATAATTTACAATCTTGTGAGAGTAAAGAATGAGACCAGTGAACAATCTTTAAGCAGTTCTTCTGTCCAACCGTTCACACCATTACCTCACTCACCTCAACTGACCCTTTTCTCTCTTGGTCTACCTTCCTAATTCATCAGAACACTTTGTCTGGGAAGTCCTGGCTCATCTAACCACAAAGAGATAAACACAGTGGTAGTTTAAGTGGTTATGAACAATGACTCATTGAGAAATAATGAATTCTTATCCACATACACGAGAAGCCAGGAGGGAGGATAAAGTTGGGGTGTGATTTTGGGGTGTGTGTGCCTACAATTGGTTCAGACTTGTACCTAAAGTTCCTAGACACCCCAACTACCATTACTACTCTCCCTCTGTTTGAACAGTACCTGAAGCATCAGGATGCAGCATTTTTATGGTGCTCAGGGATTAACCTGTTGGCTTCTGATGTCTCCCCATCCCCTATTAATTGCAATGGGAGCAGGGGTGCATTGCTAAGTGGCAAGCATTGTGCTCACTGAATTGAACATGCCTCCACCTTCAAATCCATCAATGGGGAGCGTATAATCCAACCTGATGTACTTCATATTCTTCTTCTCCAGGAAGTGTTGACTTGCACTGGAGTACAGTTCCATACGCACTGGAATGGTATTGACAATTTTATTGCCTATTTGATTGCTTTCAGAAGATCCATCTTCAATTCCATGTTATTACTCGTGTGATTAGTGATTAATAAACCCAGTCAGGATTTCAGAAGAAAATTGGATATGCAGAGAGCAGTAAGATTATGGAGCATGCTCCCTGAAATAACACCATCACCAAGTTACCCTTTATTTACATGTACACAGTATAGGTCAGTGCCAGCTCCAAGAGTGAGTGGAACTCCTGATATTCCTGTTTATATCTGTCATCCAGGGCTCCCTTATTGGATCAGGTTAACAGCCTCCAGCAGAGATCCACCTGGCTGACCTTGTTCCAATCACTACATCCCTTCCCCTCTCGGTCCTAGGACCTAGGCCCGTTTCTTTTCCTGTAGCTTCACCAGATCAAGTTCCTCTGACTCTGCCTCAGATATGGCACCGTGTACTCTGCCTCTTGTGCCCAGACCATCTTGGGCCAAAACTCATCCTCTTTTTCAGGTGCTAATAATGTTGAGGTGGCGACATCTGCTGTGTCTGTCTCATCCTCAGAGGTTTAGATTAGATTAGATTACATTAGATTAGATTACATTACAGTGTGGAAACAGGCCCTTCGGCCCAACAAGTCCACACCGACCCACAACCCACCCATACCCCTACATTTACCCCTTACCTAACACTACGGGCAATTTAGCATGGCCAATTCACCTAACCTGCACATCTTTGGACTGTGGGAGGAAACCGGAGCACCCGGAGGAAACCCACGCAGACACAGGGAGAATGTGCAAACTCAGCACAGTCAGTCGCCTGAGGCGGGAATTGAACCCAGGTCTCTGGCGCTGTGAGGCAGCAGTGCTAACCACTGTGCCACCGTGCTGCCCATACTGTGCCACCGTGCTAGGCAGAGGGGGAGAACCCCTAGGTTCTGACAGCCTTGTCAGATGTTCTGAAGGGCTGGATATGTTCTTCTGTTGTCCCGTTTGTCAGGTTGATGTTTTCATGTGGTCCAAATGTTTGTTCAGGACTGTCTCACCTACCTGATCTTTGTAGGCCAAGGGACCTGACCTCACCTTGTACCCATGCAGGGCCATATCCGTGGATTTGAAACTAAATCTCATCCGTTGAAGTGAACTGTCTCTCTTTTGCTTAGAGGAGTCTTGTGTCTGGCATTTAGCAACAGTGATGTCATTTCACCCCCCCCCCCCCACCCTACCCAGGTCTGAGAAGATCAGTTTGAACCTGCTGTGGAGTCTTCTTCCCACTGGCAACTCTGCTGGAGCTGTCTCGGTGATTATGTGAGGGATGATCCTCAGTTTGGTATCAAGTGAAGCTATAGGCTGTTTCTTTAAGCCTGCGTTCAAGTTTGGACTGTTATTTCCACCTGATCATTGGACAATGGATGATATGGAATTGTACTTCTATGCCATTCAACTTGAGGAAATAGTCAAATTCTCTACCAGTAAATGATGGCTCATTGTCTGTGACCAATATCTCCGAGAGTCCAAAAGATGTTCACAACTTTTCAATCATTGTGCCCATATTTGATGAATGGACTCTATGCACATCCAACCACTTTGAATGGGGGTCTACAATGACTAATAACATACAGTCCATGAAAGGACTGGCATAGTCAATGTGTAACTGAGTCCAGGGTTTATCCAGCCATTCCCACAGATGTGGGGAGCTGCTGGTGGTAATTTTTGTCCTTGTTGACACACTGGGCACTGGCCCACCAATGTGGCTCTGTCAGCATCCAATCCTGGCCACCAGACATGACTTCTCGCCAACCACCTTCACTCTACAACACCATCTGGGAGGTCAAGTAACTAATGCAGATGCCTTGAGCCACCTCCCGCTGGCAGATTCTCCACCGGTGGTACCACCACTGGGAGAGCCCGTTCAGATTTAAAACTGTTCTGGACACCCTTCCAGTCACCGCTGACAATATCCGACTGTGGACTCAAAAAGATTCCGTCCTGGCAAAACTGAAAGAGCTGATGGTGCTGGGGGAAACCGAAGAGCCATCACAACCAGAATTGAAACCTTTTTGGATGTGATGAGGCTAGATCATCATAGACGACAGCGTTTTATTACAGGGAGCAAGAGTGATTGTCCCTGAGTCAAAGTTGCCGCCAAATACTGGCTGAACTCCATGAAGGCTCGTATCCCATCATAAAGTCAGCCTTTATTACATTCTGCATTGTACATGACACTACTAATGAAAAAAGAGTTCTTTTCAGTCTTTGCCATTACCTAGAACCAAAAATCATAAACTACTGGATTTAACTATTCATGAATATAACGTCCTTTGTTACCAGGATATATTTATTTTTGAAGCAATACTATTAGGTTAATACTATATTTTGTGGTATAGTATTAGTTGTTAGGACTGCTGCCTCAGTGCCAGAGACCCAGGTGGCTCTCCGTGTGGTGTTTGCATGTTCTCCTCATGTGTATGTGGGTTTCCTCCAGGTGCTCCAGTTTCCTCCCACAATCCAAAGATGTGCAGGTTAGGGGGATTGGTCATGCTAAATTATCCATGGTGTCCAGGGATGTATAGGTTAGGTGTGTTACCCATGGGAGATACAGGGTTACTGGGATAGGGTGGGGGGAATGGATGGGATGCTCTTCAGAGGGTCAGTGTGAACTCGTTGGGTTGAATGGACTGTTTCCACACTGTAGGGATCTATTCTATTCTATTATAATGAAAGCATCTCAATTATGTTGCATTAAATGTGGCCACTAATGTATGCCAAAACATTAGATTTTCAATGGCAAATCATCATATCCTAGGTATAAAACATGATTATAAGTTGTGTACTGTGTGTGTTTCAGGGGCTGTAGAGGGATAGTTAATTTGGATATTAAGCTGAATTTGATGTCACTGATGTTTTGCTTGGAATTGACTTTTAGTAGCGTTGTGCACTTTTAAGCAGAGGTGACTGAGCAGTCATTCATTCATGTCAAAACCAACCTAACTAGACTGTAGGAAAGCCAAGGGCATATCGTCCTTATGTACATCTCTATTAAAAGCACAGTCAGTAGCTGCTGGTGCATGCAAAAATTCAAATATTACATTTTCTTTCTTTCTCTTGATCTTCCTCTTCTATTTGTCCAGCACTATTCAAATGGCCACAAAGATTACACTTTTATAAACATCTCTTTAAAATTTCCGCTTCCATTAAAATTGGAAGTGAGTAGCCTTGGGCATATTGGTTTCCTGTGTCAGATACATAGTCTCCCATGCAATGTAATACTATCAGTTTCTGCTGGATAAAATTACCCCACCACAGGACAGCAACAATCGTGAATGAGAAAATAAACAAAAAGTGCAGAAGAAAGGAAATCACAGAAATAACTTTCTAGTTTTCAGTTGACCAGCTGATGTTATCTGCCAACAGATCATATCTTCAGTTTGGAAAAATGAACCACATTTGGTGCCCAAATGTTAGACATCTTGCAAACTAAGAGCTTCACGTGTTTAATGGAGTCAAGACATGGCAAATATTTAAGATTTGACACTTGCCTTTTGTCTTTATAGGGAGAAAGTGAGGTCTGCAGATGCTGGAGATCAGAGCTGGAAATGTGTTGCTGGAAAAGCGCAGCAGGTCAGGCAGCATCCAGGGAACAGGAGAATCGACGTTTCGGGCATAAGCCCTTCTTCAGGAATGGGGAAAAGATTTCCCCATTCCTGAAGAAGGGCTTATGCCCGAAACGTCGATTCTCCTGTTCCCTGGATGCTGCCTGACCTGCTGCACTTTTCCAGCAACACATTTCCAGCTTTTGTCTTTATACCCATCCTAAGACCTGTGAACACATTTGGAAAACTTGACTGAGAAATTAACAGCAAGAGGGTGATGAATCTACAGAACATATTGCTGGTGAGGTTATGGAGGTTAAGTTATAGAGTATATTTAAGGCAGAAATGGATCTGCTCTTGATTAGCAAAGGGATCAAAGATTATGAAGAGAAGGCAGGAGAATGAGGTTGAGAAATGTATAGAAATCATAGAATCCCCACAGTATAGAACCAGGCCATTTAGCCCAGCAGGTCTACAGCAACTCACCCAGGCACATCCCCAGTTCTAACCCTGTAACCCTGCATTTCCCATGGCTAATCCACCTAGCCTGTACAACCCTGGACACCATGGGCAATTTCGCATGGCCAATCCACTTAACCTGCATATCTTCAGACTGTGTGAGGAAACCCATGCAGGCACAGGGAGTAAGTGCAAACTCCACACAGACAGTCACCCGAGGGTGGAATTGAACCTGGGTCCCTGGTGCTGTGAGGCAGCAATGCTAACCACTGAGTCACTGTACCATCATGTCATAATAGCCTTGATTGAATGGCAGAACAGACTCGAAGGGCAGAATGGCCTAATACTGCTCCTTATGGTCTTTTGGTCTAAAACAAAGCATTGGTGCTATTCTGTGCAACAACACTTACACTTGCAATAGTATCTTTAAACAAAGAAAAATACTTCAGCATGTAGAAATAAGTCATATTCAGTACTAGGATTCAGACCTGTAACTTTAAGTGAGCAACATCACAATAAATCTACCTATTGACTTAAAATACACAGAAGAATCAAATAAACATTCAAGTAATTCCATTGTTTAAGGCTACTATCTGTTCAAAGTCCATTTTTAAAAATCTGCTTTCAAGTTTAACTTCAATTCAAGCACCTATAACTAAAATGAATCTAAGAATGAGATGGAAAATGGATAGCCACTGAACACTAGTCATTTTCTGGTAATTACTTACCTGGATGGGTACAGCTCCAACAACACTCAAGAAGCTTCACATCATCGAGGACGAAGCAGCCCACTTGATTGGCACCGTACCCACAGTCAGAAGTTGCTCAGTAGAGTGTGTACCATGCTGGCATTTGGCACGTGAGGAGGACTGACCAGGAATGAGCTCAAAGTCTCCCATTGCCAGTTGTCCTGCCATTAAAACTGAACACCAATGGGGCGCAGGTCTGTGCACATCTCCGGCAGCAGCTAAGCATTCTGCAAAACCTAGCTTTCCATGGCAGCTGCCAACCTGTCCATGGAGACAGCCTGGCACACCCATATGGGAGCCAACATGGTACTGAATCCATTGGTGGACTCCTCTAAATGACTACCTCATCAGGTCCACGCCCCCCCTACGACCCACCCTCACATCCTGGCACTTTCCCCTGCCACCGCAGGAACTGTAAAACCTGTGCCCACACCTCCTCCCTCACCTCTATCCAAGGCCCTAAAGGAGCCTTCCATATCCATCAAAATTTTACCTGCACATCCACTAATATCATTTATTGTATCCGTTGCTCCCGATGTGGTCTCCTCTACATTGGGGAGACTGGGCGCCTCCTAGCAGAGCGCTTTAGGGAACATCTCTGAGACACCCGTACCAATCGACCAAACCGCCCCGTGGCCCAACATTTCAACTCCCCCTCCCACTCTGCCGAGGACATGGATGTCCTGGGCCTCCTTCACCGCCGCTCCCTCACCACCAGACGCCTGGAGGAAGAATGCCTCATCTTCCACCTCGGAACACTTCAACCCCAGGGCATCAATGTGGACTTCAACAGCTTCTTCATTTCTCCTTCCCCCACCTCATACTAGTTTCAAACTTCCAGTCCCCTTGACTTGTCCGGACTTGTCCAACCTGCCTAGCTCCTTTTCCACCTATCCACTCCACTCTCTCCTCCCTGACCTATCACCTTCATCTCCTCCCCCACTCACCCATTGTACTCTATGCTACTCTCTCCCCACCCCCACCCTCCCCTAGCTTATCTCTCCACGCTTCAGGCTCTCTGCCTTTATTCCTGATGAAGGGCTTTTGCCCGAAACGTCGATTTTGCTGAAGCTCCTCGATGCTGCCTGAATTGCTGTGCTCTTCCAGCACCATTGATCCAGAATCCTCTAACCATTGACCCAGTTTATCGAGCGTCTCTCACAAACCTGCCTGCTGATCTTGTGTCTGTCCATTTTCACATTAGTTTTGCTTCATTCTGATGAAAGAGTACAATTCAGAATCACTTGAGGATATATTGGATTTTGTAATATTATATTAACAAGAGCTGTTTTCAGACAGTAGTGAGTGCACAAAAAAAAATTGCCAGTGTGTGGTAAGAGTTGTATAGCGCAGGCAACTCGACACAATTTTCCTGAAGTTAGCCAAAGAAAAGCATAGTTAAAAATCACACAATACCAGGTTATAGTCCAACAGGTTTAATTGGAAGCACACTAGCTTTCGGAGCGACGCTCCTTCATCAGGTGATAGTGGAGGGCTCGATCGTAACACAGAATTTATAGCAAAAATTTAGTGTGTTGTAACTGAAATTATACGTTGAAAAATTGATTGTCTGTTAAGCCTTTCATCTGTTAGAGTACAGTGATAGTTTCACTTCTTTCATGTGTAAATCACAAAACCTTTTTTTAAAAGTTGCATTCTCGGGTTAGCTGTTAACAATGGTGATAGCTAGACAATATGTTGAAGGTGTTAGCCCCTGTGTTCTCTGTCTATACCATGATGTTTAGATTGATTCTAATCTAAAAAGTGATTCTTTTTAGATTAGAATCAGTCTAAACATCATGGCACAGACAGAGAACACAGGGGCTAACACCTTCAACATATTGTCTAGCTTTCACCATTGTTAACAGCTAACCCGGGAATGCAACTTTTAAAAAAAGGGTTTTGTGATTTACACACATGAAAGAAGTGAAACTATCACTGTATTCTAACAGATGAAAGGCTTAACAGACAATCAATTTTTCAATGTATAATTTCAGTTACATCACACTGTAAATTTTTGGTATAAATTCTGTGTTACGATCGAGCCCTCCACTATCACCTGATGAAGGAGCGTCGCTCCGAAAGCTAGTGTGCTTCCAATTAAACCTGTTGGACTATAACCTGGTGTTGTGTAATTTTTAACTTTGAACACCCCAGTCCAACACCGGCATCTCCAAATAAAGAAAAGCACGGCTGGGAAAACAGAAATGTCTGCATTGATGTTCTTGATGTTGGAAAAGAGAATTGAGATATTGATCAAATGCAGGCAAGGGGGACTACTTTAGTTTGGGAATGTGGTGAGCAGAACAGTTGGGCTGAAGGGTCTATTTCCGTGTTGTATGACTCTCTGTCTCTAATAATGGCTGTGCCCATTAGGTCCTGTCCTGCCCAGGTTGGGCAGGTCTCAGTGTGTTGGGGGGGGTTTCTGCCTTAGCCAACTGTAGACACGTGCCAGTGACCTTCTCACTAGAATGGGCTCACGAATGTAATCTGATAAAAATACCCACCAAAGGTGTCAGCCTTTGAGCTGGTCAGAGACAGTTTTCAAAGTGCAGCCTCTGAGGAACTGGGAATATTCCCTTTCAGGTGGAGGAGGATTTGATGTTTGGAGGGGTTAGCCTTTGTGGGAAGAAGCTGTGTGCAGCTGCAGATGACAGGAAAGGGTGGAAACATTACAGCTGGAAGCTCAGGTATTGTGGGTAGAATGTGGTGGCAGTGAGGGACCAGTGCAACAGCACATTAAATCGCACTTAGAAGTTGGAGGCCCACAGAAGGCCTCTCCATGAGCAAGGTCTTTCTCCTAGCTCCTGATAAGCTAACAAATGTTGGCCAGCTGGTGGCCCTTAAGCTCTATTGCAGACATTTTTTTTCTGGTGGGAGATAAAGAGAGGAACTGAATGCAAGGGAAGTGCCTGAAAGAGCTGTCAGTGTTGTTGACACATTGCAGAAAAGGTGTTGAGGTGTTCCAGGCGTGGAAGTACAAGCCACAAAGGGCATGAAGAGTTCATTGTTTGAGGGTTAGGGTGAACGAGAACCATTGAAGGAGAGTGCTGCATGCAACATGAAAGTGGTAGACCACAGGCCTTTGTGGGACATGGATGAATTTTGAGCAGAGTAAGGTAGCAGTGAGATGATGGTGGCACTAATCCTTGTGGGCCTAAGAAGATCATTACCTTCTTGCAGCATTGCAGCATGTTTTGCCATGCCATGGACAGTGCATTGACCTGAGAAGCTACTTTATACCAAGGTATCAAGCTGTGGCCTCTTCTCCTAGGCCTGGGGGAAAAAGATGTCTTCCCTCTCCATCACCATGCCCACCAAGACCTCTAGGTTCTTGTCAATGAAGTGGGGTCTCAGCTTGCCTCTGACAACCATGTCATTTGCAGTTGAGCATGGACACATCAGGTCATTTCCTGGCCTGGAATTGAATCTATTGCCAATAGTAGAATTCCTTGAGAAAGAAAACAGGAAAAGGAATTACAAATGTCACGAATGAAGGTGATAATCTCTCTGTGTCTGTGTGGGTTTCCTCCGGGTGCTCCAGTTTCCTCCCACAGTCCAAAAGATGTGCAGGTCAGGTGAATTGGCCATGCTAAATTGCCCATTGTGTTCGATGCATTAGTCAGAGGGAAATGGGACTGGGTGGGTTTCTCTTTGGAGGTTCGGTATGGACTTGTTGGGCTGAAGGGTCTGTTTCCATACTGTCGGGAATCTAATCTAATCTAAAAAAAATGCGACTTAAATGAAGGCATCCCAAAAAATGTGGTCTTTATATTCCTCATAGCTGCAAGACATTGAGGTTCAGAAGAAACATTCTTCAATGACGGATTTGAGGCCCAATTTAAAGTTTATTTTTCTACACTTTTTAATTCATTAATTTCCCATTGTGTGTAAAATATAGTTGGGAGACTTTATGGTCAACACTTGCTCTGCCTTATGTTTTCCTGGAAGTAATGTGTCCCAAGGGAGAATTGCCCAACTCCCTGACAAAATAACCATGAATAGGTCAAATTGTCCACCTGTCTCCAGTTGGCCATCAGCTGAGACCTGCCTTTGGAAATAACCCAGGGAGAAGAGATATTGACTTCTGCTACATTTTACCACCATCACTGACCAATGGACTAGTAAAATCCATCCCACAGAGACCGAGCCTCCATATAGCACTTAACACTCCATTAAGAAATGTATCATTTGCCCCATATGTCATCATGATGATTTCAGAATATAACGTAGAATTGCCTTGATAAAGAATGTCATGTTGATTTTTGTGCAGCCAGAATAATGAGCTGAATAGAAAATTCAAAATGAATTTTCTTAACGTACCATCAATGTTGTTATTAGCAACTTCACAAAAATAAATTGGCATGAAAACTGATGCAGGCTGAGTCAGACCAACCCCCTTCAAATATATCCAGGAGATAGCTTCTACCCGAACTTTTCTTATTTAAAAGCAAATGGAAAGTGCTGTGGTCCAGATGTAATTCGATTGGTTACACTACTCAGCCTTCAGCAAGATACACTTTATTCTTAACCTATATTTAAAAACATACAAAAGAAATAAGAATTGATGTAAGTTTAACTCTCTTGGAAAAGTTTACAAAATATTACATTATTTAATGACTAAACTGCAACATCCCCAAAACACATCCTTTGTAAAGGTAAATTCAGTAAAATAGATTGTCTCACATATAATACTAACAGTAGGAAGAGAACCCCAGGTTTTAGCTGTAACAGAGAGAGGAATAAGAGCTTCCACATAGAGCTTCAAGATCCCAGCAACTACTGAAAGCTAAACTAAAACCCTGCTTCTCTGGGAGCCTGACCCCCACCCATTTAGCCTGCTTCTGTTGTTCTAATGTTTTGGAAAAAAACCCAAGGCCTCACAAGCTGTTTACTTTATTAGCTTGGAGCAGACTGCTTGCTACCTCTGACTCAATGTTTCTTCATTAAAAAAAAGGACAAAATACACCTCTTAAACTCACAGTATCGTCACAAGAGAAAGATTAGTCATTTTTGGCCAAATTGTAATAAATAAAACTGTTGTATTCAGCGGATTGCACGTTCTCTGCAGCCATAGACTCTTTCTGGTTCATATCCTGTCTGACTTACTTGCATGTAATTTATCATAAGAGAAAGGTTACTGTCATTCAGTCATAAAAACCTTACAGTGTGCCACTGGTGCATTACGTAAACCTGTTTTGCAATTTAATTAGAATATACCTAACCTGAACAGAATCATAGAGGTATTGAAATTACAGTACAGAAGGCAATTCAGCCAATCAGGTTAATACAATTAGTCTAATTATACTTACTAGCTGTTGGTACTTGGCCTTGTAGGTTATGACTTTATAAATTGGTTCATAGGATTTGGACAATCATGAACAAAGCCAGCATTTTTATCTTTGTAAACGGTGGCATGGTGGTTCAGTGGTTAGCAATGCTGCCTCACAGCTCCGGGGACCCGGGTTTGATTCCATCCTCAGGAAATTGTCTGTGTTGGGTTTGCACATTCTCCCCATGTCTGCGCACATTTCCTCTGGGTGCTCTGATTTCCTCCCACTGTCCAAAGATGTGCAGGTTAGGTGGATTAGCTATGGGAATTGAGGAGTTATAGGGAGGGGGGAGGTGGGTCTGGATGTGATAGGATGCTCTGCAGAGAGTCAATGTGGACTCAATGGGCTGAATGGCCTGCTTCCAAAGTGTAGGGAATCTATGAATGTGGTGGTAAGCTTCCTCCTTGAACCACTACAGCATGTGTGGTGTAACTTAGTGAGTTGCATGACTTTGACACATCAGTGACGGAAAAGTGACCTACAGGCTAGGGTTGTGTGTGGCTTGGAGACAAATTTGCAAGTACACTCCTTGTTTTTCCAGATGATACTTGTCATGGATTTGGAAGGTGCTGTCAAAGGACCATTGGTGTATTACTCTAGTGAATATAATGCATGATACACACTACTGAAACTGTGCATCAATGCTGGAGGGAATTAATGTTTAAAGTGTGGATAAGCTATTAATAAAATACATGCTTGTAACTGGGTGGTGTGAAGCTTCTTAAGCAAGTGGAGGGATTTCACCACTGACTTTTGCCTTGCAGATGGGAGACAGGCTTTCAGGTTCACAAGGTGAGTTATTCACCCAGAATTATTCACCTCTGACCAGATCTTGTAACCACAGTATTTACATGGCAGGTTAGTTCAGATTCTGGTCAATGGTAATGTTTGAAATGCTGATAGTGGGGGAATCAATGATAGTAATTCCATTGAATGTCAAGGGGCGATGGTTAACCTTTCTCTTGTTGGAGATAATCATTGCCTTCCACTTGTGTGGCATGAATGCTACTTGGCACTTACCAACATGTGTCTGAATGTTGTCCAGATCTTGCTGTGTATGGACATGGACCGGCTCAGCATCTGAGGAATTGTAAATAGCAACTTCGTGCAATTGTTTAACTGACAAACTGGACCTGAATCCGTTTTCATCGCTGTGTTTACTTATTCTTTAATCTATGAAGAATATTGTTGACCAATTAAATTTAAGAACAAATACCACTGGAGAACTCCAAGTGCTTTGGTAAGGTTGAGTCAAGTGATTTTCTAACCTCTATCTTTATCTGTTTCTCCAGATGTAAGCAATACAGAGATGGTTTTATTGGTGCAGGCTACCCTATATCTGCATCATGCCTGGGTAAAGTCGTATACCCTGCTTTATCTCTACAGATATCCTTGAGTACAAGAGAACAAAAAATGTTGGAGTTCCAGAGGGTCAGGCAGTATCCATGGCGAGACACAGCAAGCTAACGTTTCGAGTGCAGATGACTCTTCATCAGAACTCTGACTGATCAGAGTCATCTCGATTTGAAACGTTAGTTTGCTTTCTCTCCATGGGTGCTGCCTGACCCACTATGATCTCCAGCATTTTTTGTTCTCAATACAGATTCCAACATCTGCAGTAATTTGTTCCTTCCTCGAGTATAAGTAACCTTTATATTTCTTCCGATTATCTTTGCTTAGATTAAAATATGGTGACTAACTGTAGACAGTATTGGCTAAATGAATGGTCTCCCTCATTTTCACTGTCTCTGTTGCCCTCCACTATTCTTACCACCTGGTATACTTAGTTCTTCTTAATTTTCTTTCTATGATGATACTACTTCCACAAGTAAATATGATAACCAATTTTTCTTCCCGCAATCTGGAGTGTCTACCAGTTAATTCATTTCATTTATCTTCCTAATTACCTTGTACAGAACACAGAACCTTGCTTTTCAAGGTTCTATCAGGAAAGATAACAATATTAACACATTATCTCCTGTATGAAATGTTCTGCTTATAGTATGCATATTTGCTCATTCGTTCTTTTCCTATGTAGTTTTTAAATATTCCTGCGCTACTTTGCATGCTCCGGTGAGTCTGTCTCGGAACAAGGACTTACAACCTAACATATCTTTATGTCTTGAAGAGTTTTGTCTGATCAAGTTTAAAAGATCTCATTCAAGACCATTGCTTGCCTCAAATGCCTAAACCCAATAGATTCACATGATGCAGCCTCCATGCTACAGAACAGAAAATCCAAACCTTTGTCCCAACCTTGTAATGTTATTCTTAGCAAGTTGCTTTATTTGTTATCTTAAGTGTGTGATAGTATTCCTCCAAATTTCTCAATGGCGTAGATTTCAACTGTCTTTGGTCCAACTTATACATTGATTGTATTTCAATTGGTAGTCCAGAACAAATAAAAAGAATTGAGTAAATTTTTACTACTTTCCTTCCTACTTTAGCTGTGATTGTTCTGAAAGAAATGACCTCTTCAAACCAAGTTGCCTTACATATAATAGAGTCATGTTTATGCTGGAGGTAAAGTTGGGGGAGAGGGCCTTTTATCAACCTTGTCTTCAGCATAAATACCATTTTTCTTTGGCGCTGCTAACAGGTCTGGTAAGCGGACTCGAAACGTTAACTCTGTTTTCTCCTCACAGATGCTGCCAGACCTACTGTGTTCTGCCAGCAATTCCTGTTCATAATCACTCTGTTGAGGAAAATTGCTCTCTCTGATCCATTCTATCTAGGCTTCAATATCCTCTCTTCAAACAAAAATGACCCCAATCTATCAAATCATTCTCCATTGCTAAAATTCTCTGGTCATTGCAACACCAGCACAAATCTCTGTAATTTCTCTTGTGAGATAACCTGCTTTGAGCACTGTGGTGACAAGGTTAACAATCACACAGCACCAGGTTATAATCCAACAGTTTAATTGGAAGCGCTAGCTTTTGGAGCGCCGCTCCTTCATCAGGTGGTTGTGTCAAGGTTTGTATGAAGCACTTTAGCTGTGACTTAACTCATGTTTTATACAGCTTTTTTATAACTTCGTTGCTGTTATATTCTAAGTTTCTGCTATTAAAACATCGTGGTTGTTCAGTGATTTAAAAAAAAATGGTGCTTGACAATATTTGTAAATAAACAAAATCCAAAATTTAAAACTAGCGAATGCATCTGGGTGTTAGACCCTAACTAAGCAGGCTGGTGATCTAAACCATGTTTCAAAATGTCTTTTATTTAAAAAAAGGCTTTCAGCTATCGTTTCATCGCTTCTGATCCCATCTCTCTCCATCTATGTCGCTTTCTTTACAGAAGTTGCATAGTTACCAAAAAGCTGTCTTCGACAAAATTTGGGAGTTTGTCCATTTCCTGACCCTGGTTCCATCACATCACTAACCTTTGTCATGCCTACAATTGACTTGGACCTAGGCTTTGTAATTCTCTTCCATAACTCTTGTATCTTTCTCCTTTTTAAGACATTCCTTAAAGTACACATATTTGATCATGCTTTTAGCCACTTGTCACAATATGATATTCTGAGGTTTGCTGTTCATTTTGGGTTGATTACGTGCCTTGATCTATCGTACTGTCTTAAAAGGTATTTTATAAATTCAGATCCAAAATCTCTTTTACCTTAGAAATATTCACAAGCAACAGCAGGAAACTGCAAAATTCTCCCAATAGTGCCATATCCTGCAATGTTATAGAAGCTTGCTGTTCTCCTGCTGGGTGCAACACATTGCTAGCTACTTTCTACATGACCCATTTTACCCCTTTCTGGATTAGTGGTGCTGGAGGAGCACAGCAGTTCAGGCAGCATCCAAGGAGCAGCGAAATCGACGTTACAGGCAAAAGCCCTTCATCAGGAATAAAGGCAGCGAGCCCTGAAGCATAGAGAGATAAGCTAGAGGAGGGTGGGGGTGGGGGTGGGGAGAAAGTAGCATAGAGTACAACAGGTGAGTGGGGGAGGGGATGAAGATGATAGGTCAGGGAGGAGAGGGTAGAGTGGATAGGTGGAAAAGGAGATGGGCAGGTAGGACAAGTCCAGACAAGTCATGGGGACAGTGCTGAGCTGGAAGTTTGGAACTAGGGTGAGGTGGGGGAAGGGGAAATGAGGAAACTGTTGAAGTCCACATTGATGCCCTGGGGTTGAAGTGTTCCGAGGCGGAAGATGAGGCGTTCTTCCTCCAGGCGTCTGGTGGTGAGGGAGCGGCGGTGAAGGAGGCCCAGGACATCCATGTCCTCGGCAGAATGGGAGGGGGAGTTGAAATGTTGGGCCACGGGGCGGTGTGGTTGATTGGTGCGGGTGTCCCAGAGATGTTCCCTAAAGCGCTCTGCTAGGAGGCGCCCAGTCTCCCCAATGTAGAGGAGACCGCATCGGGAGCAACGGATACAATAAATGGTATTAGTGGATGTGCAGGTAAAACTTTGATGGATGTGGAAGGCTCCTTTATGGCCTTGGATAGAGGTGAGGGAGGAGGTGTGGGTGCAGGTTTTACAGTTCCTGCGGTGGCAGGGGAAGGTGCCATGATGGGAGGGTGGGTTGTAGGGGGCGTGGACCTGACCTGGTAGTCTCAGAGGGAACGGTCTTCGCGGAAGGCGGAAAGGGGTGGGGAGGGGAATATATCCCTGGTGATGGGGTCTTTTTGGAGGTGGCGGAAATGTCGGCGGATGATTTGGTTTATGCGAAGGTTGGTAGGGTGGAAGGTGAGCACCAGGGGCGTTCGGTCCTTGTTACGGTTGGAGGGGTGGGGTCTGAGGGCGGAGGTGCAGGATGTGGATGAGATTCGTTGGAGGGCACCTTTAACCACGTGGGAAGGGAAATTGCGGTCTCTAAAGAAGGAGGCCGTCTGGTGTGTTCTGTGGTGGAACTGATCCTCCTGGGAGCAGATATGGCGGAGGCGGAGGAATTGGGAATACGGGGTGGCATTTTTGCAAGAGGTAGGGTGGGAAGAGGTGTAATCCAGGTAGCTGTGGGAGTCGGTGTGTTTGTAAAAAATGTCAGTGTCAAGTCGATTGTCATTAATGGAGACGGAGAGGTCCAGGACGGGGAGGGAGGTGTCAGAGATGGTCCAGGTAAATTTAAGGTCAGGTTGGAATGTGTTGGTGAAGTTGATGAATTGCTCAACCTCTTTGCGGGAGCACGAGGTGGCGCCAATGCAGTCATCAATGTAGTGGAGGAAGAGGTGGGGAGTGGTGCCGCGTAATTACGGAAGATCAACTGTTCTATGCAGCCAACAAAGAGACAGGCATAGCTGGGGCCCATACGTGTGCCCATGGCTACCCCTTTGGTCTGGAGGAAGTGGGAGGATTCGAAGGAGAAATTGTTAATGGTGAGGACCAGTTCGGCCAAACGAATGAGGGTGTCGGTGGAAGGGTACTGTTGGGGATGTCTGGAGAGGAAAAAACGGAGGGCTTGGAGGCCCTGGTCATGGCGGATGGAGGTGTAGAGGGATTGGATATCCATGGTGAAGATGAGGCGTTGGGGGCCGGTGAAACGGAAGTCTTGGAGGAGGTGGAGGGCGTGGGTGGTGTCTCGAATGTATGTGGGGAGTTCCTGGACTAGGGGGGATAGGACAGTGTCGAGGTAGGTAGTGATGAGTTCAGTGGGGCAGGAGCATGCTGAGACAATGGGTCGGCCAGGGTGGTCAGGCTTGTGGATCTTGGGAAGGAGGTAGAACTGGGCAGTGCGGGGTTCCCGGACTATGAGGTTGGAAGCTGTGGGTGGGAGATCTCCTGATGTGATGAGGTTCTGTATGATCTGGGAGATGATGGTTTGGTGATGGGAGTGGGGTCATGGTCGAGGGGGCAGTAGGAAGAGGTGTCCTCGAGTTGGCATTTGGCTTCAGCGATGTAGAGGTCAGTGTGCCAGACTACCGCTGCGCCCCCTTTATCTGCTGGCTTGATGGTGAGGTTGGGATTGGAGCAGAGGGATTGGACGGCTGCGCGTTGTGAGGGTGAGAGGTTGGAGTGGGGGAGGAGGTAGACAGGTTGAGGCAGTTAATGTCCTGGCGGCAGTTGGAAATGAAGAGGTCGAGGGCAGGTAATAGGCCAGCGCGGGGTGTCCAGGTGGATGCAGTGTGTTGGAGGTGAGCGCAGGGTCCTCGGAAGGTGGGCGGGAATCCTGATTGTGAAAGTAAGCTCGGAGGCGGAGGCAATGGAAGAATTGTTCGACGTCACGGTGTGTATTAAATTCATTGATGTGTGGACGGAGGGGGATGAAGGTGAGTCCTTTGCTGAGAACTGATCGGTCGTCCTCAGTGAGGGGAAGGTCTGGAGGGATGGTGAAAACTCGGCAGGGCTGGGATCTGGGATCTGATGTGGGTGTGGAGCTGGGAGTGGGGGCGGAACCTGTAACTGGAGTGGGTGTGATGGTGGGGGAATGGGGATGGAGTCATGAGCAGGGGTAGTGTTCCCTCGGGGTTTTGGGATGTGGGGATAGTGACAGTGGGGTCTGTGGTGGGCATGTCAGCAGAATGCAGCTGGGTGGCGATTGTGGGGGCAGAAGTAGTGGTGACCACGGCAGTAGGGGTGGCGGAAGTCACTGAGCATGTGGCATCAGCGATGATGCGAGGGGCGGAAGTGATGTCACGTGTGATGCATGAGGAATTGTGAGGGGCGGAAGTGGTTGTGGGAGTGGCCATGATGGGGGCAGAAGTGACATCATCAATCAGCGTGGGGGTGGCAGCTGCACCAGCCGCATGGCTAATGGCGTCTGACTAGTTTCTGAGGCCAGGGGAATCTTCTGGAATGTTCGAGGAGCGCTGGTTATGGAGGTGGGTAGATAAAAGTTTGTTGTACTTACAGTTTTTGATGTTTGAGATGGAATTGAAATACTCTTTGTTGAGAGTATGAATTCTCCTGAGGATGTAGTACAGAGCGTTATTGTCACATGCACTCACATCAGTCCAATGAAAAGTTTACAAGTCGTTACTAATGGCACCATCTTAGGTACCAAGGTACCTGGGTACAGATACAGGATTACAAATTCCTAAGCGGAAAAATAAACCAAAAAATAGAAAAAGCCCACCATTACAGATCTTCGAAATAACAAAATCAGAGCAATAAATTAGAAAAATAAAGAAATAAAAAGTTCAGAGCAACAGTTCTTCCACGATAATACAATAAGGAAAGAAAATAAATTAAAAAGAAAGAAAATTTATGACAAAGTTTCCTTAGTCCGTTTCATGGCTCTGGGCTTGAGGATTTGGAATCCATTTGGAATCCCGGGCCGGGCTTCCCAAGACGTCAGATGGAGTCACAGACTGACTGAAGCTGCTCCGAGGAGACCCAGACCGATACCACAAAGCTGCCAATAGGAGTCCCAGGCGGGGCCATGTCAACCATGCTGCTGGAAAGATACTGCAGAAGCCTGAAGGAAAACACAGACCATTGGAGTCTCAGGCCTGGACCCACCTCATCTTCAGCCACCCCTGAAACAGCCTAGCCGAAGGACGCACCAGGACACAGCCATGAGGAATGGCCAGATCCACACAGAATCTTCGCTGCAGCAGCCTCTCTGAACCTCCTCCCCACCCTGAATTTCTCCTTCGCCATCATTGATACTCCTTTGGTCTTTTGTTCTGGGCAACCTCACCATCTGCTTCATTTTCTCTTCCTCCCCCTCTATCCGCGATGTAAAAATCATTACCTTCCAACCTCATTCAGTTCTGAAGAACTCCTGCCAGAATCAAAACTGCAGACATACTGCCAGACCTGCTGAGTTTCTCCAGCACTTTCACTTTCTAATTTAGAAACCGCAGGAAATCGGGAGAGATGGTGCAATACCATACTGTTAATAGAACAATATTTTAATCTAGTTTTACTAAATTAAGTCAGGAATATCTGTAAGACACCTGTGCCATTCGCTTGTACAGATGATGTGAATTATACCATGTTCTCCTGAACACAGCGTGCTCCTGTTGAAAATGTTAGCAAGTAGAACATGTGACTTTAACACCAGCCAGAATCCCATACAAGTGAGAGGAGACAGACAGTGACACTTCACACATACTTTGATTAAAATGGGTAGCATGACTGAAAGCAGTAATGTCATCTAAGTTTAGTGATAGATAGGGATACTTAGATCGTAATGAACAATATTATCAAATGTCATCTTCAAACTGTTTACGTTTTCAGACTAGTAATCCCCATTTCTGGTCAGAAAATCTAGAAAGAGAGTTCAAATCCTGTTATGTAATTTGAGAAACCTGAATTCAGTTGAATTGGGACAGATAAATGTTTCAAAAGCAGCCACCCCCAAAAAGTATAGGCATTACTGAATACACGAGCATCAAATATTGCAAAGGCCTCTCAGTTTGTACCTTAACTTTTCTTAAATAATGGGAGTGAAGGAAGAACAATGCAGTAATCCCAATGCAGCTGAAACAGGGAATGGTTCCATCTCCATGGTGATGGTGTCCCAAGACATCTGCATTTGGTGACCCACTATCCTTCACTCACCTGGAGGAGGTCCCATTGAATACAAATGACTGTGCGCCTCTTGCACTTTCTCTGCATGATGAGGGCAAATAGCTTTTCTTTTCCAATTTGTTCATACGATTTGGGCATTGCTGGTAAGGCCAGGATTTGATGCCCATCCTTAACTGGCCAATCAGCTGCAGGAAAAGCAGGCAGGTTTGTCGGGCAAAGTTGATACAAAGACTGCAAGGTTACAATCATGTGGTTGGGGTCCTGCTGGTTCCAGCATGTGCGTTTCTGGTTGGTTTCTATCTTGGAGACTGAAGTCCAGCAGATTTAGTGTCTGCTGTATATATGCACAACCTGTAGGCCATCACTTCCCCCACTGTTGCTCAGCACTGATGGCAAGGGGACAGGAGAACATGGGATCATAATCTCACCGCAGGTGCCCTTCTTCACAAGGTCAGAGGGTGGTGCTAGTGAGCACCCAGCCAGAGAAGGGACCACACACTGGGCTCCTGTGCTAGGAATAAGGTTAACCCTAACCCCTCTTCGGACATTTCAGAGGTACCTGGCACCTATACCTCCACCCTGCCCGCAGTCCCCAACCCTATTGGAGTTCAACCTAAAGCAAGTCATCCTGCATCCAGGCAGGATGGACACAGCATGTCTGTACCTTCTTGACACAAACATCCCCTGGGTCACATGCCCTAAAACCCCATTGTCATCAGGCCCCATTATAGGATAAAATTCTAGTGAATCATTGAATCACTACAGTGTGGAAGCAGGCCATTCAGCCCAAAACTCCACACCGGCCCTCCGAAGAACATTCCACTTCTGTACCCCCACATTTCTCATGGCTAATCCATCAAACCTCCGTGTCTTTGGACACTATGAGCAATTTAGCATGGTTGATCCACCCTAACCTGTACATCTTTGGACCGTGGGAGGAAATTGGAGCAGCCAGAGGAAGCCCACACAGACACAGGGAGAATGTGCAAAGTTCACAGAGATAGGTGCCCGAGGCTGGAATCAAACCCAGGTACCTGGCACTGTGAGGCAGCAGTACTGACCAATGAGCCATTGTGATGCCCAAGGGGCAGTGTCAGGATGATAGACAGTAGGAAGACCACTCACTGGATGTAATGCGCTTCCAGACTTCAGCTTGCAGGCATCAAATTAAGACCAAAATCAACTTTTCAAGTCAATAATCTTTCAAAGATTGATATGCTGCCTGTTTCTCTGAGCATTTGCATTGCTTTTGCTTTTACTTCAAAAGCTAAATTTGTCTTTTTGTGCTTTTGGTGCTTGAGTTAGAATCGCTGATCCCACCGCCTCCATTTTTCCCTTACCTTTCTGAATTGGCCTCACATTTTGTAGTGGTCTCCCTTGATACCTCAACTGTAAAGTCAGGGAGAATCGAAATGATCTGATTTCAAAGTCGTGAAGAACCGAGAGACAGAGGAAAAAATGAAATGATGGCCAGGCTACTGACTCTGTAGCATTAAAAGAACAGAATAAACAAAATAATTTTAAAAGAGATCATGTTGAATTTAGAAGACACAATAAGGAGTGAACTGGACAGTCTGAAATAAAAAAAATATAATGGAAATAGAACTTGCAAACTCAAAGCAGGAAAGTATTGGAAGGATTGAGGAACTACTCTATCATCCAATTAAAATTGAAAAAGGATAAGATTAATCAAAGGCTTTCTGGACTCTTTAAATTTACTTACTTGGAAAATGAGTTGAAGCTGAAATATTTCCATTGAATTTATCACAATTAATTAAGTTCTGCAAGGATTGATGTTCTTTATGGAAGCTATGGTTTATCATAGCCTCAATTGTACTTAAATTTGATTTTCTCATTGTGTTGAGCAATTAATGTAATCTTAGGAGAGAAGTTAATAATGTTAATTTATTAGAAAATTAACACTGGGAAATGAATGAATGAGTTTGATGGTAAACAATTGAGTGTCGACTAAATGCATTTTATTAATGCATTTCAATTCACTTGGATAGATTTCTCAATATGATGTTTTAGTGCTGCTCATTTTAGTTAATTTTCTTTTAGCATTTAGTCTAAAAAGAAAAATTACAATTTTATTTTATAAATCCCATAAGAAAAATTCAGTTTAAGATATAGGCCAACAATACTCAGTAAGCTCACAAGGAGAAGAGGTTAGAAGAATAGACTAATTGAACTTTAACAAAATTTGTGAAGTGGGAATTGGAAATACAATTGAATTTAATTGTATTTATTATCACATGCACCGAGATACAGTGAAAAGCTTTGTCTTGCGAGTGCGTCTTCAGATCTGAAGGCCTCACACCTGGTTTTAAGCAAGTTCTATATGTCCTGCTGCATCCAGGGTTTCCTGTTGGGGAACACCCAGATTGACTTCCTTGGTATGCAGTCCTCCACATACTTACTGATAAAGTCTGTGAAGGTGGTGGCATACTCGTCCAAAGTACCCACAACAATGACATCTATAATAACATTCATTGTCCTGAAACGGGAGGGTGGCACAATGGCTCAGTAATTAGCACTGCTCGCTCAGAATGCCAGGGTCCTGAGGTCGATTCCAACCTCGCACAACTGTCTGTGTGGAGTTTGCACATTCCCCCTGTGTCTGGGTGGGTTTCCTTTGGGCACTTCCTCTGGTTTCCTTATACAATCCAAAGATGTTCAGGTAGCTGAAATGGCCATGCTAAATTGCCCATAGTATTTAGGGATGTGTAGGCTATATGCATTAGCCAGGGGTAAATATAAGATATAAGTGTAGGGGAATCGGCCTGGGTGGGTTACTGTTCAGAGGATCGGTGTGGACTTTTGGGCTGAAAGGCCTATTTCCACACTGAAGGGATGCAATGTAAAATATCTTTACCATGAGTCAGTCATGCGATACATTGCCCCACCAGTAACACCTACTACACATTGATCCTATACATACCTATTTATATTAGATAAATCTTACTAATCATCTGCATTAATAAATGAATCAATTACAAAGGGTGCTGCTTATAACTAGTCATAATTTCAGGTATTTCAGTAGAATTTCTGCATCTCGTTTTTATAGTTATCTTTAAATTCCTTCAGTTGCAGTTTATTTATTTAGGAACTTGTAATATTGGAAAATCTTTGACTTAAATTCAAGATCAAACCATCTGTCCAAATTTTTACAAAAATCTGTAACCACGGGTACATAACTGGAATACTGTCAAACGTTTGTTTCCTTCCCTGTCCCTGCTCTGACTTGGTTTCTTGGTTTGTACTCAGAAACTCAGCTGACTGCAATCTGGAATTAACCTGCTGTGATTCCCTAAAGTCTGTGGGCTGGAAAAACTCAATAAATAATTGTTGCAAACTGTGGCAAGTTTATTTGTCAATTGTAGCTGCTGCACAATAGCTAGGTGTTAAAAGCTGATGCACAGTGGACACATACAGCATGTAGTTCTACAATTTAATAAGTGCCACATATTTATGTTTCATTTTTCTGATGGGGATCTATACATGGACAAACTTACTATATTTACACAGGCTTTCTTTATGGTGAACTTAGATCTCCAGAATCTGTCAATATTGTGCTTTGTATAGAGATTGCTCTCTCACCAAGTTCTTTGTGATCAAGGCTACATTACAAATGCCTTTTCAAAATTGTGTCTTGTCACAAGTTTCCTGTCAACCTCTCTTCTTGTCATCATACTCACAGGTTTGATTAATAGCACAGAAAACTGTTAACAGACATATATAATCACACAATTCAATACAACCTCTTCTTGTTTTTGAAAATAGCAAAAATGCTTTGGGTTGAGTTTTTAATTGATCTCTTCTCTGGAGTGATCTATTGGCAACCACCAGACTGGACCACAACACTGTTATTTTATCTCAACACCACTTGGATGTGTAGATGGGTAAGATATCATTTTCTAAAGTGCCTTTGGGGTAATCGCTTGAGTTCTATTTACATATTCTGTAAAACAGAACCGTTCTTCCATAGTTTTCATAAGGCCACTCAGATTTTAAACATTGGCTTACTATCTGCTGTGCACCATCACCAATTCAATTTTCAATTCCGCTACATAACAGGATGTGCAGATGTGGATGAAATTACCATAATCATGTAGCCTTCAAAGTCACAAGCAGCTTTGCTGTCATTAATGTTGTCTCCAGTGCAAATGCAGCTAAATGCATCATTTAGTTTGTTGCCTGAACGTGTGAGTTATTTGATGTTGAAGCTGTACTGACAAGTACATTCTAACCATCTGTAGAATTGCAGAGATAAAGGGGCAGAACTTGATAAGGCTGAACAGCATTTGCTGATCAGTGTGGAGAGCAACCTTTTGACCCAAAAATACATATGCCAATGTTCACAAGTGAGGATGCAGGTTCGTGATTCCTGCTGTCCAGTGAAGTATATGTCTTCAATTTCTAGTAATGGATGTGACATGTAAATAATTGCTCATTTATTTTTTTCATTGTGTAGAGAGTGCAACTCCAATCACATTTCCTGAAGAATGGATATTTATCACAATTTTTTTATTGACTGATTAAAGGTAGATGCATGGTTTCAGTTCATTATTACTCTGATATGTCATATGGTCAGTATACTTTTAAGAGACGTGCTCACAGTCATAGTTGTACAGTCACAGAGTCATACAACACAGAAACAGACTCTTAAGGTACAATCTGTCCATGCCAAATATAATACCAGACTAAACTAATTCTACTTGCTTGTTCGAGGCCCATATCCCTCTGAACCTTTCTTATTTATGTATCTATCTTAATGTCTTTTAAATGTTAACTCCTCAGGAAGTTCATTCCAGTTTATCCAATCCACACAAAGCCCAAGATATTAGAACAAAGTACAAAGAACAATACAGCACAAGGACAGGCCTTTCGGCCCTCTAACCCTGTGGCAACACATTTTGCATTCCGTACTAAAATTGTCTTCACTTCTCGGATCCTCATGCCTCATTAATGATCATTAACTGCCGATCAACAAAGTGAGGTCTTTGCCTTGTACTTCTGCATTCTTCTGCAACAGCAACAGAGAAGGGCATACCCTCCCCTGAACAAATTTTACTCAGAGGTAAGTGCAAATTACCTTTACCAGCAACTGACTTTCCAACCATTGTGAAACACAGAATATTCTCCTTCAAAAACAGAGTGAAAGAGATGAACAAGGAGTGAGCAGCTAGAGAATTATCGAAACTGGATTGTGGACAGATTTGAGAGTTAGAAATACAAACAGAAATACTTGGATACCAACAAAGGTTCTAAAAATTTGCCAGCAGTCCAGATCATATGAAGACCTAACAGACCATGGTTTCATCTGCAAAGGAGCAGAACCAGCTAACTCCAACATAAGACACACCAATCATGGACAAAAACAGTCAGGAAGAATATTATAAGGATGTTGAAATGTTAATCTTGTAAACTCTGTTTTAACTGCTTGTATAATTATCAAATTGACAAGAAGTGCAGATGTACAACCATGTATCTCCATTTGAATTTTTAAAAATCTTTTGATAAAGAATTGTTATCTGATACCCACAGTCTGTATACCTTTCATTGTATGAGAAGATACCTTTAAAAGACTCACTCAGTATATCACTGTATTAAAGCATATCACTGTATAAAAGCATGTGACTTAAATATATAAAGGTTTACAACATTTTACTGGGGATCACTTGAAGCATGACACATTATTGGAAGCAAATTAGGCTTTGTAACTAAATAGTTTAGTGTGAGTCCAGATATCGATGAGGCTGTGAATGTAATATTTATAACAACTCATTAATATATGTCTGTTGGATTCTGCATTTCCATATTATCATAGCTAGTTTCTTATGCTACAAAGAATAAAATTAAAAAACACACAACATCAGGTTATAGTCCAACGGGTTTATTTGGAAGCACTAGCTTTCGGAGCACTGCTCCTTCATCAGGTCCATACAGCCAGACTCTAACCTCACATCTTTAGTGCAATGTCTGAGCTGAGATGTCACCTTTTTATTATAAAACCTTAAGTTATCTGGAGAAAGTGACTTATAAGAAGTTCTGGGATTTACATATTAATGAACCAAAACATTCTAAAACATGAAAGACTTAACAACAATCCAGGTTTGTTCAATGCATCATTTCAGTTGTATGACACTCTAATCTTTTGCTATAAATTAGATTACATTACAGTGTGGAAACAGGCCCTTTGGCCCAACGAGTCCACACCGACCCGCCAAAGCGTAACCCACCCATACCCCTACATTTACCCCTTACCTAACACTACGGGCAATTTAGCATGGCCAATTCACCTGACCTGCACATCTTTGGACTGTGGGAGGAAACCGGAGCACCCGGAGGAAACCCACGCAGACACGGGGAGAATGTGCAAACTCCACACAGTCAGTCGCCTGAGGCAGGAATTGAACCCGGGTCTCTGGCGCTGTGAGGCAGCAGTGCTAACCACTGTGCCACCGTGCCGCACAATTCTGTGTCTTATGGTCTTATTCTCCATAACCACCTGGTGAAGGAGCAGTGCTCTGAAAGTTGTTGGACTATAACCTGGTGTTGTGTGATTTTTAACATTGTCCATCCCAGTCCTACACGGGCTCCTACACAACAGAGAATAAAATATGTATTGCTGCATCAGGTAAAATACCCTGCTGCAGGCAAATCAGCCATTTTTGAGTCTCACATTGGGTAGACTTGACATACTAGAGGATGGAAAGATTTACTCAATGATACAACATGCTTTATAACATTTTAGTTCCTCTGACACTCTTGTTTACAAACTACAACCACCTCAAATTTTGCAAAACTGATGACTTTGACACGTTGATATGAGGAGCACAACAATATCAATTAATCTTCCCAAATCTAGTAAATAATGAAGGGTACCATTGTGCAGTCTGTGCCATCAATCATAGTAATATCAGTGCCAGAGGTCCTCATGTTTGAAGACAATTTCTTGAACATGTTTACCTGCATATGATTTCTGTCTTTGGCTCTGTATAGCATGAGGAGAAAATGAGGACTGCAGATGCTGGAGATCAGAGCTGAAAATGTGTTGCTGGAAAAGCGCAGCAGGTCAGGCAGCATCCAAGGAACAGGAGAATCGACGTTTCAGGCATAAGCTCTTCTTCATTCCTGAAGAAGGGCTTATGCCTGAAACGTCGATTCTCCTGTTCCTTGGATGCTGCCTGACCTGCTGTGCTTTTCCAGCAACACATTTTTCAGCTCTGATCTCCAGCATCTGCAGTCCTCACTTTCTCCTATAACCTCTCCATGAAACCTGGTGCATTTGATTCTGACTGTCGAACTCACAGCTTTCTTCAACGTTAAATCAACTTCCTTTATAACTGGGTGTTCCCTAATTTCATTGAATTAAGGTTTTTGTGATCAGCGAGTTACTAACTAAAGTGGTTTGTTCATTTCGGTACAAAACTTACATATAGAAGCCAATTGGAGGGCTCTCATGATACACTGGTAGTGTCCCTACCTCTGAGCCAAGTGGTCTGGGTTCAAGTTTCACCTGCTCCAGAGGTGTGTCATAACATCTCTGAATAGACTGATTGAAAAATATTTACACATTGAAGCCAAATGTTGCAAAGTTGTCTTGTGTTATTAGATTAGATTAGATTCACTACAGTGTGCAAGGAGGCCCTTCAGCCCAACAAGTCCATATCGACCCTCCGAAGAGCAACCCACCCAGACCCATTCCCCTACATTCATCCCTGACTAATACACCTAACACTATTGGCAATTTAGCATGGCCAATTCACCTAACCTGCACATCTTTGGACTGTGGGAGGAAACCGGAGCACCTGGAGGAAACCCACGCAGATACGGGGAGAATGTGCAAACTCCACACAGAGAGTCGCCTGAGGCGGGAATTGAACCCGGTCTCGTTGAAAGGCTGGTAACTCCAACAACATAGTCCTTCCTCAACATTTCACTGAACTGCTTGCTTAGAATTGGTGCTCGATTTAAGTCTATTGAGCTATACTTAAAACCACAATCTTCAAAATAATCTGTTTGATGATGTAATTGCAAAAAAAAGAGGATTGTCAAAATCAGTTTGCCACGGTAGTCACAATGACAGGTTATATGCAACTCTGTTCTCATCTGCAAAATGTAGTATTCTAACATTTACGACGCAGCAGTTTGACAACTGCCATTTTGTCTGCTGCTGCTTTGATTTTCCCAGCAAGTGCAACATTTGAGAATTCCAGTTAAGATTAGTGCCACTTAAAAGGGAAACCTTGTTTTTTTGACTCACAACTTTACCCAAAAAGGTCTTGATGTAATGAGAAATCCCAAGAGACTACATAGAATGACAAGAAGCTCAATGCCTTTTTCACAAAAGAGAAAATTCTTGCCTCTGTCCTATTAAACAAGGGGGGCAGAAATTAGTAGCAATTTGTTGAATATATTCAGATTTACAGGCTTATGGTTTATTAGATGATTTGGACTTGATAGGTCACCATGGTGCTCAGGAATCTATCGTTGTAATGAGTAGGCCACAGAATGAGTCCCTCCGTTCTGTTTTACATGCTGATAAATGCTCTGCCACTTATTAAAAATTCTAGAATAAGTTCCCACAATCATTTTATCACTGCATTTAATTTGCCTTACCCTTGCTTTTTTTGTGATAATTTATGACCTATTCAGAAAGCATCTTGTGAAATGCCATCTTTTCATTGCCAGATTCCTGACTGAAATTGTTCATTTCCTACAGTATATAAACTGGATGGTCACAGTAGTTGTGTTCTCAACAAACAGGCTTGTTAACTAGATGAGAGTGGTGCTGGAAAAGCACAGCAGGTCAGGCAGCATCCGAGGAGCAAGAAAATCGACGTTTTGGACCATTCCTGATGAAGGGCTTTTGCCCGAAACGTCGATTTTCCTGCTCCTCGAATGCTGTCTGACCTGCTGTGCTTTTCCAGCGTCACTCTAATGTAGACTCTGGTTTCCAACATCTGCAGTCCTCACTTTTGCCTAGGCTTGTTAACTACCTGAGCATCCTTCCAATGTACGTATGGCACATGCTAAGTGCAGAAAGGTCTCCTGGTCATCCAGAACTAGGTGCAGTGTAATAGCTTCTTTTCAATAAAAGATACACCTCATCGAGCTTCTAACTACGGGCTGTTCTCCTCATCTCAGGCCTAATTGCAATCGCTAACTTGAATCTATGATTCATAATTCCAGATTTATGTCAGAAGAAAAACAGGTCAGCATTAGCTGCATGTCAAAGAATTAAAACATTTTGATAGCATTATTCATTTAAACTCCAGAATACATTGATCTGTTTTACACAATTTCTCCTCATTGATTCCTGCACTGAAAGCCTGCCAATCAAGTAAACCTGCTTGTACACTCCTTTAATCTATTTCCTTTTGTAAATAGACCAATGTGTACATGGTGCTCTGGGTGTGAAGCCTATATAATTGTAGTAAGTCTTCCATAGCCTAATACTCCAAACACCTTGAATTAAGCTAATATATTAACCTCCAGAGAGTGTAAAATCCCACTTCTAGTCCGACCTATATTGCTAATTCCAGCCAGTGGGATCCTCAGCTTTTCTGTCCAGCTGGGAACTTTGATGTCCTTAAACCTAGCACTGGCAAGGCAGCTGAGAATGTGGGACTCCATGAGTTTTAAAATATTCTTTCATGGGGTTTGGCCTGGCATTTGTTGCCTCTTTCTCATTTCTTTTGAAATGAGTTGTTTGCTCAGCCATTTCAGGGTGCAGTTAAGAGTCAACCAGTTTTTGCCAGTTCAGTTGTAATTTCTATCTGCATTACTCATTACATCATCAAATTATGGCTCTCTATTACTTTATCTAAGTCAATACTTTTTAAAAAAGGTACCGTAAATCTCAGCGCGGAACATCTCAACTCATTTCCCTTTCAATTTGTGAGCATATCCATTTACCTCAACGCTGTAATTCACCGCCTAACCAGATTAATAAGTTACGTTCAGTTCCATGGTGTTTGAATTAACATAAAACTCAAAATACAACTTTGACCAAAGTTTAAGGGGGTGGGAAAGTTTAGACATGAAATTCCGGGGGATGAGATCTAAGAGATTGAAAATACAGCCATTAATATTGGGAAAAAATTGTGGAATTGCACTGTTGACTGGAGCGAGAGGTACAAAGAATTTGGTGTTGGGTAGTTGATAAGGAATTTAACATAAAAGTCCACCACAGGTCAAATTTTGTCCTGAAGCCATATGACCCTTAGAGGTTTTACCCTTGATACAACAGCTTTCGAGCCATACTATCAGATGTGTGGCACTTGATGCAAGACTTTTAATTATATCAATCAACAAAAAGCACACATAATCAGCATCAATTAACAATAATTGAGCTAATAAGAATGTGTTTAGCTAATAAGTATATTTAGTAGAATTGGGTTTAATTATAACAATTATTAGAGGAAGGAATCCTGCTCTCAGTCATTGTTCAACTGGATTGAGAATCAAGTTTTATTTTCAAACGTGCAGTGTTGAAAGTTTTATTCAACTGCCTTTTAGTGTCATGTGTTTCTTCAGTCTTTGTCATCTGGATTGCAATGATATATTACGTTGTCTTTCAGTATTACCTCTTTTCTGGTCTATTTGAGATTGGAAAGAAACGGTGAAAGGAACTGCTGCCATAAACTTGCATTCTACCACTCCATAATGCAGTGTGTTAATTCAACACACATCTTCCATGGCTCATGGTTATGTATGATGAAGCATAAAATTAGAAGGAGAAAAAAAACATTTCAATGTATCAGATTTATTCTTTCAGTATGGAAACTCTACACGATAGATCCTGAACTAGAAATCTAAAGGGAAGCTTGACAAAACTTCTCAACCTCCTGTTTACGGAAGGATTTTATAAAACTGGAGAGGTTCAGAAGAGATTGACCAGGATGTTGCCAGGAATGGAGGATTTGAGTTATACGGAGAGGCTGGTTTCACTGGAACATAGCAGGTTCAAAGGTGACCTTATAGACGTTTACAATATAATGAGGGGTATGGATAAGGTAAATAGCAAGTTCTTTTCCCTAGGATGGCTAGGGGACACATTTTTAGGGTAAGAGGAGAAAGATAAAAAAAAAAGACATGAGAGGAAATTGTTTTACACAGAGTGGTTCAAGTGTGGAATGAAGTTCCTGAAGAAGTAGTGGATGTGACTACATTTACATTTAAAGAACATTTGGATAAGTACATGAATAAGAAAGGTTTGGAGGGATGTGGGCCAAGCACAGGCAAGTGGGACTTGTTTAGTTTGGGATTATGGTCAGCATGGATTAGTTGGACCGAAGGGTCTACTTCTGTGCTGTATGACTCTATCCTCTAATGATATTTGAGTAAAGTTCATTTATCCTTACATTTTTACTGGTTGAGCATAGTGTTATGTACCAGGCCAGACCCCTTCAAAACATTTCAAGAAGGTAGCCAGGACCCTAAGATTGCTAGTTGTTTTAAGCAGGTGCAAGTTGGATATTCCAGGAGAGATGCAGCTGGTCAAACTATTTGGTTTTAAACAAAACAGAATTTATTTATAAGATTACTGAATGAACCACAAAAAAACAGGAAACAGAATACCAAATAACTTATCCTTTCTGAACACTCTACAGACTAACCCAAGTTAATGATGCTGTTCCAAAAATACTTGCAACAATCCCCATTAACATCCCTTGGCACATAAGGAAAAATTAAACAAGTTCTTACAGGAGAGAAGTGAGAGAGACAGTGGGTCCAGCAGCCTTTCTTCACACATGCCCTGCTGCATAAACACCCAAACCAAAGACAAAACTGAACTGGGAGCACCAGTCACTCCCCTTTCCTTATAAAAGTGTTTTTTTTAAGCTTGAAAGTCTTCTGCCTGAGGCAGTATCTGTTAGCTGTAAACAAATTCCCCAAAACCCATCCAATCTCAGACTTTATGGAACCTGTGTCATTTACGAACTCTCTGAAAAAAAAACCAAGGACTGCATAACCTTGTTAGAGGAACTGCTTTGTCACACCTCCCCCCTTGAAAAAAAAACAATCAATATCCAAAATAGCTTCATTTTAAACCCCTTAAAAATTGGTTGGTACTCTGTAACACACATATACATTACATTGACTATAAACACGCAAACATGTGCAACCACATTCTGTCTCAGTCTGTTGTATTCCCTTCATCAAACGCCTCTGTTTCTCATTCAAGTGTCAACAATGCATCGGCAATCACATTTTCTTACCCTGCCACGTGCACAATTTTTACATTGAATGGCTGCAACAACAAGCTCCACCTAAACAGTTTTGCAATTTTTGTCCTTAAATTTCTCCACAAATTTCAATGGGTTATGATCAGTGTATACAATTGTCTCAGATGCGTTACTGGTTATATAAACACTGAAATGTTGTAATGCCAACACCAAGCTCAAAGTCTCCTTATCAACCATTGAATATTTCTGCTGATAAATGTTCAAATTCCTGGAGAAATACCCAGTAGGTCTTTCTGTCTTTTTGCCGTCTTCTTGCAAGAGCACAGCACCGACACCTACATCACTTGCGTTGATACCCACCTTGAATGGCTTTGTGTAATTAGGTGTGGCTAATACTGGGACAGTAGTTAACATCGTTTTCAGGCTGTCAAATGCCTTCTGACAGTCCGCTGCCCATTGAAACTTCTTGCCTATAATACTGCTCTTTTTGTCAATGGTATGGAAAACTCTCTAAATACCTTTGTTTTTGCATTCTGTGGGGCCACTTGTCCATGTCCAATAACATGACCCAGGAAGGTGGCTTGGGCTTTGGCAAATTGACTTTTAGCCAGGTTTACCATCAAGACAAAAGTGAGAACTGCAGATAGTGGAAACTAGAGTGTAGATTAGAATGGTGCTGGAAAAACACAGCAGGTCAGGCAGCATGCGAGGAGCAGGAAAATTGACATTTCAGGCAAAAGCCCTTCATCAGCCCTTTATCACTAAGCCTGCCTTCTGAAGTCAATCAAACATGTCTGATAAATGTTGTGAACGTTCCATGTGTGACTAAAATTCACCAGGTCATCTATAGAAACGAGAGTTGGGTAATCCGGCAATGACTTTATTGGTTCGTCTCTGAAATGTGGCTGAAGCCTATTTCATGCGAAATGGCATGACTTTAAACTGATACAGTCCATTTGGCATTATCATGACCGAAATTACCTTTGCTCTTTCTGACATAGGTTTCTGACATAGGTACTTGCCGGTATCCTGTGAGCAAGTCCAACTCAGAAATATAAGTTGCTTGTCCCACCTTCTCAACAGTCTTCCAAATATGGAATTGGATATGCATCATCTTTGTAATGACATTTACTTTACGATAGTCCACACATAACCGTTGGGTGCCATCTGGCTTTGGCACCATGACTATGGGTGAGCTCCAGTCACTGTAACTCATTTCGATTATGCCATCTTGGAGCATGCGCTCTATCTCCTTTTGAACCTGTGCCAACTTTAGAGGTTTACACCAATAAGGGTGTTGCTTAATCGGAACAGCGTCTCCTAAATCTACGTCATGCACAATTAGGTTAGTACTCCCCAGCTTATTTCTACATAACTCCCCATGTGATAACAATAACTCTTTCGAAGTTAAAAATCACACAACACCAGGTTATAGTCCAACAGGTTTAATTGGAAGCACACTAGCTTTCGGAGCGACGCTCCTTCATCAGGTGATAGTGGAGGACTTGATCGTAACTCCACTATCACCTGATGAAGGACCGTCGCTCCGAAAACTAGTGTGCTTCCAATTAAACCTGTTGGACTATAACCTGGTGTTGTGTGATTTTTAACTTTGTATACCCCAGTCCAACACCGGCATCTCCAAATCATAACTCTTTCAGGTCATTTTGATTTTCTTCGTGAAGGTAACACAATAATTTATCCCAATTTTTGACAACTTCCTCATTGACCAGTTTGATTTGAGGAATGTCCAATTCAGAATCCTCTGAACGTGGTTCTTCCTTCTGTGCTGTAATCATTAACACCTTCTCCTCTTGCTTTCCTTCCCAATCAAAATAACTTTTGAGCATATTCACATGACACGCTCTGTGAGATGTCTTGCTGTCTTGAGTCCCTATCAAATAATTCACATCACTCAATTTCCTTTCAAAAGATAAGGTCCACTAAACCTTGCTTTTGAAGGTTCACTTGCTACTGGAAGTAATACTAATGCCTTATCTCCAATAGCAAAATTGTGAATTTATGATTTCTTGTCTGCTTCCTGTTTCATTGTTTGCTGCAATACTTTTAAATGCAGTCTTGCCAACTCCCCAGTTCTATTTAATCATTCCTTAAAATTTGACATATTGTCCAAATATGTGATCTCTGACAAATTTCTCCTTAATCAATTTTAATAGTCGTCTCACTCCATGCCCAAACACTAATTCAAATGGACTGAATTTGGTTGATTCATTTGGTGCATCTCTGATTACAAAAATCACAAACAGAATTCCCTTATCCCAATCATCTGGATAGTCTTGACTATAAGCCCTCAACCTGGTCATTAATGTCTGATGCCACCTTTCTAGTGTTCCCTGCGATTCTGGATGGTTGACAGTAGATTCGAATTGTTTTATTCTTAAGCTGTCCATAATTAACTTGAATAATTTTGATGTGAAGTTTGACCCTTGATCTGATTGTATCTCTGTGGGTAGTCTGTATCTATTGAAAAATTTGAATAATTCCTTGATAACCCTTTTAGCTGTGATACTGCGTAATGGAACGGCCTCTGGAAATCTAGTTGATACATCCATTATTGTTAACAAATACTGATTCCCACTTTTTGTTTGAGGTAGCTGACCTACGCAATCAATTAAGACTCTTGTAAAAGGTTCCTCAAATAGGTATTAAAGATGTGGGTTTTATTACCACTTGTGGTTTTCCAATTATCTGACATGTATGACGTATCTAGAAAAATTCAACTACATCCTTGTGCAGTCCAGGTCAGTAAAAACGTCTTTGTATTTTAGCCTGTGTTTTACTCGCTCCTAAATGACCTCCAAGTGGTAGCTTATGTGCCACATGCCACACTTCCTTTCTATACTCCACAGGCAAGACAATGTGATGAATTTCTGCCCACTTCTCATCGGCCTGAATATTTGAGGCATTTCCTCATTTTTAAGGTAATAACATTCAAGGATATATTCGGATCTTTTACTGTGTATGCCTATTAAATTTTAATTTTTCTGCTGTAACTCAGTTAATTTATCTGAGCTAGGGATGTCTGCGCTGCCAGCTATTTGCTCCTGGCAAATAGGGTCTCTGCTAATTTCACTTCAACTTTCTTATCTGTACTCTTTGATCTCTCCTGTTCCAACTGGTGACTTTGTGACCTTATTAGCACACAGTCAGGAAAAGTCCCAGGATGTGTGTGTTGCAATTATTCAGTTGCCTGATTTTCCACTGGCTTTTCATCCACAGTAGGCAGCACTCCTATATCATTAGCGAGGACAAATTGTATTTCTGGAGCTGAGAGTTTGTCCAGTATTCCTACCACAAATTCTCCACTCTTCTCTGGACACTCTAATCTCACTTAACATAATTGAGCACTTTTGTCTCGCTGTAAATTCTCATTCCAAGTACCTTTTCTGGCAATAGTCCTTCAGAAGTACATATCTCCTCATCCTTCAGCATCACAGACTGAGGATCCTGTGTCTCTTAAAATTGTAACCTCTTTACCTGCTAGCCTATTTGAATAAACTCTATTTGTGCAGATGTATGGTTTAAGAAGATCTGGCACTTCCTCTTTACCAATCTCTGACCAGCTTATATATTCTGGTGCAGCTTTCTATCCTCCACTGTGCTTTCTGATATTACTCCAACAAAATTCACTGGCTCATCCTGTTTTCCTACATCTGGCTTCCCAGTGCTTCTCCTAAACCACCAACACTGATATCATGTGGCTTATTTTATTGCAATGAAAATACCAGAGCTTTTTATCTGTTCTGTACCCTTCAAGGGTTTCCGTTTTACCCTGTGGTATGTTATCCTTATGATCTTCACCGAGGTCTACCTTTCCCTTTCCACGCGAGCATTTCTCTTTTCCCAATTTCTATCTCTCATGGATTGAAATTGATGTTGGAAGCCAAACTTTGCTTTCTGGACCAACTCACTTCAGCCATTTCAGCAGCTAATCATGCCGTTTTAACTCACTGCTCTTCCACATGCGTTCTCATTACTTCAGGTGGTGAATTTTTGAACTCCTCCAAAATAATTGTCTAAGAGTGTTATAGGTAAAAACAATGACTGCAGATGCTGGAAACCAGATTCTGGATTAGTGGTGCTGGAAGAGCACAGCAGTTCAGGTAGCATCCGAGGAGCAGTAAAATCGATGTTTCGGACAAAAGCCCTTCATCAGGAATAAAGGCAGAGAGCCTGAAGCGTGGAGAGATAGGCTAGGGGAGGGTGGGGGTGGGGAGAAAGTAGCTAGAGTACAATGGGTGAGTGTGGGAGGGGATGAAGGTGATAGGTCGGGGGCGGTGGGATGGTGGAGTGGATAGGTGGAAAAGAAGATAGGCAGGTAGGACATGTCATGGGGACAGTGCTGAGCTGGAAGTTTGGAACTAGGGTGAGATGGGGGAAGGGGAAATGAGGAAACTGTTGAAGTCCACATTGATGCCCTGGGGTTGAAGTGTTCCGAGGCAGAAGATGAGGCGTTCTTCCTCCAGGCGTCTGGTGGTGAGGGAGCGGCGGGTGAAGGAGGCCCAAGACCTCCATGTCCTCGGCAGAGTGGGAGGGGAGTTGAAATGTTGGGACACAGGGCGGTGTGGTTGATTGGTGCAGGTGTCCTGGAGATGTTCCCTAAAGCGCTCTGCTAGGAGGCGCCCAGTCTCCCCAATGTAGAGGAGACCGCATTGGGAGCAACGGATACAATAAATGATATTAGTGGATGTGCAGGTAAAACTTTGATGTATGTGGAAGGCTCCTTTAGGGCCTTGGATGGAGGTGAGGGTGCAGGCTTTGCTGTTCCTGCGGTGGAAGGGGAAGGTGCCAGGATGGGAGGGTGGGTTGTAGGGGGGAGTGGACCTGACCAGGTAGTCACGGAGGAAACGGTCTTTGCGGAAGGCTGAAAGGGGTGGGGAGGGGAAATATATCCCTGATGGTGGGGTCTTTTTGGAGGTGGCGGAAATGTCGGCAGATGATTTGGTTTATGCGAAGGTTGGTGGAGTGGAAAGTGAGCACCAGGGGGGGTTCTGACTTTGTTATGGTTGGAGGGGTGGGGTCTGAGGGCGGAGGTGCAGGATGTGGACGAGATGCGTTGGAGGGCATCTTTAACCATGTGGGAAGGGAAATTGCGTTCTCTAAAGAAGGAGGCCATCTGGTGTGTTCTGTGGTGGAACTGGTCCTCCTGGGAGCATATACGGCGGAGGCGGAGGAATTTGGAATACGGGGTGGCATAGGGTGATAGGGTGGGAAGAGATGTAATCCAGGTAGCTGTGGGAGTCAGTGGGTTTATAAAAAATGTCAGTGTCATGGGTGTTATAGTGTTATAGTGTTAGAGTGTTATAGGTTTGCTCTATTTTTAATGCTCTTATCCACCTAACAAAATTACTCTGTTTGATTCTTTCAAACTCAGTGTAGATTTGACCAGGGTACCTCTTTAGATTCATTGACTGTAGACTCTGGCACAAGCTCATATGCACTTAAGATGGCTTTCTTGACCTCCTCATTGTTGATTGGACATTAAGCTTGTTAAACTTAATGTCCATGGGCGGCACGGTGGCACAGTGGTTAGCACTGTTGCCTCGCAGCGCCAGAGACCCGGGTTCAATTCCCGCCTCAGGCGACTGACTGTGTGGAGTTTGCACATTCTCCCCGTGTCTGCGTGGGTTTCCTCCGGGTGCTCCGGTTTCCTCCCACAGTCCAAAGATGTGCAGGGTCAGGTGAATTGGCCATACTAAATTGCCCATAGTGTTAGGTAAGGGGTAAATGTAGGGGTATGGGTGGGTTCGCTTCGGCGGGTCGGTGTGGACTTGTTGGGCCGAAGGGCCTGTTTCCACACTGTAGATTAGATTAGATTAGATTACAGTGTGGAAACAGGCCCTTCGGCCCAACAAGTCCACACCGACCCGCCGAAGCGAAACCCACCCATACCCCTACATTTACTCCTTACCTAACACTACGGGCAATTTTAGTATGGCCAATTCACCTAACCTGCACATCTTTGGACTGTGGGAGGAAACCGGAGCACCCGGAGGAAACCCACGCAGACACGGGGAGAACGTGCAAACTCCACACAGTCAGTCGCCTGAGTCAGGAATTGAACCCGGGTCTCTGGCGCTGCGAGGCAGCAGTGCTAACCACTGTGCCACCGTGCCGCCCATTAGATTACTGTAATGTAATCTAATCTCATACGCCCCAGATACCTTCTCTCATAGTGATGGAAAGACATCACCAGCTCTACCTATAAGTTTTGTTTGGATCAACAAAGCCCCCATGGTCACTGGTCACAGCATTTGTTTAGCCACTTTTTCAAATGAGATGAAAAAGGCTTCCACATCCATCTCATCAAATTTAGGCAATGCTTGAATATATTTAAACAGATCCCCACCAGACCTTTGGCTGCCGTGGGTTTGCTCAGCCTCACTCTCTTCCTTACTCAGCCTACCTTCAGCCTTCATGTCCAACCTCTTAAGTTGACTTTCCTTTCTAAGTGCCAATTTCTGAAGTCCAAACACTCTTTTTCTCTTTCCTCTGCTTTTAATTGTAATTCAAACTGTTTCATTTCTGTTGCCCTCTCCTTGTCTTTTGCCTCTAACCCAAACTGCTTCATTTTCGATTCAACTTCATCCATCTCTAAAGATTCTGATGGTGTTTCCAGCAAATGTAAATGCTGAGCTGCTGCTGTAATTATCTCTCCTTTCCACATGGAAGGAGGCAGCTTCAGCTCCAGCTTGTCTGCTAATTCCCACAGCCTGGCCTTAATCACCTTTTGCAAAACCCCCAAAGTCACTTCTTCCACCCTCAGAAAACTCCTGATGACTGAAAGAGCCATTGCTATCCCAAGCACTGTTTAAACCAACCAAATCAACACCCAGAACAAAAGACACTAACACCTACCACCCACTGCCTTTGACTCCAATTTGGAACTACAAAACAAATCCTGCAAAGAGCCCCTGATCTGTTATGGACCAGACCAGACCCCTCAAAACATTTCAAGAAGCTAGCCCAGACTCTAACATCCGAACCAGAGGACACAGCTTAAAAATACTGGGTAGACCATTTAGGACAGAGATGAGGAGAAACTTCTTCACCCAGAGAGTGGTGGCTGTGTGGAATGCTCTACCCCAGAGGGCAGTGGAGGCCCAGTCTCTGGATTCATTTAAGAAAGAGTTGGATAGAGCTCTCAAGGATAGTGGAATCAAGGGTTATGGAGGTAAGGCAGGAACAGGATACTGATTAAGGATGATCAGCAATGATCATATTGAATGGTGGTGCAGGCTCGAAGGACAGAATGGCCAACTCCTGCACCTATCGTCTATTGTCTATTGCTAGTCGTTTTAAGCAGGTGTAAAGTAGATAGTCCAGGAGAGAATCAACTGGTCAAACGACTTAGTTTTAAACAAAACAGAATTTATTTACAAGATTACTGAATGAAACACAAAGAATAGAAAACAGAATACCAAATAACTTATCCTTTCTGAAAACCCTACAGACTATCCCAACTTAATGACGCTGTTCCAAAAATACTTGCAACAATCCCTATAAACATCCCTTGGCACATATTGAAAAATTAAACAAGTTCTAATTGAGCGAAGGCAGAGAGTGAGGGTACAGCAGCCTTTCTTCACACACACACACCCTGCTGCATTAAAACCCAAGCCAAAAAAAACTAAGCTGGGAGAACCAGCCACTCCCCTTTCGTTATTCAAGTGTTTTATTTTAAAGCTTGAAAATCTTCTCCCTGAGGCAGTACCTGTTAGCTGTAAACAAAATGGCTCTAAACTCCATCCAAACTCAGACTTTACAGGACCTGTGTTGTTTACAACCTCTCCAAAAAAAGCCAAGGACAGCAGAACTTTGTGAAAGGAACAGCTTTGTCAAAATAGCCTTTCAAGGATAAATGAAGGAGCTATGCTAAATTCATGAGTTTATCTCAGCTGGAGTATAATCCTCTATGAGTACCACATTTAGGGGAATGATATCAAAGCCTTGGAGAGGGTACAGAAGAAATTTATCAGAGCGGTATCTGTAGTGATTGGAACCAGGGCGAGGTGGATCTCATTGACCATGAGGTCCTTGATTAGGGTCATCAACCTGGGCCACTCAGGGAGCCCTGACTGATAGATATAAACAGAAGATTCCCTTTGATGTGAAGGGCAGTGTTTGTCACTGGCCACCCAGGTGTTTTCCTATCTTCCTGGTGGTGGAATTTGAATAAAAGATTCATGCACTTTGTGTCTTTCACTGTGTCTCACACCTGCACACACACACCATGGGTGCTGGGGAAAAAATAAGCACTACCGCACTTAGGTGGTAGTGTGGGGGTTAAATAAAAAAAAAGAAAAAAAATAAACAGAAGATTCAGATAATCTCCTCAGTATAGGGACTGGCTCTGAGCTGGTTGGTCAAAGCCCATGTACTATGCATATCTAAATAAATGTCATGATTTGGGGATGCCGGTGTTGGACTGGGGTGTACAAAGTTAAACATCACACAACACCAGGTTATAGTCCAACAGGTTTAGTTGGAAGCACACTAGCTTTCGGAATGATCGCTCCAAAAGCTAGTGTGCTTCCAATTAAACCTGTTGGACTATAACCTGGTGTTGTGTGATTTTTAACTATATAAATAAAGGGTGACTTGGTGATAGGATACCAGTCTCTCTGCAGTTATTACAGTATCCAAGTGAAGGAGTGCAACTGTCCGGACAGACACGAAACATCAGATTACTTTCCTTAATACCCTACTTAACATCACCTGTTTCAACATTTTTAAAGTAATACTTTAATAGAATGGTAAAGAAATATATTATCCCACTGTCAGGAAGAATAATATATCCTGAGGATACAGATTTAAGATAAACAGTAAAAGAACCAGAGTGGGGAGATGAGAAATAATTTAGTCCGTGAATTGTTATGATCTGCAAAGCAGTGTCTGGAAGCTTAGTGGAAGCTACTCCAAAAGTAACTTGCAGATAGACAATTGAAAAAGAAGGAGAAATGGCAAGACTATGGTGCAGGAGGTTTGATGGCCTGAAGAGCCTGTTGTTTCCATAATGATTACATATTTCTGACTGCATGGGAATTCATGGAATCCCCTCTACCAGATGATTCCTAATCCGATGGTTAACCGTTTTTTAATGTGGTTATCAGATATAATTAACACAGCACTTCCTACTCTCTAGCTTTGCTAAAGGCTGATTAATTTTATAATTAATTTATCTAGTTCAGCAACATTTTCACGCAGAGGGTGGTAAGTGTATGGAATGAGCTGCCAGAAGAAGTGGTGGAGGCTGGTACAATTGCAACATTTAAAAGGCATTTGGATGCGTATGTGAATAAGACAAGTTTGGAAGGATATGGGCTGGGTGCTGGGACTAGATTGGGTTGGGATATCTGGTCGGCATGGACTGGTTGGACTGAAGGGTCTGTTTCCATGCTGTACATCTCTATGACTCTATGACTCTATTTTCAATACTTCAGAAACCTGAATGAACTCTGCTTTCAATCTATTCCTCACCTATCAGTCAAAGCAGCTCAGCTTCCTGGTTGATTGAGAACAATATATGGGTGGAAAATACTGAGGGTGAAGCAATACAGAGAGAGAAAAATCATGACAATAACATTTCTACTTTTAAAGCTTCTTGTTATTAAAAACATATTTATGATGTACTTGTGGGCACTGTATCATATTCTCTGATCAATACACCACAATCCCATTCCTCAACTGAGAACAATCTCTTCTACTACGATTGAGACCTGACTCCCACACGTTCAACACTATGGCAAGACTCAAACCCATATCTTTTCAACCCTAAGTTACATTACCCAAACACATTGCACCACACTCACTGATACACATTATCGTCTCTTGCTAGACAAGGCGGCATACAAGTAGCGTTAGTAGGAGCAAATTGTAAGGGCACAGACATATACTGGAATACTGTGTCCAGTTCTGATTGGCCTGTTGTAGGAAGGATATTATTAAGATGGAGAGGGTTTAGAAAAGATTTACCGGAATGTTGCTGAGTACTGAAGATTTGAGAAAACTTCGATAGACTGGATTTTTATCACTGGAGTGTAGGAGTTTGACAGGCAATTTTATACAAATTTATAAGATAATGAGGGGCATAAATAGAGTTACTGATAGTTATCTTTTCCCTGGGATGGGGAGTTTCAAGACTAAGGGCACATTTTTAAGATGAGAGGAGAGAAATTTAAAAAAGACAGGGGGGCAAATATTTACATGGTTGTTCGCTGGTGGAGTGAACTTTCTGAGAAAGTGGTGGATGTGGGTACAATTACAACATTTAAAGTACACTTGGATAAATACATGAATAGGATGGGTTTGGAAGGATATGGGCCAGGAGTGGACAGATGCGACTAATTTAGTTTGAGATTATGGTCAGCATGGGCTGGTTGGACCGAAGGGTCCACTTCCGTGCTGTATAACTCCATTACTCCATATGTGCATGTCCTCACCCTGATGAAGTAATTAGTGATTGCCATCTTTGGTTGACTTTATGACTAATAGGCAAGCAGAATCCATTGAATCTATGTGGCTTCCTCACAGTCTTCCCGAACTTTAGATGTTTGTCGGCAGTTCTTGCTTTCCCCTAGCATTTACTCACTCCCCACCCCCAAATTATTCACTGCATTCCTATCTTTCAGATACCCAAGAGCCTCTACTCACCATGCAGTAGTGGTGAGGTATGAGTTGAAAGAGTAGGAAGGGAACACTGAAGAAGAAACACTGTCAATCACTCTCACTGTGCATACTTGAGAGAGAATTTGAAAGGCAGAATTTGCTTGTGTTGAAACACTAGGCACGAATCATCTGCAACAACGTCATGCAACAAGGGTAGTGCAGCTTATTCTGGGATGAGCACACACAAGTCCTTTTCCAGAGGATTCAGATGGCGACTTCAAAAGAACTCCGATACAGAAGAAAACTCATGAGTATGTCCAATGAGATGCTTGAGGCACTGCAGGATGTCTGCCCTTCAACACTTTACCAGGATGGGAGAGGAATGTCCAGTGGCTCCCATGGGGCCTTCAAATGTCACAGGACATCCACAATCACCCCAACCTTCCATCAGTCATGCCACAACCACAGGGTAACTCTTTGCAAGAACACTAGGAAAGGAAAAAAGCACAAAAAAGGCAGGTGCGTAGGGAATGCAGAAGGCAGATCAGTTGCTATTTCATTTCATTGAGACATGGATGATTTATAACTTGAATTTGGAATGGCTATTTTGATACTTTGACCAAGTTGACAATGTGATAATCAATAGCAGACCAAAGGTGAAGTGAGAGACTATTGGGTGAGTATGGATTTGGCTTGTGTTTACTGATACGTTACTAATTGAGTCAGAAATGGACAGCCTGATCTAAAAGGGGCTGCACTAAGTGCTTTCTCCTTCTTTCTACTCTTCTTCCTCAGTTGATAGCTGTGGTAAGAGCTGTTGAGTCTTGTTGGCAATTTTTTATGGCAGTCAACAGATCACAATAATTGCTTTTCCTTAATATATTTTATCATAGGATATGAGCATTGCTAATTAGGTCAGTATTTAATACCAATCCTTAATTGCTCTGGAGATGTGATGGTGAGCTGCCTTTTTGAACAACTATAATCGTTTGGTGATGGTATATCCACGGTGTTGTTAAAGAGGCAGCTGTGGGGTTTTGATCCAGCAATAGTGAAGGAACAGAGATATAGTTCCAGATTAGGATGGCATGTGTGGCTTATCAGGAACTGAAGTAAACCAACCCATGTAAGTAGTCAGTCAAAGAGAACAGGTTGCAGATGGGGGATTCTGTGGTGAGTAATTCACCTCCTGACTCCACAGAACCTGTCCACGACCCACAAGGTGCAAAGTTAAAAATCAGACAACACCAGGTTATAGTCCAACAGGTTTCTTTGGAAGCACTAGCTTTCAGAGCGCTGCGACAACCACCTGATGAAGGAGCTGCGCTCCAAAAGCTAGTGCTTCCAAAGAAACCTGTTGGACTATAACCTGGTGTTGTCTGATTTTTAACTTTGCACCTTGTGGGTCGTGGACAGGTTCTGTGGAGTCAGGAGGTGAATTACTCACCACAGAATCCCCCATCTGCAACCTGTTCTCTTTGACTGACCACTTACATGGGTTGGTTTACTTCAGTTCCAGATAATCTCCAGGATATTGATCATTGGAGCTCAGTGATCGTAAAACCAATATATGTCAAGAGGAAATGTCTGCATTCGTGCCTGTAGGAGATGTCATTGTCTGGTTCTTGTGTGAGGGTAATGTTACTTGCCACTTGTCAGCCAAAATCTTGATGTTATCCAGATTTTGCTGCAAAGGGACATGGACCGTATCAGTATCAAGAGAGACGACTGAACTTTGTGCACTCATCGGCAACCATCCCTATTTCCAAGCTTATGATGGATACAAGATCATTGTTGAAGCAGCTGAAAATGATTTGGTCTCAAACACGATACTGATGGATTCCTCTGAGCCAGGAGGCCGGGGTTTACTCTCACCCTGCTCCAAAGATATATCATAACAACCCTGAACAAGTTGATTAGAAAATGCTTCTGTTGATGAACTTCTACAGCGATGTCCTCGGGCTGAACTGTTGACCTCCAACAATCACAACCTTCTTCTTCTAGGCTGGATGTGAACAGTGGAAAATTTTCATCCAGATTTTCTTTGACTCCAGTTTTACAGGATACCTTTTTGCCATGCTGAGCCAAATGTTGCCTTGGTATCAAGGACAATAATTCTCATCTCACTTTATATGTTCAACTCTTTCATCCATATTTAAATCAAATCTGTAATGAGATCAGGAGCCAAGTGGTCCTGGCAGAATAACAATTGAGCATCAGTAATTAGGTTATTGCAAAGTAAGTGCCACTTGATCGTATTGCTGACAGACCCCTAACCACTTTGCTGTTTATCACACATTGATTGATGGAGCAGCAGTTGACTGGGTTGGATTTGCCCTGCTTTTGTGGACAGGACATATCTTGGCATTTTTAACAATATCAGGTAAATACTAGTGTTCTAACTGCACTGAAACAGTTTGCTTAAAAGTACTTTTGGCTAGTTCTGGAGAAAAGATCTGCAGTCATATTGCCTGAATGTTGACAGCCTTTGCAATATCCATTGCCTTTAGCTGAATTTTGATATCACAGTGATAAGTTGAATTGGCTGAAGACTGGTATCTGTGATGCTGGAGATCTCTGGAAGAAGCTGAGATGGATTTTTTCCCCCATATGTCTAGCTGAAGGTGTTTATGAATGTTTCAGCCCTGCCTTTTGCACTGATGTGCTGGAATCCACGATCATTGGTGACTGGGACATTTGTGGAGCCTCCTCCTCCAGTTAATGTTTTAATTATTCCTCACTATTATAAGTGGATGTTGCATGTCTGCAGAGCTTAAGTCTCATCTAACGATAGTGCTACTGATTAGCACCACCTATTACATGCTGCTTCCATCATTTGGCTTTATTAGATTGATACCGAATATTTAGATATGCTCAGTGCTTTGCCTGACACACCCACCTACATTTTTCATTGACCAAGGGTTGATGAGGTTGCAAATTGTGTACAATTCTGCTGCTGTCAATCGCCCACAACACCTCATGGTTGCCCAGTTTGGAAGGTTAGATCTGTCCTTCAGCATCTTGGGATGGACATGTCCTACCGCTAACTGCTCTCCCCCCACCTTTTTTCTCCTCATCCTTTGAGCAGTAACTTGTTGGCTCTGCTCATTCTCTCTGTCAGGTTGTACTGCATGGTGTGAGGGCTAGGGTGTGGTCACAGAAATTCAAATTATTGCACCAATGTGCGGGAACAAATTGAATAGAATCTATAGATTCAGGACAAGGCCCTTCAACATCAGCCACATCAAAACTTATAATAACCCACAAATCATGAAATGATTCTTTAATTGTAATAAGTGCTAGAGAAGGTAATTAACAACTACTCTGACAGTAATTGATGATTCTTTATAAATAATGCTGATGATGCAACCCTTCCTACTGCTAAACACATGTTCAGCCCTGTGGGATTAAGAATCGTTGATAGCATTGCGTTCCAAAATGGCAATGCTTGTGGAAAACTGCATTATTTTCAATGTGTCCTGCATTTGTGCAAATGTAGTGATTATAACAAGACTGGCCAGGTAGATCTCATTGAGTATGAAATGCCTGATTGGGACTGTTAACCTGTGGCCATCAGGGACCCCTAGCTGACAGGACAGTCAGAGTCTCAAAGTCCATGCCCTGTGCTCATGTAACTAAAGGGTGACTTGTTGACGGGATATCAGCCTCTGTGCAGTTGTTTCAGTTCTCACAAAACAACATCTATGTGTATGCTACCAATGCTATTTTAGATGCAAACACTTGCAGCACTGAGAAACCAGCAGATAGGGAGCTGCATCTGATGGCCTGCCTTCATTTGTATCTCATCTTTTTTTTCTCACAAAATTGGTTTGAGTCACAACTTATGGCGTTGATTCACGATCCAACATTAAGGAGCAAACAAGCCTGTCAATTACTGGACTTTTTTTTAATCAAGGGTATTAAAATAAACAACCGTCCCAGTATTAGAATGGCAGGGGTAATACCTTGGAGCAAATGAATAAATATTTACAGGTGTTACACTAAATTTTCATTTACGAACCAATTGCACAAAAATGGGTTTCCCATCACCAAGTTACCCTTTATTTACAGGTGCACAGGACATGGGCTCTGTCCAGCCAGCTCAGAGCTAGTCCCTAGACTGAGGAGACCTTTTTCTGGATTAGTGGTGCTGGAAGAGCACAGCACTTCAGACAGCATCCAAGGAACTTCAAAATCGACGTTTCGGGCAAAAGCCCTTCATCAGGAATAAAGGCAGTGAGCCTGAAGTGTGGAGAGATAAGCTAGAGGAGGGTGGGGGTGGGGGGAAAGTAGCATAGAGTACAATGGGTGAGTGGGGGAGGGGATGAAGGTGATAGGTCAGGGAGGAGAGGGTGGAGTGGATAGGTGGAAAAGGAGATAGGCAGGTAGGACAAGTCCGGACAAGTCGTGGGGACAGTGCTGAGCTGGAAGTTTAGAACCAGGGTGAGGTGGGGGAAGGGGAAATGAGGAAACTGTTGAAGTCCACATTGATGCCCTGGGGTTGAAGTGTTCTGAGGGGGAAGATGAGGCGTTCTTCCTCCAGGCATCTGGTGGTGAGGGAGCGGCGGTGAAGGAGGCCCAGGACCTCCATGTCCTCGGCAGAGTGGGAGGGGGAGTTGAAATGTTGGGCCACGGGGCGGTTTGGTTGATTGGTGCGGGTGTCCCGGAGATGTTCCCTAAAGCGCTCTGCTAGGAGGCGTCCAGTCTCCCCAATGTACTCTATTTATATCCAGGGCTCCTTAATGGGCCCAGGTTAACAACCCCATCAAGGATTTCAAAGTTAATGAGACCTACATTCTGATCACTACTCTGTACCACACAAAAAGAGCTTTGTTGTATAAAATAACAACGTATGAGGACCTAGGAACAATAAGCTATTCATCCAATCAAGTCAAGGTCAATATGCACTGCTACACCAATAACTTGCTTTTGCTCATTTAGATCCTTGCCAAAAGGGCGGCACGGTGGCTCAGTGGTAAGCACTTAAGCCTCACAGCACCAGGGTCCCAGGTTCGATTCCAGCCTTGGGTAACTGTCTGCACATTCTCCCCATGTCTGCGTCGGGTTCCTCCAGGTGCTCCGGTTTCGTCCCACAGTCCAAGATGTGCAGGTCAGGTTAGTTTGTCCGTGCTAAATTGCCCATTGTGTTAGGTGCATTAGTCAGAGGGAAGTGGGTCTGGGTGGGGTACTCTTCAGAGGGTCAGGGTGGACCTGTTGGGCCGAAGGGCCTGTTTTCACACTGTAGGGAATCTAATCCAAAAACAAAAAGTCTAATTTCAGACTTGATAGTTCCAATATCCATTACCTTTTGGAGACTTGGGGATAGGCAAGTTCCAAGCTTTAATGTTCTTTGATAAGGTACTTTCAAATTTTGTACCTGAACTGGCTGGCTCTGACATTAATATTACATATTCTTCAGTGATATATCTACAAAGTCTTGGGTTTGTATTTTTATTGTGCGATGGAATTAGTTACTTTTTATTGGACGTGATTTGTGCTGTAAGGCAGCACCCTAGGACCATTTTAACATCAGGGCACATTCGGTTTCAAGGGTTAGCATGTTTGGTCCAATCTAGCAATAGGGGTGGTGTATATTGCAAGGTTTTCAAAAACAGTTCAATGGTCACTTAGAGCAGTTCAAAGCTTGTAGGCAGTTAGAGTAGGAACAGATAGAGGCAACAGCAAGATTCATGTTAGAAACTAAGCATTTAGCTGAACTCCTGAAAATGCAACTGAACTACACTGAAGTCAAAAGCAGTTGGAAATCTTTGTTTTATTAGAACACGTGTTCTAGGCCTTAGTAGGCAGCTAAGAATTGGAATCAATGCTTTAAAGAGGCTTATGACAAACGGCAGCTCAGAAGACAGTTTGAGTACATCAGAAAGGAAGCTGAAAAACAGTATTTGTTTTATATAATTGAAAAAGATCAGAGCTTAGAGAAATGTTGGAGCAGTACCTGCTTAATGAATCTAAATGCTCGACTTCAAAAATTGTTCTTCTATGTTATACAAAATATTTAAGTATGTGTACTTCAGATGATGCTGTAAGTGGTGACTCGTCACTTTTCACTAGTACATGTGATAATAAAGCTAATTCTAATTCTAAACTGAAATTACGTCTAAGTAGGTTCTGCAGTGCAATTTCCAACATCCAGGGAGTTGGAGTCTGTCATTGAGGTAACCCATGACAGAGCAGTTTTTGAATGGGTTGCAAAAGATAGGAAATTAGAATCCCTTGTTAAGTTTAATGAGATGTGATGATTCCAAGTGTCTCTAATGTATGGGGTATTGCTGAGAAATTCACGGGAGCTGTCTTGACGGTGTTTGTTGCTTGATGTTCTCCACAGGATAGTGTGTCTGTTAGCATATTACTTCAAATTAATTCTGGATGTTAGAACATAAGTTGTGTATTTTAAATTGTCTTCCTGCTCTAACCTTGGAGAGTAATGCTCAAAGTTATTTGTTCAAAACCATAAAATCTTCTGGATTTATGTTGAGTGCAGAGGGCTCCAATCTTTCAAGTGCTAGATCATGGTTTGAACTGAAGTGCATCCCATAATCTACCCAGAAGAAAATGTAAAATGAACAGTTTAGTTTCAGTGTTATATAAATCCAAAATCAAGTATACATAATTATTATTTATTTTAACCTCTCCTCACCAAGTCTCAGTATGACACTTTTGACTGCACATTATCTGCACAATGAAGTTTGGAACTGCCAGTTGTATACAGTCCATCAAATGGCTGTGTATGAGATGGGTGTGCTACATGGATTTGCTTATCTTCATTTTGGCAAAAAGCTCACACACTGAGGTATGAGCAGTCTAAATAGGATTTCATTTTGAATTCACAAAATGAAAGAAGTGATTTTTTTTCTGTTTATAAGACCCTCCAATATAAGAGCACTGTCCCTTGATCTGACTTCCAGCTCCATGTCATTTTTCACGGTAATTATCTCCAAATCAATTCCACCGCTTTGTAAATCAAATGGCTAATGGAATTTCATTGCCAATACACCAATATCTACCTGAAGAAATGGATTTGAGACAAGCATGTTCAGAATGGGTTTTTGAATAGGAAGGGTTTAGAGGGATGTGGGCCAAGTGATGGCAAATGGGACTAGATTAATTTAGGATATTTGGTTGGCATAGGCGAGTTGGATGGAAAGGTCTTTTTCCGTGCTCAGGAAATGTTGTAGTGTTTTACTTTTTAATTGGAAGGGCCACAGACCAGGTTTCAACTTGAATGCATTCACAGCATGGATTGCATGCACTAAGTCTCTGTCTTTTCCTTGCAGTTCACAAATCAGCCTTTCAGTTTTGATGTTATGTCTGGAAGGATCCCAAAGTTGAGCAACTATGCACGGTCTGACAGCTCAATGCACACTTCATTTTTTGATTTATGGAAAGTGACAATTTCAGACACTAGAGAAAATAACTTTTGCAAGACCTTCCCCAGGACCTTCCCTCAACTTAACTACCTGACATCTGCATGAAGGATTAGCTCATTGTAGGCAACAACAAGTTTGTTGTGTTAGGATTTAAACAAACAATGCTGAAGATCTCTTGTTTGAATCAGGGTTACAATCTTAAACAACTTTACATGAGAAAAGTCCATAACTTTACTTATTAATGCTTTCTCATGGAATATACAGAAGGGATTGATAAAGAGAGGGGAATTCAGGATCGTTACTGCAGAATGTAACCAGGCCAGTATTTGCACCATCAGTGTGATGGAAACCAGTTTCTTAATTGAAATATTTTTCTCAAGCATGTGCCTTTTGAATTTGTTGTCACTCCTTGTTCTCTCTTGAAGGGGCAAAGAGTTGAGAAGATCCTCTTTAGTTCTTATGTCCTTAAGAACCATGCATACAAAACCTAATCAGCTGGGCCGCGTTGGTCTTGTCGATGGATTTATTGAACTGCAGTGAAAAGGATTCACAGTCCTCCTTCAACTCCTGCCATCGTTGTTGAAGGATGTCTTCAGTCAAAGATTCCTCTTGTTTTGTTAATGTAGAAGCTGCAAGTGACACGCTCAGGCACGCTGTTTGTCCTGTTTTCTGCAAATCTTTGAATAACTAGTGAATGGCCACAGTCATTGCTTCTTGAATTATTTCACCATTTTGTGCTTTGCCAGGAAATAGCAACTGTGAGATAGTGCTCTAGTGCAGGCCTTAGCTTTTGCTGCTGGTTGAGAGGTAAAAATACTTTCAAATTGACCTTCAACTCATCAAGTTTCTTTATCTAGAGCATGCTGTTTTTGGGACAATTATGCTTGAATTTGCCCTGCATCATTTTGTGGTGCTTTTCCCAATTCTCCTTTCTAGTTATCGATTGACTTTGGTAACATATAAGGGGGAAGCTCTTATCTTTTACAACTGTGAACAGAATTTTATTTTTCCATTTCACATAGAAGTTGTACATTTTGTTTTTTCTTTAAGATGGTCAAGGCTCATTATGCTTGCCTTCGCTTGGAGTTCAGGATATCACTCTGCCACTGGTCACACTGCTGTTTGGCCACAGGATCAGTGCCTCTGGAACATCCAGAATGTTGCTGGCTGCTTTCGAGTGTCAGGCGTTGGCAAGAAGGGGGTCACCGCTGAGGCAGTAATTTGATCTGCAGGGACTCTGGTCAGTTTGTGTTGCTCGGATATTGGATGTGAGTGTGGCAGAGGTCTCTGTCATTTTTCTTCATTTTACATGGACCTATTGGACAAACAACTGAAGAAGAAGAAAACCTCCTGCTCTACAGAGGAGTAGGACAGGCTGAGCTGCCCTTGCAAGGAGTCCACAGGGTTATATTGTGTTGAATAGCCTGCTATATGTCTTATACTGAAATATCCTGGCTTCACACTCCTGGTATATTTCTTATTCATTTGTTGTCATTGCCAACACAAAACCCTGCCATAATTGTGCGTCTTGACCAACGCGAAACACCATGTAACAAGCTGTTGAGAACATTGAGCACTTTTCACTAGTCAGATGACTTCCAGAAGGAGATGGCATGCAGCTTCACACGGTGAGAGAATGATGGCAGGCAGTCAGATCAACGTTCAGAGACTCTGTGATCGACCGTCAATCTGATCTACATGTTCGAGATCGTGGTATTAATCAGAACATGGATGTCAAACCTTTATCTGTCTTTTAAAAAAAATAGTGGCCCCTAGCCAGATTGTAATATAAATGTAATGATCCAGTCTGGGACCAGAACAGTAAATAGGTATAATTGTAAACAAGCTAATTGCTTATATTGGTCTATGCAAGCAGACTTAGACTTGAGTACAATGACTTTGTGAGTGCAGAGACAGAGAATGAAGTGCTGGAGCATCACCACTCGTGGGAGTACGTAATTATAACATAATAAATTCAGTTATGCAATTTTGATTAAATGTAAAGGATGGAAGAATTCTTAATGCCAAAAAACCTTTCTATAAATGGAAGACAAAAATGTGAGGCTGCAAGTGTGTATGAAAAGATGTAAATTATTTCAATAATCAGGAGATGGTATAGGTGTCAACCAAAATACATTTTTACCCAATGGATCCAAACTTCAGTAATACAAGTACAGAAAGAACTTAAAAAGTCAACACTTGTTAAGAAGTAAAATCACTTTCTTTAGGGCAAGAAAAATATATGTATTCTAAATTGACAGGCTGAAGCAGGTTAGAATGTTTTTCTTTCAAACATACTTTGAAATTCTGGCCTCTGGCATTATTTAAAAAATTATTAGGTTATTTCTTACAAGAAATGTATTTTCATTTATAAGAAAAGTGATCTTTTTCACCTCCATTTGCAATCCTAATTTGATTGTCACTGATGGCAAATGAGTACAATTGCTGTCATCATAGAAACACCAGTGACATCTTGTGGTCATCTTTTGTACAGACCAGGAAATGACTGTAGTGGCCATATTTTCATGGTTCCAACGAGGGTGTCCATTACATGTCAGAGCCCCAAAGTAGTCTGGGAATTCTGGGATAAATAGAGGATGGAGTTCTTTCATTTTCCTGGGTCAAAATCCCAGAATTTCCTCCTTAAGGTCATAATCAGGGTACCTACACCAAATGGACTGTAGCATTTCAAGAAGGCAGCTCATCACCACCTTCAAGAGGGACTAGGGATGGTGGTGTTTGTTGTAGTACTAATTAGTTATTGTCGACTACTTTAGATAGGAATGGCTATCTCTCCTCTCTGGAGAGGACTAGTAAACCTATTAGACTTTTACATCAATCAGCCATCTTTTATAACAGTAATCTTTAGGATACCATCTCACCAATTACTAACTTTATGCAGTTAAAAATGATACAACACCAGATTCCAGTGCAACAGATTTATTAGGAAGTACAAGCTTTCAAAGCATTGCTCCTTTGTTAGATAACTATTTACTTGACAAAGGAGCAGTGCTCCGAAAGCTTGTACTTTCAAGTAAACCTGTTGGATTATAACTTGGTATTGTGTGATTTTTAACTTTGTCCACCCCAATCCAACACCGTCACCCCCACATCATAACTTTATGTAATTTAATTTCATAACTTCGAGTTGTAACACATAAAGCAGGGTTTTTGAAAATGATGGGATTTCCTCTCCATCACAGTCACCCCATAGCCAGTCAGTGCTCTGAGAAATATTAATTGGTTGAAACCTGGATTTCCATCCCTCACTCATGAAGAATACTGGCCTCAGAGAACTGTTGGACATCCTGAATAGCTGGCTGTTCAGTACATTCTAGTAACACAATCAACGACCAGATTAGATTACTAACAGTGTGGAAACAGGCCCTTCAGCCCAACAAGTCCACACCGACCCGCCGAAACGCAGCCCACCATACCCATTCCCCTACATTTTCCCCTTCACCTAACATTACGGGCAAGTTATCATGGCCAATTCACCTAACCTGCACATTTTTGGATTGTGGGAGGAAACTGGAGTACCCGAAGGAAACCCACGCAGACACGGGGAGAATGTGCAAACGCCACACAGAGAGTCGCCTGAGGCGGGAATTGAACCCGGGTCTCTGGCGCTGTGAGGCAGCAGTGCTAACCACTGTGCCACCGTGCCGCCCCAGATGTGATGACAATCAGCAATCAATATTCCAGAGTCTAGGACCAGGAGGAGGGCTACCAGAGGTGTTCTGAGTACACCACTGAGGGGTCCTGGAGGGAGGCACTCACATATTTTCCTGCCTCGGATCTGAGCATGGTGGCTTATTAGACTTCCAACCCCACACCAAATATTTCCTGCCAGCCTCAAGACTGTGTTTGGATGGGAAATGGTCCATGAGTAGGTAGTAATTGGCCACTTAAAGACCCAGATTAATGCAAAGACCAGGCTCTCTCTCCTCCCATGTAAAGTTAGGGATAGGTATGAAATCGGTAGATAGGAAGGACATTGAGTGAATTTCAGTCACCACCCACTCCTATTCTCATTCACAAATTTACCCGTGGGTGTCTGTAAGGGAATCTGCATCTTGTATAATATTCTCACTGCCAGCTCCGTGCATTTGGAATAGAAGATTTCCCTCATAAATCTAAATTACATTTATTTAGTGAAAATTATGCTGTGTGTGTATTCCTGAACTGCTAAACTGATCTTATTTTTTGTTAACTCCTGAAAGATTTTGAAGGATTGGGAGCTGCGGCCCTAGATTTTTTTGAGCTGATCATCATATACTACTCAGCTCCAAGAAGTCAATGAGGTGCTATCCTATTTCAATTAATGAGGCATGCTCTGCTTTCTTGATATTCTAGATGTTTAAGTTCATGCTGGGTATCAAAATTACACATTAATTACTTCACTCAGGCACCTCTTGTGAATAGCTTTGGTTTTGATTTTGGTCGACGTCGAAGAGTTGGACCAAAAGGTATGTTTCCATACTGTACAACTCTATAACTCTGAGACATGATATCATGTGGACCACATGCTATCTCGTAAGATGGTGGAGGGCTGGTGATGGCATTGGCCTACTTACTTACCTACCCTAGACTTATTAAAGCACTTAAGTGACCAAGTAACAACCCGTTGTGGGCCTCAGCTGACCAGTGGCAGTATTTTATCTCTAGCAAGAGGAGCATGATGCTGATGATGAGAGCCTGGTTTAGCTGCTAGGGCTGGTATTGACAAGTGGAGGTGGAGGACAACCTCCTTCCTAGGTCACCTGGACCAATCGGATGTTACCCTAAATGTCATCCCTTTGATTATTCCTTTCTATAGTCTCTTAAATCCAGACCGCATCCGCCCACAACCCACACCACCACCACCACCAGTTTCATCCCTATGCCTCATTGAGACTTTGGCTTTACTGGGTTCCTCAGCATAGTGGAATCACTGGCTCTTGAGGGGCTGGCATTACAGAGTTGTTCTCTGTCTGATTGACCAACTACTCCCACAAGTGGGACTTTGAAGCAGGGTGAGAGAATTAACATTGATTAGATTAGATTTCCTACAGTGTGGAAACAGGCCCTTCGGCCCAACCAGTCCACCCTGGCCCTCCTAAGAGTAACCCATCCAGACCCATTTCCCCTCTGAATAATGCACCTAACACTATGGGCAATTTAGCATGGCCAATTCACCTGACCTGCACATCATTGGATTGTGGGAGGAAACCAGAGCAGCCAGAGTAAACCCACGCAGACACGGGGAGAATGTGCAAACTCCACACAGACAGTTGCCCGAGGCTGGAATCGAACCTGTGAACCCTGGTGCTGTGAGGCAGCAGTGCTAACCACTGAGCCACCGTGCCACACCAAACATTGTTCCAGTGTTAAGCTGCTATAAGTCAACTGTAATTGTGGTGGGCTCCCGCTCACCAGTTTAACTGGGATTGGCAGCAGAAACAGCAGCAGACAGCTTGGACACAGATTTCTGACATAGTTCAAAGGAAGTCTTTCTGTTGGAGCCTTTGAGTCCTGTATCAAAGGAAACTGTTCAGACAAACAATGCACATCGCGTAAATTTAACTTGAGTTGTAAATTTGCTGGAAGAAAAATGAGGAAGGCAAGGATACGTTAGATGTGTCTGAAAAACTGTCTTCATATTACTTTGTGTTTCAGTAAGACTCCTCCAGTAAACACCAGCAGATCAGCCTGGGACTCCTTGTCTTTTGTAATTAGAATATGACACAGCACCATGAGACACCCACCATTATATGCCATTGTTCGACGTGATAAACAAAATCTACTGGATTCCCACTAAAAATTGTTAAAAGCACAAAATCATCAAGAAATATTTTTTTTTGCCATTTTCAGAACAAATATTTCGAGGCAAATTAGTAGATTGATCTGTCCATTACAATATCAGTAGGAATGGCCACTGTGCACTTTGTGGAGACAAAGTTCCACCTTCAGACTTAAAATACCTTCCATTATGCTCTGTGGCATTTCCACCGTATTGAATGTGAAAGATTCAATCAAGACTGGACAAGACATTGTGGGCCATTAGCAACATTAACCACACAGTATTACAGACCAGCATAATAACCATTCTACCATTACCACTGAGCCAGAGGATTAATCACTGGTTCAGTGAAGAGTGCAGGATACAGGCCAGGTGCAGCACTGGGAATATTAAAGAAAAATGAGGTGTTGACCTGATGAAGCTACAACTGGGGAGTACTTGCATGCTTAGCAGTGGGAACAGCTTGCAGTCTACAGAGCTATGTAATCCCGCAACCAGCAAATAAGATTGAAGTGCTGCAGTCATGCCGCATCCAGTCACGAATGGAGGTGGATGAGTAATAATTAACACAATGAAAAGGCTTCACAAATATCCCCATCTTCAAGAACAGGGAAGCTGAGCAAAAGACCAAGGTTGAAGCATTTTCAGTCTGAAGTGCTGAATGGAAGATCCATCTCAGCCTCCTGTTAGTCTTCAGCTCAAATTTAAGTTGCATGATATCAAAACATGACTGAAGGCACTGGATGCTGCAAAAGCCATGGGTCCTGACACTATTCTGGAAATAGTACTGAAGTCTTGTGCTCTCGACAAGCTGTTCCAATACAGCTACAACACAGGCATCAAGTCAGCAATGTAGAAAATTGCCTGAGTATGTCCTGTCCACAAAAAGTGGGCCTATCCAACCTGGCTAATTATTGCCCATCAGTCAACCCTCAAATAATTTGTAAAGAGTATTACAGTGATACCAACTGGCACTTCATGATATCCTGCTCACTGAGACTCAGTTTGGGTTCCTCCAATCAGCATTTGACCTGAGTCCAGCCTTGGTCCAAACATGGAGAGAAGAGTTGAACTCAGGATGGGAAGTGAGCATAGCTACCTTTGACATAAAGCAGCTTTTAGCACAATTTGAGTACATTGCAACAACACTCAAGAATCTCAACACCATTCAAGATTAAGCATTGGCTTGATTGGCACTTCATTAGACACCTTAAATATTCACTTTCTCCATGACTGATGTACAGTGGCAGCAGTATATACCATTTACAAGTTGCACTGCAACAGCTCACTGAGGTTCCTTCCAACAGTTCCTGATAAACCCCGAATTATAACATCTAGAAGGACAAGGGTGGATGATTCATGGAAACATTATCACTTGCAGGTTCCTCTCCAAGCCACATACCCTCCTGATTTGGACCTATTGTTGGATAAAATAAATTGGAGTTCCCTCCTTAACAGCTGTGGGTCAGTTTACACTCCAAGGATTGCAGTAGAACCATAGAATTTTACAGAGCAGAAAGAGGCCATTCGACCCATCATGTCTGTACCATTCGACCCATCATGTCTGTACTGTTTAGTCTGCTTCTCGTGGTTTGTTCTTGAGGAATCTACACACTGATTTTTGTGGGTTTTTTTTTGATAGCCAGACTACTAAGACCCTGTCCCAGGAGACACGAACACCAGCTAGCCACAAAAAGACACGACCCTCTCTCCCTCGTACCCCTACACACGGATGAAAAAAAACACCATTTCGAGTGGGACAACACATCTATCCTGGGACAGACTAAGCAAAGACATGCTAGAGAATTCCTAGAGGCCTGGCACTCCAACCACAACGCCATAAACAAACACATAGATCTAGTTGCCATCTATCAACCCCTCAGAAAACAAACAGGAAATGACATCACCACAAACCCCAGGAACCCCATCCAGGAGCAAGATATAAATAGAAAGCAGGAGACAACAGCTTCACTTCACTTGGAGGTCGCCACTGATGATGTTACCTAGCCAGGTAATGAAACATCTGGATATCAAACCTACAACTCAGCGAGCAAACCTACACCCTAAACCTCAACCTGAGCTACAAACCTTCACAAACCTTGCAATGGAATATCCTTCTTTACCCTATCAAAATTATTCATAATTTTGAACACCTCAACAAGGTCGCCTCTTAATCATCTCTATTCGAAGGAGAGTAAGCCCAACTTCTCTTACTGTTCCTTGCATCTAAAATCCCATATTCCTGATATCATTCTTATTAAACTTGCAGATAGCTTTTTCCATTAAAAGTCTGTTTCCTTCACACTCTGCACAGTGCCTCAAACCATCCTTAAGTCAGACTGTGACCCCCTAGAGGTGAGATCAGCTGATCTCGTGAAATGGAGGAACAGGATGGAGGGGCAATTTGATCAAACCTGCTTCTGGATTGCCTCATAAGGTCTGTATTTTGTTCACTCTAAACAAGGTTTGATTGCCATAATGATAACATTTTTAAAAAATTCACTCACAGGATGAGGAAGTTATTGGCTAGGCAAGCATTTATTGCCCATCTCTAAATGCCCAGAAGGTAGTTAAGAGTCAACCACATGGCTGTGGGTCTGGAGTCACATGTAGTCCAGACCAGGTAAGGATGGCAGTTTCCTCTCCTAAAGGACATTAGTGAACTAGATGGGTTTTTCCAACAATTGACAATGGGTTCATGGTCATCTGTAGAGTCTTAATTCTAGATTTTTTTGAATTCACATTCCACCACCTGCCATGGTGAAATTCAAACTGAGGTCCCCAGAAACTATGTGAATCTCTGGATTAACAGTCCAGCCAATCTGAAATAAAACAAAAAAGAGTGCTTTGGTAACAACTCTGAGGATGAGACCTTTTTTTGTTCGTCTGCCGATAACTTATGCTGTTACTAACAGGGAAAACTGAAATATTTAAAACCAACAGCTAAGTAGTGCTCCTGACCTTTTTTATCTCCAGCCCCCGCCCTCACGTTTTCACTGAAGAATGATAGCCATTCCCCATTGTCATGTCTTGAGAATAATGGAAAATAGTGGATTTTAAAGAGATTTTTAAAATTTACTCTCAGGATGTGCAAGACCATTAGAATACCAACATTTAATATCTGCTCTGAACTACCTAGAACAGGTAGTTGTGAGTCACAGTTTTGAACTGTGGAGTCTAGTTCTTATTTATTAGAACAGTATACGTGACACTTCAGAGGACAGTTAAGAGTCAACTGCATTGAGGCAGGACTGGTGTCACTGAAAGTAGAGACTTTAACTGCATTTAATTACAATTTGGAATGTATTGCTTGAAGTAGTGGTGATTTTCAAAGGGAATTGGATATATACTTGCAAAGGGATACAATTGTGCATCTGTAAAAACTGAAGAATGGGTCCAATTGTATCACATATGCAGGTACAATGTCAAGTTGCCTTCCATACTGCAAGATATATAAGATGCTTTAATAAGCCTTCAATATAATCTGTCTTTCACTTTTTCCCCTAGTTGTCTATGTTACATAGTGCAATGCAACAGTGGTCCGTATTCTTTGTTTTTGTTTTAATCCCATGACATAGACAAAGAAAGTGGGATTACTGTCAAGTTAGAAGGAAAGAGGCTTTCATTTTGAAATTACTGTCTCCCTCGAGGTTAGTCAGATTTTAACTCACTGACAAGGAAATAGTCATATCTGTCACTGTACTTCTGAATATGTGAAAAAAGCATTGGAAACATTTCAAATGAGGCCAACACAGCCTGGATTTAGGTCATTTAGTAAAGTTCTGAAGGTTAAACCATTGCTGCTTTTAAATGAGAATCTAACCTTGGTGGGTTGAGTTGATCTGTCAGTCAAATGGGAAATTACAATATTCATGCAATTAAATCAAACATCCTGATTAAGTGAATAAATTTTGATAACCAATATTAGCACACTGGTAGTTTAGAGGCATGCAAAATGCTTCACTGTAAAGATTTCTATCATTCTATTGGTGACAGCAGCATTGTGTACTTTTAAAACAGAGGCTTTTCATCATCACATGATACATCAGTGTTTTTTGCAAACTAATTAGTTGAAGGATTCTACCGAACAATTTTCAATATAACACATAACTATTGGAAGCCAGACAGTTATAATATAAAAGCAGCTTGTTCTGGTTTCCAGCAACACATTGGGAAAAGGAGGTACATAGGAAGTACCAAGGGTCATCTGGTTGAAAAAGCAGCATCACCTTTCATTATTCTGAAAATGAGCACAGAAATTGTGTGAATAATCATATTCAAACTAGCTTTGGTACTGAGTCAAACACTGATCAGAAATAACACTTTATTATAAAGTATATTTCCCCAATGATGACAGTCTTTTAAAAATACTGTCACGAGATTGGCATTATTAATTGAAATAATATTCTAATTATGACCTAATTTGAAAATTCACCTTTTCATAGTGAAAAATACTTTGTAAACTCATTTTGGAAACTGCTTTATTGAAATGTATACGCAAGATTTATCTGTTCTCGTTTTCACTTCCTTGTTAGAGAGCAAAAACATGAAGAGACTGAATTTGTATCAGTCTACAATATTTGTTTGTCACGGTATCAGTATAGTCAGTAAAAGTAACATCAGTAACACATTTATACATCACCTTTATATTAATTAAGCATTCAAAGGCATTTCTTCAGAGCATTATCAAACATAAGCAGATATTAAATCAAAGAAGCAAACATTTAGTGAAAGGCGGATATTTAAGAACAGTCTTAAAAGGATATTGTAAGATAGAGAAGTGCAGAAGTGTAGTTCGGGATTTTTTTAAGCTGGGGTCCAACAGTTGAAGGCACATTATCAATGGTGGAATGATTATGATGGGGAATGGACATTAGAGAGTGCTGATATCATGGAGCGTTCTAAGGTTGGAAGAGATTACAATGATACGTAATCATAGCTGCTTGCATAGATGTGTGTTCTGTGAGCTATCATTCTCTTTAAATTTTCCAAATAACAGAACAAAAATATTGGCACTGTCATTCTGCCCTCTTTATACTATGAGGAAAGAAACAATGAAAATGTTCCTGTTTTTCACCTGTTTTAAAGCTCATGCTGCCATTCATTTTGAAATTGAGAGACTCTCAGTATAAGTAAAAGCATGCTATAAAACACTATTTTAGAAATCTTTCATACCTACATTAAATATTTAGACATGGTTTATTTCCCTGAGATGGGGGATCCAGAACTAGAGGGCATAGGTTTAAGGTGAGAGCGGAACGATATAAAAGGGACCTAAGGGGCACCTTTTTCATGCAAAGAGTGGTGAGCTGGAATGAACTGCCAGAGGAAGTGGTGGAGGCTGCTACAATTACAACATTTAAAAGGCATCTGGATGGGTATATGAATAGGAAGTACTAGAGGGATTTGGGCCAAATTCTGATAAATGGGACTAGATACAACATGGACATGTTGTTCGAAAGGTTTATTTCCATGATGCACATTTCTATGACTCTTTTTCACTAAAACATTGCACTAGATGCTTATTACTGCCAAGTTTCCTGACCTTTCCCATCCTTGTAGCACCTTTGTTCTCATGTGCACACAATGCCAGGCTGACACTCACACCTCAGTTACTCAAACATGGCACTAGCTGTCCCATTTCCCCCTTCCTTGCAGGTAATAAGAAAGAAACCTAGTGAACAAGAGATGAATCCACTACCCACTCACCTTATGAATCTCCAAAGCCAGTCCAACATCTACAAGACACAAATCAGGAGTGTGATGGAATGTCCCCCTAACTTACCTGGATAAGAGGTAAGAATAATGAAATACCACAACACATGACTTTGGTCAAGCTAACACACCTCTTTATTCAGGTAAGTTTGGGGATCGTCACCCTGGACAAAATAGCCCACTTCACTGTTACTACATGCACAACCTTCATTCTGTCTACCACCAACACACAGCTGCATCGTGTACCATCTACAAGATGCACCGCAGAATTTCATCAAGGTTCCTTAGACAGCATCTTCCAATCAGAATGACTGTCATCCAAAAGGACAAAGGCAACAGTTACATCAGAACACCATCATCTGCAAGTTCCCATCAAGCCACTCGCCATCCTGACTTGGAAATATATTGCCGTTCCTTCATTGTTGCTCGGGAAATATCCTGGAGTTCCCCTCAAACAGCATTGTGTGTATACCTACACCAACCAGACTACAGTGGTTCAAAATGGCAGCTCATCACCGCTTTTAAGGACAGTTAGGGATAAGTAATAAATGCCAGCTGAGCCAGGGAAGCCCACAGCCCCTGAAAGAGCAAAAAAAAACATGGACTCCAGTGGAGGCTACAGCCATTGGTTCTACTGGCAAAGGAATGACACAGTGTTGGTGATGAGGAGCTCGGTGGCCATGCAAAGCAAGGTAATTGGGAATCTTCCATTGCTCTTGCTTTCTTCTCACTAACCTATTTACGCATATAAAGAGCATGAACATGAAAACTGCATTCAACCACAATGTGGAACCTCATGGCCCAGTATATATCATACCTTACTAAGCTTCATTTAGCTTTCACCAGGGCAATGAAGTTCCTGAACTCATTGCCAACTGGTGCAAACACAGGCAAAGGAGCTGAACTCCAAATGTGAGGTGAGAGTGACTGCCTTTGACATCAAGGCAGCATTTGACCAAGTGTGGTATCAAGGAGGCCCAGCAAAACTGGAGTCAATGGGATTTAGGAGAAAGCTCTCCACTAGCTGGAGTCACACCTGGAACAAAAGAAGTTTATTGTAGTTTTTGGACATCAATCATCTCATCTCCAAGACATAGCTGCAGGAGTTCCTCAAGATAGTGTGCTAGGCCAAAGCATCTTCAGCTGCTTCATCAATGGTCTTCCTTCCATCTTGAGATCAGAGTCATGATGTTCGCTGAATATTATACAATGACTAGCATCATTTGCAACTCCTCAAATACTGAAGCAGTCGATGTCCATATGTAGTGAAATCTGGACAATGTCCAAACTGGGGCTGATAGGTGACAAGTAAGGACCTTTTCAGACAAGAGAGAATCCAATGTCTACTTGTATATTCAATGGCATTACCTGTGCTGAATTCACACTACCAACATCTTGAATATTGCCATTGACCATAAACAAATTTTATCCATCCATTTCACCACGATGACAAAAAGATACGCGCGAGCAGAGACTGGGAATTCAGTGGCAAGTATATCAGCTCGCAACTACACAAAATCTGTGTCAAAATGTGTGGCACTGGAAAAGCACTGTTGGTCAGGCAACATCCAAGGAGCAGGAGAGTCGATGTTTCGAGCATAAGTTCTTCATCAGGAATGTGTACTCAAATCTGTCGACTGCCTTCCAGGCACAAATTAGAAGTATTATTGAATAGTGTACAGGAAGACCAATTTTGTAAAAGAGGCTCAAAAAGGGGTCCAAACTTTTGTTGTGGATGCAATAGGATAAATACTTGTTTTAGGCACATTCCTGTTCTGTCTTAACTTATACACAGCCTGTTATATTTTTTCCAGTAGATTGTGAGTGCTTGTGCCCATGTCTACTCTTTTTGAAATTTTGATGCATATTTAATGCCTGAAAAGTGACATGACATCAACTTCTAGGTCCACATTTTTGTTAAGTTAGAAATTTCTCCAAGTCAACATTGCATTCTTTTGTGGTAGAAATGACACATGTAAATGGTATATTTCATGCAATTTACAGCTTGTTATTAAATGATATGTTTCTTTCGTATCAAAGATCTTTCAAGCCACTACAGGTACACCGGAAAGATTGGCCTAAAGGTAACTTCGTTCTGATCATTAACAATTTGTTGTATAAAACTGCTTAAGAAACAAATGAGAGCCCCACCTCTTGAAAACTGTTGGAATATTATTGTTGGTGATCTTTTTTCTTGTCCTCCTAGAAGACTGAATATGGTGAATTCGCAAATATTTGCTAATTTGGATGATCAAGTGTTGCAAAATCAAACAATACAAATGAATATTTGCCTTCTTTTGCACAAATCAACAAATCCCTTTTGCACATCACTTATGTATTCAATCTTCCGGAGATTATTCAGTACATTCTGCAGACCACTGTTATCCATCAGACATATTCCATTTTGCATACACTTAATAATTCTTCTTGACATGTTATATTAGTATCGAAACAAAAAGAGTAACTATCACAATTTTATTAATAAACAGCAAAAGCTTTGGGTGGGAGAGTAGGGGTGGTAAGGAAGTAAAAACAAATCATAAGTTTCCACTGTTAAAAGATTACTTTGTTACTATGAACCAGATAGTTACTTGTGTGATTTGGAAGACGTGTGTGTCCTTCCAAATATTCAGGGGTTCATATGTATGATATTCACTTATCGTGTCCAATGCAGATAGAGCGGTATTTTAAAAAGTGAACACAAAAGCTGTTAAAACAAAGTGTCACTGAAGAAGTGTCACGAGACCCAAAACATCAACTCTGCTTTCTCTCCACAGATACTGCTAGACCTGCTGAGCTTCCCCAGCAATTTCTGTTTTAGTTACAAAAGTTAAGTATGCTGCAAAATACTATGTGACCTTTTGCTCCTGAAGTGAGTTTGGAAATTTATCCTGATTGAAAAGGGATCTGAGCGAAGGAACTGAATTGTCTTTTTTTTTGTCCAGAAAGACAAGCTCAACGATGTGTTAGACAAGTATGGAATGAATCCTATTGATCATTCATTGCATTGTGTTGGGTCCCTCATCTAAATACAAAGACATTGGTTGTCTCAAACTCACAATAATGAAATATCACAACACATGACATTGGTCAAGCTAACACACCTCTTTATTTGGAAAATGAAATTGGGCTTGCAACAGGTCACATGGATAAAACATAAGCAGCTTTACAGAGAGACCACAAAAACACCAGCAAACCAATTGCATTCACTTAAGCAGCCAAGGCAATAAACAGCAATGTCTAGAAAGTGGGAGAAGGATTCTATTCAATCTGTTCCCACTTCAGGTTCACTTGAGAACCAACCTCCTGACCATTCAACAAAACAAAGCATCACAGCTCACTAACAATCCTTTGCGTTTCAAGACCTTTACTTTAGCCAAGGTATCAACTCATCCAAGAAAGTACAGTATTGCTATGACAGAGAACAAAATAACCACAAGTCAAAATTTACTTCTTGTTTGCTTTTTCTACATCTAAGAATTTAAACCTTTTTTGCTGGTTCTTTATTATGGGGAGGTGATGGTCTCATGGTATTTTCACTCGACTATTAATCCAGAGATCCAGGTAATATTCTATGGACCTTGGTGGGATTTGAATTTTCTTAAATTATGGAATTAAGAAGCTAATAATGAACATGAAACCACTGCTGATTGTCAGAAAAACTATTTGGTTCATTAATGTCCTTTAGGGAAGGAATTTGCCCTCCTTACATGGTCTAAACTAAATGTGACTCCAGACCCACAGTAATTTCATAACTCTTCACTTCCCTTTGACCATGAACATTTATGGAGAACAAATAATAGCCAGTGTGTGCCCGTATCCCATGAAGGAATTAAAAACAAACTGTGTGAAAAAACTTCCACGCCAAGTGTGGGATAATAAGTATACTTCATTTTTAGAAAATCATAAGACAGCTTCCTGAAGAAATCATTTAAATTTGGGAACAATGACTCTAAGAGTAAGAAAACACTTACAAAATACATGGTTAATTTCTGTCTGTGACAAATTGGTTGCTATATTGAGAGGTGTAGGGTCTGGAGAAGTTACAAAGCAGAAGAGCCAAATCTGATTGTAAAGTAAATGGAAGTAGAGGAAATAGCAACAAGTGCAAAACTGTTGTAATAGAAGCATAGGGCTCACATAGTGAGCTTCTGAACACTGATAGTAGAAAATGAAATGGTTACTTATGACTTTGCAAAACAAAATAGCATCTCAAGATATAGAGCAGCTGAAAACTATAGCTAACCAGTGTGAAATGAAGAATGGACACTTGTGGTACTAAAGATTTGGGTTTCACTCCAATTTTGGAACAAGGAATCCAAGACAGAAATCTCCTCCTGGAAATGTGGAGGCTACATTTATAATTTCAGGCATGAGAGATTTCTGTTTCATGTTTATGAATCATGATGTTTGTCTGAAAACTCTGTTGCCCCTCTTCTCTTGTTTAATCTGATGGCCTCCTTTGGTAAGGCATCTTGGTAGGCCAGGTGTCATCAACATCTTTAGAGAATAGCCCTTGTCGACGATGACTGATCTGTTGTTTCAGTTTGAATAAAAGGCAAAATAGATTCCATTGTAACAGAAATGATGTGCAAGCTAGTACAATGTACCTCAAAATCAGTAACAACATGAGAATGCTCCAGACTAAAGGTTGAAGTCAGCAGGCTCCAGTCAGACATGCTGGGAGTTTCTGATCTTGTTATCTGCCTTTTGCATGGAAACACTGCACTGAGTTAAAGCTGCCTCCGCCACCCACCACAGCCCCTTGCTAAAGAATGAATCGTATTCATATTACTCATTCCAGACCAGGCATATTATCAGAAGGCATTTGATCAGGCTTTTCATGACTGGCTTGTCAGAAGTATGAAGTGTGTGGGAGGAAATGTGGTTTCCTGGTTGGAAAGCTGGCTGCAGACCATGAAACCAAGATTTAAGAGAATTGGGTAATTGGGTATGTACAAAAATAGTGTATTTGTAACTTGAAAGTTGCAACTTCAAAGAATAGAAAAGTTCTGATAAGCAATAGTTTCTAAAAGTACAGATTGTCTTTGACCCCCATCCAATTACAACTTGCCAAAAGCTCCTGTTGAAAATATGCTTCAGTCTCATCAGTGTCACAGCAAGCAGAAGACAGTGTTTTGTTCTTGCAATGGGTCACCATGACATAATTAATTGAGGGATTAGGGCAAAGGTCTATTAATCTAAGGTTCATTCATGACATTGAATGTTCATTGATATACCAGGGCTAGCACATTTATCAGCTACAATGTGCAGTGCTGTGCTCACTTAAGTTTCTTCAACACCATTACAAAAACCAGTGATTATCATAGAGAAAGACCAGGGTGACAGATTTATGAGAGTGTGACACCTACAAGATCCTGCTCCAAGTAACATAAGACACCAGCATGTACTTATATCACCATTCCTCTATCTTTCAAACTGTAGAGCTTCCTCCTGGACAGCATAGTCAAAGGGAATAATTTGAGGACTGAACTGAAGTGTGCAATAACAAGCCTCACCAGTCCTATATTCAGCCATCTTCAATGGTTGGAAGATCCCTGCTGATCTTAACAGTAACATGAAAAATGAACAATCAGGAAACCAGACAATGGCCAGGGATTTTTATTTTGGCAGGGGACGAAGCGGTGGGGGAGGGATTGGATTGGGTGATGTTAGGTGACAGCGGCATTGGAATTGTTTAGTGTGCTGGCAGAATTTAGGTGGAGTACGTCACCAGTGTGCTACAGTGACCTCTGGTCAGCAGAAGTGTGATTCTACTGCACAAACCTGTGCACTGTGTCAAAAGTCAGATAGCCAGATGACTGCAAATCCAACTTGTTAATTCGAGTCCAGTTTAGAAAGAGAAGGGAGAAGCAGAATAGATGGTCCATGGTCAGGTAGGCGGGTACAACAAAAAGCGATTGTCAGGATGCTCAGTTGGAACAACTTTCAAATCTCCCTAAGAGAAGTTGTATTATCTTTCCTTTTAGCCCCAGATCACTTGATGCCCTACATTTTCACTACTGGTTCTATACATATGCATCCAATACTTAATTTCAGAAGTACCTTAATGCAAACAAAATCACATTCAAACATTCCAGAGACGTACAACCAAGTTGTTTTCCTCCTGCATATATACTGCTACATTAATGTCTGCTTCCATCTGTTTCTCTGGGTAAGCAGTGCAAAATATTTGCCATATACATTCTAATCTCATGCCAACTTTCCAGGACCACTGAGATGTGCAAGAATAATTTCACACCATTGCTTCTCAATGGGTTACCTATGACTTGCCTCTGTGACTGCCAGTTTCTGCTGTGAAGTAACATTACCCTTCCGCCACCCTCAATAATTTACCTCTGTACTTTTTGGCTTTTTAAAAGCAAAGTCATGTTCATGTGACATGGGCATCACTAGCTAGGCCAGCATTTATTGCCCATCCCTGATAGCCCTGGAGAAGGTGGCAGTGAGCTCGCTTTTTGAATTGCTGCTGTCCTTGGGATACAGGGTTTCCTCAGGGTGCTAAGGGAAAGGGAGTTCCAGAATTTTGACCCAGCTACAGTGAATAAATGGTAATATAGTTATAAGTCAGAATGCTGCATAACTTGGAGAGAAATTTGCAGTTGGTGGCATTCCCTGAATCTGCTGTATTGTCTTTCTAGATGGAGGTCACTTGTTTGGAAAGCCCTGCTGGAGGAGACTAGACATATTACTACTGTGTATTTTGCAGATGATACACACTGCTGCAACTGGACATCAGTAGTGAAGGGAGTGAATGTTGATGGCTCTGGATGGGGTGCAAATTAAGAAGGCTGGCACCGTCCAGGACAAAAATGCCTTCTGCTGAATTTTTGGAGCAGCACTCATCTGGTCAAAAGGTTAATCCATCATACTAGTAACTTATGCTCTGCAGATGAGGCAGCATCAGGTGTATTAATGTCCTCAGGAGTCCTAACTTCAGATATGGTTTTGTAGCCACAGTTTTGTAAGGCTGGTCCATTTCAGTTTCTCATCCCCAATAACCCCAAGGATAGGTGAAGAATTCAGTGATGATAATGCCATTGAAAGTCAAGGGTGATGGATGGGTTGTCTCTTGATGGTCATTGCCTGGTATTAATGATGAAAATGTCACTTGCCACTTGTCAGTCCAAGCCTGGATGTGGTTCAGGTCTTGTTGCATATGGTCAGTGAGTACTTTAGTATCTGAGGACTCAGAAATGGTGCTGAAGATTGTACAATCCTCACTTATGACCTTATGATGCAGGAAAGGTCATTGATAAAACAGTTAAAGAGAACTGAGCCAAGGACACTACCCTGGGCAACTCCTGTAGAGATATCCCAAGAGTGAGATGATTCACATCAAATCACCACAACTCTCATTTTTGTGTTACTTATGATTTGAAACAAAGTAGAATTTTCCACCTGAGCCCCATTGGTTCCAGTTTTGGTAGGGATTCCTTGATGCCATATTCTGTCAAACGCTATCTCGATGTCAAGGCAAGTTGCTCTCGCTCACCTCTGGAATATAGCTGTTCATCCATGTTGGGATCAAGACTGTCATGAAGTCAGGAGATGAGTGGTCCTGGCAATGCCAAAAATGAGCACCAATGAGCTGACTATTCCTTTCTATAGCACTTCAGATGACCTTTCCATCACTTCACTTAACCAGTGCCTTGTCTAATTCTGAGTCGCCCTATTTGATTTCCCTTGAGTTGATGTGTCTGGTGCTGGTGTTTGTAAGATCTGCAGTGCATGATGGGTATTTGTGCCGTAGGCCTGCTTCTTGCTCCTCTCTGTGGCCAGATTCCTCATCTTGGGTGGGCCCTACACGAAGAGAAAGGGAACACAGGTGAATAGATCGTATGCAGCCCATAGCTCTGCAGACATAAACAAGGTCAAGATGAAGCTGTGAAACAGGTCGGCAAATATGTCTGCTGGTTAGTTACTAACTAAGTGTTAAGTGTTACCAGAAAGACAGAATTGAGATAACACCTACCTTACAGGGTTGGCATGAAGTCACTTGGTTTTCCCTCACCCACTCCTACAGCTTTCTCCTACAAAAATAGAGCAAATAGATGCTTTCAGCATTAGAATTTAGGAAGGGGTGTTAGTCTCTACTAAGTCAATAAATTAACCTAGAGTAAAAGAAATGGAAAACATGCAAGATGTTTCAGGAACATTCATCAATCATACAATAATTATGCAAAGGAAAGGATACCTAAATTCTCACCTGATGTCAATCTGGAGCTGCAACTTTTCTCAGAATAGTGTTATAGTGATACGATGTCAGGGGCAGTGTTAGGGTCAGTGCTGGTGCTATGTATTATTGTCCTAGTATCATGCTAAGGTTAGATTGTATGACATTTTCAGACTACATTTCTTCCCATTCAGTGTTTGCACCTTATAATCCCAACAGAGATTTTCTCCTAGTGCTTGAGAAAGTTTGTACTTGAATACACACAATGCTTCATTCTTCCTGTTACTCTGTATGACTGCTGAGGATCTCACAAAAAAATGGCAGTGACCAAGTATCATCTCTTAGAACACAATTTCTAGGCTTTCCTTGGTGAAAACGATATTAATTCTTCCAGTTCCTCAAAATGTCCATCACATAACTGCTGGACTACATCAGAAACAAAGTAATGCTTCATACTTTTAGCGTGGTTGCACTTCCTTCTCCCTTCCAGGGTGAGGCAGGGAGTTTGTCAAGGAGATTATATCAAACGCTTCTCAAGAATTTGGAAATCCATCAACTAGCATTGGTAGAGCTGAGAATATTACATGCAAAGTTTTGGCTCATTTGCTCAATTATCCCAACAGAACCAAACTGACTTTAAAAATAAGAGCATTCACACGTCCGAACAAAATAATGGCAACTCCAAAATATTAATAGAAATATTAGAATAGAGCAACAGCAGCTGCTGTAAATGAGCATTAATGTCTGAACAGTTCAGCATTACCTCCAAAATAACTGCATTGACAAGCAAAGAGAGAAAAACCAATGCAAGAATAGAGACCTTCACATGCCAACAAAATATATCCTGTGGAGTTAACAGAATTCTCGCATCATTGGAGCAAAACCAACTCTTGGACTAAGAGTACTCATGGAGAAACAGAGCAATGACAGCTGTGGAATATTTCACAGAGCAGTATCTATTCCAAAATATGATGTGGAGGTGCCGGTGGTGGACTGAAATGGACAAAGTTAAAAATCACACAACACTAGGTTATAGTCCAACTGGTTTATTTGAAAGTACTGGCTTTTGGAGTGCTGCTCCGAAAGCTACCTGATTAAGAAGCAACGCTCCAAAAGCTAGTGCTTCCAAATAAACATGTTGGACTATAACCTGGTGTTGTGCAATTTTTAACCTTATTCCAAAATATTACAACAATTATATTGAGGGATACTTCCTTCACACACACAATTGTACAGAGGAACGCCAACTCAAAATTAATAGCACACCCAAACAAAGAGTTACAACTTCAGAATAACAGCACTGAAAGGCAAACAGAATAATACCAACTCCAAAGTAATGTACACGACTGACCACAGCAACATGAATTAGCTTCAGAATACTGTATATAGTCATATGAAAGTTAAATTTTTAAGAGCAAAACTTTGGACCAAAGTTGAGAGTTTGATTTTCTCATGGGTAATGTTTTTGAGGAGTTGATGTGCATACTCGATTTGAGCTCAAACAGACAATAATACAGTGGAAGAAAGTTAAAAGCAATGACAATAAAAGAACTCATATTACTTTTCCAACATACATTTACCTAATGACATTACAAGCTCTGTACTTTTATTGAACACAAATAAATATATAGCATGTTGACCACAACACTTCATGTTGAAATCTTTCAAAATCATTCTGATCACCTTTTATAGCATTTCATTCCAATAGATTGGTTGTATAACATCAAGTCAATTTTAAATTGTATTTATGTATCACATCATCATCAGTAGAAACATAATGTAGTCATTATAATTTCAACCTTTGTAATACTGGCTGCACTTAAAATGCCACAGTTTTGGATTGCAGGTATATACTAGTATTTTTGATTGACTGAAATATTAACGTATAAATTGATGGAGAGAAAATCTAAAGATTCATGCATGAACCTTCAGAGTAATGCAGTAATTAAAAGACAGTGTATGATTCCTGCCCATTTTTACATAAAATAAAGGAGAATTTCTATTTTATAAGTCAGTCATGAAGTCAACTTTTACACAAGCATATAAAATAGCTGCATATACAGAACAAAGCAAAACAAATTCCAGAATCACATTGTTCACAACTCAATCTGATAACCCAGACTCAATGACAACTGATAACCTAGATTCAATAACAACCTGATAACCCAGACTCAATAACAACCTGATAATCCAGACTCAATAACAACCTGATAACCCAGACTCAATGACAACTGATAACCCAGACTCAATAACAACTGATAACCTAGATTCAATAACAACCTGATAACCCAGACTCAATAACAACCTGATAATCCAGACTCAATAACAAGCTGATAACCAGACTCAATAACAACTGATAACCTAGATTCAATAACAAGCTGATAACTCAGATTCAATAACAAGCTGATAACCCAGACTCAATAACAACTGATAACCTAGATTCAATAACAAGCTGATAACTCAGATTCAATAACAAGCTGATGACCCAGACTCAATAACAACTGATAACCTAGATTCAATAACAAGCTGATAACACAGATTCAATAACAAGCTGATGACCCAGACTCAATAACAACTGATAACCTAGATTCAATAACAAGCTGATAACACAGATTCAATAACAAGCTGATGACCCAGATTCAATAACAACCTGCTAAACCAGGTTCAATAACAACCTGATAACTCAAATTCAATAACAACCTGATAACCCAGACTCAATAACAACTGATAACCCAGACTCAATAACAACTGATAACCCAGACTCAATAACAAGCTGATAACTCAGATTCAGTAACAACTGATGATCCAGATTCAGCAAAAGCTTGATGACCCAGATTCAATAACAACCTGCTAAACCAGGTTCAATAACAACCTGATAACTCAAATTCAATAGCAACCTGATAACCCAGACTCAATAACAACTGATAACCCAGACTCAATAACAAGCTGATAACTCAGATTCAATAACAACCTGTTAAACCAGGTTCAATATCAACCTGATGACTCAGATTCAATAACTACTGATGACCCAGATTCAATAACAACCTGATGACCCAGATTCAATAATAACTGATGACCCAGATGCAGCAACAGCTGATGTAGTCGTGGCCGAGTGGTTAAGGCAAGGGGTTAGAAATCCATTGGGGTTACCCAGTGTAGGGTCGAATCCTGCTGACTACGTTATGTGCAGCGTTTCATGGGCAGCACGATGGCTCAATGGGCGGCACGGTGGCTCAGTGGTTAGCACTGCAGCCTCATAGCACCAGGGTTCACAGGTTCAATTCCAGCCTCGGGCGACTGTCTGTGTGGAGTTTGCAAATCCTCCCTGTGTCTGCATGGGTTTCCTCCGGGTGCTCCGGTTTCCTCCCACAGTCCAAAGATGTGCAGGTCAGGTGAATTGGCCATGCTAAATTGCCCGTAGAGTTAGGTGCATTAGTCAGAGGGGGGTGGGTCTGGGGGGTTTACTCTTCAGTGGGTCGGTGTGGACTTGTTAGGCCGAAGGGCCTGTTTCCACACTGTAGGTATTCTAATCTAATCTAATCTAACTGATGACCCAGATTCAATAACAACTGATAACCTAGATTCAATAACAACCTGCTAAACCAGGTTCTATAACAACATGATGACCAGATTCAATTAACAACCTGATAACCCAGGCTCAATAATAACTGATGACCCAGATTCAATACCAACTGATGATCCACATCAAGCAACAACTGATAACCCAGATTCAATAACAATTGATGACCCAGATTCAATAATAACTGATGACTCAGATTCAATAACAACCTGATAACCCAGATTCAACAATAACTGATGACCCAGATACAGCAACAGCTGATGTAGTTGTGGCCGAGTGGTTAAGGCGAGGGGTTAGAAATCCATTGGGGTTATCCAGTGTAGGGTCGAATCGTGCCGACTATGTTGCGTGCTGCGTTTCATGGGCAGCACGGTGGCTCAGTGGGTGGCACGGTGGCTCAGTGGTTAGCACTGCAGCCTCATAGCACCAGGGTTCACAGGTTCAATTCCAGGCTCGGGCGACTGTCTATGTGGAGTTTGCAAATTCTCCCTGTGTCTGCAAGGGTTTCCTCCGGGTGCTCCGGTTTCCTCCCACAATCCAAAGATGTGCAGGTCAGGTGAATTGGCCATGCTAAATTGCCCGTAGTGTTAGGTGCATTAGTCAGAGGGGGGTGGGTCTGGGTGGGTTACTCTTCAGAGAGTCGGTGTGGACCATTGTTGGGCAGAAGAGCCTGTTTTCACACTGTAGGTAATCTAATCTAATCTAATCAAATCTAACTAATGACCCAGATTCAATAACAACCTGATGACCCAGATTCAATAACAACCTGTTAACCGAAATTCAATAACAACTGTTGACCCAGATTCTGTAACAACCTGATAACCCAGACTCGCTAACAACCTTATGACCCAGATTCAATAACAACTTATAACCCAGATTCAATAACAGTCTAATGACCCAGATTCAATAACAACTGATAACCTAGACTCAATAACAACCTGATGACCCAGATTCAATAATAACTGATGATCCAGATTCAGCAACAGTTGATGTAGTCGTTGCCGAGTGATTAAGGTGATGGGTTAGAAATCCATTGGGGTTACCCAGTGCAGGGTCGAATCATGCTGACTGTGTTGCGTGCTGCGTTTCATGGGCAGCACGGTGGCTCAGTGGGTGGCACGGTGGCTCAGTGGTTAGCACTGCAGCCTCATAGCACCAGGGTTCACAGGTTCAATTCCAGCCTCGGGCGACTGTCTATGTGGAGTTTGCAAATCCTCCCTGTGTCTGCATGGGTTTCCTCCGGGTGCTCCGGTTTCCTTCCAAAGATGTGCAGGCCAGGTGAATTGGCCATGCTAAATTGCCCGTAGTGTTAGGTGCATTAGTCAGAGGGGGTTGGGTCTGGGTGGGTTTCTCTTCAGAGTCGGTGTGGACTTGTTGGGCCGAAGAGCCTGTTTCCACACTGTAGATAATCTAATCAAATCTATCTGATGACCCAGAGTCAATAACAACTGATGACCCAGATTCAATAACAACCTGTTAACCGAGATTCAATAACAACTGTTGACCCAGATTCTGTAACAACCTGATAACCCAGACTCGCTAACAACCTGATATCTCAGACTCAATAACAACCTGATATCTCAGATTCAATAACAACCTGATATCTCAGACTCAATAACAACCTGATATCTCAGATTCAATAACAACTGATGATCCAGATTCAACAACTGACAACCCAGATTCAATAACAACCTGATAACCCAGACTCAGTAACAACTGATGATTCAGACTCAATAACAACCTGTTGACCAAGATTCTGTAACAACCTGATAACCCAGATTCAATAACAACCTGATATCTCAGACTCAGTAACAACTGATGATTCAGACTCAATAACAACCTGTTGACCAAGATTCTGTAACAACCTGATAACCTAGACTCAATAACAACCTGATAACCTCGACTCAATAACAACCTGATAACCCAGACTCAATAATAACCTGATAACCCAGATTCTGTAACAACCTGATAACCCAGACTCAAAAACAACCTGATATCTCAGACTCAATAACAACCTGATATCTCAGATTCAATAACAACTGATGACCCAGATTCAATAACAAATGATAACCCAGATTCAATAACAACAAACAGAGGAATCAAACAAAACCAAAAGCAATACAACCGTTTTCACAACCAAGCAGCAACTCCAACTCCAACAGAACCATGTTCTCTCTCCAGCAAAACAACACATACTCCTGATTAAATTCATTTCAAACCAACAGCAGAATGATGGTATTCACTCCTTCATGGAAAGGAATCAAATCCTTAACTTTGAACGAAACAAATCTCTACAAACTCACGGATATCAACACACAACCCTTATGTGCAAATCATACAGGATGCATGGAAACAAAGCAAGCTCAGCACATGAGGGAGAAGTAAGTAAGGAAAGATGAGGATGCTTGTGCAGAACATAAATTCCAGAATGTTCTGCTGCAGTCTGATTCTGCTCTGTTTATTTTATGCAATCCAATACAACCCCAGAAAAACTCCAGAATAACACAAATGTTCAACAGAGTAATAGGTCCTGCTGCAAAATAATATTCATGTTGAAATAGCAGTATCAATTCCATAATAACATTCACAACTGAACATAGAATCACCTACTCCAGAATATGAAGATTCACACTTAGACAGTGCTTAATCTAGTGTCGAATCACACATACAACCCCAAACAGACCAGCAACTCCAAAATAACAGGACACCTGAATATCACAACATCACATTCAAAATGGAAGTGTTCAGTTAAAAGGAGTAAAGCACAAGTCAACATAATATCACTCACAAACAAAGCAACATCTACTTTGGTGTAATCTATATAACCAAAGAGTGCACAATGAACTCCAGCATAACACTCTGATGACACCAAATCAACTTCAGAATTCTGAACATCACAAAAGCAACTAAACAAAAAATATAGAATCCTTTCAGTGTGGAAGCAGGCCACTCAGCCCATCAAGACCACACTGACCCTCCTAACAGCATCCCACGCAAACCCACATCGCCTATCATATCCCAGACTAATCCACCTAGTCTGTATATCACTCGACTCTATGGGGCAGTTTACCATGGTGTTTTAAAAAATTCTCAAGGTCAAGGACCAGGCTCGCAGGAAAGTAGTCTGACACAGAACAAACAGCCAAGAGGCGAGTCTGCTAGAATATAAGTGTTTTATTCCCCGCAGCGTCGCCACAACCAGGTCTCGTACTTACAACGGGTCTGGTTTATACTCACTCTACGTGTTACCGGAACTGGGAGCCGTCAGTTCTCGTAGAGCGGTTGCCAACAACCCACGCTCGGCGGTTAAACGCAACCCCGGAGCAGACTCACCGAACTGGAGACTTTTCCAGCTGATATACTCTTTTCCAGATATAAACATTCATGTGAACAGCAGAGCAAGGCTAAAAAACACATTCCATTCTGGTTACATACAGATAAGAAGATTCACACGGGGAGGTGTGTAATAAGATTCACACGGGACTAAGCAACACCTCCATTCCGGTTAGATTCACACATGTATTGGGACATAATTTTTAACCGTTTCACCACATTCCACTGCTTGGCCCAATACATGTGTTACATTATGATTCACACATGTATTGGGACATAATTTTACACCACATTCCACTGCTTGGCCCAATACATGTGTTACATTATGCTTAATTCAGTTCAATTCGTTTCAGTTAATTTCAGTTCAGTCAATTCAGTGTAGTTCAATTCAGCTCAGTTCAGGTCTGTTCAGTTCAATTCAATTGTGTTCAATTCAGTTCCGTCCATTTCAATTCAATTTAGCTCAGTTCCATTTTGTTCCGTTCAATTTGATTCACTTCAGTTCCACTCAGTTCAGTTCAGTTCAATCCCATTCAATTCTGTTAACTCCGCTTCAGCTTTTTGGACATGCCCACATCCTCCGCTGTACCCCAGGCAAGGGGTTCTTCGGCAGGACTGGGATCCTCTCAAGGGTGGACAGCAGCGACCCTGGGGTTCCTCCGGTCGCCCCCCACCATTTCTCAAACAAACTGCCACGTACATGCCCACATCCATGCCATCCCGGGACGGTCGGGACCTCCACAGTTTGTTCTTCTGGTTTCTTAGTCTTTTTCCAAAACATTGTTCTGTATCAAAATCTCTCCTCAATTGCGATTGACCCTGCTCGCAGCGCCAAATGTTTTAAAAAATTCTCAAGGTCAGGTTCGTAGGAGAGTAGTCTGACACAGAACAAACGACCAAGAGGCGAGTCTGCTAGAATATAAGTGTTTTATTCCCCGCAGCGTCGCCACAACCAGGTCTCGTACTTACAACGGGTCTGGTTTATACTCACTCTACGTGTTACCGGAACTGGGAGCCGTCAGTTCTCGTAGAGCGGTTGCCAACAACCCACGCTCGGCGGTTAAACGCAACCCCGGAGCAGACTCACCGAACTGGAGACTTTTCCAGCTGATATACTCTTTTCCAGATATAAACATTCATGTGAACAGCAGAGCAAGGCTAAAAAACACATTCCATTCTGGTTACATACAGATAAGAAGATTCACACGGGGAGGTGTGTAATAAGATTCACACGGGACTAAGCAACACCTCCATTCCGGTTAGATTCACACATGTATTGGGACATAATTTTTAACCGTTTCACCACACATGGCCAATTTACCTAACCTACACACATTTGGACTGTGGGAGGAGGCCACAGCACTAGAAAGGAACTCATGCGGACCAGAGGAGAATGTGCAAACTCCACGCAGGCCAGTGCCCCTGGCTGGAATTGAACACGGCTCCCTCGCACTGTAAGGCAGCAGTGCTAACCACTGAGCCACTTTGCTGCACATTCAATTGTACAATGTACACACACATATCCCTGAAAAAACACACACACAATGCGCTCCAGAACAAAAGCACTTTGCAAGAAAAGGCTAATCGTGACTCCAGAATAATAATATCAAACTTAATTTGAACACCAAATCAAAAACAATCACAGTTCATATAAAATCCTGGAAAAGACCACGTGAACCTGAGTGGAGAGCCAGCAACCTCCAGAAATGCACTTTCACACCTATAAACACAGCATAAACCCCAGAACAAAAATTACCAACAATGGAATAATGCAGACAATCAAACTGGGGCACACCTCTCCTGGAATAATTAACATTCTCAAACAGAACACATACTTCAGAATAATTCACACAGTCAAACAAACCTACACCTGTCTATTGCAGTATAATCAACATAATCACAGGGAGCAACACTTCAGACTAATTGTATTGCCACCCTGGCAGAGCAATTTCTACTCCACATAACGCCAGTCACTGAAGCAGAGGTACACTGACCACTAAACATAGGATGATTCTACCAGATCAATAATAACTTCCAAAATAAAAACCTAAAGATTTGTGCATGTTGGTAATGGAACAGCACTAAGTCCGCAACAACATGGAATTCAATGTTATAAAATGCACATCAAAATAGTACCAAACAGAAGTGTTTTTAAATAATACAGATAAGTGAACAAAGCTTTTTAGTGTTGAATAATAAATAACACCAAAGAGAACATCACCACCTCTAGGATAACAGCAATCCCAATCTAAGTGCAACTTTGGAATAAAACTCTCTTTCTCTCTCACACACTGCACAACAATGGTTTCAAAATATTAGAGCCACACTGACAGCACATACAGCCAAGCCCAGGAACGTTTTCACCCAATTAGGTCCAACAGCAACCCCACAAAAAATGCTCACACTCTGAGGAACAAAACATCTCAGAATGAAAGGACAGACATGCAACCAGAGTAGCAGGATGCACGAGAATACAGAGTAACACTCGCTCCAGAATAAAAGCATTCAGAGCTGGAACAGTGAATCAACAACTCCAGAATAATGCTCACATTCAAATAAATCAGCAATGTCTCCTCCAGATGAAGTGCCCCCATATATCCAAGAGCTGATTCATCAATGACCTTCCCTCTTTCATAAGGTGAGATTCAGGAATGTTCGCTGAAGGCTGGCACAATCTTCAGCACTGTTTGTGACTCCTCAGATGCTGAAGCAATCCATGTTCAAATGCAGCAAGACAATATTCAGACTTGGACAGAAAAGAGACAAGGAACATTCACACCATGTGAATGCCAGGTAATGACAATCTCTAATAAGGATTAATCATTGCCCTGGACACTCAATGGTGTTACCATCGCTGAATTCCCCACTATTAGCATTCCAGGGGTTGCCATTGACCAAAAACTCAACTGGACCCACTGAGTAAACACAGTGACTGCAACAGGGTTGAGAAATATTGTGTAAATATTCCACCTTCTGATTTCCCAAAGCCTGTCCACCATCTACAAGGCACAAGTGAGGATTGTGATGGAACACTCCCCAGTTGCCTGGATCAGTGCAGTCCCAACAACTTTGAAGAAGCTTGACACCATCCAGGACAAAACAGCTCGCTTCATTGGCACCACATCCAGAAACATCCACTCCCTTTACCCCTGATGCACAGTAGCAGCAGAGTGGATCACCTTTAACATGCACAGAAATTGACCAAAGATCATTAGACATCACCTTCCAAGCCTTCAATCTCTTTCACTTAGAAGGACAAAGAGGACACCCAACCCCTGCAAATTCTCCTCCAAGCCACTCACCTTCCTGAATGGTAAATATATCACTGTTTCTTCACTGTCACTGTGTCAAAATCCTGGAATTCCCAAAGGGCATTGTGAGTCTATCGTGTTTCAAGAAGGAAGCTCACTGTCACCTTCTCAATGGCAACCAGGGAAAGGTAATATGTGCTGGCCCAGTCAGCAATGCCCACATCCCACAGGAAGATAAAAAAAACTTACTTCATGCACATAACAAGGCAATGAAATTACAGATTAGCTCACAGCCAAATACAGCAACATCTATTCCAGATCAGTATCATTCATGTTTGAACAGAGAAACTCCACAAAAAAAGAACACACATTGACAAGGCAAATAGAATAAAAAGACTTGAGAATAGAACACACATTGCAGGCAGGAATGATAGCATGTGCACCCCGCAGAGAGCAATTTTAATTCACTCAATCAACTGACAATACTGAGAGGAATTCAAAAGTAACACCGTGCATCAAACATAACAGCACTAACTTCCCAATTACAGATTTCATACAAACTAAATTAAAAACACCAACTCTAGGAAAATAGCCTGCACATCAGAAGTTCAACAAATTCCAGGGTAACAATACATCTAAATGGAGCAACGACTTCAGAATTCCACCGTGCCCATTCAAACAAAACAACAGCCATACCCAGGTAACAATAATGAGAACTGTCTCTTATCTCGTACATTTAAAAGAGGAATATGCTCCAGGAGTGGAGTAACAAGAGTGAAATCAATACAAACATTTGATATTTTTGCCATAGAATTAGAAATTAGGACAAAAGTTCAAAAACCTGAACAAAGAGTCAGGTTTTAAGGTACACCTTAAAAGACGAGATCAAGGTAGAAAGGTTTAGCGAAGGGATTGCAGAATCAGGCAAAGGCAGCTGAAAGCATGCCTGTCAGTAATGAAGTGACTAAAATCAAGATTGTACCAAACGTTAGAGTTGGGAGAGGGAATACACATTGAAGGCTTTTGTGGCTGAAAGAGGTTGCAGAGATAAACAGGAGTAAAAAAACTTAGAAGTTTTGACATGCTCATGTTTTACGAACATGTTGCTAAATGGGAACTATATAAATACATTATTAACAGTAATCAATATATTAGTATAAATATAAACGAGAAATGAACACATTTCTGCAAATTATAATGTTGTTTAGAGGTTTATCTTTCCTGCCAATGGACCCTGAATCATTTCTACAACTGGAAAAGTCTTGACAAAGTCATTAAAAATGCAAACCAACTTTTTGGATGTTTACTTGGCAAGTTATCAAAATGCACATGACACTTTCTGTGGTTCATGGCTGCACTTTGCCAACTGACTAAAAGACTGATTTCAGGATGCTATTTGCAGACCTTTACTAACAGCAAAATTGAAATCTTCAAAACAGATGTGAAAAGATCTCACTAGGATGGTATGTTGGTGAGTTATCCCCAAATTAATAGATTAAAATTCAGAATCTGTTTATGCAGACAATAAGGGCTTATGCCCGAAACGTCGATTCTCCTGTTCCTTGGATGCTGCCTGACCTGCTGCGCTTTTCCAGCAACACATTTTCAGCTCTGATCTCCAGCATCTGCAGCCCTCACTTTCTCTCAATGGAAAGAGATGCTCTGGTTACACAACAGAAGCACAAAAATGAAAATTTGGAATAAGTCAAGATATAGGCAGCACAGTATTTTGTACAAACAGTGGAAGATGGCATTCCAGCTGGGAAAGCACTGGAATAATCAAGCCTTGAGCTGACAAAGGCACGGATGGGTCTTTCAATGGCAGATGAATTGGGATAGAGTGAAAGCTGGATGGTATTATGTTGGTAAAGTAGGCAATCTTGACAGTTCAGGTATGTGGTTGGAAATTTAGTTTATGGTCAACACCACACAAATGTTTGGGAAATGTTTTGCTCATATTATGACAAAGATTGTAAAAGACATCAAACAATTAGAGATTTTGGTGGAAATCAAAGACATGGGCTGCAGTCTTCAAAATATTTTGCTGAAAGATACTTCGGTTCATCACCCACTGAATGTTAAACAAGGAGTGTTGGAAATCAGAGGCCATGGAGTGAACCAAAAACTGGTGGTGAAATACTGAGTGTTATTGGCCTATATGTGGAACCTCAGGTTGTAGTTATGGATTATGTCATTGAGAGACAATGTGGGGATAGGAAATGGTTGGTTGAGAGAAAGCAAAGATAGATCACTGGGATATTCCACGGATACAGAAAAAGAGAAGTCATTGCAGCTGATTCCCAAACTATGATTAAACAAATAAAGATTCATATACACTAACACAGCTCCTCCTAACTACCTTTGTATGTTTGGTTGAGCTGGAAATCAGATTGGAAAGATCTAAGCATAGAATTGTCAAAAACATGAGTGTGGACATCAAACAAATAGCATGTTCAAGAAATGGAGAGGACAAGAAATGAAAGTTGGAAATGTGGTAGTATTTCACAGATGCAGAGAGGTCAAAACCAGGTTTTCTGATCAGGCGCTATGATGATAGGAAAAGAATGTGCACCTGTAGAGCAGGAACCAGTCAACAAGAATGAGCTGACATGGAACCCATGTAGTCAATTGTTTTGTTTGGAATATGGTTGAGGGAGCAAAAGGTAAACATAATAGACAAGTTAAAGTTGGAGAGAGCATTACAGAAGATGGGATAACATTTAGAGGAAAATGCAAGATCAGGACAGTTGCAGTGGGAACATCTTTGAAATATTTATTCTGGTGGACTAAGGAAAGGGAGGAAGCAGACATAACCAATGAAATAGATGAATTTATCCTTGTGACAAAAAAGTTCATGAGCTCCTAATGTTTATAATTTGAGTTGAGGATGATAGAGGCAGGGGAGAGTGATCCAAGAAGATGGTTTGTGGTGGAAATAAGGAGGTAAGGGTTATATTTGCATTCTTGATAAACTTTGAATAGAGAGCAATTTTAGTGATGGAGAGCAAATTCTGATAATGCTTTAATTAGTCTAAGCAGGTCTGGAAATGGATCATTAAACCAGATGTTCACCAACGATGTGCAAACCTATTTCCATTGGACTTAAGAGAGTAGAACTGGGGATACATCACAGGTTAATTGGGAGGCGAGAGAGGAATAGTCCCAATGGAGACTAGCTTATCATAGGTCATTCAAACAGTGTGATTTGAAAAAAAATTAGTAGCTGTAAAATTATCATGTTGGATTGCAGTCCAAATATTGAATATTTGGGAATTTGAAAGTGCAGTGACTTGAGGAAGAGGTTTTCATGGGATGCTAAGAAATAAGGACAAGAGGAGGAGTGCAGTGAAACAAAATGATCAGGGATTGTCAGCTAATGAAAATATATTTCAGTGAAAACAAGGGGACTGGTTAGATCATTTGGTTGGATGGCTGGTTTGTGATGCAGACTGACACCAACAGCATTGGTTCTACTCTTGTACCAGCTGAGGTTAGCAATTCGGATTGTTCTTCTCAACCTCTCTTCTCGTCTGAGGTGTGGTGACCCTCAAGGTTAAACTACTTCCTGTCATCCCTGTCTCTCATGAGAGAGCAGCCTTATGGTCTGGTCAGACTGTGGTGAATTTACTTTTACTTCAGTGAAAACCTCATGTTACATTTAAATGAACAGTTCAGTGCAAAGACATTAAATAAGAAGCATGACTACTATTTCAAGGCAATAAACTCAAAGAAGGAAATGTTACCGGAGGGGTTGGGAAATAGATGATGTTGTAGTTTAGAGAAGAGAGCAAGATGACACGATGACCACTTTGAGGAGGGGAAGTTGTAGAAGGTACTGGCAATGAGACTTCATTGAAAGGAAAGCTCCCGCCCCTTAGCCATATTGTTATGATTGGAATGGCAATATAATCATTTTGACCGAGTTCCTGCATTATGTGAGTTTTATCCATTAGTAAATGTACATAGTTCAGGGAGTAGAAAGGACCAGTGTAGCCAATCTACTGGAAGGGTTCACAGGATCAGAACTGACAGTAGTGAGAGGATTATGAAGGAGGTTGCCAAGATTTGCTCACAACAGGAGAGAACGGCATAAAAAAGATCGGGCAATTGGGCTGGTTCTCTTGGTGATCCTTTCAGAGAAGGTCCAGAGGTGCATAGATGGAACTTGCAGGATTATTAAAGTTTGAATTAATCGAGTGTGAATCACACGAGAATAGAGGAGGCGATAACTGTGGAAGAACTTTATGATGGTAGGCTACTCAAGGAGAGTGAAAAGAAGGGAATTGTAATGATGGAGCAGGGAGTCAAAATGGGCAGATGTTATAGGGTCAGGTTTGGATCAGTTCCAAAGTGCACACATAAATTAAATAATTTGTAGCCAGGATATATGCTAGATCAAGATAACATGACATTTGAAATATGTTTTCAAAGCGAGGTGAAAACACGTGAATTAAAACAAGATTTAAAATCAGAAGTTTTCAGAAAACATTTCCAAAATAAAATAAATACTTTCTGCATTAAAGATGGCTGTTGGTGAAGCCAAAAATTCCACTGATGTGCACAAACAAATTCCTCAGGGATCAGGGTGGTTAGGTCTAACAGCTGAAATAACAGTATGCTACTTCTGCAACTGTTCAATCAGAAGATTAAAATTTTGTTCAAATCACTGGTTGAATTGTGAAAATGAATCTCCTTGAGATTTGAGCAATTTTTTCAAAGATAATTCTTCTGCTTAGCCATCACAAGACCATAAGACTATAAGAAATAGGAGTGGAAATAAGGCCATTCAGCCCATCGAGTCCACTCCACCATTCAATCATGGCTGATGGGCATTTCAATTCCACTTACCCGCCTTCTCCCCATATCCCTTAATTCCTTGCGAGGTTAAGAATTTATCAATCTCTGCCTTGAAGACATTTAACGTCCCGGCCTCCACTGCGCTCCGTGGCAATGAATTCCACAGGCTCACCACTCTCTGGCTAAAGAAATGTCTCCTCATTTCCATTTTAAATTGACCACCTCTAATTCTAAGGCAGTGCCCACGAGTCCGAGTATCCCCATGTGTTGGAAACAATTCCCAATGTCCACACTTTCTAAGCTATGCATTATCTTGGAAGTTTTTATTACATCTCCTCTCAACCTTCTAAACTCTAATGAATACAATCTCAGCCATTCATCGTGTGAGGCCTGCCATTCCAGGGATCATCCATGTGAATTGCTGCTGGACACGCTCCAGTGCCAATACGTCCTTCCTGAGGTGTGGGGCCCAAAACTGGACACAGTATTCTAAATGGGGCCTAATCAGAACTTTATAAAGTCTCAGTAGCACATCACTGCTTTTATATTCCAACCCTCTTGAGATAAATGACAACATTACATTTGCTTCCTTAACCACAGACTCAAACTGCAAGTTAACCTTTACACAATCCTGTACCAGCATGCCCATATCCCTTTGTACTTTGGCTTTATGAATTTTCTCACCATTTATAAAATGGTCCATATCAGTGTTCTTTTTTCCAAAGATGAACGATGGCAAATTCTTTCAAATTGACTGAAGCTCCAAGATATCTTTTTCAATATCATTATTTTTAAGTTCAGTTACTGTTCTGGTTAAAGTGATTAAATCATGACTGTGTTACATCTAAAGGGTAGATCTGGTCTAAAACGATTTGCTGGCCATGATCATTATCTTGGACAGCACCACCTCCACAATGGTGTGAGATCTGAGATTCCTGGTCTCTCTTTAACCCAGTACCCAGGATACAATTTTAATGCAAAGTTGCTGAGGAGCACCATAGTAGATCACTGTTATGGTAGCCACGTTCAAGTTGCTTTGAATCAATCCGAAAGTTCAGACTAAGAACAAACAAACCCATTGGATCAAGACCACATTCAGACAAATATCATTCCCAACAAAAGGTTCACCTGAAAAATAAACTTTAGGAAATAAAAGCACAGAGCACCAAACAGAACAACATGAATTATGTTCAATAGCATCTACAAACAAAAAAGTAGAGTGAGACAAACTACTAACAAGGCTAACGTTGAAATATTAAATGTCACATGCAATGACACCAACCTCAGAATAACAGCATTCCGACCTGAACAGGGTAATAGTTACATGAACAGATAACTTAGAAAGAGTCACATATACACTAAAACACACACACTATTGAACAGAGCAGTACCTATCCAGAAAATGATGCTACCTCCAGAGTAACAGCATACATGTTGGACACAAAACAACATTAATTCCAGAACATTCATCCCCCAACTTCGGAACAACTGCATGCATACCAAAAATAACAGTCATGGATTCCAGAATGAGCGTTCACACATCAAAACAGAGCAGTGCCAAATCTAAAATGACAGCAACACACATCCAATGAACAATGCCAACTCCAGACTAACACACACAGGGACTCGCACAAAAATGGAACAGAGCAACACCACCTTCAGAATAACAACATTCATTAATAAAAAACAGAAAGACAAATTCAAGGCTAACACACACTCCCAAAGAACAGGGAAAGCAACTCATAATGTTGTGTAACACAGGGACACAGGACAGAACTGGACAACACACACACAAATTTCCAACTCCATAATAACTCATATATAGAGCAGTGCAGCACCACTATGTTATTCAAAAACACACTGTCAAATGAAACAACACAGACTTCATATTAGTCAACACACATGAATATGAAGTCCATGAGAATAAATCATTCACACTTGATTAGAGCTAGAGAGAATTCAGATTAGCAACATTCACACCCCAGATGAAAGGAAGAAACTCCAAAGTAACAGCTTTAACATATACAAAGCAAAAACTCAACAAAAGCAGCATTCGGTCCAAACAACTTCAACAAATTTTGACTGAACATGAACAACACCTTCAGAGTAACATCCTAACCTTGAACAGACCCATACCAATGGCAGATAATAAACATGTACTAACATGGCAAAGCTACTCCAAAGTAACATTGTTCACATGTGAACAAGACTACAACCCCCAATTAATAACATTCATGCATCATCAATCAGACAATAACATCACAATAATAGCATTAACATGAACTGAATGATAACAGCTTCAAAGTAACAATTCCTGCACCCACTGGACCAACTGTACTCACACCAAATAAATGAACACACACTCCAAATTGATGCCATACTCAAACCCAGAGTGACAATAATATCAGGATGAGGGCATAGAATGACTCTAGATTCACACCAGGGAAGTAAAATCAACTCCAGAAAACAGCACTCACACCCAATGAGGCAAAACCAATTTGCTAGAGCACACCTATCCAAAAACCTGTATCCAAAAATATTGTGAACTCCAGATTAACAGCACTCTCAACCAAACAATAAAATTACCATCAAAACAGTAATCTCTGCACAACTAAATTGACCAAAACTAACTATAGGATAACAGGAGTTATGCTGTAAATAGTGTCAAACTGCCTGTGATATAAATGACTTTAATACAGCTGTAAAACGTCAAAACATTCTCTCAAATAACAGCATTCACACCATGAAGAGTAATATAGGCTTCACAATAATAGCATTCATACAATCAAATGGAGCAAAGCACACTCTAATATGACAGCATACACACACACACAAATACACCCGCGCGAACAGAACAATCAAAAGGCCAAGTCATATACTCAGATGTACACTTGTTCCAAATTCACATCACTCACACCAAAGTGGAGCGAAACAGAATCTAAATACTGACACTCAGACTTTAATACAGCAACACCAACCCAAAATCATGTCACTCACACACCCAAGCACAACAAAATGGAAATAAAATCATAAAAAAGATAGTCAAAAATGGATTCATGAAGGGAAAGTCTTTGCAATCTAACTTACTGGTTTTCTTTGAGGATGTGACAAAAGAGCTTGATCGGGGTAAGACTGTGGTTGAAGTATACTTGGAATTCAGTAAGGCCTTGGATACTGGTCTTCTGGCCAGGCTGGTACTGAAAATAAAGAAAGCGGGTATCAGTGGAAATATTTTACAATGGATACGTAATTGGTTGACCAATAGAACCCAGAATGTACTGGTACATGGATTATAAGCAGTTTAGGAGAATTATATCAGTGCGTTCCCACAATGGTCTGTTTTGGAAACTCTTTTTAAAATATCTTCATTAAAATCTGGAGCTAGGAGCCTCAAGCACACTGGTTAAATTTGCAAATAATACAAATCTAATGGAGGTGGTAGACTCAAAAACTAAACAGGATAAGCTACAGGTGGATGAAATATAGTTTGAAATTGGGCAGAAAATGTCAGATGAAATTGAACGATGAGAGATGCAAATTGTTTCATGTGGGGATAAAATACGTAGCTGCATTACTTAAATGGGAATAAAAATTCGGGATGGAAAATGAGAAAAAAAAAATCTGGAAATTACTGATTCAGAACAAAATCAAGGGATCATAACAATGCTCTGAGATAATGTATAAAATAGATGATGAAAATATTAAAAATTTAAATTTGGAGCCAAAGAAGTGTCATAATTCTGCCCCTTTATAAATCATTGATGTGACTGTGCTTAGGTTACCGTGCACAGTTCTGATCATAGTTGAAAAAAAAATCCATACTATAGCAATTGAAAAGGACACAACCAAAATGGTGAATCAGAGGAAACAAAGTGTGCTCGTATAAACTGAATGTTTTCTGATAGATAAGGAGGATTATAATAGGTGACATGCTTGCTGGTTTTTAAAAATAATTCTGAAGGGTCTAGATAAGGTACATCATTGCGATAGTCCAAAACAGAAAACAAAATTGAGAAAATGGCACTTGAAGTTGTTCAAAGTTATCTGTGAAAACCTGGAGAAACCTGTAGAGGGATGGTGGGGGCAGTTGGTAGTAATTAATTCAAAGTGAAATTAAATAGACTTCTTTCAAAAACAATTCTGTGGTACAGTGTATGAGCAAGTTGAGCCTCAACAAATGGTGAGGAAGAACAAATAGATGCGACATAGTTTCTGCTGTCTTTGTCTGCTTGGATTGTACTGAACTCTTGTTTGGCTCTTTGAGGAGAAAGTGAGGTCTGCAGATGCTGGAGATCAGAGATGGAAATGTGTTGCTGGAAAAGCGCAGCAGGTCAGGCAGCATCTAGGGAACAGGAGAATCGACATTTCGGGCATTAGCCCTTCTTCAGGAAGGGCTCTGTTTGGCTCTGCTGTGTATTAATGAGGGGGTGGATTGTTAGAAATCATCAACAAGCCCATTATCATTGTATCATGCAACTACCAGGGTGCTGGAAGATGAGCTAGATGTTTGGTGGTCTTTCTTTCACCCATCAATCCTTGTGTACCTAACAGTAACACTGGAATAACAGAACTCCTACGCCCAAACAATTCTAAAATGATTAGAAAACCTAAATAGTGCAACAGAAACTGAAAGTAGAACTCATAAATGTAAACTGAGCAATACTGACTAGAAAGAAACTTATGTGCTAAGCTAGAATTAATGTTGACTCAAAATACCATTACTCACTAACACTGACTCTAAAAATCACACACATTGAATAAAACTGACTCTAAATTGAAACTTACACACCTTTAAGAGTAATCAGTGCCAATTCCAAAATAGTATCATTCACTGTAAAGCCACTGAACATACTCCACAACCACCTAATGAAGGAGCAGCGCTCCAAAAGCTAGTGCATCCAATTAAGCTTGTTGGATTATAACCTGGTGCTGTCTGATTTTTAACTTTGACCTATATACAGTAACATTAAAAGCACAATAACAGAACACATTCACCAAGCAGACCAGGAATGAGTGTCAAATGATGCTCATCCAGATCAACACCAACGCTAAAGGATCATCTCTCACACTCTAAGAAGGCAACACAGACTCTAGCAAGATTTACACATTCAAACCAAGCCAAACAATATAAAAGTAATTCATGATGTGGAAAAGATTTACACCAACTAGTAATCACAATCCTGAATAGAACTGCAACTCCACAGTAACATCACTGACAAACACTGACACCAACTCTACAATAACAGGAATCAAACACCCAAATTCAGTGAACAATGCAAGACATCTTCTCAAACAGTCGTCCTCTTGCACCTGAAGAGTGCAACATGATCCTAAAATGACACCATCCATTAGCCCAAAGCAGTTTTGTAACAATAGCACTCACACATCTGAAGTTACCAATACCCCCAAGTGTTAAAGTGCATCACTCACATCAAAAATAGAGGAAAATGAACTGTGAAATGTTAGTGCTGACAAACCCTAACAAAGTAACTCAGCATTGAATAAACAAACCAGCAGGACAGGCTTTAATGTACCACCACAAACAACTAAACGAACAATTTCAATTCTAAAGAAAACATGCACATACCCAAACAGAGAAACACCAGTTTTTTTTTTATTCCTCAATGGAGTGTGGGCTTTGCTGGCTGTTACTTATTACCCATTCCTACTTGCCCTCGGGAAGGTGGTGGTAGCTACTCTTTTGAATTGCTGTAGTATGTGAAGGTGGACCCAATATGCTGTTAGAGAGATACAGTAGTTCCAGAACGTTGACCCAGCGAAAGAATGGTGGTATATTTTTGAGCCAGTCAAGAGCAGATTTGAGGGGAACTTGCCCTAGGTTATGGCATTCCCATGTATCTACTGCCCTTCTATTTCTAGATGGTAGTGGTTGTTGTGTTGGAATTTGCTGTTTAAAGGATCATTGGTGAATTCCTGCAGTGCATCTCGTAGATGTTACATGTTGTTGCTACTGAGCATCGTAGTGAATATTTGTGGATGTGGTGCCAATCAAGTGTTCTGTTTTATCCTGGATGTTGCTGAGATTCACTCATTCAGTCAAGTTTGGGAATTCCATCACATTCCTGACGTGAGCCTTGTAGATGATGGACAGGATTGGAGGTCTCAGGAGGCAAATTACTCATTGCAGGAGTCCTAGCCTCTGACCTGCTCAAAATTTATATGTTCACTTTCCAATTAATGATAACCCTCAGCTTGCTGATAGTGGAGGTTTCAGTGATGGTGACACCATTGACTGTGAAGTGGTGATGGCTAAATTCTGTTGTTAGATATGGTCATTTCCTGGTACTCATGTGGCATGAATGTTACTTGTCACTTGTCAGCCCAAGCCTGGATAATATCTAGGTCTTGCTTTATTTGGACTTGGGCTGCTTCAGTACCTGAGGAGTCATGAATGGTGCTGAACATTGAGCAATCATCGGCAAACATCCCCACTTCTGACCCTGTGTTGGAAGGAAGGTCATTGATAGAGTTGTTAATGGTTGGGCCTTGGTCACTATGCTGAGGAACTGAGCTGAGATGACTGGCCTTCAATAACGTCAACCATCTTCCTGTCATGACATGACTCCAACCATCAGAGCTTTATCCCCTTGTTTCCATTGACTCTAGTTTTGTTAGATCTCCTCAGTGTCACAGTTGGTCAAATGTAGCATTAATGTCAAGGGAAGTCGCTCTCATTTCATCGCTGGAATTCAGCTCTTTTGTCCATGTTTGGACCAAGGCTGGAATGAGGCCAAGAGCTGAGTAGCCCTGGCAGAACCCAAACTGAGCACTAGCAAGCAAGTTATTGCTAAGCAAGTGCTGCTTAATGGCACTGTTGCTGATTTTTCCATAATTTTATTGATGATCAAAGGTAGACTGATCGGACAGTAATTAGATCAGTTAAACTTATCCTGATTTTATGTATAGGACATACGAGGCAATTCTCTGCATTGTTGGGTGGATATCAGTTTTATAGCTCTACTGGAATAGATTGTCAAAAAGATTTGAGAGTGCATGTTGGTGGGGATACATTCTAATGGGAAGAATGAGGAGATTGGAAAAATATGACTAAGTTGGTAGGGAAGTACATGTCGTTTTGCTATACCACATGTTTCGTTAATGCAAATTCTCTATAACATGATTGATGAATTGGAGACACTGTTTCTAAAGTGCAAACTTTTAAAGCGTGTTTTGGTTATACCATGATTCCAGCCCCATTAGTTTAAATGGTGCTGCTATTATGCGATTTTCTTATAATACGGGGTTGTGCGAGAACAGAAGTAATGCGTCATAGCAAAACTGACTGTAGAAGGATCTTGAGGAATTTATTCATAAATTACTGAAAGTAGTGATGTAGGAAATGAGACCTTATAAAAGCAGTTTACAAAAGTACCTTTACTCATTTTATGAGGAATAGGACTGAAAGGCAGTGAAATACGGTAAACATGAGATGAACTGTGTAGCACTGTGAATTTTTCAAGTCTCCTTAATATTAAAAGGGCATGGTGTCATTAGAGCAGGTGCTTAAAGTTTGATAAGAATGATCCAAAACTGAGAGATTACACATTTGAGGAAAAGCTATGGCTCTTTTCTATAGAAAAGAAAAGATTACAGGAAGACTTAGAGAACAGATTCCTAATTGTGGGAGAGAACAAAATTAGGGGTCATAAATATAAGATAGCTGCCAATAAATTGAGTAGAAAATTTCAGATAAACTTCTTTCCTCACAGTTAACTTTTGTGTAGAACACAGCACCATAATGAAGATTTGTTAAAGGGAGATTACAAGAGATAGGAAGGAACAGAACATGTTAGATGGAGGAGGTTTGGAGGAGTGCTGTATGGAGAATAAGTGCCAACATGGACATTTTAGAATGATGATCAAACACACTCTCTACTCACACACCCAAACAGAGCAACACCAGCCCTAAAATAACAGCACTCACACCACTAACAAAATAAGACTGTATCTAAAATAGCAGCTCTGACATTGCCAATACATCAAGACTGAATCCAAAATAACAGAACTCCTATTCTCAAACAGCAAGACTGAATCCCAAATAGCAGCATTCGCACCCAAACAGCGGAACACCAATCCTAAAGTAAAACCACTCACACAACTGAATCAAGCATACCGTTAAATAACAGCAAACAAACATCCAAATAGAGCAAACTTAGCAGTAAAATAACAGCATTAACACAATAGACTAAAGCAAAACAAACTATAAAATAGCAGCAGATACATTCCTATACAGAACCAGTGACCCGAAAAAGCAGGGGAATTATCCCCTGTGTTCTGGTAATCTGGTCATTTATCCTTCAATCAATATCACAACGAAACAGAATAGTTGGGTAGATTTTTAATCTAATTTGAGCTGGAAGTAGAGTTTCTGACCCTGGCTGGAATATTGCGGAGCCATTATCCTGCTGCTGTTTGTTGGATTTTGCTGGACCCAAAGCATTTCTTATATTCCACCAGGGTCTACACTTCATACTTCATTGGTTACAAAGTGCTTTGAGAAGAGCCACTGTTGTGAATAGTTCCATATAAATGCAAGTTTCCTTTCTGAAATAATAGCACACTAGTACGGAATCAAACAAATCCAGATGAATTGGAAATAAAACCACTCAGGAACCTGAGCACCACCAATGCCAAAATTAAATTATATGTTTCACGATCTCAAACAGAACATTAGCCACTTCAATGTAAGCAATGGGGAGGCTGTATAATTTGATATAAAGGATGAGGAGAAGACATTACTTTGAGGAATATTGTCTTGAATTGGGATCAGTAGGGTTGGAAGTGCCTGAAATTCAGATTCAAGCTTATGTCATAGAATTTGAACTCCACAGCACAGTGTTGCTAGAGTCTAGGTCAGAGCATCAGGAGTAACCGGCATCAAGGGACTCACTGAAGAAAACCTGCAACCAGATGGACCTGGTTGATATGTGCTTCTGGGGGCTTTAAAATTGACTACCACAGTCAGATTCAACCCATGTAGGGATCTGTCAGGGTCAATGCTAGGGGTATCCAGTCATGGTACACAAAAGTATTGGCACTGAAGACTTACTAGCTTGGTCAGGAAACGTACCTGTAAAATCACGTATCAGAATGATTTACTTCCCTTAATTGCACACTACTAGTTGCCAGATACATGTGGGAAACAAGGTATCTCCAAAATTATCCAGGAGTAATTTTTTTATTTGTTGATGGAATGTGGACATTGGTGGCTAAGCCAGTATTTATTTCCCAACTCTGATTGCGCAGAGCATGGCTTTGGTGTCACACAAAGATCAGACCATTTACAATCAATAGATCACCTTCGCTGAAAAAGGATAATAGTGAATCAGATGAGCTTTTTCATTTGATTCCATGAAGCTTGAATTCTAATTCCAGATTTGTAAAATAAATTATGGAATCCAAATTTCACACCATGTGCAATGGTGGGATTCAAACCCATGCCTCCAACAAGTTGGCTAGGAGTTCTGGATGACTGGCCCATTATCATTTTGCCACATGATGTGTAAACTGCAAAGGTTTTCACTCACACAATAAGCAGCAGGTGTTTAACATTCTGCAAGCTGCAGCTGCTTTGGTCCTGCCTTAATCCAAACTCATGAAGATCTTAAGATTAGCAAGTCAGCTTCCAGTGTGCCTGCTAAGAGTCAAAGGCATAACCATTTCAAATTTCGCTGTAACCTGCCTGATTCCTGACCATTGAAGCTGAGCAGTGCCACAGTTATAGCAACATGACCACCAGATACATGACTGAACAAACTATCAACATGCTGAAGAAACGGATTGGGTGCTAGGATAACCAGAATGACCATGGTGCATTGCATTCTGCCCAACATCACACCTACTACAGCAGGAGCAAGGTGCTGAGTACACATCTGAGGAAGAGGGTGTGGAGGATGATGGGGAAGAGGATGGCAAAGTCAATGAAGTTCTTGTTGCTCACATTTAGCCTGGATTCTGCTTTACCTTCATTAATACATGGTTCACTTGGTAACGACACTGGGTCAGAATGACAGTCACTCCCAATGTCACTGACATAAAACAATCCTGCAATCACCCAAGCAGACAATGCACATCTTCCATTGGTTATGTAATGTTTTCCTGTTCATCAGCAGGCAAGTGAAAAGGTGAGTTATCACCCAGCAACCATGAGTGGGAAAGTGTTAATAAATGTCAAAACAATATATGCAATTCTACTGAAGAGCATCAACAACTTCACAACATAACATTTTCTCAGTGACTAGGAGGTAGTGAGGACTGCAGATACTGGAAGCCAGAGTCAATAGATGCGAAGCTGGAAAAGCACAGCAGGTCAGACAGCATCCGAGGAGCAGGAAAGTGAATGTTTTGGGCTGAAGAGTCCTGAAGAAGGGTTTCAGCCTGAAATTTGACTTTCATGCTCCCCAGATGCTTTTCCAGCTTCTCATCTAATGAAATTTTCTCATGTAGCTTTCCACACCCTTCCTGCAGCAGAGGGGGAGCAGCTAATCATTGAGATGCTCTGGGAAAACAATCATTATGCCTTGGCATAAACATCTTCTGATGATCCTGCTGATACAGCTGAGTGGTGTTAGAACTCTGACAGATTTATCTTTATTTTTATTCTTTTATCAAACTAATGTACAAGGCTGGTGTCTGGAAATTAATTATTCATAAAGTCTGGGATTGCTTATTCAAAGTCTGGTTAGAAACCATTGGAGTGGCTCTTTGGGGGTCTTTGATTGTTTACTTTGCCTGTGCTTCGATGACAGATGTAGAAAGACTGATTTGATTCAGCTGCCTGTTGTAACAACTGTGACAGAATTGACCACACCTGCTGGAAACAGATGGGGACAACCTGCGAAATGTTGAAGCACTTTGAGGGGAATCCATACTTTCACATTCCTTTTGTTATCATCTTTGTGTGCATCAACTGTGTTTCATTGGTTGGTTGTCCGTTGCACAGAGCTTTGGTGCAAAGTGATCAGAGCTGTTTATCGAGCGGGAACAGAAGGATCAGGTCTGTGATTGAGGAGCTAAAGATTCATGCTTTGATTAAGAGAGCAAAGCTGGTGAGGCTTGGGGATGGCTAAAGTTTTCCACATTCATCCAGGGATGAAAATTCCTGCTCCTTCTGGTCCTTTTGTACTAAACATGCCCAACTTCAGATTTTCTGTCAGTCACACATCCATATCTCTGTGCAACTTTGTAATGTGGTTCAAAATCAGTCAGCTCCCAAATATATAACACATTCTCAAGTGATACTGTCAACATTGCATAATAAGCCGTTGCCTGATTGCTATCCTAACTAAATGCGCTGAATCCGTCAGTTACTCACACACCTTATAGACACTCAGAGTATTCCTGTGTCAGTCTCGATGGAGAACTCAGCACAGGGTACAAAGGACAGTTTGAACACCAGTGACTGAACTGTGTGGAATTTGCACATTTTCCCTGTCTCTGTGTGGGTTTTCTCTGAGTCCTCTCGCAGTCCAAAGATGTGCTGATTAGGTGGATTGGCCATGCTAAATTGCCCCATAGTGTCCAAGGATGTTCAGGCTAGGTGGATTAACCATGAGAGATGCAGGGTTACAGGGACAGGGTAGATAGGGTCTGGTGGGATGCACTCCGGAGGGTCGGTGTGGACTCAGTGGGCTAAATGGCATGCTTGAGGAGAAAGTGAGGTCTGCAGATGCTGGAGATCAGAGCTGAAAATGTGTTGCTGGAAAAGCGCAGCAGGTCAGGCAGCATCCAGGGAACAGGAGAATCGACGTTTCGGGCATAAGCCCTTCTTCAGGAACGAGGAACGTTTGTCCAGCAGGCTAAGATAAAAGGTAGGGAGGAGGGACTTGGGGGAGGGGCGTCGGAAATGTGATAGGTGGAAAGAGGTCAAGGTGAGGGTGATAGGTCAGACTGGGGTGGAGGCGGAGAGGTCAGGAAGAAAATGGCATGCTTCCACACTGTAGGGATTTTATGATTCTATGACCTCCACAGATTTGTAGTTGTCCCAGCCTGACAGGAGACATTGCTAACATCTCTGCTTCCTCAAACCCTCGAGGTGACAAGATTGGGTAAGGTGTTCTTTGGTGACAGGATCTACATTTCAGACCCACAAGAAGTCAATGTCACCATGAGTTAATGTCAGCACTTACTGAAACATCATCTTAATCATACAGCCTGTAGCATTTCTCTGCTTTATGATATTCAAAGAAGAGGTACAGCCCTTGCCTCCAGGTGATGAGCATTCTACAGAGGAGCTCATGCCTGCTAAAGATGGCCTGTCATAGGTAACCTTGGACAGTTCACTGGATGTCGCCAGGTAAACCAGCCTCGCAAGTGATGACAGTTGAGAGTTGTGGTAGTGACAATGGTGTCAGAGGGCACAGTTCTCCCCAAACTCTACTCTGTTGATGTGGAATCTGGGAGAGATAATTGAAAGACAGCTGCATGATCTCATGCATTCCTTGCCCCAGGCTAACTTCTCTTCCACTCACACGTGTGTCCCTCTTCATAGCTTCAGATGGAGCCATCCATGTTGGGCTGTCAAGTGAGAACCTCAAGTGAGAGTAAGGAATAGAGAGGGAGTTACATGGCTTCCACTGAAAGAGAAAAGAACAGGTCTTCAAAATTCACCAAGCATATGGCTGTTATTGAATATTTGTTAACTTAATTTCTTGAATCACACTAGATGTACTACAACTAAATCCCACTTTCCTGTTTCTCTCATTGTTAAATTTTGAGTACCAACTCTGTTTTTCATTCATTATGTACTGAATGGGAAGAACTGAGACAGAAAGTAATTGATGGATTTGCTACAGGTGTCTGGTAATGACCAGATGACATGTCCATGTGGGTATGCAATGGCAAGGAATTTGAGAATTGCTTCAGTCTGGTTTAAACGATGAACTGAATTTTCCATCAAGCATTCCTGACCATCCTGAGCAGCTATATGACCAACTAGTCTGGAATGGGGGGGCACCAACTTCCTCCTTATCATCATTGTAATCCTGATCAGGTGAAGTGTGTTCATCCTGCACCTCTAGTCCTCACCGTACTCTATAGAGCACAGCACATCACAATTATTCTGGAAGTGTTCTCCTGTTGATGAATGAATGATCCCTCCAGAATGCAACTTGAAGAGAAAAATTATTTATTAGATGACACATTTGGTTCTCATGTGGGTTCTGATGGCCCTTCACTCCTGTTTGAAATGGGAATCTTTTTATTCCTGTTTAAGTTTGGTTCCAAGGTCTGCCCACCTTGTGGATGATGACCAGATGTATTATTATGAGTGTTCCCGGGCATGTGCTGCATGAATCCTTTTTTGTGGTTGTCCACCAGCTAAACACAGATGGAATAAAATCCTCTGCAGTTAATGAATACTCTTGCTTGGTCATGTAACAATCAGATGACCATCTGTTTCCAGCCAATGGCACCCTGAATGGATGGGAAGCCATCCAGAAACAAAAGCCAAATCATTCCATCTAATATCTTCACAGGGAAATTTTATAACTTCCAGCCCTGGCAAATCTTTGGCATCATTCATTTCCATACCAACTCTGGCATCCTTGTTAGGTTTCTGGTAATAGCCTGGAAGCTGAATAAAATGTATATTAATCTCACGTCAGTTACACTGCCAGTATCCCCAGCCGCAGAAAACAGCAAACATTCATTGCACAAAATGGGTTCTAAACTACATTACTAAACAAGCACATTAATAAGACTATAAGACCATAATACATAAGAGCAGAAATTAGGCCATTCAGCCCATCGAGTCTGCTCCGACCTCTCCGCCACCTGATGCTGCCTGGCTTGCTGTGTTCTTCCAGCCTCCTGCTTGTCCACCTTGGACTCCAGCATCTGCAGTCTTTTTGTCTCCTGCCATTCAATCATGGTTGCTAAGTTTCTCGACCCCATTCTGCTGCTGTCTCGCCATGACCATTGATTTCCTTCCTACTCAAGAACCTATCTATCTCAGTGTTAAATATAATCAATGACCTGGCCTCCACAGCCTTTTGTGGCAATGAATTCCATAGATTCACCACTCTCTGGCTGAAGAAATTTCTCCTTATCTCTGTTCTAAAATGTTTTCCCTTTAATCTAAGGCTGTGCCCTCAGGTCCCAGCCTCTCCTACCATTGGAAACATCTTCCTTACACCTACTCTGTCCAGGCTAATGAATATTCTGTATGTTTCAATTAGATACCCTCCCCCATCCTTCTAAACTCCATCGCTTATAAACTCAGAGTTCTCAAACATTCGTCATGCATTAAGCTTTTCATTCCTGGGACCATTTCATGAACCCCTTCTGAACACACTTTAAGACCAGTACATCCTTCCTGAGAAAAGGCATTCAAAACTGCACACAATACTCCAAATATGGTCTGACCAGAGCCTTATGGAGCCTCAGAAGTTATGTCCCTATTTTTATGTTCAAGTCCTCTGAAGATAAATGCCATCATTGCATTTGCCTTCTTAACTTCTGACTCAACCTGCAAGTTTCCCTGGAGAGAATCTTGGATTAGAACTCCTAAGTCTCTTTGCACTTCAGATTTCTGAATTTTCTCCCCATTTAGAAAATAGTCTATGTCTCTATTCTTACTATGAAACTGCATAACCTCAGACTTTCCCACATTGTACTCCATCTGCCAACTCTTTGCCCACTCTCCAAACCTGTCTGAATCCTTCTGCAGCCTCCCTGCCTCCTCAGTGCTACCTGTCCCTCTACCTCTCTTTGTATCATCTACAAGCTTAGCCAGAATGCCTTCAGTTCCTTCATCTAGAATGTTAATAAAGTCGTAGAGTCATAGAGATGTACAGCATGGAAACAGACCCTTCAGTCCATCCCATCCATGCTGACCAGATATCTCAACCCAATCTAGTTCCACTGCCAGCACCCAGCCCATATCCCTCCAAACCCTTCCTATTCATATACCCATCCAAATGCCTCTTAAATGTTGCAATTGTACCAGCCTCCACCACATCCTCTGGCAGCTCATTCCATAGATGTACCACCCTCTGTGTGAAAAAGTTGCCCCTTAGGTTTCTTTCATATCTGTCCCCTCTCACCCTAAACCTATGCCCTCTAGTTTTGGACTCTCCGATCCCAAGGAAAAGACTTTGCCTGTTTATCCTATCCATGCCCCTCTTAATTTTGTAAACCTCTTAAAGGTCACCCCTCAGCCTCCAACACTCCAGGGAAAACAGCCCCAGTCTGTTCAGCCTCTCCCAACACTGACCCTTGTGGAACATCACTTGCATTGGCTGCCATCCTGAGAAGGACCCTTTTATCCTCACTCTCTGCTTTCTGCCAGACAGCCAAGCCTCTATCCATGCTAACACATTGCCTGTAACATAATGGATCCTTATTTCACTCAGTAGCTTCCTGTGTGGCACCTTGTCAAAAGGATGAGTGTCTCAGCTCCACAAGTAGATTATTTGGACAATCTAATAACCCAGACTATAAATTAGGTGGTATTCATGATAACATATGATTAAGGAATTAAATGTTTAATTAACCTTGCTTACTTCTGGACAGTTAGCAGTTGGGGAGTTGTCATAAGCCTAATATTCATGGTTCTAATACAACAATGTCCACACACCCAAAAGAAATACAGAATGTAAATAAAATCATGCATGTTCACAAGTTAACACAAAGCTGTCAGTGAAATAAAATCACTGACACCTGCACAGCAAGACCAACTCCTTAGTCAAATCTAACATCCGCAAACTGATCAAACCTGCCAACAAGATGAAATCATTCACAGCCCTGAGCACTGCAATGGCAAAATAACTATTTGTTTCTATTTATATTTCAGATTCCCAGCAGGGAAATATTTTGTATCTGTTTACTATTTAATACACTGCAATTTGACTTCCAGGAATGTCCATCGTTAGGACATGCTGTTCTTCTTTCTGATGGTATTACTGTTTAACAACTTTCACTTTATTCACCTTTATTGATGTCTTTTACCCTTCTTTTAGTTGACTCTGTGTCCATGAAAGATTGCTTTCACAGTGATATCTCATTCCTCAGCCACTGCCTTGTACTTATCTCTGTGAGACTCAGTGTTCCTTGAATCACTGCACTCACTACATCCTGAGCTACAGTCATGCTGTCAATTTCTCTCTATGGCAGTCTGATAACCCGACCAAGCTCCATGAGGAAACACAAATTAATCTCTTCATGGCATCACTGAGCTGAGTTCCCTTGGTAACAAGCAATGGCTTGCCTTGCTGGAACTCATCACCTGAGCCCTTTATAAAGCAGCCCTAAGGTGTCATTGGAGAGGGAACACATGTTGTCCACCAATGTTCTTGATGTTTTTTGGGACACAGGCACCATGGAGTTGGTGAGGGGGATGCGTGGATACAGTGCTTTATTTCCTGCTAGAACTCCATTTTGATGTTGTCCCCTCCTTCTCTCCCTACCCCCACCCCTCACTTGTTTTGTTGATGTCATCATTGCCCTCAACAGGTTTTGCTCGTGAATATACAATTGGCCACATGGGTGTTTTTCTCCCCACAATGGTGTCTTTTTCCTGTCTCATGACATACAAAAATAAAAATCATGGATGATTTTGAGGGAAAAAGAAACATACAATTCAAGACTGAAGGCCTCTTTTGGAGCAGCGCAAATTAAAAAAAAAATATCTGTTGTGGGGAAAACATATAAAGCAGACCTTCTGTAGCTGAGTGGCAGTGTCCATGTCTCTGAACCAGAAGACACAGTTTTGAGAGCTACCTCCTGCAGAATTGTGATCTTACATCCCTAAGTAGGTTGTTTATATATATAAAGCAGACTCACTTTTTGGCTCTCCCTACCTCGCCCTCTTCTTTCATGAATTACATTGTCCTTAACAGGCATGTAATTTATTCAATTGGAAATGTAGGTGATTTACTCTTCAATAAGAAAAGTGCTACTGTAATTTAGTAACGGGGGGGAGGGGGAAGCATATCAATTGTGTCTGACAACATTTCTGAATGCAAAATATAAAGCAGACACAGGGACTGGTCTACAGATCTGTCTGCCCCAGGTCAAGACTAGCCTTTGCGTGCCACCAGTAGTGGCTCTGTTTCTTGTTGAACAGCAAAAAGCGTTTCTTTCCAACTGAGCTTCCTGAGTTATTACAGGCAACATTATGTTAATTAATATCAAAGCTATTCCGACATTAAGTTATGTTTCATTCTTCACCTCATCTGCTGCTTTAAGAAAAAAAATGTTTTCTTCCTGTCAGATGTCACAGATTCCAACTTCTCTTACTGAGATAAACAGAACATTTTGATCCTTCTTTCAATTCTCTTTCTTTGGCCCATGTGTCCTTCCAATCTCTTCCTTTGGACATTTTCACCCTACTGTTAGCCCTTGGCTTCTCAGTACCTCCCTCAGCAAAGGCCTTATTCCAGCCCAATGAACATCAAGCTCAAATAATGCCGAGCTCGTCTGTCTGCCCATTTCTTTGGTCATTCAGGTGTTCATGTTAAGTTTAGCAAATCTTGACTTTCACCATTGCTTTGAAAACATCAAAACAGATCAACATATTAAAGGTGGATTGGAGAATGGCAAATGACGAAGTCGACAAATCTGGAGAGGATAAAATGTTTAGTTTGAATGAAGTGAAACTACTATGATGTTACTGTGTCTTTGGGAGAGATGTGCTCTGTGTTGTGTCTCTTGCAGAATGGTTTGCAACAGTGGTGCTAGATTGCCTGCTCCGGACAGGCAGTTGGTAAACTGCTTCTAAATTCTCCCTGTATTTTTTTTCCCAAATATATAAAAGATACATGAGTGTGTGGGATAAGGGTTCACACGGACTGTAGTGATTGGAACCAGTGCCAAATGGATCTCATTGACTATGAGATCCTTGCTTGGGGTTGTTAACTTGGGCCACTCAAGGAGTCCTGGCCGACAGATGTAAACAGGATTCTCTGAGAGTCTCCTCAGTCTAAGAACTGGTTCTGAGGTGGGTAGGCAAAACCCATGTACTATACACTTGTAAATAAAGGTTGACTTGGTAACGGTGTGCAGTTATTTCACAGACCCAGGAAGGTTTTTAGTTTTGATTTCAGCTAGTGAGCATGTCTGTTGGCTGCTGAGCTAAAAGCTTGAATTCTTTTCTGGAGTGAAGTCTTTGCTAGCAAGGCTTCCTCTTGAAAACCAAAAGTTCCAGATTGTTTCTTTCTTTTGGGACTGGAGAGAGTTAGCAGGGGAGAATCACAGCTGCTTTGCTGAATTGCATTTTTGCCAAAGGGTGTTTTTATGGGATACTGCCTATATTGGAAAGGTTGACAATTAGTGGTTAAATAATACATTATCTTGTTAAGCATTTCAATGGAGTTAAAATTATGTCCTTTTTTTCTATTTTATTTGTGTTGTATGAATAAAGTGTGTTTTGACTAAAGTGTGTTTTGACGCCACAATGGTTCAGTGATTAGCAGTTCTGTCTCACAATGCCAGGGACCTGGGTTCGATTCCACCTTCAGGCGACTGTCTGTGTGGAGCTTGCACATTCTCCCCGTGTCTGTGTGGGCTTCTGTTGGCTATATGGTTTCCTCCCATAGTCCAAAGATTGTGTAGGTTAGGTAGATTGGCCATGCTAAATTACCCATAGTGTCCAGGGATCTGTAGGCTAGGTACATTGGCCGTGAGAAATGCAAGATTACAGGGATAGAGTAGGGGATAGGTCTGGGTGAGATGATGTCTAGAGGTTTGGTATGGACTTGTTGAGCTGAATGGCCTGTTTCCACACTGTGGGGATCCTATTCTATAAAGCTTAGTGGAGGAAGAATCAAATCATATTTAGAACACAACTATACTTGTTTTTAATACACATTAAAGTTAGGGTCTAAGCTATCTCCTTACAATATTTTGGTTAGGACTCATTTGGTTTGATCCATAACACTACAGACTTCAATAGAAAAAGGAATAGTGCCAGATAATTAATATTATTGATATATTCGAAACCAGATGTAGAATATTTATAAACCAGTAGCTTAATCTCAGTGGGAAGAATTACATGGAATACTTAATAAAGGAGGTAATAGTAAAAAATCTAAAACGTGAGAATATAATAAAGATTCCTCAGTTAAGATTTCAAAAGGGAGGCTTTGATACTTGATCAACCTTATTGAATTCTCTGAAGAAATAACAGACAAATGCTTAGAGAACATAGAACAGGACAGCCCAGGAACCGGCCCTCCAGCCCACGATTTTGTGCCGAACATGATACCAAGTTAAACTAATCATTCTGCCTGCCCATGTTCCATATTCCTCCATTCATGTGCTTATCTGTAAGCCTCTACCTTAATCTGCCTCCACCACTACCCCTGGAAATGCATTCCAGGCACACACTGTGTAAAAAGCTTGCCCCTCTCATTGTAAATGAATACCCCCTAGTATTAAATATTTCAACTCTGGGAAAAAGATTCTGATTATCTACCCTATCTATGCCTCTCATAATTTTATATTTTCCTATCAGGTCTCCCCTCAACCTCCAGAAAAAACAACCTTAGTTTGTGCCTGTCCTTGTAGCTCATACTTTCTAATCCAGGCGGCATCCTGGTAAACATTTTCTGTACCCCCTCCAAAGCCTCCACATACTTCCCGTGGTGTGCTGACCAGAATTGAATGCAGTACTCTAAGCGTGGCAGAAACAAACTTTTATAAAGCTATAACATCACTTCCTGACTATTAAAGAGGTAACTCTGAGAGACCAAAACAATGGCAAGACATCTATAATGTTGGTTTGGGAAAATTTGCTATCTTTACCAGTTGTCCCTTACCTCTTTTGACTTGGGAGAGCTCTTGGTGCTTAGAATCATCTGTTGGTTTTGTATCATTTTACTTTAGAATACTTCCTGCAAATCTTCTGCCATTTTACCCATTCACAGATTTCCCAATTTACTGCAGTTTTTCTCTCATCGCGTTGAATTCAGCCTCACCTGTAACAAACTTTTAGCAGCTGTTTTCACAGGCCCACAGACATGTCACAGTTCAGAAGGAGGCCAATCAATTCACTGTGTCTGCACCAATTTTCTGAAAGAGCAGTTCATTTGGTGCCATTCTCAAGCATTGTTTCTGTAACTCGCTTTTGCATTTTTCTCTTACAAAGATTGTATTGAATTTAACTGCACTCTGTTTACTATTGAACAAATGTCCACTGTTAACTAACTCTAATTCAATGCTTATTGCTAAATTTAATGTGGCTTGTCCTATTGTTGGAGCTTGAAAATACTATAGCAAAAATTGTAAGCATGAAGGGTAAGGAGAGGATGTTTGTATTAACAATTGATTTTAAATATGTCAGACGAATTTAGGGGTTTTAAACTTGTAAAAGTAGGAGAAATTAATGAGTTTTGAGAAGATTTGTAGCTCAGGTTGAGGTTCTGGATGTAAGTTTGCTTGCTGAGCTGGAAGATTTGTTTTCAGATGTTTCGTCACCATATTAGGTATCATCTTCAGCGAGCCTTCAGTGAAGGCTTCACTGGAAGCTCACTGATGAGGTTACCTAGCATGGTGATGAAACATCTGAAAACGAACCTTCCAGCTCAGCAAGCAAACCTACATCCAATAGGAGGAATCATGGACAAATCTCTAAACAATAAAACTGACGAACCTGAGGCAATGTTTAACAAGTCTACGTGTAATGCCATACCGATGAGAAAGTGAGGACTTCAGATACTGGAGAGTCAGAGTTGCAAAGTGTGGTGCTGGAAAAGCACAGTAAGTCAGGCAGCATCCAAGGAGCAGGAGAATTGATGTTTCAGGCATAAGCCCTTCATCGGAAATGTCAATGGGAGAAGGGGGCTGAGAGATAAATAGGAGGGTGGGGGTGGGGCTGGTAGGAAGGTAGTTGGGAAAGCAATAGGTAGATACAGGTGGGGGTGAAAAGTCAGAGGGGAGGGTGGAACAGATAGCTGGGAAGGAAGATGGACAGGTAGGACAGTTCAAGAGGGCAGTGCCAAGTTGGAGGGTTGGATCTGGGATAAGGTGTGAGGAGGGGAGATGAGGAAGCTGGCGAAATTGATATTGATACCATGTGGTTGGAGGGTCCCAAGGCGGTATATGAGGCATTCTTCCTCCAGGCATTGGATGGGTTATGTTTGGCAGTGGAATGTCAAACCTATGCTAATTTTAATATAACTTGCAATCCTTTTCAAATATGAGAGAAATGGCAAGAAAACTTTTGCCAAACTACTCCTTATCAACGGCAACCACAGAAATTTCTGGAGAAGCTCAGCAGGTCTGGCAGTACCTGTGGATAAAAAGCAGAGTTAACTTTTCAGGTGCAATGACCCTTCTTCAGAAAGTCTGCTTCCAGACTTCATAGTGTCATAGAGATATACAGCACAGAAGCAGACCCTTCGGCCCAACTTGTCCATGTCAACCAAATATCCCAAAGAAATCGAGTCCCATTTGTGAGCATTTGCTTCATTTTCCTCTGAACCTTTCCGATTCATGTACTCATCCAGATACCTCTGAATTTCTCCAACAATTTCTGGTTTTGTTTCAGATTTCCAGCATCCATTGTTCTTTGTTATGGTATATTCCTTACCAATATCTGGGTTTCCACTGTTTTTGGATAAGGCTTTAAAATGGGTCAGCAAAATACCTTTCTGAGACATTAAGAAACTCATTGGATGCTAAAAATTGGAACCCATGACATATATGGATTCTGATACAGTTTTGAAATACCATTATGCACTTACCATCAAAAAGTGCTTGATCATGATTGGCCAAACCAACTGCCCACAAACTTATTAGATTCCCTACAGTGTGGAAACAGGCCCTTCAGTCCAACAAGTCCACACCGACCCTGCGAAGAGTAACCCACCCAGACCCATTTCCCTCTGGCTAATGCACCTAACACAATGGGCAATTTAGCATGGCCAATTCACCTAACCTGCACATCTTTGGACTGTGAGAGAAAACTGGAGCACCCAGAGGAAACCCAGGCAGACACGGGGAGAATGTGTAAACTCCACACAGACAGTCACCTAAGGCTGAAATCGAATCTGGGACCCTGGTTCTATGAGGGAGCAGTGCTAACCCACTGAGCCACTGTGCCACCCCAGACTGTTCCAAAAGTATTAACAAACATGTTTGCTCAAGGCTCAGGATGAATTTAATAACATTGGGCTTCAGATCACTTCTATCACTTACAGCAACCCAATGGACATGGTTACCTGAAGATCCAACTCATTGTCGTGTGAAAGAAGTTCGTTGGAGGGAAGGAATCATGGACACTAAAAGTCTCCCAAAATACTTTGTAGTGAATTAATACTTTATCAAGTGAGCATAGTGTTACAATATAGGAAAGACATCAGTGAACTTATGCACTGCAAGATTTCATAAACAGCAAATAAATAAATGACTAGATCACTTATTTTAGTAATGTTAGATGAGAGGATTTGTATTATGCGGGCTTTGGGGAGATAAAACCATAAGATCCAAAGATACCGAAGCGGAATTCGGCTATTTGGCCCATCGAACTTGCTCCGCTATCTTTTCCTAGCTGATATGTTTCTCAACCTCATTCTCCTGCCTTCTCTCCATGACCTTTGATCCCTTTACCAATCAAGTGATACCCTTTCACCTTCTTGAAGCAAGATGGGATCTTTGTCTTAAGAACTCAACAGAAAGATGGCAGCTCTAATACTATAGGACTTCCCCAAGTACTAGAACCAAAATTTCAACCTAGATTGTGTGTTCTTGAGTTTGGAGTGTGGCTTGAAGAAGCAATCTCTTATTCAGAGATACCACCAGGCCAAACTGATAATCTCACTGTTCACTATGCAAGGGGACCAAACAATGAGGTCTCATTCTGCACCCCAATATGGGTTTCTGGCATAGCAGCCAGAATCATATTCCTAGTTGGCACAAAGCCATTGAGCACAGGCCTAGCATTTATAGTTTCAGCATCTGCAGTCCTCACTTTTGCCTAGCATTTACAGTTTGTTGGATGCACATAAGTGGATTTACAGCTCTTGAATCGATTGGGTCTGAGAGTAATGAGAACAAGAAAGCGACCAGTACATCTCTCCCACTGATAACAGCTATACACATCACATAGAAGTACTGCCCCACTCAGCCTCATATAACCAGAGACCGCAACTCCAGCTCTACAATAAGCTCACTCCAAAACAAATATTGCGCATTAACCTGAACAAGTAAAACTGAGTGTAAAAGCAAAGCATTCACCATATCAAAACAGGTCAAACTCTGAGTCTTAAAATAACATAGCAGAGAGCAATACTGGCTCTTAAACAACACTGGGAAACAGGAAGTGTAAAATAACATAGTGACACTGAATCTAAAAGTTTATAAGATAACACTCAAGCTACATAAGATATAGAAACATTGGATCAAAAGTAATACAGATGAATATGGGTCTAAAAAATAGAGTAACACTATATATAAAATAATAGAGGATTAATGAGGTTAAAAAGTTAAAGTATTCCAGATGTAAAATAATAAGAGAAAATGCTGTAAAATTTCAGCAGGTCTGGCAGCATCTGTAAGGAGAGAAAAGAGCAGAAAAGAGTCGAAACATCAGCTCTTTTCTCTCCTTAAAGATGCTGCCAGACCTGCTGAGATTTTCCAGCATTTTCTCTTTTGGTTTCAGATTCCAGCATCTGCAGTAATTTGCTTTTATCTAAAATAATAAGACTCTGGTCTTTGGTCTGAGTTTGTTAGTGTCCTGATCCAGGTATATATTAGAATATATCACAATCCAATCTGGTTCTCCAACACAATTCACCCAGAGTCTTTACCAGTTTACCTAACTCCAAAGCTCAAAGTAGCTCTGGAAGCGAGAGAATTGTTTGAGATGACGAGGCTAGAATGGATTGGGATCCTGATTTCTACCTCGAAAAGAAGCATCCTTTGTTCTTCAAAGGGTCTTTCTTTGAACAGCCTTTGCTCATCTTTTTGAGGATCACTAGCTAGAATGCTCAAGACTTAGAAATGCCAGTAAGTAGCCTGAAGCCTCTTAGGTGTGAAGGAAGCTTAAGAATCCCATTTGAACACGCTGTGTTAAACATTCCGTTTTGAGAAGGCTGTGTTTATTTATGTCACCACACTAGGGGGAGCACTTTCTGCATATGCACAGATGTAGTGTGAGGAAAGTGAGAGAATCTTATAAACAGAGCTCTGCTTCCGTCACTGAACTACACATTTTTTTTTGTAAGCTGGTACCTAATAGCTGTCTCCTTTCCAACACAAGGTTAAACAAAATGTAACTAAGAGAAAATAACCATTCTGATAGTCAGGTTCTTGTACTGGCAAAAATAAGTTTGTTTCAGCATCGCTTTACCTTGATATTTTGTTATTGTGATACTTTGAACAGTTGTGAGTTCCCATGCCTAGCCAAAACTGAGGCAATATATGCAGTGAACTGCTGGAAATGATAATTTACTTTTGGTGCAAGAATATGTGTTTCCTTAGTTACTATAAATTCTACTAATATATCTTTCTTCAATGTTAAAAGTTTGACTGATGATGAGTGGAATTCTAACTGCACTGGAAAGTTTTATCTAAGGTAAAGACTTGCAAATTATTAAGTAATGCAATATTGATTTACAAATAATTCATGTTGTGAAAACAAGCTGCCTGACAGTGACGGGTAGATATTTAACCTCTCAGGTACCAACTAGTCTGGGAAAAGCCAGTCTTGGATAGCAAAACTATGTTCTTAATTGTGGCATCTGACATTGGTTTAAAAAAATCAATTAAAAACTATTTTGAATAAAATTTTTAAGAAAAATATTACTCAGTTTAGGACTTAAAATGGCAACTGCTCTGCCCAGGACCGTAATGTTGTGAACACAGCCCAGTCCATCACGCAAGCCAACCTTCTGTCCATTTACTCTACCAACACTTCTCACTTCCTTGGAAGGTGGCACGGTGGCACAGTGGTTAGCACTGCTGCCTCGCAGCGCCAAAGACCCGGGTTCAATTCCCGACTCAGGCGACTGACTGTGTGGAGTTTGCACGTTCTCCCCGTGTCTGCGTGGGTTTCCTCCGGGTGCTCCGGTTTCCTCCCACACTCCAAAGATGTGCAAGTCAGGTGAATTGGCCATGCTAAATTGCCCGTAGTGTTAGGTAAAGGGGTAAATGTAGGGTATGGGTGGGTTACGCTTCGGCGGGTCGGTGTGGACTTGTTGGGCCGAAGGGCCTGTTTCCACACTGTAAGTAATCTAATCTAATCTAAGGCAGCCAACATAATCAAAAACCTGTCCCACCCCAGCTGTAATCTCTTCCTACCTCTTCCATCAAGCAGAAGATACAAAAGCTTAAACACACATCCCAACAGATTCAAGAACAGCTTCTTCCTGGCTGTTACTAGATTCTGAATGGTCCCCTAAAATTTCAAATCTAGTGCTGATCTTGCTTTTTGGGCACCTTCTCTGGAGCTGTAGCTTTGTATTCCTTGCTGTGTTCAACCATCCAATGATCTTTGTTTGGTTTGATCTGCCTGAACTGCACGTAAAACAAAACATTTCACTGTACTTAGGTATATATGACAATAATAAATCAAATCATAACCATACTCTGGGATTACCAATTGTACTAGCCAGACTGTGCAGACATTCCTTGCACAAAAACATTCCACCCTCTTCACTTATAAAACATACACCACTGAATCCAAAGAGAAATATTGTGAAATGATTCACAATCATGAGGGGCGTGCACAGGGTAAATAGACATGATCTTTTCCCTGGGATGGGGGAGTCCAGAACTAAAGGGCTTAGGATTAGGGTGAGAGGGGAAAGATTTAAAAGAGAGCTAAGGGGCAACTTTTTCACGCAGAGGGTAGTGCATATATGGAACGAGTTGCCAGAGGAAATGCTGAAGGCTGGTACAATTGCAACATTTAAAAGGTATGAGGATGGGTATATGAATAGCAAGGGTTTAGCGGGATATGGGCAAAGTGCTGGCAAATGGGACAAGATTAATTTAGGATAAATGGTTGGCATGGACAAGTTGGATCAAAGGGTCTGTTTCTGTTCTGTACATCTCTCTGACTCGAACAGTCTTAAAACATCCTTCTCTTGTGTTGGTAAATGGGCCAGGAGCAAAACAACACACATCTATCATTTCGATTGGAAAATCTGTGCATGAGCTGATGGTCGCAGTATGGCTGAGTGGATAGAGTGATGGTTTCTGATGCCTTTTTGTGCAACTGCAGAGTATTTTAATGGTGGACTGAGTCCTACACTAAGTTTGTGTACAATCTGGGGAACCATGCCATAAAGGAGACACCAGTCAATTTTGAATGGGTTCAAAGCATATGAGGATTGGATGTTAGCCTCTCCACTATTGTAATCAATATGGTTATCATTGTTTTTGGTCTTGCTAATAAAATGTGTGTGATAATGTTAAATTTAGATCTCATTAACTTTCAAAAAAGGGTATTTATAGAGTTTTTTTTATTTTCACAGGTATCAACTCTTCCTAACGAGATTGTGTTTTATTACCTGGATTCAGATTTTCAAATTGCTATGATGGGTTTCAGGTTTATCAGTCCAATTTTCACAAATCCAATGGCATGACTAATATATCATCTTTTGGAAGACTGCAGTAAGGTGGTAAGGAGAAACACAACAGATTGGCTATTGTAAGCAATTGCCAAACAGGGTTTGCTGTTGATTTTTACAGGAACTTTATCAAAGACTTTATCTTACCTTGCGACAAGATAGACAATAGCAAAGTTGGGGCCTGCCTGTGTAATGTCAGAAAATGGGTGCTAATGGATGTAAATATGGTTAGGTTAGGGGCTCCTTCAGGATTGTTAGGGGCATAGTTGAATGGTTAGGGGGGTAATTGGGTCAGTTTGGCAGGATAGAGTTGAAAAGTGTGGTACTGGTAAAGCACAGCCAGTCAGGCAGCATTGGAGGAGCAAGAGAATCAACGTTTCAAACATAATCTCTTCATCTTCCTGACAAAGAGTTCATGATCAAAACCTCGATGCTGCAGGACTGGTTGTGCTTTTCCAGCACCACACTTTTCAACTCTCATCTCCAGCAACTGCAGTACTCACTTTCTACTAGTTTGACAGGATAGGCAAGTTGCTGGGGATTGAGCTGGCTCAGGTTGGGGGTTAGTCAGATAGGTCAAACAATTTGTGGGCGGCACGGTGGCACAGTGGTTAGCACTGCTGCCTCACAGCGCCGGAGACCCGGGTTCAATTCTCGCCTCAGGCGACTGACTGTGTGGAGTTTGCACATTCTCCCCGTGTCTGCGTGGGTTTCCTCCGGGTGCTCCGGTTTCCTCCCACAGTCCAAAGATGTGCAGGTCAGGTGAATTGGCCATGCTAAATTGCCCGTAGTGTTAGGTAAGGGGTAAATGTAGGGGTATGGGTGGGTTGCGCTTCGGTGGGTCGGTGTGGACTTGTTGGGCCGAAGGGCCTGTTTCCACACTGTAATGTAATGTAATCTAATCTAATCTAATAATCACCAACTCAGAGGGTGTAGTCAACATTGTTGATGGAGTGGGGGATAGTTCAGTGATTGTGGGGCTAGTCAGGTCGGATTGGGAGAACACTCAGTTTTGTTCAGATCTGTTTCAGGGTGAGGAATCCAGTTATTTTTTTCCTTATTCTATCACAGGATGAGGGCATCGCTGGCTAGGCAGTATTTATTGCCATCCTTAAGTGCCAATGGGGCAGTTAAGAGTCAACCACATTTTTGTGGGTCTGGAGTCACATGTAGGCTGGAACAGGTAAGGATGGCAGTCTCTTTCCCAAAAGGACATTAGTCAACCAGATGGGTTTTTTTCTGACAACCGACAATGGATTTATGGTCATCATTAGATTCTTAATTCCAGATATTTATTGAATTCAAATTTCATCTTCTGCCTTGGCAGGATTTGCATCCAGGTCCCTGGAATGCTATCTGGGTCAACAGTTCCCAGCAATAATACCACTTGGCTATCACCTCCCGGTGTTGGGAGAGATAGTTGGGTAGTCAGAGGACATATAGCAATTGGAGGAGTTGGTGGTGGAGTTATTTATTTCTTAGACCAGGTTTTGGACCATATTCCCAGGGAACAGTGCACACGTGTATGTACAAATTTGTCTCATGTCCCACCCGGTGCACAGAGTTGGAGTCATAGGTAGAGGATCCTCCTTTCAGCAAGGAATCAGCCTATCAGAAGTTACCTTTCCCAAGCAAGTCTGATGTATGTCCATGCCTCAGGATTTCCAAAGGGTCTGAATGCACACCTTCCAATTTCCCCTGAGTTGACAATTCAGAAACAGGAAGATCTGGACTCTTGTATAAACAAATCAATAACATTAATTCTGAACTGAAAGCACATGATCCAAGTCAACAAAGAATATAGCATTTGTTATTCATTTCGACACAAGTTATTCACAGGCTGCAGCTGTGCCTGTACATGTACCAACACTCTGAAGAGATATACAATAATGAAGAACTCTTCAGTCTAATTAACAGCTACTTTCTAATCATGACTCAAGCAGAGTGACATGTTTGATCATGAATCCAAAACAATCATTAACTCTACTGGACTAAACCAATTACCGAGAAGGACTGGAATGAAAATTCAAAAATACAACACAAAACTCTGGAAAAAAACAAGGGATCTGGCCGCACACGTGGAGAGAGGAACAGAGTTAACATTTTGAGTAAAATGTAAGTTCTTTTGAGAATGATGGATCTGAAAACTTGCCTTACATATTTTATTCTGCAAAATGTAATTGGACAATATTCTTCCTTTAAAAATAATTGCAGGGCAGGACTATTTTAATCTCCCAGGCAGAAGTGGGTCCTGCAGATGCTGGGGATTAAAGTCACGATAAGAGTGGTGCTGGAAAAGCACAGCAGGTCAGGCAACATCTGAGGAGCAGGAAAATCAATGGTTTGGGCAAAAGCCCTTCATCAGGAATCCTGATGAAGGGCTTTTACCCAAAATGTTGATTTTCCTGCTCCTTGGATGTTGCCTGACCTGCTGTGTTTTTCCAGCACACTCTAATCTTGACTCTTTTTTTTTATCTCGCAGTCACACACACTGGCTGTTGCGTGGTCCCCTGCTAGGTGGATCTTCAGAGAGGTGTGCCTCCTTTGGCTTCACTGAATTAGATACAAAAAAAACTGCAGATGCTGGAATCCAAAGTAGGCAAACAGTCCTGAAGAAGGGTTACACCCGAAACGTTGACTTCTCCACCTCCTGATGCTGCCTGGTTTGCTGTGTTCTTCCAGCCTCTTGCTTGTCTACCTTTAGATTTATTGTCCAGTGCAAGGAAGTTTCAAGGATAGCAGTAACAGCACAAGGGATGAGCATAGTTAGAGCAGATTATGAACCACAAGAGGTGTCTCCATCTCATGGAGGTCTCTGAAAAGGTATCCACTTCAATAAGCTAAGTGGTGGATGAAGTTTCAGAGTAATCTACTCTGGAATTAAAACCCTCCACAGGTTGTTCAGTGATCACAGATGTGGTCAATTGATGACTCTACACGGTCTTTGGGAGTAAGTTGGAGCCATAGGCTCTCCAGCCAGCCATTGGCAAGGCCATTCTTTGTTTTCATGAGGGTATCACTGACTAGGCCAGTATCCATTATCTATCCTCCATCTAACTTGTCCACTCGCATCAGAATTTTATATGTTTCTATGATAATACCTCTCATTTTTCTAAATTCCAGCGAGTATAGCCCAGTCGATCCAGTCTTTCCTCATATGTCAGTCCCGCCATCCCGGGAATCAGTGGTGAACCTTCGCTGGACTCCCTCAATAGCAAGAATGTTTTTCCTCAGACTAGGAGACCAAAGCTACACAAAATACTCAAGGTGTGTCCTCACTGAGGCCCTGTATAACTGCAGCAAGATATTCCTATTCCTATACTCCAATCCTCTCATTATGGAAGGCCAGCATACCATTAGCTTTCCTCACCGCCTGCTGTATCTGCATACCAACATTCAGTGACTGTTCCACCATAGCACCCATGTCTCATTGCACCTCACCTTTTCATAAACTGCCACCATTCAGATAATAATCTGCCTTCCTGATTTTGCTACCATAGTGGATAATCTCACATTTATCCACAGTACGTTGGATTTGCCAAGTATTTGTCCATTGAGCCAGTCTGACCAGGTTAGGATGGCAGTTTCCTTCCCTAATTAGTGAAGCAGTTGGGTTTTTTTTCCAACAATCAAAAATTGTTTCATCGTCATCTTTATTCCAGATTCTTTATTCCAGATCTTTATTGAGTTCAAATTCCACTATCTGCTGTGGTGAGATTTGAACACAAGTCCCTTGAACGTTACCGGGGTCTCTGAATGAACAGTCGAGTGATAATACCACAAGATCATCAACTCCCCATGGCAGGTGCTTACCAGGAATGTCCCTCAGTGGAAGTGGAGGGGGGAGGAGAGGCAGTTTGTCACAGAAAATATACCAGCCATGCCCTGAATGCCCATACATGAAGAGTTAATTATGAGAAAGATCACCCATTGATTGGAGCACTGAGCTGACACTACGTTTTCTGAATTTTGTTGCTGTTCTGCCTTCAAGCTCACCTTGAAGAAGCAAGAGGCTACAACATATTGTAGGTGTATTTATTGTGTTAATGTTTCATTTTCAGGATATCAGTATCGCAGGATATTTATTACCCTTTCCCAGTCGTCTTTCAAAAGGTGGTGGTGCAACCTAAGAGTGGCTTTCTAGGCAATGTCATTAAAAGCCATTTAGAGTTGGGGGCAAATTGGGACTGGAGTTACATGTAGACCAAACAGGGAAAGAACAGCAGGATATTTTCCTTAACGGATACTCATGAACGATTTGGTATCTCATGAGAGCTTCATGTTCACTTTTATTGACAGACATTTCCGTTTCTACATTTTATAATGTCCATTGGCATGCTGGAATTTTAATCCACCATGTCAGGTCTCTAGATTAGAAACATTGGTTGATCAAATTAATGCATTTTCATGGGAGTCCGACTGGACTGTTATAAAATTTACAGTGTGTTAGATGATGGAAATGAAACTTGTCAATCTTGAAAGGAGACTCGCAAGATAATTAAGTCAATAAAAATATAAATCTAGGCAATTCGTCTAAAATAGAGTTGGAATGGGGCCACATAAGGTTGAAATTAGTAATGAGAAAATTCAAGACTGATATCATGAAATTGGTGTTAATATTTATCTTTTGTTGGTTTTAATGCTTGTAATTGCAGAAAAACAGTGAATTTGACCTACATAAACCTTCACCATGTCACAATAATGTAAGTGATTTACATGACTTAACAACTAAATGGGAAAGTGGGGTGGATTTTCTCAGATCTGTACAATATTCTTCAGGATGTCACCATAAAATGTCTTCACTTCTTGCTCACTTTAAGATTACACATTTATATGACAACTAGATCAAAAGAAATAAAAATGGAAAGTGTTGGAGAAACTCAGCAGGTCTGGCAGTAACTGTGAGAAAGAAATGGAATTAATGTTTCAAGTCTAATGTGGCTTATTTTTGGAATTTTTCTAGAATATTAGGCACGATCACTCCTTTTATCACTGACCAATAACTTTGTATCTTATATTTTCTAAGATTCCTACTCCATCCCTTATGTTTCTTATCACCTGAGAAAGAAAGCATATAATTCCTCTTTTCTCTATAATCAGATTCTAAACATTATGTCTTTCAGTCTGATTGCATTAATACAACATGTACCCATGACCTGGATGCATTTATCAAGCTTTCTTGCCTGATATAAAATCTTCACATTATTCCACATTTTTTAGAAGCTTCCTCTTTTATTGTCTGTAATGGTCTTGGAAGCTGAGCTCAGTTATGTGTTTAGGTTAACTTTATCATTCATTTAGTGGAGAAATAAATGTAATGCACTGGGTTAATGATCCAGAATACAACATCCTGCAAAAAGAATATTACCAAAACAGAAAAGAAAGTGAGACAAGGTGTGGATAACAGATGAAATACCAATAAGGATGTAATTACAAACAATGTATTAAATATCTCTATAGCTGTCCCTTCTAGGTTGTGAGCCATCAGGGACAGGGGACCTCTTTGCCTCACAGCTCCATTAGTTTGTCTAATATTACTGCTGTAGTGATGGCATTTAATTCCTCCCCATACGCTTTAGTGTGAATGGGATTTTTGAAATATCTCCCATTGTAAAGACTGATGCAAAATTTCTGTTTGACTTCTGTCATTCCCTTGTTGCCCATAACTATTTCCACAGATTCATTTTCTAAGGGGTCTACATTCACTTTGTCCTCTCGCTTCCTTTTTATATATTTAAAGATGTTCTTATTGTTAGTTTTTATAATCCTTACCACTTGTCATCTGAGCTTTCTCCTTGTTACAAACTTGGACTTTCCTGTTGTTAATGTATCCTTCATCTTCACAGAATTACTTTTGACTATCTTTATTCTTTTAATTTCTGCCTCATGTCTGCCATCTTTTGTTAACATTTGTCATAAGTGGACTTACATTCAAACTTGTTCTGGATTGGACAATCCACTTCAATCTTCAACCTACTTAATCCTAATGTATTCCTTCTAACTCACACTGGGTTTTGCTTATTTGGTGTTCACACTCAATCCAGATTTTACTTGGTCTATGATATTGAACCTGCAAATAATTCTGTGTCATCTCTTTTAGCCTGATTCTCCCATACAGGAGGTTCTGGATAAATCTCATATTTTTATTCCCACATCACATTTTGGCGACATGTCTGTTCAACTTTGATGATAAACATGTTGTCTTTTTCATCATTTTTGAAGATAAGCAATTTTTCTTGTTTATTTCTAAATATTTAGCACAGTCTGTTCTTATGTTAAATTCCCACTTTTCTTCCTAATCCAGGTCTAAATGCAGATTGTGTTTCACCAATTTATGATACAAGAGTGCTATAATTTATTTCCATTATGATTTTCAAAATCGCTTTGATGAGGTAACTCACACACATTGTTCTAAAATGATTGCACTCGATGGCTTTAGCTTTCTGAGGTAACTTAACCAGCTACGAATGTCTTAACCCACTTGGAATGAATCCTTTGGTATATATTTGATTGCAATTTCTGTCAGCAATTCAGACTTGTATCACACTGGACTTTTAGCTGTTTTATTGTTACTTTGTCTAAGGTTCTTTTCCAGATTAGCAACCTGTAACCAAGTTTGTGACGAGTGGGCCTCTCAAATTTTACATTTAATGTTGATCTCGCTGTTTGTGTACCTTTTCTGAAGCCTTAACATTGTATTCTTTGCTGTGTTCTACTACCCCAATGCACTTTGTATGGTATGATATGCCTGTACTGCATGCAAAACAAAACTTTTCACTATACCTAGGTCCATGTGACAATAATAATAAACCAAATCAAATCTATAACGAGTGTGGTTCTATAGGGATCAGTGCTGGGATTGCAAATATTTACAATTTATATAAATAACTTGGAGGAAGAAAGCAAATGTTCTGTAAACAAATTTGCAGATGACACAAAAGTAGGTGGAATGTCAGGTTGTGAGGGAGATACAAACATTTTACAAAGGCATATTGATCAGTTACCCGGGTTCAATTCCTGCCTCAGACGACTGACTGCGCAAAGTTTGCACATTCTCCCCGTGTCTGTGTGGGTTTCCTCTGGGTGCTCCGGTTTCCTCCCACAATCCAAAAATGTGCGGGTTAGGTGAATTGGCCATGCTAAATAGCCCATAGTGTTAGGTGAAGGGGTAAACGTAGGGGCATGGGTCTGGGTGGGTTGCGCTTCGGCGGGTCGGTGTGGACTTGTTGGGCCGAAGGGCCTGTTTAGTAATCTAAAAAAAAGTTACATAAGTGGACAAAAAGGTCTCAAATAGAATATAATGTGGGAAGGGACAACAAAAGAACCAGGTATTACTTATACGGAGAAAAACTGAGAAAGGTGCAACACAAAGGGACCTGTGAACGAAACACAGAAATCTAGTGCACAAGCTGAGCAGGTAATCGGAAAGACTAATGGAATATTGGTCCATATTTCATGGAGGTTGGAGTATTAGAGTACAAGATGCTGTTGAGATCACATCTGGAGAACTGTGAGCAGTTTTACTCCCCTCATTTTAGGAAAAATATCATTTCATTGGATATTGTTTAGAAAAGGTTCACTCGGATGAACCCCAGTATGAAAGGCTTGTCTCATGAGCAAAGTCTGAGCAACATGGGAACTCTATTCACTGGAGATTAGGAGAACGTCAGATGATCTCATTGAAACACACAGTATTCTAAAAGGACTTGACAGAGTAAATGTTGAGAGGATGTTTCCCCTTATGGAAGACTCTAGGACCAGCAGGCATAGTCTCAGGATAAAGGAGCAGCAATTTATGACTGAGATGAGGTGGAATTTCTTCTCTCAGAGAGTTGACAGCCTTTGGAACTCCTTGCCATAGACAGCGGTGGGGGCAGACTCCTTGTGTATATTTATGGCTGAGATAGATAGATACTTGATCAATCGGGGAATCAAGGGTTATGGGGAAAGGGCAGGAAAGTGGATGAGATGAATGTCAGATCAGCCATGATCCTATTGAATGGGAAAGCAGGTTCAAGGGGCCGAATGGTTTATTCCTACTTCTTATGATCTTGTTTTATCCATGTTTCAGAATGCCCCAGTAACCTATACAACAAAACCTGTGGAAAAGGAAGAAATGGCTTTTGAAATGTGGATGATAGGTATATGTTGTATAGACCATAAGATAAAAAAGGGATACGTGAAATTGCAAGGACATCCAGAAAAGAAGATTTCAGTATTTCACCCATTTGATTAAGAGCTGAAAGACTGGAGACATCTCTCCCAGGGTATGATGTAGAGTGTAGCAGAAAGAGGGATTGATCTAGGCATGGTTAGATGACAGCTGCCACCAAGTGGTTGCAGATGAACTACAGTCCATGACGCAAGATGGAGAAGCGTATCTGACATACATGACAGCAGCTCTCCCAGCACAAGTAGCTCCAAACAGCAGCTGTTCGAAGCTGACAAGAATGCAATAATCAAGTAAATATACCACTTCAGAAAAGGAGAGAAGGAATTACATATAAATAGTGATCAGCAGAATGTAAATGTTTAAATAATGTGGCATTGCTGTCAATACTGATTTGGCCAACAACTATTTGGTTTGGATATGTTCAGTGAACTGATTGTTTATTAATATTACACATACGCAATCTTGAACTACGTCAAATGCAGGTCAATGTGTTCTAGCTTGTATTATCATTTACCTTTCATCTCTAACTTGCCTCATTACGATCTACCTCAGTGAGATAGTCCACAAATTGTTGCTGGAAGTAATTATTTGGAATTACTTAAAACTGTTATCAAAAAACATTCTTCACATACAGCACTTACTAATAAGGAAAATTAAATGACTTCCCTATTTGAAAAAGGCATCTACAAACAAAGAGTTTGTGAACCATTGAAAGATTTGGCACAAAGAATACTGAATCAGACAGAACAGCTTAGAATTTCCTCAAAAGAATGGCAAAATTTGTTTAGATAAGCAGACATGGTTGCATGAAATAATTCTAGCACCTAGAGGAGTATCACAAATGAAATTGTAATGTAAGGAGAGAGAAGATCATAGGAAGAGACCTGTGAGATCGAGCTCAATTGACTAAGTGTGTTCTTTCCTGTGGCTGCATCCTCTGTCATATCAGTGCCATGAGGATCTGTTCGTTTATTTAATTCTTTAATAAGCAACAAGTGTTAGGTATGTTAGGCATATTAATGCAATTTTTGTCTACTTTATTACACAGATTCTAACAATGTTTGGGAAAGATCTACTAAGGTGTTATGAATTCAGGCCTGCCTTCAATATCTCCTTGTATTCTATCAGATTTTATTGAATCAGCTGTTCTAAAAATTGATATAAATACATAGCACTAACAGGAGTTGACTTTCAATGCTCCGGGTTCAACTGCAGGGTACCATGACAGAAGAATGCAAGAAAAGCATTCTTTTATGGTTTGAACCGAATTTTTTTTTCTTCCACTTGCATGTTCCTTCAATCTTTCTGAAAGTGGATCAGGAAAAGGTGAGATGAACGGAAGCTGGGTATCAACAAACTGCTTTCTTTCTCATTTTGGACCATTGCCAGATTTTCCAAATCTGATCGTTACAACTTCTCTCCACATAACAACACAAAACAGGAAGAGTGACAACATTTTGTATTAATATACAGCACTTTTAGTGTGGCAAAATGTTTCAATGTGCTTCCCAGGAGCAATATGAAACAAAATTGAACTGAGAGCCACGTACAGCCTGTTAGAGAAGAGGGTCCTGACTTACAGCCTGACGTTTAACATGGCCACATTCTGTTCAGCCAGGTTCAGTGTGAGCTTTCTTAAAAGAACTGACTTGGTCTGCTTCCTGAAAACAAAACAGCCGACTGTATCTGACTCAGTTAAAACTGGAAGGAAGAGGATTGCACTGAGGTTTCAGAATTTTTTAATTTGCAAAATAGCCATCTTTTGGGTTAAAATATTCCCCAAGAGCACTGTCTCAATTACCTGATAGAATGATTAAAACTGTAGTAGGCACAATAACATGAAAAATTATGTTATTGAATTTCTGTTGGGTTTCTCCTTATTTCCCCTAAAATTTCAAAAGATCTATCATTGAGGTGATCGACACACATACATACGAACATCCAAATCAGGATCAGGAATAGATTATATGGCTCCTGGAACTTCCTTCACTGTTCAATAAAGTCACGACTGTCAGCTCAACTTCACATTCCTGTTAACTTAGCTCATCTTTGTGACTCCCTTGGTAATCAATATTCCATCTATTTCTCTCTTGAAAAGGTTCAACGACTCTTACTGTTTTGCTTTCGAGTGAAGAGAGTTCAAATCGACTCCAAAGACTCATGATAAGATGCGATTCTAAATTTTGTCTTCAGATTGTGACCAGTGGTGTGCCACAAGGATCGGTGCTGGGTCCACTGCTTTTCAGCATTTATATAAATTATTTGGATGTGAACACAGGAGGTACAGTTACTAAGTTGCAGATGACACCAAAATCGGAGGTGTAGTGGACAGCGAAGAAGGTTACCTTACAATACTACAGGATCTTGATCAAGTGGGCCAATGGGCTGACAAGTGGCAGATGGAGTTTAATTTAGATAAATGTGAGGTGCTGCATTTTGGGAAAGACAGTGCAGGTTCATAGCTCCTTGAAAGTAGAGTCACAGGTAGATAGGATAGTGAAGAAGGCGTTTGGTATGCTTTCCTTTACTGGTCAGAGCATTGAGTATAGGTGTTGGGAGGTCATGTTGCAGCTGTACAGGACATTGGTTAGGCGATGTTTGGAATATTCTGTGCAATTCTGGTCTCCCTCCTATTGGAAGGATGTTGTGAGGCTTGAAAGAGTTCAGAAAAGATTTACAAGGATTGGAGGATTTGAGCTATAGGGAGAGGCTGAATAGGCTGGGGCTGTTTTCCCTGGAGTGTCAGAGGCTGAGGGGTGACCTTATAGAGGTTTAAAATCATGAGGGGTATGGATAGGGTAAATAGACAAGGTCTTTTCCCTGGGTTGGGGGAGTCCAGAACTAGAGGGCATAGGTTTAGGGTGAGAGGGGAAACATTTAAAAGAGACCTAAAGGGCAACGTTTTCACGCAGAGGGTGGTACATGTATGGACTGAGCTGCCAGAAGAAGTGATGGAGGCTGGTATAATTACAACATTTTAAAAGTTTTCTGGATGGGTATATGAATAGGAAGGGTTTGGAGAGATATGGGCCAAGTGCTGGCAATTGGCTCTAGATTAGGTTCGGGTATCTGGTCAGCATGGACCAGGGACATGTTTCTATGCTGTACGCAATCTCTATGACTCTAACCCCGCATCCTGGATGGACAACTAACAGAATCTTACATAGAGAACACCAACATTTATTACTGAAAGTTTTCATAACTTTTTAAAAGCACCAAGCAATGGGTGACAAAACTTTGTGTTCGTAATTGAAGCATTAAATATGAAAATGTTATCCTCCCATTTGCTTTGAAAAATAATTTTTCAAATGTTCATTGCTTTCCTTGTTTTGAGAGATCCTGCATTGTTCCATTTATTATTTGGTCCATATGTGGTCTCCTGTTCTACCTTGGGCTACACAGAATTTGTAAGGAAATTTCTCTGCTAAATTGACCTTGCATATTTTAATCTGTCTATTATTTTATCTTCCAGGAAATTGGGATATTTCAGAGTCATGATGCAAACAGCATTACAGCAGTGTAGAGTAGGCTTGATGAATCAAGTGCTTTTTTGCCTGTTCAGCATCCTCAGAGATTCATGTGTTAATTCAATATAACAAAACCTGAAAAAGTGATGCCACTTCAACTTAAATCAATATCAGTTGAACTTTACTTGGCTAATACTCAATACAAACCCATTTGCAAGTCTGTGTTAAGTGGTTTGTATTTGTCTTTCCAATTAAAGTTATTTGTATTTGAATAGTGCCGAGACTGCCAAGTGGGTATAAAAATCAATAAATGACAACGTGTTGTTGACATATATCAACTGAGCAATCTGTTGCAGTGAGCAAAATTTATAGTGGGTTTCACAAATACATTAGAAATGGGGATATCTTTAATCTGTAATGCTATAGATCTTCCTATCCATGACCAAATGCATTCAATTCACCTCAACTTTCTAAGCACAAATTAGTTCATGTTAAAAGGAGGATGTTCAATTCTTCTGTCGCTACATTGCAAGGGTGGACAAATATGGTGTTTTATGACCCACTGATAACAAAAGATTAGACGCTGGAGAACCAGAAGCCCTATTACTTCTAGACACAGGGACTCAGTCACAAGTTGACTCACACATATACTTGCACTAATGCCTGTGCACAAAGTTCCCCATGCAGAGTAATCCAGAAGTATGTACAGATATACCTTGCCTGAAGAGAGTTCACTTCTAAGACTTCATGTGCTATGTTTATACAATGTTACAACTGAGACTGGCTTTGATCTTGCAAGCTGTACGTGTGTGTGTGTGTATATATACACACACATATACATACATACACGCACACACACAGAAAGGGGTTGTATTTTGGACTACCTGCTTTACAATTTATAATGAGTTTAATGTTTTCAATAAAATAACCAACAGAATTAATCAGTTGCCAATTATTATTGATTGTTAGATCATTGGTATGGACAGCAATGAGAAACATTGTGCTGATGAGGTCTATCATGCTTGAAAATGGCAAGCAATTTAATGTCCAGGTGAAACAAATAGGTAGTACTGAATCATGCTAAATTGACTGAAACAAACCTCAATATCCCTGTTCAATATAGAGGGTACTGAACTCATTGTTTGCCAATGAGCAAATATCTGTTTGGAAAGACCAGCATAAGTCACTTGAGAAAGGTAAATTATCAGGTACCAGATTATCATAGAATCCTTACAGTGCGAAAACAGGCCATTTGGCCCCACTCTGAAGAGTATCCCCACAGACCCATTGCCCTACCCTATTACTCTACATTTTCCCTGACTAATGGACCTAACCTACACATCCTTGAGCACTTTGAGCAATCTAGCTTGCTCAGTTCAACTAACCCACACAGACACGGGGAGAATGTGCAAACTCCACACAGACAGTTGCCAGACACTGGAATCAAACCTGGGTCCCTGGTGCTGTGAGGCCATGAACCAGCCTGCCACCCAGCATGGGAAAGTCAAAGGTATATCAACAATGAAGGAACAGTGGTAAAGTTTCAAATCAGAAGGTTATACGACTCAGAAGAGAATTTGCAGGTGGTAGTGTTCCCATGCATTTGCTGGCCTTGTCTTTCTAGGTAGTGGAGGTCACAGCTTTGGAAGTTGCTGTTAAAAGGAGCATTAGTATTCAAAGTTTGTGAGAAGATTTGTAGCTCGGGTGCTCGTTGCTGTGGTTCTGTTCGCCGAGCTGGAAGTTTTTGTTGCAAACGTTTCGTCCCCTGTCTAGGTGACATCCTCAGTGCTTGGGAGCCTCCTGTGAAGCGCTTCTGTGGTGTTTCCTCCGGCATTTATAGTGGCCTGTCCCTGCCGCTTCCGGTTGTCAGTTTCAGCTGTCCGCTGTAGTGGCCGGTATATTGGGTCCAGGTCTATGTGTTTGTTGATGGAGTTTGTGAATACACACCGGATCATCAACGCTACACTCACAGGAATCCAATTCACGAGAGAGGAAGAAAAGGACAACCAATTCCCATTCCTAGACGTGAGGGTACAGAGAACGCCAAACGGAGAATTCACCACAAAGGTACACAGGAAAGCCACACACACAGACCAAGTCCTGAACTATGAAAGCAACCACCCCAATACACACAAACGAAGTTGCATCAAGACACTATTCAAAAGGGCCACAACACACTGCAGCACACCAGAACTGCAAAAAGAGGAAGAAGAACACCTGTACAAGGTATTCGCCAAAAACGGATACCCGCGCAATTTCATCAACAGATGCCTAAGGTAAAGACAACAGAACGAGGACATGCCGCAACCCAAAGGACTAGCCACACTACCATACATCAAGAGCATTTCCGAACTGACAGCCAGACTACTGCGACCACTAGGACTTATAACAGCACACAAACCAACAGCCACTCTCAGAAAACAACTCACCAAAACGAAGGACCCGATACCCAGCATGAGCAAAACTAATGTAGTGTACAAAATCCATGCAAGGACTGCACAAAACACTATATAGGACAAACAGGAAGACAGCTAATGATCCGCATCCACGAACATCAACTAGCCACAAAATGACACGACCAGCTATCCCTAGTAGCCACACACGCAGATGACAAGCAACATGAATTTGACTGGAACAACACTACCATTATAGGGCAAGCGAAACAAAGAACAGCCAGGGAATTCCTAGAAGCTTGGCACTCATCCACAAACTCCATCAACAAACACATCGACCTGGACCCAATATACCGGCCACTACAGCGGACAGCTGAAACTGACAACCGGAAGCGGCAGGGACAGGCCACTATAAATGCCGGAGGAAACACCACAGAAGCGCTACACAGGAGGCTCCCAAGCACTGAGGATGTCACCTAGACAGGGGACGAAACGTTTGCAACAAAAACTTCCAGCTCGGCGAACAGAACCACAGCAAGGAGCATTAGTAACTTATTGCAATGCAACTTGTAGACAGTAAACATTGCTGTCACTATCAAAAAGTGGTGAAGGGAGTGAATGTTGAAGGTGGTGGATGGGGTGCTGATCAGCCCATGCTCATGAAAATTCATCAATGGCAAATTCTGCATTGCCTGTGACTGTCAAAGTGGCTGTGCTTATCCATGCACCTGCTTCTTTTTAATCTGCTGTTGGAGATGTCAGCAATATCCGACAGTTATGCATCACGTGGGTTGATGCCTGACATTCTGGTGGTGGTTAGAAGTCCTTCATTCTGTGGCAAACTGTTGTACCAGCTTGACTTGACCCACCATAGCAATCTTGGGTGACAAGGATATTCACAGATGACATGGTTCATGGTTCCGAGTCTGAAACTCTTGCGCACATGCACGGTAGGGCTACAATAAGATCTGAGCTGCCAAAAAGCACAATCTAGAACCCAGTATTGATGGTCTTCATGCATGCAATATGCGTGATTGTGGAGGAGCTCTTTGTAATGCAGCTGAGTGGGTCTCAAGTACACTGCAGTCCACACAACCTCACCACTGAGGGAACAATCACTCATGAGTTTAGAAGCTGAGGAGCAAGTGCATGAGGAAGTAGAACAGGAATGGAGGACCAGGAAGTGGAGAAAGGATGCAACACCATCAGTCCCTTTCTGTCCAGGTTACATGTAATGAAATATTTAAGTAGAAACATCAAAAACATTAGCTGCATCTCCACATTTACCCATGCTCCTTATCTTTCTTCCATCACTGACCATCACATCATCCACTTTTAATCAACATAAAAATAAAAGAAATTAGAATCTGCACATACCAATCCAATTTTAGATATTCAATTAAATGATGTTATAAAAACAAACCAATTAACCTTGCGTATTCTCGCTTGAGTCTTTTATTTTCTCGAGCTCCTACAAAGTGTTGCTCTGGTCTAGGCTGCAAAATGGAGAAATGTGTTTCAGCATTATGTCTTCTTGTTCCTGATCTATTCACAATAATCACTATTAGTCTCAAATGCTAGAGCTCTACTAAATACATTTCTTGCATTTTTCCATGTGACTGGTGGATTGATGCATCAGTAATGCAACAGTGAACTTGGCACCCAGAGACATAAAATTACATAAGAATTAATTCCCAATCCTTTACAAATAATAAATGAAAATAACATTTGAATTGCAACATCTCAGCCTGGACTGCAGGAGTGTGGAATGATGACTGACTAACAAAAGTGATGACATATGGTAGCGTGGTATTAGTGATAGCAGGAATGGTCTCACTGCATCTTTTCCATTGCAGTGCCTCAGCAATCAATAACAACAAAATTTCATCATCTTGCTCTTCCTTCACTGACCTCGAAGCCTCCTTCCTCACGTTCCTGAATTAAGAAAAGACGAGAGGGTTCTAATTGAAGACAGGAGAGTGAAAAGAAAAAAAAGAATGTGTTTCCACCATCAGCACTATTAAATCGTAAACGATGAGAGTAAAGGATAGGTTAGATGCGATAAAGTATGATACACTTAGATACTTTCTTGAATTTCTTCACTGCGTCTGGTAATCATGGCCTCAGCCGTGGTCTTTCCCATCATGGTCACCTCTGTCTCCTCAATGGCAATAAAAATATTCAGTTGCATGACACTGTCATGTTTTGCTATAAATTCTGTGTCTTATGGTCCTGCACCACAGCTACCTGATGAAGGAGCAGTGCTCCGAAAGCTAGTGCTTCCAAATAAACCTGTTGTGTTGTGTGATTTTTAACTTGAGATGGAAATGTGTTGCTGGAGAAGCGCAGCAGGTCAGGCAGCATCTAGGGAACAGGAGAATCGACGTTTCGGGCATTAGCCCTTCTTCAGGAATGAGGAAAGTTTGTCCAGCAGGCTAAGATAAAAGATAGGGAGGAGGGACTTGGGGGAGGGGCGTCGGAAATGTGATAGGTGGAAAAAGGTCAAGGTGAGGGTGATAGGACAGATTGGGGTGGGGGCGGAGAGGTCGGGAAGAAGATTGCAGGTTAGGGAGGCGGTGCTGAATTTGATGGATTTGACTGAGACAGGCTGGGGGGAGGGGAAATGAGGAAACTGGTGAAATCCGAGTTCATCATCGCCCGCTGATTTTTAACTTTGTCTACCCCAGTCCAACACTAGCTCCTCCACATCAATAAAAACATGCAAATACGCCTCTCTTCCTGCTGCTTTCTACTGTGCTTAATTTTACTCTACAAGAGAGAGGGATACGCAATATGTTTGGGTGATGGGGTCTGTTATGGTGAATAGCTGTCATTGAGTATCAGATTTCAGATGTTGATGTAGCATATGACAGTGAGATAAGGCACATGAATGTTAGATACAAGACTGGATGCAGGGAGATTGTTGATAGGTGAGTGACCAGACTTTCATGAATTGAGCAAGGGATGACTCAAGTACTGGTGTTGCTAGAATGGGCTATTGGAGGCAATTGCAGCTACTCATGAGAGATCATCCTGTAAATAGGAACACAGGATCATAGAAACAGGAGTAGGCCATTCAAAACCCCCTGTCCTGTTCCACCATTCAGTGAGCTCATTGCTGATCTGTCGCCTAACTCCATAAAACTGCCTTTGGCCCATATCCCTTAAGGTCTGTGCTTAACAAAAAAATCATCCATTTCAGATTTAAAATTAACAACTGATTGAGAATTGACTGCCATTTGTGGAAGAGAGTTCCAGATGTCTACCACCCTTTGTGTGTCGAAGTCCTTCCAAATATCTATCCTGAACAGTTGGCCTTAATTCTCAGACAATGTCCGCGAGTTCTAGAATCCCTAACCAGTGGAAACTGTTTATCTTTATCTAACATGACTTTTCCTGTTAGTAACATAAAGAGTTCAATCAGATCACCCCTTAACTTTCTAAGTCTAAAGAAAACAGGCCTAATTTGTATAATCTCTCCTCACAACTTAACCGTTGAAGTCTAGGGTTCATTCTTGTAAGCCTCCGTAGTAGCCCTTCCAAGACATTCCTGAAGTCTGGTGTCCAGATCTGCTCAATGAACTAATTCATCTATGTTGTTGGAGCAACACCCCTATCATTAATTGTTGACACAACCTCAATCTTCTGTCTGGAAGGGCAGCAATCCCTTTCTGGATACCAGTCACCCCTCCTCCTCGTTGCCGTTAAGACATTAGACAGTCTGAAAACCTTGATGCCCATGCTCTCCCATGTCACGCTATTGTCGAAAGTATCAAAGCACATGTTCAGAATTCAAATGACTCTGACTACTTCTTACAGGGAAGTAACTATCCTGGCCATCTACGCAGCATTTGACTGAAGGTGTCATCAAGGAACCACAGCAAAACTGGAATCAGTAGGAATCAGAGCTATGTCTCTGCTAGTTGAAGTCATGTTGAGCTTAAAGAATGGTTGTGCTTGTTAGAGATCAAGCATCTCAGTCATGGGATATCATTGCACGAGTTGGTTCATTTCTCTTCTGGAGTTAACTAAAAATAAGTATACATCTGAAGTTTTGGCTAATGTTTTCCTCTTAAAGATTGAGAAATGCTGTCGACCTCATTTTCTGTATTTTAGAAACATAAAGATAAGAACAAAATACTTTCATTTAGTATGTTATTCATGCATTGTAAAAAGAACATAAAGCTCATATTCAAAAATCCTCAATCAATTTCCCAGCAAGTGCTTTTTCATACCCTTGTTAAACTTAATTAGTATTGTTTGAACTGAATTATAAATCATCACAGTCCATGCTGAGTTAACTGAGTTGAGCAGCAGAGGAAATAGGAACAGTACAATTCATAACAGAATACTTGAGTATTGTGGCAGAAAATCGACCAGCGTTAGCATGCCTGAGCATTAATGGGAATGCAGTTCAGAGTGTGCAGGGTTTGTCACAATCAGATTTAGATATAATGACCACACAGTTGAATAGATTCCCAATGCTAACTGTCAATCTCACTTAAGGCTAATTGACAGTAACAAAAGCTTCAGGTTTCATAAGAGAAAATGGAGAAATGTAATTAAGTTATCATTGCAATGTTCTTATAGAAGGCTCTGCTGACATTAAGTGTGATCAACCACTCTATATTAATTCTTTTTAAAAACATTCTTCATAGACCCATTAAAGTCCATCATTTATGCATGAGCCCATCATAAATCAAATATCTTCATACTAGTGAACCTCTTTGCCAGAATATTTCCACCTTAATTCATCATAAAGACTGAAATGTCTCAATTGCATTAATAAGAAAGATAAAGAAATGCAGATGTGAATTCAAATACCCAATTTAGACCTCAGAAAATAGTGAAATGAGCATTCTCACTTCTGATCTGTCTTAAAAGAACTTGTATAAGCCTGTGCTTTCAAAGTTACTCTCATCAGGATAATGGCTATCATCTTGAGGCACTAATAAAATTCAGCAACTCATTGTCCTTCACAATGCAAAGGACAGTGAATACTCTGACTCCCTCAAGGACACATTTGAAAATGCTAACAGACATTGCAGTAACAACATTGCAGTCACAGCAGGAAACTTGCTGGTTCAAAGCTTGTTTTTAAAGCATGGATAATCAGTTGGAGCGATCCTAAGTATTTATTGACAGGCTCAGAGAGAAAGAAAAAAAATAAAAGAATGGAGTATGTCAAAAAGATTAAGGATTTGACTGATGGGGTTGAGTTCTGAAATATCTTGAAAGTGCTGGTAATTTACAAAGCAAGAGAAAAAAGCAAGGCAACTTTTTAAAATGTTGGTCTAACATTTGAGCTCCTAATTACACTTCATCTTCATTACCTCTCAGTGCCAATTGGTGCAGGTGCTTCATTTTAACAGAGGCATCACTCACAACTCATGACTTATTCAAATGAGCTGAGATTAACATTATCAAAAGATTGCAAAAGGAATTTTCGCTGATGTGGATTTTGGTGACAAGTAAGGTTCTCAGTGTTGCATTTATCACACTTGGGGAGGAAATTATCTTCTTAACCCTTTTTTGACACACCTTTTCTATTTACCTCTTCAATTTGAGGAGACATAATAGTAAAGCCCTCTGCTCCCTTATAAACTTTGATCATGTTCCACATTAATCAAGGATGAGGCCATCATATATAATAGTTTACATTTCTCACACTTGTTTGTAAAAAAACAGCTTCTTTTAAGTCATGCAATAGCATAGCATTTCAGCATTGAAACAAGAAATCTATCAGCTTCAGAACCCATTTGGACATCAGCAGTTCAAGGAGGCACCTCACCACCATTTTCTCAAGGGAAGCTAAGGATGGGCAAGAAATGCTGACACAGCCATTGCAATGCATGGATTACTACAATTTATTTTGTTGCTTATTCATTCTTGAAAGGTAGGCTTTGCTAGCTGGGTCAGCATTTACTGATGAAGGGCTTTTGCCTGAAACATCGATTCTCCTGCTCCTTGGATGCTGCCTGACCTGCTGCGCTTTTTCAGCACCACACTCACACCTCAGCATTTACTGCCAATCTCTCATTTCCCGAGAAGATGGTGCTAAAGTCACTTTGGTGTAGGTATATCCAGAATGCTGTGAGGGAAAGAGTTCCGGGATTTCGACCAAGTGACACTGGAAGAATGGCAATATATTTCCAAGTTAAGATGGTGAGCGGCTTGGAGAGGAACTTTTGGGTGGTGACATTCCCATGTATCTGCTGCCCTTGTCTATCTAAATGGTAGTGGTCATGCGTTGGGAAAGTGATGTCTAAGGAGCCTTGGTGAATTTCTGCCTCTTGTAGATGGTGCAGAATGTCAGTGTGGAGAGACTGAATGCTTTTGGAGGTGGTGCCAAACAGAGTTTAATTCAGATAAATGCGAGGTGCTGCATTTTGGGAAAGCAAATCTTAGCAGGACTTATACACTTAATGGTAATGTCCTAGGGAGTGTTGCTGAATAAAGAGACCTTGGAGTGCAGGTTCATAGCTCCTTGAAAGTGGAGGCTGGTACAATTGCAACATTTAAGAAGCAGTTGGATGAGTATATGAATAGGAAGGGTTTGGAGGGATATGGGCCGGGTTCTGGTAGGTGGGACTAGTTTGGGTTAGGATATCTGGGCGGCATGGACAGGTTGGACCGAAGGGTCTGTTTCCATGCTGTACATTTCTATGACTCTAAGTGGGCCATTCTGTCCTGGATGGTATCAAGCTTCTTGAATGTTGTTGGAGTCGAAATCATCCAGGCAATCAGGGAATATTTCCTCACATTCCCCACTTGTACCTTATAGATGATAGGCAGGCTTAAGGGGAGGGGAGGAGATAAGTTTCTTTCTGCAAGATTCCAAGTCTCTGACCTACTTTTGCAGCCAATGTAAATATCTGGTAATCTAAGCTAGCCAGTTCAGTTTTTGATTGATTGTTACCCTAAGATGTTGATAGTCCTGGATTCAGTAGCAATGGTAATGCCCTTGAATGTCAAAGGGTGATGATTATATTCTCTCTTATTGGAGATGGTCCTTGCCTGGCATTTGTGCGGCAGAAGTGCCATTTGCCACTGCTAAGCCCAAGCCTAGATACTTTTCAGGTCTTGCAGCTTTTAGACAAAGACTGCTTCAGTGTCTGAGGAGTTGCAAATGGTTCGACTCATTACGCAAAGTACTTGCGCACTTGTGACCTTATGAAAGAAGCAAGTTCATTTATGAAGTTGTTGAAAAATGTCATTTGTGCCGACAGTACTCCCCTGACTTAATATTCAGTTCCAATTGGATGCAAGGACTGCAATGGGACTCATGTCACAAGATGTCATGAAAGATGATGTTCACTTAAAATAACCAAGAGAAGAAAGGTGCTCCACAAATATTTTCAAACTCAATATCGGGGAGCCCAGTACCTCAGTGCAAAAGGTTCTACAGAAAAGATATTGCAATGCATTTGGCATGTGTGACTTAATTTCTGTTTTTTCATAAGCGGCCACAGCCTCCTGAAATTTGCTTAATGGAGACAACGAGCCCAAAGTATAATAGTCCAAACTTCGTATTCAGTGACAGCTTAATATTATGTGTCACTGACCCCAACGGAAAATGCCCACAAGCACCTAATGATCTCTGTGGTATGGATTCCCCCTTTGCAATGTTGTTATGATTCCAGCATCAACTCAAGGGCCCTCTAGTGACCAGAGACAGTACTGCTGCCAAATAGGTCAGCATCACATTGAATTGAATTGAATTAGCTTTATTGTCACATATGTTCGAAAGAGTGCAGTGAAAAGTTTACAATCATCACATTACAGTGCTATCTTTGGTACAACGTTACCGAGTTACAGATACCTAACACCAAATTGTTAGGAAACAAAATAAATTAGAAGAGTAAATAAATGAATAGTCCAGCATTATAGATCACAGGAATAAAATAAGAAAAATAAAGAAGTGAGAAGTTCAGAACATCAGTCTTGCCAGCCCAGTCCCTGGCAGCCCCGAGATTCAAGGGAGACCTCCACAATCTCACCACTGCCTGTGCCAGACCCACTAATTGTAGGAGTTGCCCCACTATAGGTACCATCTCTTCACTGCTAGGCCCTCTTTGCTGGTGCCACTGAGCCCACACTCACACTGTAACCAAAATTCCCTGGCTCTGGGGCCTGGCCAGGCCATCACAGAGCCATGGGTCCCACTGCAGCTGCAGATGCTGCTGTGCCAATGCCACCATCTTGAAAAGTATGTTGTCGCCGATCCCTCAGCCAAGCCCCAAATACCAGGGGAACACACTCCCTGCCATTGCCCCAAGCCCCAAACACCAGGGGAACACACTCCCTGCCATTGCCCCAAGCCCCGAACACCAGGGGAACACACTCCCTGCCATTGCCCCAAGCCCCGAACACCAGGGGAACACACTCTCTGCCATTGCCCCAAGCCCCGAACACCAGGGGAACACTCCCTGCCATTGCCCCAAGCCCCGAACACCAGGGGAACACACTCCCTGCCATTGCCCCAAGCCCCGAACACCAGGGGAACACACTCTCTGCCATTGCCCCAAGCCCCGAACACCAGGGGAACACTCCCTGCCATTGCCCCAAGCCCCGAACACCAGGGGAACACACTCTCTACCATTGCCCCAAGCCCCGAACACCGGGGGAACACACTCTCTGCCATTGCCCCAAGCCCCGAACACCAGGGGAACACACTCTCTACCTTTGCCCCAAGCCCCGAACACCAGGGGAACACACTCCCTGCCATTGCCCCAAGCCCCAAACACCAGGGGAACACACTCTCTGCCATTGCCCCAAGCCCCGAACACCAGGGGAACACACTCCCTGCCATTGCCCCAAGCCCCGAACACCAGGGGAACACACTCCCTGCCATTGCCCCAAGCCCCGAACACCAGGGGAACACACTCTCTGCCATTGCCCCAAGCCCCGAACACCAGGGGAACACACTCTCTGCCATTGCCCCAAGCCCCGAACACCAGGGGAACACTCCCTGCCATTGCCCCAAGCCCCGAACACCAGGGGAACACACTCCCTGCCATTGCCCCAAGCCCCGAACACCAGGGGAACACACTCCCTGCCATTGCCCCAAGCCCCGAACATCAGGGGAACACACTCTCTGCCATTGCCCCAAGCCCCGAACACCAGGGGAACACTCCCTGCCATTGCCCCAAGCCCCGAACACCAGGGGAACACACTCTCTACCATTGCCCCAAGCCCCGAACACCGGGGGAACACACTCTCTGCCATTGCCCCAAGCCCCGAACACCAGGGGAACACACTCTCTACCTTTGCCCCAAGCCCCGAACACCAGGGGAACACACTCCCTGCCATTGCCCCAAGCCCCGAACACCAGGGGAACACATTCCCTGCCATTGCCCCAAGTCCCGAACATCAGGGGAACACACTCCCTGCCATTGCCCCAATCCCCGAACACACAGGAAAACTCACACCCCTATGACTGACTATGAGTATTGGCATGAGACACATGCTTGCTTAAGAAAAATAATTTGTTTTAATCTGTGAATATTATGCAAGGTAGGTAGAAAGGCAATATATATTGTGAAATTTCCACTTATAATTACTTTCAGTTGTTATATGACTAAAAACACAATTCAGATGCAGGGATTCTCAAGGAGGTATATGACATGTTACACTAGTGCAAATTTCTTGATAGCATGAAACATGGCTGTTTCCAATACATTATTCATCAAATGATCTCCTCATCCATCCAGATTTTTAGCTTGTTTAAAATGCATTTTACTGTCCCTATTAATTATTGATAAAAAATGTATTTGTGTTATCAGATATCATGGCTTACTTTGTTTTCAAAGTGAAAATGCATGATCCGATTGTGCCGGGTGCCTCTTAGATTTTTAATCCTTCAAAATTCATTTATTTTTAAAAGACTGCACTGCTGATTGGCACAAAAGGCTCAGCTAAAGCATCACTTCATTGAAAGTATATTTCAAATTTCTACAGCACTGGCTGAAATCAAAAACATACTTTGATTTACCTTTGCAGTTTGTTTTTACTGAGTTATAATGTTTGTTTTGCTATTCTCCTGTACAATACAATGAAAATAATTGCATATATTCACAGTATAAATTACAAGTCACAGTAGCACCTCAGGTCCCACTATGCAACTAAACCAGACTGCTGTCACGTATTACTCATTCTGACAACTATTACTAAATACAAAGCATTGTTCAATAAAGACTAAAACCACTCAATAAGCTACCATTGATTAAATCAAATTCATTGAGACATAATGAAGATATGCAGGTTCCTTTTTCAAAGAGGATCCATGGGATTCACCAATAAGGAACCTTTAATGCAGTATAGGTTGGCATGTAATTATAACAGGGAGAAAGTGACGACTGCAGATGCTGGAGATCAGAGTCAAGAGTGTGCTACTGGAAAAGTACAGCCAGTCAGGCAGCATCCGAGGAGCAGGAGAATTGAATGAAGAGCTTATTCCTGATGAAGAGCTTATGCTTGAAACGTCGATTCTCCTGCTTCTCAGATGCTGCCTGGCCAGCTGTGCTTTTCTAGCATCACACTCTCGACATGTAATTTTAACACTATAATATGAAAAGATTGTGCAGTGAGGAATGAGGGTGCAAAGGACAAAATAAATTTAAAAGATTCAGAAGCTTAGAGCCATTATGCAAACATTCAGTTCAGGATTTAGTGAACCTATGAATGGATTGGCACAGAACAATCTAACTGAGACCAGTTCCCGAAACAGTTATCCGTGGCAGAGGATGGAAATTAAACATTGACACTCACTGTGCAGTCAAGGCTTTTTTGTATTTGATGCATCAACAAAGGAGATGTGTTTAAAATAATGGAAGCATAAATCAGACAAAGCAAAAGAAATTCTACTGCTCTTGTCTACCTTTCCTTAAGAATAGTCTGCCCAATAAAACTGCCGATTAATCACAATTATGACCACAAAGACACCAGAAGTAACATATCCAAATCTTAATAGACTGTTTTATGTGCACCCAAGTAGAAAAATAATTACTCTTTATGCGTATAGTTACTTAACATTAGCAGTTGGTGAGCAACTAATAAAGCACTGAAATGTACATTCTGCTCTTTCTCGTACCAATATTAATGGCCAACAGCTTGATGTAAGACTAATGGCAGAGTATTCCAGTCATCAACCTTCCATCACCTCTCCCTTTTTGTTGTCTCATTATTTTTAAATTTCAGCCTTTATATGCATTGTACATATTGTGTTTTTAAAAAAAAAATGATTTGTATCTATTCTTAACCAATGGCTCAATTCTGTGCAACATTCTTTTTTTCTCACATTACTCATTTTCCATTTCCTTGTCATGGCCTCAAATCAAGAAGCAAAATATTATCTTCACCTTCATTTCTGTATAAGTCACTGTTCAATGCAAGTCAGTCAGGGAATACATTGCAAAATGATTCACTTGCACACAGCAGTTCCAATAAAAGGTTATTGACCTGGAACATTTCCCTTTTCCACTAATGCTGCCTGACCTTTTGACTGTTTCTGAATTTGTTTGAATTTATTTTAGGCTGGCAGTATTTTGCTCTGTCAGTACTGAAGGAGCACTATACTATCAGAGGTGTCAACATTCAGATGAAATGTCAAACCAGGATCTATCTGACTTTTCTGTTATATAAAAGCATTGTTCCAAATAAGATCGGGATAACTCTGTTGGATACGCTATTATCTTTTGGTCAACATTACTGAAACAGATTTTATTGTCATTACCACATTGCTGTTATCAGATATTGTCTATGCAAATTGGCTATCCATTTCATACATTAAAACAGTCACTAATCAGGTCATTTTTCTGTCCTGTCACTGAGCTTTGAATTGAATGATAAATATTACACCACTGTGAAGAATTTTAAATGAATCGAACCTCCAAGCCTTTGTATTTGCAGTGAATTCCAATAGCCATACACTGAGTAATTCATTCCTGTTTCTATTTTTCTTCTATATATAAGTGAAAGGCAAAATTTACCCTAAACATTTGATTGTAAGAATTCATTCCATGTCCATTATTAAAGCTTTAATGAGTTGTACTGAATTGTAAGATTTTTGATATTTCAAAATTTCAATAACTTCTTGAAGATCAAAATCTGCATCATAAAGTATTAATCTGAGAATGCAGCATTGGAATTTATATTGATGACTTCTTTTTTCCCAGTCCAGCTTGTTGGATAAACAATTATTTTTGAATGCTTAGCAAAATCTGAATATTCTGATTGCATAGTACTGCTAATGCTGGAAATCAGAAATAAGAACAGGACATGCTGGTTCTTACCCACAATGTTTATAGGTACACCATAGAAAGCATCCTATCTGGATGCATCACAGCATGTTATGGCAACTGCTCTGCCTAAGATCGCCAAAAACTACAGAGAGTTGTGAACACATCCCAGTCCATCATGCAAATCAGCCTCCCATTCATTGACTCCATCTATAATTGCCGCTGCCTCAGGAAAGCAGCCAACAAGATAAAATACCCCTCCCACTCCAGTTATACTCTCTTCCACCCTCTTCTATTGGGCAGAAGATATAAAAGTGTGCATACACATACAAAAACAGCTCCTTCCCTGCTGTTATCAGACTTTTGAGTGGACTCCAAATATTAATGTTGATCTCTCTCTCTCTCTGCACCTTTTCTGCAGCTGTAACACTGTATTATGCACTCTGTTCTGCTATCCTGATGTACTTTGTATGGCATAATCAGTCTGTATAGTACACAAAACAACACTTTTCTCTGTATCTCAGTACATGTGACAGCAATAAATCAATCAAAACCCTTTATCTACTGCGATAGAGGAAAACTTCTTATTGGTTTAACGTGAAGAGGTTTGTGTGTCAAACAAGAAGTAATTTATTGCATGAGAGGAACGAGTAACTGGTCACATTGACATGATGGCCATTGTTATCGAGTTTGTGAAAAAGATCTGAATGCTAGGTCTTATTCCTTTGAGATCCAAAGTTATTTTGTTCGCAAATCCACATGACAATATCATAGTGGATAATAATTAAGACACTCCTCACTATTAACCCTTTCAGATGCTTATGCAATAGACTATGCCAAAACATTTAATTAAGAGAGGTCAAGCCTCCCAGTCACATGGAACTGGCATTCTCATAACTGTTTCACAATAATGAGGAAAAATTGACTAACATTGGAAGCTACCCTCTCTATATTGTGAAATGAAGGATAACAGGTTGATTGGGTTCCCAGTGACAACATATCTGTCAACCAACCCACTTGATGGTATGGGTGGTGAACAGCAATGGATACTTAGTGCAATGCAGTATAGTGTTATCAGAGTTGGATTAAACTCTGTAATGAGAAGATGCTAGTTTCTATGAATTCGGTGGATGTACTTACTGAGGAACTACTAGATGACAGCAGCAAAGGAATTCCCCAATCAATATTTGGCTTGAAATTTGAGCTGCTCAGTGACAGCAAATTGTTTCTACCCTCCTGCTGAAATTTACTTCTTGTCTCAGCAAAGTATTCATTGCAGAGAGTCAATTTGTGAATGCCTTCATTGATTCAGCCAAAGATGTTATGAAGTGTCAGTGAAAACGTATTGAGCATGACAAGCCTAACCACTAACTTAATGCTCAAAAGTGCCTGTAGATGTCATTACTTGTATAAGGAATACCAGAAGTACCCACCTCAGATTCTGAATGCAATCTCCTCAATTTACCCTTGAGGAGAAAGCCAGAACTCTAGATTAAATATATTCATATAACCATAGATGATGCAGTACAGAAGGAAAACTTCCCACTCATTTTTGATGAAAGAATCCAATTAATCCCATTTCTCTTTCCATGTAGGCTGCAAGCATTTGTTTTTCAAGTATTTCTGGCTGCATTTCACTTTGTGAGGGATGTAATTGGGCTGATTTCAAACATTAATAACGAAGCTAAATTTCAGAAATTCAAGCTTTTACAGAAATCTCTCGACCTACAATAATAAATAAAATTTAAAACAAGGAATTTAAGATCTGTGTTGGTTGATTCATGGAATGGGGTGGATACCTTTGACTTTTCGGAAGCTAGAAAGGAGTGAGGAAACTTGAAATAGTGGAGTCTTTCACAGCAGAAGCAAGTTGCCTCTCCCTTCCCAACTCTACTCCAATTTTTTGTGGATTTTTGATGGGTTATAAAGGACTTAGGTTGGAAACCTTTGTGCACGTCTTGGGTTTCCTCCCCCAAAACTACTACTTTCCTCTGGTATTACCAATTCTGGAAGACATAAACAACCCACCTCACCGGAGAGCTTGTGATCACTGTGAAAATCCTATTGAGGAATCAAGAATTTTGATTAGATTAGATTCCCTACAGTGTGGAAACAGGCCCTTTGGCCCAACATGTCCACACCAACCCTCCAAAGAGTAACCCACTCAGACCCACCCCCCTCTGACTAATGCACCTATCACTATGGGCAATTTAGCATGGCCAATTCACCTGACCGGCACATCTTTGGACTGTGGGAGGAAAGCAGAGCACCAGGAAGAAACCCCCATAGACACGGGGAATATGTGCAAACTCCACATAGACAGTCACCCGAGGCTAGAACTGAACCTGGGACCCTGGTGCTGTGAAGCAGCAGTGCTAACCACTGCACCACCGTGCTACCTGTTTAGGCAGATAAGTTTTGAATGTTTTGACAATTGCAAATGTAATTATTAGTTACTGATCTGTCATATAGAGCTAGATTAAATGCAATAATTCATCACAGAGATCTGTCAAGAAAGGACAGATCTTGCTTATTACATTGACTATCTTTTTGTAAATGTTGAGATTCATTAGCGTACTTTACCCATTGAGAGAAGTCTAAATGAGCATTCACTGAGGAATGCATCACAAGATCTCTGGAAAAATAACCTGAGTACTTTAAATTCTCCCAAGAGTTCATTCAATTGAAAACAAAACCTTCAACAGTTATATTTAAGAGACAGAAAAAGTCACCACCTGCTCCTCAACTGTTTTGATTAACAAGGTATTAGCTGTAGCTGAAAAAAAAGGACTATCTGCTTTTTTCAGTTTCAATACATTCCATTATTTAATTTTCCCAGGGTCTGATTTGGCAACTGGACCTATTTTGAATGCATGGCTGACTTTCAAAAGCTATTGAATCACTGACTTCAGTTTGTTTTTATACTTTGGCAACTTTAAGAGGTTGTTAAAGAATTTTTTTTGTTCATATGTAAAGTAACTAGATGTCATTTTATACGTATAACAGATTGGCCACTTTTGAAAGGTTTCAATCTTTTTATAATACCTTTTATAAATAAGAGATTTGCTTTCAGTATGAATGAGTTTGAATGACAGCTTTATTACATTAGTGGATTTTAAAAAATTGTTCACTTCAAAGACCTTCTGAGATCTGTCCATACTGAGTGAGTGGATGTGAAGGATACATGGGAGACATACAAATGGTATGTGAATGTGTCAGGGTGTCAGACTTTTAAAGGATTATGGTACATGAAGGTGAATGGGTGAAATGATGTTGAGTCATGAGGTTTAGGATGTGAAAGAACAATGCTATGAGCTGAATTACTAATGAAAAGAACTGAAGTGAGCCTATTAATCAATCTACACGTGAAACCACATTCCTCATGCATTGTATCGTTACCTACAAAATCTGACCCTGCTCTCTCAGGAACAAAATTATGGGACGAATGATATTCAGGAGCAGGATTAGATTTCAGATGCTGCAAAAGAGACTGAATCGTGTTTCTTTCCCAATGCTACACAAAAATGCAGGCCATCCTATCCATAACTCCTATGGTATCTTATTTACCATCAGCACTATTTTAAAGTTAAAAAAAGGAATAATATTGGTTTGCTGAAACTCCCAATCAATTTCTCTCTGCTATGTATAACAAGATTACTACAAAGTTAAAAATTACACAACACTAGGTTATAGTCAACTGGTTGTTTTGGAAGTAATAGCTTTCAGAGCACTGCTCCTTCATCAGATAAATAGTGGAGCAGGATCTGAAGACACAGAATTATTAGCAAAAGATCATACTGTCATGCAACTGATATGATAACTTAAACACATCTAGATTGCTGTTAAGTCTTTCATCTTTAAGAATGGATTGCAGGTTTCACTTCATTAATATGTAAATCCCAGAATTTCTTTTAAGTCACATTCCCAAGATAACATAAGGTTTTATCAACAAAGGTGATCTCAGGAATGTGACTTGAAAGAAGTCCCCAAACTTCGCTAATGCAATTGCCAGAGGGGAACTGAGCACTGGGAAAAAAAGTGGTACAATTGGGAATTGGATTAGCTAAAGCAGAATTTGAAACAAAAAGTGCACACAGATCCATTCTTTGTTTATGAAAGTACACCAAAGTTAGAATGTAATAATGTTTCTTGAAACCCCAGACGATCGTGAAATGCGGGTGAAACTTTGAGAGTGCAAGTACAACCTCAATATGGTGAAAGTTCTCATTGATAATGTAGTTGCGGTAAAGGTAAATACATTCACGCTTTCTGTACAAGATATTCATGATCACACAATAAAATGTACAGCATTTACTGCGTGCAGATGCAGCAAAAATTCATAATTGAATTTGTGGAGTGCTTTAACTTTGACATACCAAAAGAGTTCCTGAATTAAATGCACAAATTGTGCTTTTTTAAGGTTTTGATAGTAGATGAAACTGTAGTAATTTCCGTATATCAATTGATTTTGTAGATCAAGTTTTGATCAGATGCAGAATGTGTTTACTAAACATCTATTTGCAAGAATTTCAAAAATGACTGCTTGTGACAGCATCTCCATTGTGACAGTAATCAAGCAACTTCATGTTAACAGTGACCTTGACTTACAGAGGATGGTGATGTTTACAGAGCTTCTGTCACACACAGAGAACAAAATGGAATAGCGGCAGTGTTGTGATGTGAAATCAAACTTTTGTCCAAACAGCATTATGTTGTTCACAGAAAATATCTTGAAATAGATGATGCTTGGAAGCAGGTCTCAATCGTGCTAAATGATATTAAAATGCTTCTAAGAACAGTGTTCAGCAGGTAAACTGTGAAGAAAGGACAATACAAAGAACTTGCCAAACTCAAAGGGTGTGACGTAGTGAAATAAAGTGAGGAGGCCGTCAGGACATTTTGTAGTAAATGCATTAATGTGAAACTTTGGAAAGAATTTGCACAATGATACCAGCTCATCCAGAACATTGTTCTGAGGTATCAATGTAGCATTACATTGTAACTTAGTGGGTATTTTGAGGGAACATTTATTTATTGAATCATTGCACTTATTTATTTGCTGTGTGCAGTGGTTGATTAAGACATTGATGCTGAAAGTGTTGCTGACTCTGAGCATGTATTTGGTCTAATGAACTTCACAAAATCTAAATCCCAAAATAGATTAGAAGTAGATCATTTGGGCAACTTGATGTGAATTAATCACATATTTCATCTGGACAAGAAAACATCAATTTGGATGCAATATCCAATCATTAGGCTGCATATAAAGAAAGACATGAAAAACTGCCAAAGGACTGAAGAAATCATTAGTGTCATATTAGTGTCACTTGGGTTATACAGTGCCACCACTAACTAGGTACCCAGCTTTGCAAGCAAACAGTTTTGTTTATTTTCAAAGGTAAAATATCTGTAACTATAAAACATAAGGGTACATTTTAGTAGTTAACAAGCCCTCTGCTGCTACAAAACAAAATGCTGGATGACTTCCACTCAATAAATGCTCTCATAGCAGGGCGGCAGGGTCCCACAAGCTGAGCTGCCTCCAGAATTTTAGCTTTGTCCCCTTCAGGGATGTATCACGGTGGGCCCTGTATCGACTGCAGCTGCACAGCATCCACCTCTTCTCCCTCATCCACCATCCGGACACGCCTCGGCATGCTCATTTGCCACCAGGCCGTGGGGAACCTCAGTGGAAGGCTCTCTATGCAGGAGTCTTCCCCTTTCTTCTCAGGATCTGGGGTGGAGGGTGCTGCATGCGGCAATCCTCTGCAACTGCAGATTGTGGTGGATCATGGACTCCCAGCCCAGCTGCTTGTTCTGTGGTGCTGTGGAGTCCATGAACCATGTATATATTGGGTGTGGGTGTTTGCACTCCCTTTTTGATTTCCTTAAAGCTGATCTTTTATGTTTTTGGTTACACTTCAGCACCATGCTCCTGCTCTTTGGGCACCCTGTGCAGAGTGGGGAGGACAGGCCAGAGGATCTCCTCATGGGCCTACTCCTGGGCCTGGTGAGGCTGGCTATAACCAGGTCTGGGCAGCGGGACGTGGAGGGGGTCATTATGGCCGATTGCCTGCCCCTCTTCCGTGGTTACGTCCAGGCCCGGGTGTCCTTGGAAGACGAGCACGTGGTGTCCACTAACACCCTCGAGGTTTTCGGGGAGAGGTGGGCACTGCGGGGTGTCGAATGCTTTATTTCCCACTCCATCTCTATTTTGAGATAATCCCTCCTCTCCCCTTTCACTGTTTGATCACGCAGCATTGGCCTTTGTTGAGAAGGGCACTGCTGGTCACTGGTCACTTGTGTGTTTCCTTTCTTCCTGGTAGTGGAACATGAATAAAGTTTTATGCATTTGTTGTTCTTCACTGTGTCCTACACCTGCACACACACACACACAACGTTAGTGCTGGGGAATAAATAAGCACTGTTAGGTGGTAGTGTAGGGACAAGAAAAGGAAGAAAAGAAAAAAAAAAGCTCTCATTTAAACACCCCACCCCTGTCTACTCAGAGGTCAGCACAACATCACAGAAATTAGATGGAACACTATAACCGCATCATAAACGTTTTGGAGAATTCACATTTACAGATTTAGGGCTCATGTGAACTCAAATAGCTCATCCTGCCTGGAAGGGAAATCAGCATCATACATAAGGCCATAAGACAGGAAGCAGAATTAGGCTATTCGGTCCATCGAGTCTGCTCTGCTGTATGATCATGGCTGATATGTTTCTCCACTCCATTATCCCTGTAACCCTTGATTTCCTTACCATTCAAAAACCTATCTATCTCTGTCTTAAATGCTCAGCCTTCTGTAGCAATGGGTTCCATAGATGCACCACGCTCTGGATGAAGAACTTCCTCATCTTAGTTCTAAAGGGTCAGCTCTTCACTCTCAGGCTGTGCCCTGTATATTAATTATCACAGGGCAAACAGGAATGGTGTAGCAATGTCTACTCTACTGATCTTTTGTTTTAATTCTTTCAGGACACATGAACGTTCCAAATAAAACCAGCATTTATTCCAACCCTTTTAGCTCAAGAAACTGATGGTGAGCTGCCTTATTGAACTGTTGACAGTCCACTGTGTCGGTACACCCACAGGGCTGTTTGTGAGGCAGTCTCAGGCTTTTCTTCCAATGACAGTGAAGAAATTACAATAGTTCCAAGTCAGAAGGGTGCAGGAGTTGGAGTGACAACTACAAGTCGTGGTGATCCCACAGATCTACTGCTTTTCTCCTTCTAGGTGAAGGTCAAGGAGTTGGTTGTGGTGTAGATAGTACACACACTTGCCACTATGTATCGGTGTTGGAGGGAGGTGAATGATTAAGCTGGTAATGGAGTGTAGATCAAGTGGTCTGCTTTAACTTGAATGATGTGAGTTTTTGGAGAGTTGTTGCAGAACGCCCCATCACAATTGTATAATTTGTAGATGGTGGAGAGGTTATAGGGAAAAAGGAGATAAGTTATTCATCAAAAGGAGTCCCAGCCTCTGACCAGCTCTTGAAGCCAAGTTATTTTTATGGCTAGTTCACTTCACTTTCTCATCAATGGTAAACCCTAGGATCTTCATAATGGGAGATTCAGATGTTTGACATCTGGTTGGAATTCATAAATTGAAGTGTAAGATGTAACATTCTCATGGGACAATCAGCCTTTTGTTCCAGTTCCTCGTTGACCAACACTTTAGAATTTTTGATACCTTTCCTGTACATGTCAACAAATGCACCAAGGAATATAAAAAAAACAAGGAATGATGAGAGTGTGATGACAATTCACCAGATCATAGATAAACAACCCATTGGTAAGTTCTAGTTATTTATTGAATGAGATCAGGTTATCACACTGCTTAATGGGTGTAAATTGGAATGCTTCCTGACATTTCAGAAACAGTAAGAAGCTGTTTTATAAATTTTATTTTGAAAACAAACACTATTTATTTATTTAGTTATTTTACGATTTTATAGCTGTATAAAACTTTCTTTGTAGGTTCATTAGAGATCCAGGAATACTGTATTTTCTCATGACCAAATCTATCAACAAATACAGATTCTGCTATGTAAGTAAAGAGCAGCACGGTGGCTCAGTGGTTAGCATTGCTGCCTCACAGTGCCATGGACTGGGGTTCAATTCCAGTGACTGTGTGGAGTTTGCACATTGCCCCCATGTCTGCGTGGGTTTCCTCTGGGTAGTCCTCCCACAGTCCAAAGATGTGCAGGTTAGGTGGATTACCCATGGTGTCTGGGCTACATGGGTTAGCCATGGGAAAGGTGAGGTACAGGACCTGGGGATGGGTCTGGATGGAATGCTCTTCAGAGGGTCAGTGTGGACTTGATGGTTTGCGTGGCTTGCTTCCACACTGGAGGGATTCTATGACAGTCGTACATTAAATGCGTTGACCTGCACAAGCTTTGATCTTTGACCCACTTGCCTATTCATCAAGATTACTCACTGAAAGCAGGCTCACAAAATGTACCCTCTTGTGGTAAAAATTCACAAACACATTGGCCTGTTTTACCAAAAATTCTTACAGATTAAAAACAAATCTCAGCTTATTTATTTGAGGTTTGAACTTCAATTAAAGTTGAAAGCTCAAAGCACAATGTCCAGCGTGGACAACTTCTTATACCCTCCACCCACCCACATACCCTGCATTCACCCAACCTTCCCTGCATACCCATCCCACTCCCAACATTTGATCTGGATTTAGGAGGCAGAAAGCAGCAGGTCTCACTGCAGGAAAATCTCTCAAAAACAAATATTAAGCTTATTAATCTTCACAAAAAACAGCAACATGGGACATACATGAAACTAACATGATGCTGCAATGAGTTATATGTTGATGTTAGGATATTGTCCTTCCTTTTTGGCAAGGAAGGACAATATGCATTTTTTCATGCTGGTCCAGTCCTGTTACGATCACTGCTATTTCAGCAAAAGCCAAGTATCAATAGAGACAAAATTATTCGGCCCAACACCTCCAGTACCAAAACCACCTGAAATACAAACAGTATCGATAACAATACAAATACCTCCAACAGGAAAATTACATCTCACAGTACTAGCATTCTCTAACAATATTAGTATTTTCAACATCAATCAACTGTACCAGTACTTACAACTGCATGAAACCTTTAACAACGCCACCAATCTCAACAGTACCAGTATCATAAACAGTACCAGTTTCTCCTGCAACTCCTCATTGCCAACATTGCAGATTTTCATCTGTGGAGGTATATTTTCCCTGTTACACTATTAGACTTAAACGACCACTCATGACAAATGAAGTGCCCCACACCACATTGCTTTGTGAGCATGGTTTAATTGTATAATGTTTGCCTGTGCAGATCTTCCATGATGAAGACATAAACTGCGTAGGACAATTGTGCACATTTTCTCAACTCATTGTGGTCAAAAGTCTAACTTACATTGTCAGTGAAGTGGATTCCAAAGTAGCAGGAGGCAAACTGTTTTCGTTTGAAGCAATCTGTAAAAGAATCCTCAGACCTGCAGAAGATTATTCCTGAATGCAACAGTCCATTTCTTTGGCCACTTACCTTGTGAATTTTGTTTCATTCTTGGATCATCTTTAGCTGCTGTATGGAGAAATAAATGTAAAAAAAACTGGCAGCTAAGGGAAATATGATTTGTAAAAACACAGAATTTCACAGCCATGTTCATATGAAGTAATGTGAGCTCTTTGGCAAATGTCTTTTACTGTGTGCAAGTCTGCACTTTGGGTTCTATTGGTGAGACCCAGTTTAGGCTTTGCTTTCAGGGACTAAGGGATGTTACTGCAAAGAACTTCACATTTGGATTGCATCGAGACCAGGACATGCGACTCTGAATCACTAAGTAGTAACTCAACTGTCAAAACTTACCTATTGTCACTTCAAATCTTAACAAGGCTCTTGAAGACCATACTTAAATGGAAGAAGTGTTAACAGTCATTCCACAATATACATTAATAAACAGTCTACTACTTAACACTCATTAACCACTGAGCTAAATTTCTTTATATTGTCCAAAATTGATTTACCTGTAGAGATTCAACTTTTGCAATATTTGTAGGTATTTTTCTTTTGTGTGCTTACTGATAGTGAGAAGCATTGAGGTGAGAAAAATGTACAAATTTGCAGCTTATGTTTCTTGCAAGAACCAAACCTTTTCGATAATTTATTGATGTGAAACAGGATGGCTGGTCTCCAAAGTGATTTACTATCTATAAGCTTGAAGCTCAATGGTTTACTGAGAATGATTCATGAAGGGTCATCTTCTACCGTATTGTTGCCTTCAGTGTTATGAAGCAATTTCCACATTCCTCTGAAGAATAATGTCCATTTATTTAAAAAGGCAAGACAAAGGTTCCATCTACTTGTAAAGTAAATATTTAGGTTTTGTCATTAAAATTCAGCTTTCAGCAATAAATGAATTGCATTGAACTTTTAGTTACAATATGCTAAATATAAAATAGATCTTTTGGTATGATTTCAAATTGCAACAGGAAAATTTTCCTGTAGGTTTTATGGCTCAGAAAGTACATGAGACACCTCATTCCCATAGAAGCTTGTCAACATTGTAAAGTTAGAGAGTGCTTAATAGAATGGTTACCAAATAGAAGGCCATTTGGCCCATCCTACCTGTGCCAGCTCTTCAGCCAAGCATCATTACTCACTGCCAACCTCCTGTTTTCTCCCCATACTCTCACACACGATTTCTATTGAATAATCATCCAGTGCTCTTCCATATGTTTCAACTGAATCTGCCTCTATAATTTTTCTAGGCGGTGTATTCCAAACCCAAATTATTTACTAAGTGAAAAATCTCACATCACTCTTGCTGCTTTTGCAGATCACTGTAAATCTATGCCGTTTTTGTTTTGCTCATTTCATGAGTGGGAACAGCTTCTCCCTATTTACTTTGTTCAGCCCACTCATGACTTTGAAAACCTCGATCAGATCTCCTCTCAGCTGCTTTCTCTCCAATGAGAACAATCCCAACTCCTTCAGTCTATCCTCATAGCGGGGCTTCTCATTCCTAGATCAATTCTAGTAAATCACGTTTATACTCTCTCTGACGCATACACATTTTTCTTTTCATATGGCTGTACTCAATACTCCAGTTGAGGTCTAAGAAGAATCTTATACAAATGTAACACCTTCTTGCGGTATGCTCTGGACCCCTACTAATAAACCAAGAATGCTCTATGCTTTATTAACTACTCTGTCCACTTGTTCTGCCATCTTCAATTATCTGTGCACACATCCTGGTCGCTCTGCTCCTACACCACCTTTAGAACTGTACCTCCTTGTTTATATTGCCTTTTGTTGTTCTTCCTAACAATGTACCACCTCACAGTTCTCGGTATTGAATTTCATCGCCACCTATCCACCCACTTCATCAACTTCTCAATGTCCTTTCTGAGTTCCACACTGTCCACCTCATAGTTTATATTCTTGCAAGTTTTTGTGTCAAATACAAGCTTTGAAATTATCCCCTGCACACCAACATCCAGATAATTATTGTATGTCAGGAAAAGTAAGAACCCCAATACTAATCCCTAGGGAACGCCACAACAAACCTCCCTCTGGCCCAGAAAATACCAATTTATCACTGCTCTGTATTCCTTAGCACAGACAATTTTGTATCCACACAGACTGGCCCTTTTCCAGCATAACTTATAACTTTCTTCACAGCTTGTTGTGTGGCACTATATTAAATGCCTTTGGGACTCCATGTTTACCACATCAACAGCATTACCCTCATCGAGTCTTTCTGTTACCACTTCAAACAACTCCAGTAAATTAGTTAAACACCATTTCCTCTTGAGAAACCCATTCCTAATCAACCTGTCTTTTTCAATATGACTACTAATTCTATCACTTGTAATTGTTTCTAGAAGCTTCCCCACCACTGAAGTTAAAGTGACTGGCCTATAATTTCTAGGATTATCCTTACAACTTTCCCTGAACAAGGCTGTCATATGTTTGCAAATCTCCAGGCTTTTGGCACCTCTCCCAACTCCAGGGAAGATTGAAAGGTTGTGCCTCTGCAATTTTTATTCTCACTTCATTCCAAATCCTTAGATGCATCTCATCTGATGCTGGAGGCTTATCAACTTTAAGTACCAACAGTCTATCTAACCCTTGTTACTTATTAATTTTGAACCTTTCTAGTGACAGAATTTCCTCCTCTGCCACTATGGTCAGAGCAGCATCCTCTTCGTTTGTAAAGACAGATGAAAAATGTTCATTTAACACCTCAGTCATGCCCCCACATTCATATTGAAATCCCCATTTTGGTACTTAATAGTCCTACTCCTTCTGTAACCACACTTCTACTATTTATTTGCCTATTGGAGAGGTTAGAAATTCCCTTAATATTGGCTGAGGTTGTCGAGATATGGAGTTATACAACATTGAAACAGGCCCTTCAGCCCACCATGACTGTGCTGACTAAAACACTAAACTATATTAATCCCATTTACCTGCACTTGGACCATAGTGTACTATGTCCTGGCAATATAAAGTCGTCATCCGAGTGCTTCTTAAATGTTGTGAGAGTATCTGCTTCCAGCAATCTGACAGGCAGCAAGTTCTATGTACCTGTAGGTGAAAAAAATCATTCTCAGATCTCCTCTAAGCCACCTGCTCCTCACCTTAAACTTATGCCTTCTGGTCTTAGACATGTCTGCCATGCGGAAGACATTCTCATGATCTACTGTCTATATCATTAATAATTTTGTATCTCAGTCAGATTCCCCCTCAGTTTCCTCTGTTCCAAGGAAAACAAACGCAGTCTATCCAGTTTCTCCTCATAACAGCAACTTTTTACCCCAGGCAACATCCTGGTGATCTGCACCTTCTCCAGTGCATTCCAACAGTATCATGGCCAGAATTGCACACAGTATTCCACCTGTGGCCTAACCAATATTTGATCAAGTTGTAACAAGACTTCCTAGATTGTATATTTTCCACTCTGACAAATGAAGGCAGCATCCCGTGTGCCTTTTCCACTACCCTGTCTACCTGCGCTGATACCTTCAGTGATCTATGGAATTGTATACTATGGTCCCTTTGTTTCTCAGTATTCCATAGGGACCATCCATTGTTTATATCCTTGCCTTGTTAAACACCTTGTACTTATAGGGATTAAACTACATCTGCAATTGCTCTGACCAATTTACCATCTGATCAATATCAGACTGTAGCCTGAGACGATCCTCTTCACTATCAACAATACCACCAATTGTGGTGCCATCTGCAAACTTACTTATTAAATCTTCTCTATTCATATCCAAGCCATTAAATGTGCATAACAAAAAGCAAGTTTACTAGCATCAATCTCTGTGATATTTCGCTTGTTACAGGTATCTAATTACAAAAATAACTCTCCACCATCACTCTTTGCCTCCTATCTATCAGCCAATTTTGGACCAATATTGCCAACTTGCTTTGGATTCCATTGGCTCTGATCTTTTGGACCAGCTTTTCGTAAGGGACCTTGTCAAAAGCCTGACTGAAGCCTGGGTTAACCATATCACCTGCACTACCCTTATCAATATATTGATAACTATTTCAAACACCTCCATTAAATTGATCAGACTGGATCTCCCTCTAATAAATCCATGCTGAGTAACCTGGATCAATCCCTACTTTTCCAAGTATTGAATAATCTTGGTCTTCAGAATTTTTTCCGATAATTTCCCTCCCACTGATGTCAGACCCAAACTGGTCTGTAATTACCTGACCTATCCCTACTGCCCTTCTTGAACAGAGGAACAACATTAGTTTTCCTATTCTTGTCTCATAATTCCACTTTGATTTTCTTAATTGCTTTTTCACTTCTGTTCTGAACCTTCAGCATTCCCTTTGGTTCACAGTGGTATTTTCTGTCTTACCTTTTATTTGTAATATCAACTCCTACCTCTTTTGTCATTCAGGAACCTCTGGACTTGTTTGTTCTAACTTTCGCACTTGCGGAATATACTGTGACTGTTCCTGAATCATCCTCATTCACTCTGGATTAGATTAGATTCCCTAAAGTATGGAAACAGGCCCTTCGGCCCAACAAGTCCATACCGACACACCGAAGAATAACTCCACCCAGACCCATTCCCCTACCCTATATTTCCTCCTGACTAATGCATCTAACACTATGGGCAATTTTGGCTGGCCAATTCACCTGACCTGCACATCTTTGGATTGTGAAGGAAACCGGAGCACCCAGAGGAAACCCACGCAGACATGGGGAGAACATCAAACTCCACAGAGACGGTCACCCAAGGCGGGAATCGAACCCAGATCCCTGGCACTGTGAGGCAGCAGTGCTAATCACTGAGCCAGCATCCCTCAACTATTGCTGCACTTTATTTTCCATTACCACCCTGAACCTTACACTATGCTGATCACTATTGCTTATATGTTCCCCATCGACTCTTTAATCAGCTGTGAAGTATTCTGGAAGATCTCAAGACATGGAAGTTATTTGATGAAGTCAATGAAGTGAGTTAACATTGCATTCTTGGTCTAACAAAAACTCGGTGGATATTATGCCACATAAGAGTCATGTTAACAAAAGTGAAATCCATGGAACAAAACTGGCTAAGAGATGAAAAACAGGGTAATTAGTTGCTGTTTCATTGTTTCAGAGATCTGCAGTCATGCCTCCCATGGATTAGGCTAAGGACCACTGCTCTTTTATGTATGTGTGAATGATCTGAAGTGGGGTTTAAAGGTAAAATTTCACCATTTGCAGCCAGCACAAAATTTAGCCAGGTAGTAAAAATGAGAAGGATAGTAACAGACTTCAGAATTACATAGCCTATTAAAAGTGGCAAACACATGATGTGAAATTTCACTCAGAAAACTTGAAGTGAAGTGTATTAGATGGAAGATGAGGAGAGGTAATATGAAGTTTTTTTTGAAAGATAATGCAGGAACTGAATATTTACCTGCTGCTTCAATGCTGGTAAGGCTCTGTACAACTCTTAACTGTGCAGGTAAAATGTCGGCTCTCCTGCTCCTCGGATGCTGCCTGACCTGCTGTGCTTTTCCAGCACCACACTCTTAACTCTTAACTGTGTTGAAATGCTGACCTTTCACAATTCCAACCAAAGGTTGCTCTCTTACTCAGTATTAGTACATCCAGAAGGCATTTTTCCTCTGACCTCAAGTGGATTTCCAACAACCCTTCCATTGTTAAAGCTGTGCCTACTAACCTTGATCTCCTTTGCTTTTGCTGAACTCTTATTTTCCCATTCATTACCTTCAAACACATATACATCTATTCAAACTTGAAACCTACTTGCATCTTTGGAAAAATAGGGGATCATTCTGGTCATGGTGCAATACAGTGATGAAACGGAATTATTGATTAGGGGCATAACCAGGCTTTATTTAATAGCAGCTTCTGCCACCTCTATACACAACCTCACTCTTTATATTGCAATAGCTTTGTATCTCCATTTTATTCACCTTACTGTAAATGCTTCCTATTTCAGACTGCAAATCAGCCATCTGCCATGTTCTTCCTTCTTTGCTGATGTTTCCATTTGTTTAGAATGCATTTGCTTTTATGTAAGATGTTAATCAACTGTGATATTCTGTCTTCCCTCCATTTTGCTTGAACCCTTCACCACATTGATGATTTCCCATACTACAGCCCTAGCTTCTTCACCTTGATTTCTCAATTTGAAACAAGAGTACAATGTTAAATTTGTGATTAAAAATAACCTTCCAAAGTGCATGCAACTACTAGCAAGAGTAATATTTGAAATGCCACAATAAAACGTTGGTTGCGTGATATTGAGTCATAGATTATCTTTATTGACTCACTCACCAGCTCACTATATTCATCAATACCAGGTTCCAGTTCATTCATTCATAACTCTTTACTAACCCGTTATTTACTATAAGATCATTTCATCCATTTATTTATAAAACTGTGGTTCTGTAGTATATTTTATTATTACAAGATAAACCAAATTAAAACAACCCTTTCAACCATTATTACTTGTCCACACCTTCAATTCTTATCAGCTTTTACTACAAGCAGTGTTCAGGCCTATTTACCTCTGAATAAATATAGCACAGTCAAATCAAAACCACCCTGGCCATCATGTCTCCACAAAAGATTATTAATATTAATCAGCCCTTACCAACCGTCTCTCATCTCTGAATAGATTACAAAACACCAAACGTTTTTGCCAACTAGTACATACTTGTTAAATACCTTTTAACTGGGCTGTTATCCTTTTAAGAAACTAACTGTCCAACTAGCGCTTATGTGAAATTGCTTAAATGAATGAAACTCACACCAGTAATTAGTAAACAAATCTCACAATCCAGCTGCAGTAATCAGTTTAACATCCTTTATTCTTTTATTAAGTACAGGTATAATTTCTAGCTTATTTAGAGCATATAGGCCTAGTAGTTTTTTTGACTAACTTAAAAGCCAAAAGGACTGAGACCTCTTAATTACACAAGCAAACAGGACAGATACTCTTAATCCAATCGAGATTGGCAGCCATTACTTAGCAGACATTTTAACTCATCTCCTGTCTCCCAGGACAGAAGCCCCTCAAAACTTTGTGTACTTTCGATGAAGTTAAAAATCACACAGCACCAAGTTATAGTCCAACAGGTTTATTTGGAAGTTCTAGCTCTCAGAGCATTGCTCCTTCATCAGGTAGCTGTGGAGCTAGATCATAAGACACAGAATTTATAGCAAAAGATTAGTGCAAATTGACTGCCACTTTTGCATATGTAACAGCTGGTGAAACAGCAGGAAGATATTGTAGAGCTATAGTTGAAAGGCCACATGTCTTTCATTCATGTCCCATTGCATTGTGAAATGAATGCATTTGCAGTGATTCAAATTACTCAACCAATGAGGAATTACGTTGAAATCATTGACACAGGAATCCTGCTGCACTTGCAGCAAAACAATGTTGGTAAAGTGGGAATCGCTCCTTTGAGCTGTATTTATAAAAGCAGGACTTGCATATATTGAGCTGGGAAAGTGTGTGAAATGTATCCTAAAACACATTATTGACAGTTACTGCTGAATTGTAGTCCTTTCTGTATTTATGGAAATATAGCGCAATTTGCACATAACCATCTCCCATAAATAGCAAAGTGACAATCAAACTAGTTAATTTATTTAAATTGGCAGATGAACAAATATCAATAAGTACACTGCGAAGAAATCTTCTACTCTTCTGCAAAATTCTGTTATGAGATCTTAGATATCCCCACGGGAGCACAGA